>NW_022103968.1:64234948-64248008 GCF_000313985.2 Echinops telfairi | reverse complement strand
CCATGCTAACAGATGCCTTCCTGCTTCGCTGGTTCTTGCCAGCTTCAGGGGGTAGCTCTAGAAGCCCCAAAGCCTTTGTGAGTGCCCTTCCTTGTGCCAGTGGTGCTCCCAAGTGGGTACACTATGGTAGAAGCCCCACACCCTCTGCCCCCAGCCCAGCAGCCACTCACACCTCCACTCAGTGTGGCCTTTGCCCCCACGGACTCTGAAAGGGGATGGTACTCAGCCTGAGGGGAGCAGCCAGGCCTAGCTTCCTATCTGCCACCCTCCTGCCCTCCTAGAGATAGCAGCAGTCGGCTCCTTGGCACTGCAGGCCCCTGAAGCCCTCCCCCTGCCTGCCTGGCAGAGCCCCCACCAGGAGCACTCTTGGACATGTGGGCTGTTTCTGGCACCCTCTCTGACCTCAGAGAAGGAACCAGAATGAGTGGAGCATCTCATACCAGCAAGCTGGGCTTGGGGGCAGTTGCTCTCCCTCTGGTCACTCTAGGGTCCCCTGTGGCCATAGCCAGGGAGACACCGTCTCCCTGGGCCTTGGCCTGGGGCAGTGTGCTGCTGTGAGGAGACCTGGGCTCTGACGTCAGACCTGGCTCAGGTCATTTCCCCTCTTGGGGTTTTGGAAGCCCCTGCATCTTGAGGGGGCCAAACCAGATGACCTCTGAGGGCCTTCAGGGGCACCGACTCTGAGGGTTGGAGCAGGACTGTGGTTACCTGGGAGCCAACTATCACCCTGGGGAAGGAGCATGTCCCCCATTGACATTGACCTGTCATCTGAGCTCCCCTATCAGGAGGGTCAGATCTTGAGGGAATAAGTGGCCCTGTGCCCCCTGACGGGCCACACACTCAGGTGGTGGAGAGGCCTCAGGAGGGGCTGCCTTCCTGGTAGAAGGCAGGGGGACATTTCTGGGGCATTTAGGGCACCCACACTGAGACTCCCTGTGTCTGCCTGGCTGTAGTGTCCAGCTGGGTACTGACACCAGCCTCAGGGCCAGGGGTGGAGGGAAGAGGCCTTGTACTGTCAAAGCTGCCCCCCTCCCCCACACCATACTGCTCCTGCACATGGGAATGCTGACTCCCAGCTGGAAGACCAGGAGCTCTGTTGGCACGGTGATAACACTTTTGGCTGCTAAGCTCAAAGTCAGCAGTTCGAAACCACCAACCGGCTGAGGCAGAAAGATCACCGAGGGGAGTTCTCCTGTGAGTTTGGAGTTAACTAACTGAGAGCCCATCAGAAGACACAGTAATTATCTTGGCTCTCCAGTGCTGCTACAGCAGAAGGACCATAAATGGTGGTCTTAAGTAACGATTGTGTTTTCTCACCGTTTAGGATGGGGGACAGAGTCTCCCCATCTTCGTCTCTAAATCCCGGTGCTGGCTCCAGGCCCTTGTCCTTCTGAGCGTCTGTCCCCCTCCTGTGACTTGGTCTCTTTCCCCTTCCCTGCTTCTCTTGCTTGTTTCATCTTTTACATCTCAAAAGAGATGGACTTAAAATCCGCAACAGGACTCCTGTTTAATTAACATCACAGAAACCCCATTTCATAACAAAGCCCGGTTTCCAAATGGGATTATAATCACCGACCTGCTCAGTGCCTTTGGTTCCATTTCTTGGCCATGAAACCCCGCCCGGTCCTCACCATCATTGCTGTTTGAGCCCAGGGTTGCAGGCCTGGTGTCAGTCCGTCTTGTTGACTCTTCCTCGTTTTCCCTGACCCTCTACGTAAGATGAGGCTTTCTACTCCTGAAAAGAGTTGTGGTCTCAGAAAGCCCCAGGGGCAGTTCTACCTTGTCCTGTCGGGTCTCTGTGAGTCAGCAGGGAGTGGAGGACGGGGAGTTTGCAGTTTGGATTTCTACTGCACGACAACGAGCCGCTCCTCTCCAGGACCTGGTCCCTCCTGATGGCATGACCAAAATGCATAAGACAGTCTCCCCATCTTTGCCTCTAAGAGGCACTCAGGCTGCACTTCTTTCAAGAGAGGTTTGTTTGTCCTTCCGGCGGGCCACCAGTGAGGTGCGTCACTTCCTCCTGATCCACTGCCCGGCTTCCATGTGCACACGAGGCGGTTGACAATACCAGGGCTTGGCTCGGGGGCGCCTTAGTCCTCACCGGGACGGCTTGGCTCCTTTGCGTTTTGAAGAGATCCTTGACAGCAGACTTCTTCCTTAGCCTCAACAACACATGGCAGGGGATGCAAGTTAATCCATCTCAGGAATTACAGGCCACTGCTCAGCACCCACAGCCAGAGGGTGCGGCCAAGGAGCCCAGGGACCCTTCGGTCTGAGGGTGGGCCTCCTACTGAGATCCCCCCCTTTCTCTTTTTCCCCCTGCTCTGCCTCCGGTACCTGCTGCTGCCGCTCCCAGGAGGTGGAGGTGAGTACAGCAGCCCCGCTCTTCCCTCCGTACCCTCGCCTTCCTGTCCTTCCTGCCAGCATCCCACAAGGGGCAGAGAGAATGAGGGAGAAGCTGCAAGGGATTCTGGGCCTGGGCTTAGGGCACTAGAAGTTGGAGGCCACAGCCGGCAGGGCCTGGGTGGACAGGGGACGGACACTGCCGATTCCAGTGTGGGACCCGTAGCCCAGCCGGCTCCTCTCCTTGGCCCTGGAGGTGCTCTGAGCCTCATGGCTCCGGGGTGTGAATCCTGATCCCCCTCCTCCCCAACTCTCCTTCTCTAGGATGACTACATCCGGAGCTGGGAGGACAACCAGCAGGGAGATGAAGGTAATGTGTCTGACACCCACCAGGACCCGGGACCCGGGGACAGGTCCCCAAACTGGCCTCAGGGGCTCTGTGAGCAGCCTGGCTGGATGGGGGTGGGACTTTTGAGCCGAGGCTCTGTTTCTCCAGGGCTGTTGGAGGGAGACGCTTCTTTGGCCAGAAATGGAGAGATGTGTGTATATGTGTGTTGGGGGTGGGGGTGGGGTAGGGTGGATTCCTTGGCTGATTCCCAGGTGACCATGTCCCCACCCTGCATTCCTGCAGCCCTGGACACCACCAAGGATCCCTGCCAGAAGGTCAAGTGCAGCCGCCACAAAGTGTGCATCGCCCAGGGCTACCAGCGGGCTATGTGCATCAGCCGGAAGAAGCTGGAGCACAGGTGAGGTGCTGGGGAGCCAGGAGCTCCCGAGAGAGTGGACGGAGAGTAGGGCCTGGCCCGTTCTCTCTCTCCCTGTATTATTTACCTTCAACAGCAATGCCACACTCGAATTGTTTCAAACCATCGTGACTTCTCTCAGGCAGTTTCTGAGGGCGAACTCCAGAGGGGCCCCTGCTGCACGGCTCAGGATCACCATGAGGTTACAGTTCAGATGTCCACTGAGTTTGCAGTCACCTGAAAGCTTGACTGTGGCTGGCGGAGCGTGGTCAAGCCTACTCTTCCGGAGGCCTTAGTTCCTACTCAGAGTCCCCCGCCACAGATCTCCTTGAGCTCCCTCCAATGGCAGCTGGCTTCCCCAAAAGAGTCACCCAGCAGACAGGGCCAGAGGAGCCACCGTGCTTTTCAGGGCCAGAGGAGTCCTGGAAGGGGCATCATGACTTCTACCACTTTCTATGTGTTAGAAGAGAGTCACTCAGGGCCACCCCTATTCGAGGGGTGGGGACCCTAGGCTTTGTCATTTGGAGGGTAGCGTGTCAAAGACTGTTGATGTGCAATCCCAGACCCCATGGACCCCAAGGCAAGGCCCCCTCCTTTCTGGACCTTGACACCCGTGTCTGTAAGATAAACAGGAAGGACCAGGTTATGCCAGGTCCCGTCCAGCCCTAACACGCCACAGCGTCACGACAGATGGAAGGCTGTAGCTTCCGAGGCTGGCTGAGGACCCTGCCCCAGTGTGAGGACAAAATCATGCCTGGCCCCTGCTTTTCCTTCCCTCTTTCCCAAGTCACAGAATCTGAAACCAGGGGTTGCAATCTTGGCTGGTGCCAGGGGCCTGGCAGGAAGTACTAGCGAGTGAAGAGGGTGGGCGGGCACAGAGTCCGCACAGAGGGCAGTGCCAGGGTAGGCAGAGAAAGGCCAGACATCTAGATTTAGATGTGAATGCTCCCGTTTGGTAACTAGTTCGACCTACACAGACGCACACACATGCATATGTGTATATACACATGCACACACACAAACACACGCACACACACGCAGACATGCACACGTGCAACACACGTTGGTGCCCAGACAAACTGGTCAGCAGGTCAGACCAGGCTCTCGGTTTGTGGCGTCCACTGCGGTCTGAAGCACCAAGCCAGACTCTCACAGCTGCACTCGGACATGCTGCCTGAAGGCTCTGTTGGACACGGAGCCTTTCTCTGGAAAGGGGCAGCCGGGGCCCATGGGTTCCACCTGATGAGCTGGGCAGGCCTGGCTGTGCGGGCAGCACTGGATGGCTGGCAGCAGCTTCTTGGAAGGGGTCTCCCAACCCCTCCCTCCTCCTGCCCGGTGCTCATTTCTGCCTCCCTCCCTGTGCCCTCTCCACCCCTCCCCTCCTGTAGGGTCAAGCAGCCTACCCTGAAACTGCATGGAAGCAAAGACATCGTCTGCAAGCCCTGCCACATGGCCCAGCTGGCTTCTGTCTGCGGCTCGGATGGCCACACTTACAGCTCAGTGGTGAGGAGCTCAGGCCTCCGGGGCGGGAGGACAGATAGGGGAACACCCAGCTGGGGCCTCTTCTTGGGGCGTGTCCAGGGCTGATGTGGAGCCCCACAGGCTGGGTCACTGTGGGGGTACCCACAGGGGGAGCACCTGCGGCCCAGGCCTTGCAGCCCCGCACAGGGGGGTAAGGGGGGTGCTGTCTAGAGTTGGAGCCAGAGCCGCCCCTGCCCGCAGCAGGTGCAAGTGGGCTAGCGGTGGGCCCGGAACGCAGCTCCTGGCAAGGGCAGGCAAGTGGAGCGAGGAGGTGTGGAAGAGAGGGGTGTGTGTGTGTGTGTGTGTGTGTGTGTGGTGATGGTAAGGGAAGGGTGGAGAAGCTTCCACTGGCAGATTTTCACTCGGGGGTGGTGTGCCACAGGCATGGGGCGGGGTGGGGGTGGGGCACTAACCTTCTCTGATATGACCCCGTGAGAAGGAGAGGTGGCTGGGATGGATTCCCACTCGACAGGGTTCTGGGAGGACGATATTCAGTGGGATTATTTGTACGAAGCAAAAACCAACCAGCCTGTGCTGTCCCGCTGATTCCAAGTCACGGTGACCCCTTCGGCACAGAGTAGAACTGAGCCTCTCGGGGGGGCTCCAGCCAGTGCCACGTGGAGACCCCTGGGCTGCAGTGAGCGGGAAGCCTCCAGAAGGCAGCAGGTTAACACTTGTGGGCGGACGTGCCCCAGGTGCTGGAAAGCCACGCATAGACACGCAGGCTGTCATGGTGAATGTCCGTGCAGGCCGGGGCTTTTCCTGGGAGGGAACAGCCCACTGGGCCCAGGCTCCAGGCCCTGGAAATCTTGTGCGGTGAGGCGCAGACTCGACCCTCCGGTGAGGACTGGCATTGTGGAGGGGGTGAGGTCACCCAGGGCGAAGGGGTGGAAGGGAGAAAGCGACTACCTTTCAGACCAGGCCAGTGCAGCTGCCACAGAGCCGGCCACGTGTACAAAAGGACTCCAGAGGCGTCTTGAGGCTGTGCGACCTTTTGCAGCCAAGCGCCAGGCCTTTCTTCTGCGGAGCCCGTCGGTGGATCCGAGTCGCCCACCTCTCAGTCAGTAGTCCGGGGCTTAACCGTGGGCATCACTCCGGCGACAGTGCTCTAAAGCCCACTGCCGTTGGGTCCGTTCTGGCTCATCGGCACCTTGCTAGGCTCTCTGAGGCTGGACATCCACAAGGGGATGGACAGTCCTCTGGCCAGTGGAGCGCTAGGAGGGTTTGAACTGCTGACCTTGAGGTTAGCAAGCCCACAGTGCCACCAGGGTAGACAGAGGTGGAGCTGAAAGGGATTAGAAGAAGGGGGTGGTGTCACATGACACAGTGAGGGAGGAGCCTGGGGTCCCAGGATCATGGCTGGGGTCGTGTACGGACATGAAGCCCATCAGTGGACCGGACTCCCAGCCCAGCCCTGGGGCTCAAGCAAGTCACCGCCGTCACCGTTGTATCGTCCGTTTCTTCTTCATGGAGCTGTTGAGGCCAGCTGGGGCCAGCTCCGTGGTCAGTCCACGGGGAGGACCAGGATGCCCCGGGGGGAGGGTTTGGCACGGAGCAGAGGGCCCTCTTGAGCTGGCTGTTCCTGGACCACCGTGGTGAAAGCAACTCCCCGTGAAGGCGGGCACTGGTACACGTCCAGCGGGTGGTCACAGTTTGGCACGAGGAGCGCTAAGAAATCTCCTGGGTGGGGTGATTTCCAAAGGCTACGAAGGGAAGGTTCCAGAAGGGAGAGGACAGCAGCACACTGCACATGTGTGTAAGGGGACATGGTAAGGATAGGCCCCGAAGGCAAGTTGATGGGAGATGAGTGTCCCCTGGGACAGAGCAGGTGCAGCATGGGGCACCTTCTGGGCCTGCTGCCCCTTCCCACTGTGCACTGTGCTCTGCAGAGGACAGAGGGCTATCGCTGGGCATGTCCACGGGCACTGCCCTCCTGTCTCCAATGGGGGAGCAGCTGTGGCTGCCACGTAGGCTTGAGGGTGTCCTGGTGGTGGGGGACACGTGGGTGGACCCCCGCCCCGAGCCCGGCCCCCCTCTCTGTGCAGTGTAAACTGGAGCAGCAGGCGTGCCTGAGCAGCAAGCAGCTGGCGGTGAGATGCGAGGGCCCCTGCCCCTGCCCCACGGAGCAGGCCACCACGGCCACCACTGGCAACCAACCAGGTAGAGAGCTCGGGCCACAGCTGGGCTGGGCAGGGCCTCCTTCAGGGTCCCAGAAATGGCCAGAGGGGTTCTGCAGGGACAAGTGGCCCAAACAGGGAAGGGCCTGGGAGGCTGGGGGCCAGGTGGACGCCGCAGGCTGGCGTGGGTCTCAGCCTCACTTCTCCCTAGGCATCTGGAGGTTGGAGTGTGGGGAGAGCAGAGGGGTGGGGGGAGCATCTGAATTCAGACTTCCCTCCACCCAATATGCTCAGGCCACTGTCCAGCCTCCTAGATGGGGTGGGGAGGGGTGGGGCCTGAGGTCAGGCTCCTCTCTTGCCTTATACTCACCCTCTGCTCCACGCTTCTCCCTGTTGTGTCCCCTGCAGAGACCTGCACAGGCCAGGACCTGGCCGACCTAGGGGATCGGCTGCGGGACTGGTTTCAGCTCCTTCACGAGAACTCCAAGCAGAACGGCAGTGGAGCCAGCCCCACCACCGGTACAGGAGCTGAGGAGGGGGAGCGCTCTGCTGCCAGATCCGGGCCCCTCCAAGGGTCCAGGCCCTGGAAAAGGGAAGGAGACTTCAACGGCCAAAGGAGGGATATGGATTAGCTATTAGGAAGTGCTTCTTGAAATGGGGTCTGAATCACTAAAGCTCACTGCCATGGCCTTGGTGCTGACCCATAGTGACCCTATAGGACAGGGTAGAACTGCCCCTGTGACTGTCACTGTTTATGGGAGTAGAAAGCCCCGTCTTCCCCCCCTCAGAGCAGCCAGTGGTTTCAAACTGCTCACCTTGTGGGTCACAGCCCAGTGGGGTGGAAGCTTAACCCCAAAAATGGCGAGTCAAGGGGTGGAAGGAATATTTTCCCTGAAGGGCTTTCAGCGCAGGGTTCCCTTCAAATCGTTGAGGAGCCCCCCTCTAGGAGTAGAGGGATGGGCCTTGGGCCGTTCTTGAGTTTTAGACTTAGAGCCGCCCCACCTTGGAACAGAGCCCCAGAGCTGATGGAGAGATTCAGAGATGGAGGGACAGCTGGACAGAGCCCTTTACCCCGGTCTCCTCCCCAGGGCTCGACAAGAGTCTTGGGGCCAGCTGCAAGGACTCCATCGGCTGGATGTTCTCCAAGCTGGACACCAGCACCGACCTCTTCCTGGATCAGAGGGAACTGGCCGCCATCAACCTGGACAAGTACGAGGTCTGCATCCGCCCCTTCTTTAACTCCTGCGACACCTACCAGGATGGCCGCGTCTCCACGGCTGAGTGGTGTTTCTGCTTCTGGAGGGAGAGTGAGTGGATCCCCGCCCCGCCTCCCCCAGCCCTTCCGTGCAGGCTCGCCTAGCTCCGGGCCGCAGCCCCAAGGTCGGAGAGGCTCCCCCTTGCCTACCTGCCCAGGCCCAGAGCCTGCTGACTCCAACCCTGCATGTCTCAGCAATTAGAGCCGTGGAGCTCCCTTTCTCTGCCTCCCTCCCTCTGCACTCGTGAAGCGTCTGCCCTTTCAAATGAAGAATTTTACAAACTACAAATGTAGAGTTCCCAAGGCCCCTCCTGGGGAGCCCCACAAGGTGTAAGTGAGGGCCGTGAAGCTGGGGTGACCCGAATTGCTCAGAGATTCCAGCTCGCATTCTTTGCCCCAAAGCAGTGATCATGGCACTACCTTCAGCATCAGAGATAAGCCTCAGACCAGAGCCATCTAAGGGGCAGTGTCTTGGGGGACAGGGAGGGACTGAGGCCTGGAGGGGTCTCCCCAGGGCCTGCCTCACCGACTGCCCCACAGTGTTGGAGGTGGTGTGGCCTGGGTTCTACCAGGGTGTTCCTTTGGGATCTGGGCAAGTTTCGGGATTTTCCCGAGCTCAAGTTCTTCCTCTGAGACTACGAGGGTGACCTGCACCCGCTGTGTGCAGGGCCAGGTGAAGCACCCTAAGAGTTGTTTTCATCAGCCTTACTGCCCAGGACGGCCAACCTTCCGGGGCCTCCCATGGGGAACCAGCGCTGCCAGTGCCGAGCCCTTCCCCCCCGTGCTTTACACCGGCTCCTGGGGCAGGAGACTGGGGCTCCTTCTCATTTCTCAGCCGAGCAGGGGACGTCCCACAGTCGGGGCACAGTTCAAGGTTTTACAGTGGGTTATTTCTAAGCCTAGGAGTTTGTCCCATCCAGCATTCTCCTGGGGCCTCCTGCCCTGGGGGGTGCGGTGTTCCCAGCCCTGCACCCCCAGTGAGGTGGGTGCCATCCCCAGTTGGAGGCTGGCATGCCATCCCTGCAGGGAGTCCCGCTTGGGCTCTGGGGACCTTAGCAGCCTCAGTGCCCCCCAGCACCATCATGAGTGTGCCCTGTAGTGGAGCCTGGGTGTGTCACTTTGAAGAACCCCCTACCTCGGTGTCTAAGCCTAGGGCACTCAGCATCCCCCACCAGCATGCAGAGACACCTGTCTTAGGCTGCTTCTCTCCCTGCAGAGCCCCCCTGCCTGGCGGAGCTGGAGCGCATCCAGATCCAGGAGGCCGCCAAGAAGCAGCCAGGTGAGAGGTCCCAGGTGGGTGGGACACTGTGCCCAGAAGACAGACCAGGGTGTGTGCTCCCTGGCTTTCTCCTTGTGGCGGGGCAGGCTCTCCTAACCAGCCCTCTGAAAAGTGTGTTGTAAGCCCTAATTTGGTGCCCAGCTATGCAGGCTGGAGATTGGAATACAGAAAGGACTTAGACCCATCCATTCAAGTGTTTCCTAGGCCCTGAGTCTGGGCAGATCTTGAGCAAGGGCCCCTTCACTAGCAGATGCTCACGTGGTCAGCAGGCAAGTGGAGGGTCAGCCCTGGGGAGATGCAGCAACAAGCCCAGCTGGGCAGATGATGGCCAAAGACGGGCTCATTGCTGTCCTCACTGAGTGCCTAGGCAGAAGGGGGCGTGGGGGGTAGACATACACCTGCCCAGGTTCAGATGTGTGCACGGAGAAGGCCAGGTGCTGGGGTACAGGTCAGCGGGGTCTCAGTCTTTGGAGTCAGTAGGAGCCTCTCTGAGGAGCTGCCGCTCAAGGGGAGACCCAGACTGAGAGTGAGAGAGCCGCGGGCAGAGTTGAGGCCGGAGCAAGTGTGAAGTTCTTGTGGAACAGTAAAAAGGATCCAAGGCTGATGGGTGGAGAGGTTCAGGAGTCCAGATCACGCAGGGCTTTCTGGGCCCTTGGGAGCAGGCTACCATTTAGCAGAGACAATGAAACGCATCACCAGCCGCTCTGCAGCTCCAAGATGATGGCGAGCCGGCCTGGCGGCCTCGGGGAAGCCCACCCTCCTCCCGCCTGGAAGCCGTTCTCTCTTCCCCATGTCCCAAGCCTGCCCATGGCGCCATCTTTATCCGACACCCTAAGTGTCCCTGTGTCTTAGATGGTACAAAGGCCTGGCTGCTGATGGAAGGTGGGAGGTTTGAGTCCACTTAGAGGTACCGCAAAAGAAAGGCCTGGTGATCTGTTTCTGCAAAAATCAGCCGTTGAAAACCCACAACTCTGCCCTGACACACAGGTGGCCCTGTGTCGGAGTGGACTGAAAGGCAATGGGTGTCATGGGTGTCTCAGGCCCCTGTGACCAGTGGGAGGGACCCTGAGGCAGGTTAGAGGCCGAAGGACCGAGGACGGAGGCCTGGTGTTCCAGGCCAGGAGACGGCCAGTGGTAGAATCAGGGTGCACACAGGCACTCCTAGACGGCATGAACTGGGGCAAAAGAGCACCCGTGGGGGAGTGTCGTAGGGCCCCCTCTGTGGTGCAGTGTCAGGGCGGCCAAGGGCCTGGGGGCCCTGCTCTGACCTTGCTGGGCGTGCCCCTCAGGCGTCTTCATCCCGAGCTGTGATGAGGATGGCTACTACCGGAAGATGCAGTGTGACCAGAGCAGCGGGGACTGCTGGTGCGTGGACCAACTGGGCCTGGAGCTGGCGGGCAGCCGCACGCATGGGAGCCCTGACTGCGGTAAGGGCTGCTGGCCCCGCCTTGGAGGTGGGATTCCCCGGAGAGGGGCGAGCGCGTTCCCAACCTGCCCCTTCCGGTGTCCACATTGCAGACGACATTGTGGGCTTCTCCGGGGACTTTGGGAGCGGTGTCGGCTGGGAGGATGAGGAGGAGAAGGACGCAGAGGAAGCTGGCGAGGAGGCCGAGGAGGAGGAGGGAGAGGCTGCTGAGGCTGACGACGGAGGCTACATCTGGTAGATGGCTGCGGGGAGCCGGGCAGGCCAGGGCGCCAACGGCCAGGGAGACAGGCTGGCAGGGACCTGGGCAGACGCAGGCAGCCTAGCAGGGGACCCAGAAAATACAGCGGGAGGACCTGTCTCTGCCAGGTAGATGTGTGTGTGTGTGTGTGTGTGTGTGTGTGTGTGCATGGCATGTGTGTGGTATGTGTGCCCGGGTGCGTGAGTGCGTGTGTGCGTGCAGTATGCGCTGAGAGCGTGCCCTTGACCCACGCTGCTCCTGACGGAGAGCCATCCCAACGCCGCGTTTGGCCTCCACACAGTTTTCTTTCCATTTGTGGTTGGTTTCAAAATACCCATGTTCCTGCCCACACACTTGCCCCAAGGTCAGAACTGATGAAGAGAGAGGCCCTGGCCACACTGGCTCCTGACGCCCTGGTCTGGTCCTCTCCCTGGTGCCACAGCCCTGCCTCCTTCTGCCCATGCCCGTCCTTCTCGCTTTTCCGCTGGGGTGGGTCAGGGTTGTCCCCTTGGCAGGGAGTTGTTGCAGGGGGTTCTCTGCTGGCTTCCTATCCTGCCAGGTTGGGTCCCTGTGGCTGGGACCTCCTTCTAGCCTCAGCAAGCCCCTCCCACCATCCCAATCCATAGCGACCAGAAGCCACTGGGAGCAGTGCTGAGAAGGGGCTGGGGGTGGGAACTGAGAGGCAGGGGAGGAGAAGGCCCGACCTGGTGGCCAGAGGTCCCTCCAGAGTGAGGAGGAGGAGGAGGGGCTGGCTCAGCAGTGGGCGCAGAGGGACAGAGGTTGGTGGACATTTTCGGAGCGGAGGCTGGCACAGGGCTATGTAGGTGTCCAGCGTCTGGCTCCTATGTGGAGCAGCAGGGGATGCCACTCCCCCCGTTGTCCATTCTAGGGATCTGAGTATCAGGAGCGGCAGGTGAGGGGTCCATGGCCTGGTTAGGGGGCTGTGGGTGCCCCTTCCTTAAATGTACCCCTCCCTCCCAGACCCATGGGCTATGTTGTCCTGGAGGCCCCTTGAAAGGGCAGATGAGAGCCGGTAACCTTCCTGCTCTTCCTCCCCCTCAGGGAGCAGCTGCAGTGGCCCTCGGGGTCTCCCTCTCAGACACCGAGCCCGCCCGCATGACTGCTCTGGGGGTGGAGGCTCCCTGACTCTGTTTGAGGCTGTGCTGTTTTGGGCTGGGCAGTGACAAGTCAGAGGACAGGGCAGGGGCAGCTGGGCTCGGAAACCACACCTCACTGTTCTCCCAAATCTCCTTACCACATGGAGCCAGATACGGCTTCCTTCCCCCCTTTGAAAACCCTGCCTTGCTGGCCCTGCTGAGGCAGATCCCTGAACAATTGTGGTGACAATTGCTTACCTAGATTTAAGCCCCTGATACCTTCTGGGTATAGTGAGCACTGTGTGTGTGTGTGTGTGTGTGTAGAGCCACCGGTATAGTGAGCAGTGTGTGTGTGTGTGTGTAGAGCACCGGGTATAGTGAGCAGTGTGTGTGTGTGTATGTGTGTGTGTGTAGAGCACCGGGTATAGTGAGCAGTGTGTGTGTAGAGCACCGGGTATAGTGAGCAGTGTGTGTGGGTGTGTATGTGTGTGTGTGTAGAGCACCGGGCACCCTGTAGGCAGTGTGGGTGGAGTAGGGGTGTGGGCCCCTGTGGTGAGGCTTCCTGGCCAGGGATCTCAGCCTGGCTCCCCCCAGTGTCTCCCAGCCTTTGAAGCATCTACCGGACTTTACCTCCCTTGGCTGCCCCTGCGATCCACCCTGAAACCAACCTCCCCAGGTCTCTTTGGGGGAAAGAATGCAGCTCCTGGTAGCCCCATAAAAGGCTTCTCATTCCACAGCGCGGTTCTGACCACCAAGGTGTCTCGCTGACCGTGGCTCTCCACATCCCCCGCCCCCCAGCCCCTGGCTTCCTGTCTGCCCACTGCCCTCCCCAGAGCAGCCCACCCCGCCCCCGCTCCCAGAGCTACTTGAAGCTTCCTGCTCCCGCTAGGACTGGAGTCCGTCTGTCTGTCTCTTCCCTCCGCCCCAACTCCGACTTCACCGCTGCCCGCCTTGGGCAGGTGCGGAGGATCGGGCCCCGCGTGGGGAGGGGCGCTCTCGCCGCCCCGCCCACTAGGTGCCTGTGCCCGTGCTGTCTTGGTC
>NW_022103968.1:64232541-64234848 GCF_000313985.2 Echinops telfairi | reverse complement strand
GTGTGTGTGTGTGTGTGTAGAGCACCGGGTATAGGTGTGTGTGTGTGTGTGTGTGTGTGTGTGTGTGTGTATAGAGCACCGGGTATAGTGAGCAGTGTGTGTGTAGAGCACCGGGTATAGTGAGCAGTGTGTGTGTAGAGCACCGGGTATAGTGAGCAGTGTGTGTGGGTGTGTATGTGTGTGTGTGTAGAGCACCGGGCACCCTGTAGGCAGTGTGGGTGGAGTAGGGGTGTGGGCCCCTGTGGTGAGGCTTCCTGGCCAGGGATCTCAGCCTGGCTCCCCCCAGTGTCTCCCAGCCTTTGAAGCATCTACCGGACTTTACCTCCCTTGGCTGCCCCTGCGATCCACCCTGAAACCAACCTCCCCAGGTCTCTT
This sequence comes from Echinops telfairi, assembly GCF_000313985.2. Classification (NCBI taxonomy): domain Eukaryota; kingdom Metazoa; phylum Chordata; class Mammalia; order Afrosoricida; family Tenrecidae; genus Echinops; species Echinops telfairi. The sequence continues at coordinate 64,234,473 of NW_022103968.1, read as the reverse complement.
TGGGGGAAAGAATGCAGCTCCTGGTAGCCCCATAAAAGGCTTCTCATTCCACAGCGCGGTTCTGACCACCAAGGTGTCTCGCTGACCGTGGCTCTCCACATCCCCCGCCCCCCAGCCCCTGGCTTCCTGTCTGCCCACTGCCCTCCCCAGAGCAGCCCACCCCGCCCCCGCTCCCAGAGCTACTTGAAGCTTCCTGCTCCCGCTAGGACTGGAGTCCGTCTGTCTGTCTCTTCCCTCCGCCCCAACTCCGACTTCACCGCTGCCCGCCTTGGGCAGGTGCGGAGGATCGGGGCCCCGCGTGGGGAGGGGCGCTCTCGCCGCCCCGCCCACTAGGTGCCTGTGCCCGTGCTGTCTTGGTCGTCTGGTTGTGCACGTGTATATGAGCTCCTTGACCATGTAAATATGTGTTGGAATGAAAGCGACAGGCAAGAACTAGACCCTGGTGGGGCAGCCTCGCCGTCTCGGAAGACCCCACTCCCCCTTCGCTCTTCCCCTTGCTCTGAGACCGAGGCCACCCCTAAGGTGGACCCCTGCAGCTCCGGGGCTCCTGTTGGCTGAGGAGCTTGAGCTGGCCCCGTAAAGAAGGTGCGGGTGGGTTCTTCCTCCGCCATGGGCTTCATCCCACTGCCGCTGCCCCATTGCCTTCTCCTAGGTGGGCAGGTGGGGTGGGGTGGGGCTTGCTGGGGAAGATGTCAACCAAATCCTACAGAACTTTCTTGGCTGGCCAGCCCAGCCGCCTTGGCCCATGGGCGCTGGGAGAGGGGGGCAGGTGTAAGGTGGAGGGTGGCTGGGGTTGAGAGAATCAATGTGCCTTGAGGGACCACCCAGAGAGAGCCCAAGGGTGCTGCGAACACAGCGTGGTGTGTGAGCTCAGGAAGGGGGCAGAGGAAGGCGACACTGACCGCCCGGTGTCCCACTGATGTCATACTGCCCCACCCGCCCTCCCCGCCCCCATATTCAGCCCTTCATGATCTCCATCTGCTTCCAACTTCACCTGAGTGGAGCCTATTGGCATCCACACCCGACCCTCCATTTCCCCGTGGCTCGAAGCCTCCTAGCCCTCAGCCCTTGGGGGGAAGGGATGGCTGACCCTGGGGTCATTGTCAGGCTGTGGGCAGACAGAGGTCAAAGGGCAGAGACACTGGGGGTGCAGAGGAGACCTGAGACAACCCAAGGAAGCCCCTAACCGAGCAAACTGCTTTGTAGCCCGAGGCCAATTTGAACTGTGTTATGTGCAATAACTGAGCTTAGAATTAAGAATTGTGTTCAAGTGCTTGGGTTTCCGTCCGTATCTTTAAGTGCTGAAATCGTATCTCTCAGTAATTTTAGATGTCTTAAAAAAAAAAAAAATCAAAAACACAAGTGTTAGACCGTGTGTGTGCATTGATGGGCACCAAGCATCCTGTGGATCACCCTGACCCTCGCCCTGCGCCCTCCCCGCACCCTACCCTACCCCTCCTGGGGACCCCACCTCATGTTTGTCTGTCTGCCTAGTACTTAGCCTGAGGAAACAAGTACCCTTCACACATGCATAAAAGAAAGCAAAGGTTATTTTTAAGAAAATGGAAAATAAAAACTTTATAAACACCGCCTGCTGGTGATCTTCGGCTGCTTCTTCTCCCCGGTGTTAGATTTGGCAGCGATGGCATCACGGCTGAGGTCTCCCCAAGGCCCAGTTACCTCCTCGCCTTCCTGGTGGAGCCCCTGGGGAAGGAGGCCGGAAGGCTGAACAACTCAGACCGCATTTCAGGATAATCCACAGTGTAATCATTCGATGGAAAATCCAGTTGTTTCCAAAATGGTCACTCAAGTCACAATACGATGAAGTATGCATATATATTTCCGTGTCAGGGGGGCTTCTAAAAGTTCGTGGAAAATGGAGTTTCAAAAGATAGTGGACTTTTTCCACGAACGTTTTGAAGTGCCTATTGG
>NW_022103968.1:64227619-64232215 GCF_000313985.2 Echinops telfairi | reverse complement strand
CTGGATGCTTATTAAAAGGCTGGCCATTGGCACCTACCCACGGACTCCGTGGAGTCACAAGTGATGTGTTTCCATGAGGGCTAGAGCCCAATGCCTGCGGAGCAGTCTGCTCTGTAGCACGGGGACACTGCGTGGGAGGTCTGCTCGGCTCATGGGCCCCAAACCACAGCCCCCGCTTGATTTGAACACAGGCAAATAAACACAGCTGCCCAGCAAAGCGGGGGTGGGGGGTGGGTGGAGCTTTTTTTTTTTTTAATTTCTTCCATTGAACAGATTTCAAACCTTTCCTCATCTTATGAAAATGATTCGGAGACATGATTTTTGAAAGCAGCTTTCTTTTGGTGTGGTGCCAAAGGTGAGCGTCCTCATGCTAACCAGAAGGCTGGCCGTGGCAGTGCACGTGGAGGTGCCGCAGAAGGAAGTCCTGGGGGTCTGCTTCTTAAGGAGAAGGCCCAGAAGGCTCTGCAGAGTCACATGGGCGATTGGGAGGCAGCTACTTAAAAAAAAATGCTGAGATGAATTCCACTTCCCAACAGTTCACTGGCTTTTAGAGTTCCAGAGCTATGCAGTCACTACAACCACTTTCAGAACATTTTGATTTCCCCAAAAGAAGAAACCCCGTGCCCCACTAATTGACACCCCTCCAGCCCTCCAAGCCCGGACAGTCACAAACCAATGGCTCTGTGGGTTTCCCACTCTGAAGAGTCACATCACTGGGAGCCTGTCATGTGTGGTGCGCAGAGACCGGCTTCCTTCATTCGTCCGACATGAACTATGATTCACAGAGATTTGGTGCAGTATTCCACAATATAGACATATGCGCATGAAGGGAACCACCTCCTATTTCTAGCTCTTGTGTCTAGTTTCTGGATGGCAGCGCTGCAGTGAGCATCCCTGATTATAGTCCCTGGGGGAGTAACACCCCAGTCCGGTTGCTGGACGAGGAGCCGGCCGCTTTAAGAGATTTGAAGAGCCTTTTGCCAAACGGCTCTCCTGGCATTGTGCAACAGAGCCCCCCATCAGCAAGGGGACCGAGTGCGAGGTTCCTCGTGTGTTCGCCAGTATGATGAATGATAGTTTCTAAAAGGCTCCACCAGTTTGACAGGAAGGACTAATGTCCCGTATTTTAATCTTCCACGGTCAGGTGGGGGCGGGACGGTGGTCATGTCCCTTTCTGCTCCCTTCCAAGAGCCCCTCTTCCTTCTCATCACTCCTTTTGCCTCATGGGTGCCCTCCATCCAAACTGGTCCTAGGATTTGCTAACAGTTGGAGAGGATTCTTCTGGGAAGAGCCAGAAGATGCTGCCCTGCAGGGTGCTTTCCAGCAGGCCCCGCCAGCAGGCTGGATTGGTTCATCCCAGCAGGTGGGCCATCCCCTGAGGCTGTTTCCCATCGTCCTTTGTCTCATTGCCACGCAGGCCAGACTGAGAGGCTCAAGCGGCTTCCTAGAGGGAAGCGTGATTTGCCAAGGAGTGTCCTGCACACAGGGTGAGGAAGCAAGTGGGTATAGACTGGCTGCAGTAGCATCATAGGGTTGATGTCACCCAGTGCGGTCACACATGGTACCCCCACCCCCGATACACGCGTGCACGCGTACACACACACACCGTGGCCCTCCTCCCACACCAGGCCATTTAGAATCCTTAGTGGTACTTAGTATCAATTGTAATGATAGAATAATAACACGGTGAGTTTCATAAAAGGATTTACTGCTAGGCCCCAGTTCATATAAGCACAGGTCTGTTCCGCACAACTTGGAAGAAAGATGAGACTTCCATAAAGCGATTGTTGGGAACCCACAGGGGCAGTGCCACCCTGTCCTATAGGGTCGCTGTGAGCTGGAATCAACTCGGGGGCAGGAGTTTGGTTTGGGGGTTATGCCACACAACATGTGTTTGAACGTGGCCCTGTGACCGGGCGATGGTTGCAGACAAGCCGGTGACCTTCCAACTGAGTTGCCAATCAGACAGTAGCTTCCAAGCCTATCTGCCTGGCCAGCTGAACTCAAGGCAGAGGGGTCGGCTTGGGAGGTGATGCAACAAGTGTTCTTTGGGCGTCCAAAGAGGTCCTCTGGATAGATTTTCTCAAAGGACACAAGAAAATCACCGGGGCTTATTAGAAAGCTGTTTCCAGATAATTGGAAGGTGCCTGGTCAGAGAAACGCCAGGAAAGATGTGGTAAGGACTTTTCCCCACCATGACAGTGCACCTGCTCACTCTTGGAGGGTAGCAACTTCCTCCCAGACCAGTCCCCATCCACTTTACAGCCCCGTTCTTACCCCTTCAGCCTTTTTGTTTTGCAACTCAAAGAACAGGGAGGAGGAGCCATACAGGGATGATTGGACCCCTTAGGACACTCAGGCAGATGGTGCAAATTGAAGAGCTCGGAATTCCTTGAGGGAAAGGCCGGTGGTGTCAGCGGTTCGGACTCCTCACGGCCGGCCCTGCGCGTCTCCGAAGCAAACACTGCGTCCTGCCACCCTCACCCCCTGTCACACTTGAGCCCGTTGTTGCAGCCGTTGTGCCAGGCCATCGCCTCGATGGCCGTCCTCTTTCCCACTGACCTGCAGACCGTGTTGAGAAACAATGGCTTCGCACGTTGACACTGCTGTTTGATAAAGGGCTCTACAACTCTGTAGCAGTCCTTGGTGATTGACCCATGTCGGTGATGTAGCTGTAAGTTGCTTCAATGTAATCCTTCTTAGAGTGACCATATGACTGCTTTTCTTTTCTTCCTCGCTGTCATTGGGCTGACTGCCTCGCAGGGTTGCTATGCGTCCGGTTATATGAATATTAATACGCAGCGACGTGGGACCAGGCGTGTTTCCTTCTGTTACACGCGGGGTCGCTGTGTGTCATGACAGCACCTCACGACAGCAGCACAATTGCTTTGTAAGATCTTTCTCCATTGAATTCGGACATCGTGAGTTCCCTCAGTCCTTGATGCGCAGTCACAAATACGAATTACCCCAGCGCTGGAGCTAAGGGGCCGAGCTGGTGACTATGAAGACACTGGCACCGGGCACGCGAGGGGAGGGGGACGGGGAGTCACGCCAGGGGTGGCGAGGAGGAAGAACAGTTTCCAGAGTGGGTTGTGGGGATGGTAGCGCAGCCTCTCTGCGTAGGCTTGAGCGGCTCAGTGGGACGTTATATTAATGACAACGCAAGGAAGCGATTTATGTAAAACAAACAAACGATGAAAGGAGTGAAATATTGCTTTCTCCTGGAACACAGAACAGACCGCTTGAAAGATAAGGCATAGCTAACGATTGGTCTCTCTGTGCCCAGGCAGGGTAGGAAATCCGGACACAGGGAAATAATTAGCACGAAGAACGATGGGCCCGGGGAGCGCAGCCTCCATGACCCCCAGACTGAACCCGGAGAACGCAGCCTCCATGACCCCCGGACTGAACTGGACGGTGCCCGGCAACCACGACCAGCCGCTTGGAGAGGGGCTGTTAGAGAAGATCCTTGACAGAGTAGAAGAAAGTGTAGGACAAATCTACAACTCGTAGTAAAGGAAGACCAGGCTCGTAGTCAGATCGAGATGGGTGGTACCCTGAAACTATGACCCTCAGTCCCCCTTCAAGCCTGGAATGGAGCTCACTCCCAGGAAGCCTGTAAGGGGAGCACACCCCACTCAGAACAATCAGCCATAGGCGAGCCAAATGGCCAGCGAGGACAAAGGCAGGAAGGCTGGGGAAGGACAAATGGGAACAGGACACCCGCCCAGGGAGGGCTGGGCTAAGTGCTCTCTTGACGTTGGGTCTGGACGTCAGAAGTATTCGGTGATTGTTAGTAGTGTTCTGTTCACACCAGTAGTCAGGCTTTGTTTGCATAGTACAAGTGAGCTCACCAGACAAGAGAGTTAACGGAGCAGCTGATCCAGCCCCGAACCCACAGGTCCCCCCAGACCCCGAGAAATGCAGTCAATGAATAGGGTCCTCCCCAGTGTCCCTTTTCCAAGGTACTGTCAACTCTAGTCTCTGTTCCAGAGGCGATAATCTCCGTCTGGAGGGAGGTCCCTGTGATGCTAATGGCCAAGGTGGAATGGGATGAATTCAGAGTCTTACTCCAGTGCGGACCAAGTCACCAGCTCTTGTTTCCTTGGGGTCTGGCCGTCTGAAAGGAAAAACAAACCACCTCCACGCAAGAGAGCCACTCGGAAGCAGGGGGAGGACACTAGCAGGGGCTAGAAGCCCACGTGTACTCCAGCAGAGGAGCAGCTCAGAGTGGCAGGGGGCTCCCTGGCCCATGGAGACCAGAGGTCCAGGGTCCACATCGCTAGAGAGGGATGGCTGCCCTGAGGAGAGGTGCTGGTGTCCTGGACAGAAGGCTGTATAACTTCAATACTTTCTGATCCTGGTTTGGGGTAACCCGGTCCATGCCCATGATTGGTCATACTGTCTGGGAGTTCTGTGTCTCCGCTGCACAGGAGTGTGGAGCCCAGCAGAGAGGTCCTGTGGGAGGAGTGGTTGGTGTCAGATGGAGTGGAAGAAGGACGGCGGGTGGAGGCCTGTCTGGCCTCTGTCTCGTGGCAACAGGCCTCCGCCTGGTGAGGAGTTGGCTTCTCCTTCTTCATTGGCCAGCCGGAGGCC
>NW_022103968.1:64225089-64226439 GCF_000313985.2 Echinops telfairi | reverse complement strand
GTTAATTGGCATTATTAGTACGAGTTTTTAAAAACTTTGGCAGCTGTGGCCCAAGTGTTTTGCTATATAATATTTTTAGTTTTTGTACTGTTTTTAGGTAAAAAAAAACATGAATCCTAAGAAAGAGCTTTTTTGAAAAGAATCATCATGATAAGGAACTGGTTAACCGTGTTATCGAGATTGTCGATGATAATTTATAAACCCTTTTAGAAAACAGTTCAAGAAAGGCCAACAGCAGACCACATTAGGCAGATGTTTTTTAGAGAGAGCCAGCCAGGTCCTAGGGAAAAAAGGCAAAGAAGGGGGAAAAGGCTCCTGAGAAGCAGCGCCCAGTTGATGTGACGGAAGGGATCCCCTTGCAAACAAGGACTCTCGTTCCCGCCTCTCCACCTCCGTGTCCACAGCCCATCCTCACCCATCTCAACGTATGGGCCATACTGTAGCTGTTAAAAACTTCTTAAATGTTGTGTTTTTTATTTAAATTAAATTACTTAGCTCTGAACTTATTTACTTTGAAATTTCTGTGTAACGTTTTGTATTAAAAGGCAAGGGTAGGGTAAAAACTTGGTGGTCATGAACGAATTAATCCGTTTTCAGTTATTTCCTATGGGGAAAATTGATTCAGAACTCAACTGCATCGCATCTCGATGCTCCTAGAACGGATTAGCGTTGAGGGCCAGGGTTCTTCTGTACGTTGGACTGCTAACCAGAAGGTCGGTAGTTCAAAACCACCAGCTGAAAGATAAGACTTTCTTCTCCCACAAATTCTTATAGCCTTGAAAACCCATGGGGCAATTCTACTCTGCCCTATTCAGTTGCCACGAGTCAAAATTGACTCCGTGTTTTTTTTAACTATGTATTTCTCTATTTTATCATAGCATAATAAAAACACCCCCTCCCCAAATCCGACTGGCGGTGGCAGTCCCGTGCCAGAGACTCGGCCATCATGGTTCTGGCTTGGGACTCGGGTGTCAGTGTGCATGCATCTTAATTGAAAATTAACGTTTCATTTTAGAAGACCTTTAGTTTTACAGAAAAGTTGCAAAGATAGTCCAGAGGGGCCCGTATACTCCACAGTCAATCCGTCTCCTGTGAACGTCCCACATTTATAATGAGTAATGAACCAGGATTGATAACTTATAATTAATTAACATCCATTCTGCATTGATTCCTTCGTTTTTATCTGATTTTCAAATGTCCTTTTCTGTCCCAGGACCTTGCCTCCCCCACCCCCAGGAATGCTGCATTACATTAGCTGTTTCCTAAGGTTCCCTCCCCTTGGCTGTGAATTTCTTGACTCTCCTTGGTTTTTTTTTTTCCTTAGTAATTTTAGCCTATAAAGTAGTTTAA
>NW_022103968.1:64222037-64223499 GCF_000313985.2 Echinops telfairi | reverse complement strand
GGGCTCTCAGGGTTGATTTGGGGGAATGTAGGATAGCCAGGCCTTTCTTCCAAGATACCGTGAGATGGACTTGAACCTACAACCTTTCTGTCTACAGCTGCAAATCCCTCAAGGGTGCAGTTACCCAGGGACTCCTCCTGCAATCCTGCACCCTCATTCAACTCAGTTCCATAGCTTTTTTAAAAATGTGGTGACACATTTTCGTATGTAACAAGACACCTCAGCTTCGTTTACCTGAATGCCATCCCTCGTGTTGTGTCTTAGTCATCTCTCTTCACAAGGACTCCAGCACTTCAGCAGAACCCACCTCCTTTCCCCCTCCTACTAAGGACTTCTGGATTCTAGGCTCAGGCAGGCAGCAGTGTGTTTGAAAAGCTCTGTGTGGCCTGGGCTTCCGTTTTATTGTTTCCTCCAACAGCCTGGTGGTCTCTGACCCAGTTGTCCAATCAGGGCCTTGCACCAAAGTGGTCAGAGCAGCCTGGAGGAGCGGGCAGCCTGCTGAGGTCGCCCAAGTCCACTCCCCATAAAGATGGGGGTGGGTAAGTTTGAGTCAACTTGCCTAGACTAGGATGCCCAGTTGTTGGGCGCAGCACTCATTTAAATGTTGTTGTGAAGGTGTTAGACGTGATTAACATTTAGGAGACAGACATGGTGGCATAGTGATCTCAAGGTCAGCAGTTTGTAAACACCAGCTGTTCCATGGGAGAAGGACTGGGCTTTCTACTCCGGTAAAGAGTTATAGTCTGGGAAACCCACAGGGGCATTCCACCCTGTCCTGTCGGGTCTCCATGCGTCAGCATCCACTCCGTGGCGGTGACCTTTTATAATGTGGGTCGGCCACATCCAATCAGTTGAAGGCTTTCAGAGCAGAAACTCGGGTTTCCTAGAGAAGAAGAAATTCTGTCTGAGTGTCCAGCTGGCTGCCGGCCCTACAAATTCCAGACTTGCTAGGCCCCACAATGACATCAGCCAATGCCGTACAACAACTCTCACTGTAGCTCTATCACCACAGCTCGGTGTCTCTGGAGAATCCTGGCTAATACAGGCACCTCTGAGGGAGTGGCCTCGACCTCCAGGGATACGCTGGCTTTTGTAGTTGCTGATCAACATTTGCTCAGGTGACAGGGAGGTAAGAGGCTGAACAGGCCCTGGCCTCTGGAACAATACAGTCATTGTGCCCATAGCCCAGCAATGTGGACTCCCAGACTGCCTTGGGGCTAGCTGCAAAGAGAGTTCCACGATAAGTAACGGTATGGGGTACATCTGCTGGAGCACAGCTGGGTGGGTGGCTCCCAGGCCTGGTCCCAGCACCAACTCCAGCTTCTCACCTGTGTGCCAGCCACCTCCTCTGATGCTCTGTGCTCTCTCCGTATTCAGCCTCTGGGGAAAGGACTGCACACTAGCTTCTCTCAGGAGAATCAGCAGGGTCAGAGAGCCAATGGAAAAGAAAAGAAAAATAACA
>NW_022103968.1:64218351-64220026 GCF_000313985.2 Echinops telfairi | reverse complement strand
GGGGAGGGGTGGGAAAAAATGAGGAGCCGATACCAAGGGCTCAAGTAGAATGTTTTGAGAACGACAAGGGCAACAAATGTACGAAGGTGCTTGACACAATGGATGTAAGTATGGTTTGTGATAAGAATTGTATGAGCCCCCAATAAAATGATTTTTAAAAAACCCAGATGTTTCATTGTTCCAACATTGTAGGTGCTTTATTCGCTCGCTTGCGCGCTCGCTCACAGAATGGACCCCACCGCCGCGCAGTGACCGTAGGGTAGGGCAGCACTGCCCCAGTGGGTTTCTGAGACAGTAATTCTTTATGGGAGTAGAAAGCCTCCTCTCTCTGCAGCAGAACAGCTGGTAGTTTCAAACTGCTGATCTTGTGGTGAGCACCCTGGATTCTTCTGGTTTGCACTGGTTTGGCAGAACCAATACCACAGAGATTTTGGTTGCGTTTGGCCTAGGTGGTTAAGCTGGCACTTACAATTAGGGTTCTCTCTAAGGTGGAAATCACAAATTTACTTTCCTTACTCTTTTAGCATTCATCCACAAAACAGCATATTCTAAGTGCTGGTAGTAATGTTCATTTTGTCTATAGCTATAACAAAATTAGATGGAACTATGCTTGTGATATTTATTTAGCCATTTCATAAAACTCATATGCCTTTGATGAAACGCTACATGTGCATTCCCTGTGTTTATTGCTTCAGTAAACAAACACAGAGCATCACGCGGGAAAGTGCCCAACACCCACCGTCATGTGTTTCAGCTTTGTGTGACGCCCCAAATTCCCACAAGAGCTTGTGAGTGAATTTTGCAATTCCCCACAGTGTCCAAAGAGCTACAAATATCATCCGAACTGTTGCCGGAAGTTCAACAGAAGCAGGAAGGGATTTGTCAACGATGAACAGAGTATGTTCAGAGAAGCGAAGCAGCTGAACCGTTTCTCCTCTCTCAAGGACAACGACTGTCTTCCTCTAAGGGAATGGGACCCCGCTCCTACCGTGGGAAGAGGGTTAGGGATACACGGTTGATGATGCTGGGAGGAAAGCAAACACCATCGCATGTGAGGTTGCCCATCCAGCATGGAAATATCGTAAGGAACAGGTTTATTTATTTAATTTCTTGGCCAGGTAATAGTTAATATTTTAAAACTCTCATAACATAATCTATTTTTGTGTACTTTTATTTTTCTTATTTAGGTGTGATATAATAAACTACCCTTCGGTATATCATTTTAAATATACATACTTAAAACGATCAATAGGTCAGCAAACCAGTTGTCAAATTATTTGAACCCCACCACTGCACACAGCCCACTATGCCCCAGGGCTCCCCACAAACTCACTGGGCAGATATTATTATGAACCCGCCCTCTGCTCCCCCCTGCATTTATACAGCAGATAACGAAGCCTTGGAAGGGTGGGCCGAGGTTCATGCAATGCAATGAGGTAGCGCCCCCTCTCACCCAGCCATTTGCCTCCAAGTTCGTCCCCACTCCTGGGCTGGGCTGGGCAGGGCCAGGCTCTGCCTCCTAACTTGGTTGCTATCTCTTCCTGGGCCTCAGTTTCCCCCTGGTGAGATAGAGAGATGGAAGAGATTGCCGAATGTTGTGAGGCTTGGATGCAGACGTTGCTTTCTGATCAGTTGAGGATTTTCTTCCTCCTACGACATTTCCACAGTGGGCTCT
>NW_022103968.1:64204026-64217253 GCF_000313985.2 Echinops telfairi | reverse complement strand
GCTGCGGGGGTCGGGGGGTGGGGTGGGGGAGAGATTGACTCACTGTGTGCAGCCTCCAGGCCGGGCGTGCCCAGAACCAGGCCGTCAAGCCCACAGAATCTTACGTCGGTCCTCCAACACAGGCTGCTGGAGGCCCCCACGCCCGCTCTCTTCTTTTATAGCAACGGAAACCTTATTTCTAGCAGGTGGGCGGCCGCCCACACGGAGATTACATTTCCCGCTTGCTTTGCAGCTCGGTCCAGGTAGCGATGGCTTTGTGACGGGCAGTGCTGTTGGTGCCGTCAAGTTCATTCGGACGCATAGGGACCTTCATGCCCAGCAGGACACCACGCTGCCCAGCTCTGTGCCATCCTCACCACTGTTCTTAGGCTCGAGCCCTTGCTGTGGCCACTGCGTCCATCCATCTTGTCGAAGACCTCCTTATTTTTCAATGCTCCTCTGCATACCAAGCATGCTGTCCTTCCCCAGGGACTGGTCTCTCCTGACGACATGTCGAAGTATGTAAGACGGACGGAGTCTCGCCATGTTCGTGCCTTTAAGGAGCATTCTGGCTGTACTTTTTCCAAGACAGATTTGCTTATTCTTTTGACATTCCATGGTACTTTCAACGTTCTTCTCCAGCACCATCGTTCACATGCACCGATTCTTCTTCAGTCTTCCTGATTCAACATCCAGTCTTCACTTGCATTTGAGACCATTGAAAAGACGTGGCTTGGGGCAGGCGCACCTGAGTCTCAGAGTGACATTCCTGCTTGTCTCCACGTTGAAGAGGTCTTGGGCAGTGCATTCACTCAATGCGGCCGGTCTTGACTGCGGCGTCTATGAGCATTGATCTTGATCTCTCTGCATTTCATTTCATGTTTACAACTTCCAGGTTACTGGGTTCATACCTCGTTCAGTCCATGTGCCTGGTATTGATTGATGTTGGCCGCTGTTTCTTCTCATTTTGATTCATGCCCCATCCGGAGCTTCTTCTAACAGGGTAGCTGTGTTTACCAAAGCGATGCCACAGCCCTTGATGGATTGGAATTGTGCTTTGGATCAAAACATCACTCTACGATTGATCGCCCGGGTTGAGTCTGCTCCCTGCAAGCCGCCAGCTCTCCCACTTCTCTGGCCCCTCGACACGCCCTTGCCCTGCATCTCTCTTCCCCACCACCCTCTTTCCTCTCAAATGTTTGAATGAGTGTCATTCACTCAAACGCTCCTGGAGTGCCCACTCGGGGCAGGCACAGCTGCAGTGGCCATCCTGTGAAAAGTACCCTGGACGAAGGGGAAGAATGAATCCGACTGCTATGGAGGGGGTATTGGCCCTGGGCCTTGACGGTTGGAACTTAATGCTGTCGGGCAATGCCCTGCAGGACGGGCCCCAGTGCCCCTCCAGCTCAGCCTCAGTCTCTTCCGCCGCCGCCGCCTCACAAAGTTCTAGGCCAGCGGTTCTCAACCTGTGGGTAGAGACCCCTTTGGGGGTCGAATGACCCTTTAACGGGGGTCGCCTAACACCATCGGAAAGCAGAAATATTTTGCTATATATAAAATTACATATTGTTTTGTGATTAATCACCATGCTTTAATTATGTTTAATCATGTTCAATTTGCAAAAATGAAAATACATCCTGCATATCAGATATTTACATGATGATTCATAGCAGCAGCAAAATAACAATGGTGAAGTAGCAAGGAAAGGGGGGGTCACCACAACATGAGCAACTGTATGAAAGGGTCGCGGCATGAGGAAGGTTGAGAACCACTGCTCTAAGCACTGAGTGTCAAGAAAGAACTGAAATTGTTCCCACGTCAGCGCCCACATGCTGTCCCCTCTGCTCGGTAGGCTCTCCCTCTGTCTTGCTCTTGTCTCCGAGCACCACCCCTTACAGAGCCCTCAGTGGCCAAGTTAAGGTGCCTCTGATCCAGTGGAGAAATCTACTGAATCACGCAGTTCCGTGAGCTTTCCCTCCGACAATTGCAGCAGCCTCGGACCTGCCCTTCCGGCCCCCTCCCGTCTGGGCCCGGTCTGGTCCATCTTGATCATAGCCTTCTACACAAAGCCTTCAATGCCTCCCTAGCAACCACAGGGTGAAAGTCTAACTTCTTTGAATGGCCTTTTGGAAGCTTGGAGATTTCACCTCTCCCCTGCCCTGCCTCCCACCCAATGGTCTCTTATTTCCTCCTTCATTCCTTGAGTCTCAAAGTCCTTGCGGAGGCTGTCTGCCCCCAGCCTGAAAATGGTCACCATTTCCCTTCGTGACCTGACAAACTCCTGCCCGTCCTTCAAAGACCTGTTCAAGCATCATGCTCCATTCCTCTGGGAGAGAGGGCAAACCCACCTCTGCTGCTCACGGCCTTGTGCGGCCTGCACCCCACCCCAGGACCGTGAGGTTGTTGGCTTGGACTCCCTGGGGCTCTTGTGGGGAGGAGTTCTTAAGAACAGGGACATGAGTTAAGCTTCAAAAGCCTGCAGCAACTAAACAGGCTTCCTGTGTGTCCTTGGGCCCACCCGAAAGATGCCAGGTTGCCAGAGAGCCACCGGGAAGCCAGAGGCATTGTGAATGCTGTCTGTTCCCTCCCCTTACCTGAGTTTTGGGGTGTTTTGAGTATGGTTGCTTAATAATGTGCTAAGCGGGTCTGAAGGCATATTTAGCCTGCCCCCCACCCCCGGCTCTCACTCTAAGTATAAAGTATAAGAGGGAGCCCTAGAACGAAGGGATGATTTCAGAGATGGTAGCTGTAAGGCCAGTGCACCCCCCTTCGGGCATCTCTCATCTCCACTTGGCTGTTCCTTTTCACCTGTGTGGGAGTTACATAATCTGTTGTCAATTTGAGAGGATTACGAGTGAAGGAGTGGAGTCTGGCCTGTCAATCAAGATATAACCAATGAGGTCTCTGTGTGGGCCTGGCCTTCTCCTGAGAATTCTGGGAACTCCTGGATTTTCCTCCTTGGAGGCAGGTGACACTTCTCTCTCTCTGCTCACTCCCTGAGAGACTTTCTACTGACAAGGCTCACTCCCTGCGAGACATCCCTGAGGAGAAGCCACATGGACCTACCCCGATGCAGCCCTGGGAACTGGAGAAGCCATGTAGAGACCCCTTCAACCCACTGGCTTATGATCTTCCTGCATTTGGCATCATTGCATGTGTTTCGTGAGTTCTGAAGATGATTTTATAGATTGGTATAGGACATATGGGCTAATATCAGACTTACGGACTTGATCTTGTCTGGACAGGATGTTTTCTTAATGTACAATTACCCTTTTTATAAAACTCTCTCTTATACACATCTGTGTGTCCAGGAACTTGTTTCTCTAGTCTACCCGGACCAACACAACCCGCTTCCTCCTTTCCCACCTGTCCTACAGCCTTGCACTTGCCCCTTCAGGCTGCTTCTGGGCCCTTAACTCAAAGAACACCGAAAAGGAACACGATGTGAGCCCCCCAGGGTGCCCCGCTGCGACGCTGCATGGTGTAAATCAAGAGTGCTGACGTCACTAGGGGCAGGGTTCGAGATGTGCCTTCAGAAGACTAGAGACCTGGATGGAGGTTCTGTCCAGAAATAGGAGCTTCCAATCTTCATGTCTTTGCTTAATAAAGGTGGCCAAGATTTTGAAGGCGCCCCTGAGGTGCAGTGGGCTACACGGTGGGTGGGCTGCTAACCTCAAGGTCAGCAGCTCAAACGCATCAGCTGCTTCATGAGCAAACGACGAAGCTTTCTGCTCCGCAAAGATGTACTGCCCAGGAAGCCCACAGAGGCAGTTCTACGCCGTCTTCGAGGGTCCCTGGGAGTCAAGAGTCGGCTTGGCTTGGCGGCAGGGAGACCGGTCACATTGAAGCACATTGCTCATCCCTTCCTTCCTCTGGCCCGTTACACCCACTGCTCTGCCCCTAGAACATGCCCCCGACCCCGCCTGCTTCTGCTCCCTTTACTCAGGGCCATCTTCCAGGCCAGTCTCCAACGTCTCCTCCCCGAAGCCTTCCCTGAGCCCACAACTAGCAGGCTTTGCTTCCTTGCTTGTTTGTCCGTACAGATTGGCCGCACAGAAAGGCTGTTCCAGGATTGATCCACCCCGCAGGCAGAAGGCGGTGAGCTCTGGTCCCCGGCGGTGGAAGAACAGAGGTGTATTGGGATTTCCTTAGAAGGAGGAAGACCCCAGTGGGAGTAGTGGGTAGGGAGAACCCAACGCGAAGCAAAGTGGCCAAGCCAGGAACTAGAGAATACTAGTCAGCCCTGCCTGCTCTGAGATTTGGTTTTCAAAAGAAGTCAGAAATCTAGTTTTTGTTTTTTTTTAATGCTGGGAACATATTCAAGCTATCCCAAAGCATCATCTGATAATAGAAGTCACACTTGGCCCACGGAGCATCAAACGTGTGGCCTCTAGTGGCAACTCCAGGAAAACACTAGCTGACGCACTGCTGCCGGAAGCCACAAGAGGGCGTGCCGGTCATGGTGTTAGGAGGTGGCCGCTGGCCACCAGACCCGGCGGAGCCCAGGGTCTGAAATCCAGCAATAAAGGCATTGCCCAATGCCCAGGGTCTGGAGGGGATGGCAGGGACGGAGGGGGGCAGGGAAGGAGCTTATGACTGGACTTTGTTCCATTTAAAACGTACTCTTCCATCATTTTCCTCTTACATTTGATTCTTGCTACCTCTTGTCCACTAATGATACCTGTCCCTTTGGCACGCAAGATAAGATCAAAATCAACAATCAGCAAGAAGAAAGAAAGAGTTAATAGTACCTGTTCAGCAGCATTTCTTTATTCTAAATATGTGTTTGAGCTAACATTCTGACCACTAGCTTTGTGGAAGGCTACGGTTTGCAGTGAGATCCGTGAATCCATTCCGCGTCTCCACACCGAGTCTGCCTCCATTGAGTTCTCTCTGACCCTCACTGTCTAGGTGAAAAACTTTGCCTTCAGACCGCGGGTGTTTGGCCCAACACCCAAACCAGCTCAGGATCGGACCAAACGTGCCTGAGCATGCCCTCGGTGGGAATGAAAAGATTAACATTTAAATTTAGAGTCTTCCACCCCCACCCTGAAAAAAAATCAATGCATTAATTTTTACGAATTGACGTATGCAAATAGAAAAGCCCGCTCAAACACTACAAAGTATTGCTGCCCCCACTCCTAGCCTTTCCCCCCACTGAGTTCTCCTTACGGATTCAGGGGGGAATCCCCAGTGGGTGAAGGGAGGGAAAGAGCTCAACTCAACTGCAAACTGGAAAGATGGAGGTTGAGTCCAAGCAGAGGCATTTGGAAGAAAGGCCTGGTGACCTGCTTCCGAGAGGCCCCAGTCTTGAAGACCTTGTGGGGCGAGGGTCTACTCCACACACACGTGGTCACCATGGTCAACGGCCTTTTCTACACGGAACCAATCGGACCATCCTTGAAGAGACACAGTCACACTTATCGGTCGTGGGTGAAAGCCGTGGTGGGGCAGTCTGTTGGGGTGGTGATCGGGGGCTCTGCAGTCCGTTCTGACGCATGTCACCCTGGGTAAACCCGAAGAAAACACTGCCCATCCTGTGCCATCCTCATAATCGTCCTTCTGTTGGAGCTCATTGCTGCAGACGCACTGTCTGTCCATCTCCTGGACGGGCTGCCTCTTTTTCGCTGACACTCCACTCGACCAAGCACGCTGTCCTTTTTAAGGGATGGTCTCTCCTGCAAACACATGGGAAACACGCTGAGGAAGTCTTGCCATCCTCACTGTCAGGCAGCGTTTGGGTGGACTCCTTCTGAGGGAGATTTGCTGTTCTTTGGGAAGTCCATGGTACTCTCCGTGGTCTTCACTGATACCCACATTCAAACGCACGAATTCCTCTGTGGGCTTCCTTATTCATTGTCCAACTTCCATTTGCATACGAGACAACTGAAGACACCATGGCTTGGGGCAGGCACACTTTAGTCTTCAAAATAGCATTCTTTCTGTTGAACACTTTAAAGGCGTCCCGGAGGGCAGATTTTCTCAGTGCAACACTGGTAGTTTCATAATCTGGTGTCAATTTGGGAGTTGAGAGGATTAAGAGTGAAGGGGTGGAGTCTAATCTGTCTATTGGGTCATAGCCACTGAGGCCTCTGTGTGGGCATGGCCTTCCCTTGAGGATTCTGGGAATTCCCGTATCTCCTCCTTGGAGGTGGGAGACACGTTCTCTCTCTGCTCACTCCCTGGGAGACATTGCAGCTGACAAGACACATGGAACTACGCTGGTGCCCTGAGTGGGAGGAGCCACATGGAGATTCCTGCCAGCGCTGAGATGCTTACAATGCCACTGGATCCACAAGACTTCCCACCCACTGGCCTGTGGTTTCCCTGCAATCGGTGACATTGCATGTGTTTCGTGAGTCTGAAGAGGACTTTATAGACTGGTATCGGACATATGGGCTACTATCAGACTTATGGACTTGATCTGCACTGGGCTGGGATGTTTTCTCAATGTTCAGTTGCTCTTGTGTATAAAGTTCTTTCTTATACACGGGTCTCCCTGCATGCGTTCCTCTGGTCTACCCGGACTAACACAAAAGCATTGCTTGATTTCCTGACTTCTGCTTCCAAGAGAAACTGAGGGTGAGTCAAAGCAAGGTGAAATCTTTGACTTTTGCTCCCATAAGCATCAATCCAAGTAAAATGAACCCCGACAGTTTTGATCTTCTCCATTTATCACGATGTCAACTGGTCCAGTGGTGAGGGTTTTGCTTTCCTTTCCATTGAGTTGCAACCTGCACTGAAGGCTGCAGTCTTTGATGTTCATCAGCAAGGGCTTCAAGTCCTCCCTGCTTCCTCCAAACAAGGTCGTGTCATCTGCATATTGCAGATTGTTAGCACGCTTTCCTCCAATCCTGATGCTGCATTCTTCTTTATATAGTCCGGCTTCTCAAATGATTAGCTCACCATACGATCTGAATACGTATGGTGAAAGGATACAGCCATGACCCACACTTTACCAATTACTAAAACACACAGAATTCCCCTCTTCTGCTTGTATAACTGCCTCCTGTTCCATGTAGATGCAAATGAAGTTTTCTGGAATTCCTATTCTTCACAATGTTAACCAGAGTTCTTTTGTTTTTTATCCACATAGTCAAATGCCTCTCCATGCTCAATAAAGCACAAGTAAACCTCTTTCTGGGGTTCTCTGCTTCCAGCATCAGCAATGTGACCAGTAAAGCCGCTCTCTTCTGAATCCAGTTTGAATTTCTGCCAGCTCTCTGTCGAGGTCCTGCTGCAAGCATTGTTGAATTATCTTCAGAAAACTTTTACCTGCGTGTGATATTGTTTGATAAAGCATCATTCTGTTGGGCCACCTTTCTTTGGAATGGGTACAAAGAGCTGGCTCCCCCATGTCCCCCAATCTTCCCTGCTATAACCCTAAGAAACTAATAATCCAGTTATTGTCCCTGAAGATTTACCTACCCTAGGCTTTATGTAAAGAAAACCACACAGAACCAAAAACCAACCAACAAAACAAAAAACCCCAACAACAATAACAACACAAAATAGAGAAACACCTTAATAGAAAAGAAAACAGAAAATAATAAAAACTAGACCAAATTTTAAATGGGTCAAAAGGGAGAACAAAAGATAAGGTGTCAAATTTTCACCTAACTCCATCTGCATTCATCCCCTTTGCAACGCACTCTGTCTGATAGCAAAGTCCTTCACAGCCCTGCTCGGTTGGGCAGAGGGGAGTCACTGGAGGAATGATCCAAGTGGGCAGCCTGCGATGGATTTTGGAATTCCACCGTCATCCGTAGCCTTCTGAAAAATGGGTGCTCAGAATTTAAAGGCTAAGAGTGTTCCTTCCTCTGGTCTTGGATTTTATTGTTTATAAGCACTGAATAAGCAGGCTGGTGTGCGTTTTCCATGCAGACTTAGCCGATAGTTCACTTAGATTGCTGTTTTAAGACAAGCATTTTAAATCCTTGGATTTAAATACTGTCGAGAAGAGGAAGGTACACCTGCATAGGACAGCTTTTGAGACTAAAAAACATGCATTCATGACTTGGACAGGTGAACAGCTTGAGTGATTAGAAACGATCTACTCCATGAGGGTTGAAGACAGGGCCAAACTTTCACTAATACTCATTCTCTATGCCTGACAAAGACCTGTGATAAAAAAGCAGAGTGTATGAAAATTGCAAATATATGACAGCCTTGGGTTGCGATGGGAATTCCGGTTGGGCTGGTCAACTACAAGGTCAACAGTTCTAAACCACCAGTCAGCTCCACAGAAGAAACATGGGACTTGTTACTCCTGTAATGAGTTAGTCTCAGACACTCACAGGAGCTATGAGTCAGCATCTACTTGATGGTAGCGAGGGTTTTTGTTTTGTTTGAGTTACTATAGATTGGGCATCTTTAAAACAAGAGATTTGAACCAAAGTCCAGTGACTATCAAATCCATAATCTTGGGATAGCAGTCATCGGCTTCTCACACCAGGGCCTTTCAGCCTTAAGCCTAAGGGAGCACTTCAGTTCCGTTATCCTGCTACACGAACGTCTAAGGTAAGCATGATTGAGTTGTGCAATAACCTCATCATTGGACCTCTTTTTCAACAACGCACATGGAAGCTTTACACGCGGACCCTGCCAGACAGATACAAAGTAATCAGATGGACTGTCTGTGGGATGGGACAATGGAGATGCTCAATATTAGGAGCGAAAACAGGCTGACTGTAAAACAGATCACCAATTGCTCATATGTAAGTGCATTGGGTGAATCTGCTGCACAAAATCTTTTTAGAGTCTTGAAAATTAGGGGGGTTATTTTGAGGGCTAAGGGACACTTGACCCAAGCCATGGCATTTTCAATTGCCTCATATGCATATGAAAGTTGAACACTGAATTGGTGCATCTGAATTGTGGTCGGTGCCGGTGAGGCCTAGTGAAAGTACTGTGGTCTGCCCAAAAGACAAACACATCTGTGTGGAGGGACTATGGCCAGAGGGCTCCTTAGAGTCAAGGGTGGTGAGACTTACAGACCTTGGACATGTTGTCAGCAGAGACCAGTCCCTGGAGAAGGGCATCATACTTCATAAATAGAGAGGCAGCGAAACCGAAGTCTCTCAACGGGGTGGATTGACACAGTGGCTGCAACAATGGGCTTAAGCACCCGAACAATCGTGAGGCTGGTGCAAGACCGGGCTGTGTTGCGTTCCGTTGTGCATCGGGCCCTATCAGTTGGACCCAACTCAATAGCACCTAACAACAACAACAACAACAACAACAACAAGTTCAGGCTGAAGTTGAAGGAAATGAAAATAAGTCCACATGAGCCAAAACACAGCCTTGACTATATCCCACCTGAATTTTGAGAACATATCAAGAATTGATTTGACATGTTCAATACTATTGACAGAAGACCTCACAAGCCGTGGGAGGCATCAGAAATATCATACGCGAAGAAAGCAAATAGCCATTGAAAAGACAAGGAAGAAAAGATCAAGGTGAATGTCAGCAGAGAGTCTGAAACTTAAGAGGAAGAAGTGAGGAAGTAAGAGATCTGAACAGAGACCTTCAGGTTCGAAGGGCCGCAGGAGAAGGCTTGCTACTCATTCCTAGATAAACGGGGTGCTGCAGAGGCTTTCTGGGCATGTCCCCCCAGGGGAGAGTGAACAAGGACTGCCTCAACTTGGGTAGAGTGAACAGCCCTTTGAGTCAAGGCAGTCCTTGCAATAAAAGCAAGTTCTATTTCTAATACGAAGGCAATCCCTGGATTATAAACGAGTTCTATTTTAAGTCAAATCTGTATGTCAGTTGGAACAGCTATATACAGTTCAAATCGAACTAACATCAGTTAGTCGAATGTTTGTCTTAATATGTAATATACAAGATAGTACACCTTTCTATTCCTAAAACATTTCAAATGCTTCCATATATAACTGAATAATGCAGTAATAATAATAATAATAATGTTTTGACTGGAGTTGTGAAGTAGTGCATGTGTGTTATTACAAACCATTGTATATGTGTACCTTGACTTTTTAATATAATATGCTTTATGGGTTGGTTTGTAACTAACTTGGATGCTTGTAATCCAGAGACTACCTAACCTGGTTTCACTGAACCCCAATTGTGCCAGAAACACCTCCAGGGGCTGGGATGTCACTGGCTACTGTATGCTCCATGTCTGGTCACCAGAGGGCTGTGGGGAACAAGGGAGGAGCTCATCTTTCTCGTGACTAGTATTTGTGAGAGTCGGGCCACTGTCTTGAGTGCTGTTTGGAAAAGCTCCAGATGGCAGTGTGGGGTGAGGCTGGCAGCAACTCACTCATCTACCTCTTTCCTGGCCACTCTTGCTCAGCTTCTTCTCCCTGTCAGTAGTCAGTCCACTTCTCTACCCCTTCCTTTGACACTCAGGGTTCCAGGATTATCATCCTGTGTTAGTCTGGGTACATTAGAGAAACAAATCCACAGAAACTCATATGTAGCAGAGAGAGTTTTATATAAAAGGTGAGTTCACATCAAGAAAACATCCCAACCCAGTACTTCCCAAGCCCACAAGTCCAACATTAACCCATATGTCTGACACCAATCCACAAAGTCCTCCTCCATCTCACAAAACACACGCAACGATGCTGACTGCAGGAGGAAAGCCAAGTCAGTGAGCATGTAAGCATCTCAGCACTGGCAGGGGTCTCCACACAGCTGCTCCAGCACCCCGGGTTGCATCGGGATAGGTCCATGCGGCTTCTCCTCAGGGATGTCTTGCAGGAAGTGAGCCTTGCCAGCTGAAGCAGGGAACTGGCTAAGGCAGTTGCACCCTGGTCCGACCATCAGAAAGCAAGAGACCCAAGAACTAGAAAGGTGAGGCTCACTGAGCCATTTATCTCTCCACCCTCCAATTAACCCCACATGTGTTTATTGGCCAGGTTGGCACAATAAACTAAACCTCACATCTGTATCTGTTTCCTTTCCTCTCTGGGGTCTTTGTTTGGGCAGTTCAAAACTCACTGGCATAGGATCAATTCTGACTCTCAGCGATCCAACAGGGCAGAGTGGGTTTCCAAGAAAGTAACTCTTTATAGGAGTAGAAAGTCTCATTTTTCTCCAGGGGAGCAGCTGGTGGTTTCAAACTGCTGACCTTGCAGCTAGCAACTGAGCCGGTCATCCTTCATGCCCCCACCGCTCCTATCGGACACTCTGGGGGTCTAAGGGTCCACTGCTATCAATGACACTGAACATCTCCGTAGTCAAACTACGATGAGTAGTTAGTGCCAGTCTTAATTCGTGTTAGATTTATTTTAGAGAAGGATATCGTATTTGGTAAACTTAGGAGGGCCGCCCCCAAATGGGGGAATCCTCCAGGAGATGGATCAACACAATAACCTCAACAAGGGGTTCAAACAGTAAGGGTCACAAGGACAGCACAGGGCAGCACAGTATTTTGTTCAGAGGACATAAAGTTCCCAGAGTCTGAGTGGACTCCGTGGCAATCAACAACAACAACAACAACAACATTTACCTGACCTTGAACAGTGTTAGATCCTCTCTGGAACCCAGGAGGACCTGTTGAAATCAACACAACGTTTTAAAAATGAGAAATACAGCAATGGATGGTGCCCCAGCAGAGGGTTGGCCAGGGGCTCCTGGTCCCCCATTCAACTGCTTGCTACGTGCCATGCCCGAGTACTGGGCAGAATCAGCAAGACGTCAATGGCACCTGCCACGCAGGCGATGGCCGTCTTGGCCACAGTGCCCGGCTGAGGGCAGTGATTCACATTGTGGGCCGAGGAAGAACAGGGCCTGCGTGTTCTCCCCTGGGGTGGAGGGCAGGCAGGCAGGAGGCAGAGGCTCCAGCCCTGCTTACCTCCTGATGAGCGGGCGCGGGGGTGGGGTGGGTGGGTGGTGGTGGTGGGGGTGGTGGTGTCAGCTGGATTCCAGGCAGGCAAGTAATCTCCAAGCCCTTCACCCTTGGACAGGGATCCTGGCCTGGCGCCCGGCAGCAGCGTCTTCCCCAAAGGTGGGCAGTGCCTCACACAAACAGCACAGAGATGGCAGCTGCGGGCAGCAGGCTGGGCTGGAAGGAGGGTGCTGGGCCCTCAGCGGCCTGGGAGGTGGCCCGCAGGGGTGCACTCCCGGGCAGGGGTACTTGGTGCTCCAGGTTGGGCCCCAGAGCACTTCCTCGTTCCTCCTTTTCTCTCTCTGTCTCCCTCCTTCTCCCCCTTCCTGGCGGCCTCTGCCTCTCCCTCTCTTTCTCTTCCTCCTCTGTCCCTTCCTTCGCCTCTCTGTAGCTTTCCTTCCTTCCATGTCCCTCTCCTCGGTCCCTCCGTGCTTTCTTTTGATCCCTTTCCTTCCCTTCCAAAAGGCTCTTCTCGTGATTAATGCTGGCAGTGACCAGACCAGCCCGTGCCCCGTGCTCACCGGGACCCTCGCACAGGTGGACACCTGGAGGCGCCTCTTCCTCCGCTCGGCCCCCACCCCCACCCGCCCCCGGGGCAGCATGTGCACAACGAGGGTCTGGCTAGTATTTAGTATTACCAAAAAACAAAAAGAAAGATTGGTACCACGCATCACCAGAGCAGCGATTCTCCGCGCGGGGCACCCGGCCATGTGTGAAGACTTGCTTTCTCGGTTGGCTGGCTGACTCAGCGACCGGGGGCGGGAGGAAGTGCCCTACCTGTCCTGGAAGGAACCGGCAAAGTTTGCGACAGCCTCGTGTTGTCCTGCCTGCCATGTCCATCGTGCTCCACCCCCGCGATGAACTTTAAAAATGCCCTCTTAGGCACCCCGAGCTGTAGCGCCGCTGACGTGTCCACGCATTTGCTGTGTGAGGAGAGAAGACTGGATGGTTGAATACAAAAGCCAGTCCCAGCCACCGGGTTGCTGCCAACTAGGCACTGCCCTGATTTCTTCTCTGAGCCACCTGCTCAGAGAAGCAGAGGGCAGGGGGTGCTGGGACCTTGCAGACTCAAGCCTGAGGCTCCCGCCCGGCCAGGGCTTGCTCTCCGTCCCTGGGCCCGGGAGGGGGTGTGTGCTGACTGGTCGAGTCATAGCGGGGACGAGAGCCTGTCTTCACAGAAGGGGCCATAAGGTTCTTTAGGACAGACCTGCTTGTCAGCCCATCAGTTTCTTCAGGAAGGCCTCCAGCTGGTCCTCGTCCTTGATGCCCACGATCGTGTCCACCGCGTCACCGTTCTTGATGGCCAGGACGGTGGGCACAGCAGACACCTCGTATTCAATGGCGAGGTCTGTGTGGTCATCGATGTCCACCTTGGCCATCAGGACCTTCCC
>NW_022103968.1:64198364-64203497 GCF_000313985.2 Echinops telfairi | reverse complement strand
TCTCCAGAAACAGGTGTTTCCACAGCAGCTGAGAAACATGTGAGCAGTTGGGTAGCACTTCCTCCTTCTCCCTGCCCCCTCAGCCCCACCCTGTAATTCCCCAGTCTGCCACGGGCACTTACCCAAGAATGGTTGACCTCCGCCCACTCCCCACCATCACCTCCCTGAAGTGTCTGGGTCCTAGAGGGTGGGTGGAAGAGCACTGGCCAGAGATGGTCAGGCCTGGTCTTTCTGGGTGACCCTGGGCACGCTACTGACCCAGGGACTTTACAGAGCAATATCTCTGGGACTTTACACAGCAATATCTCTGAGTTGAATGGAAAGACCCGGTGAAAAAAGCTCTTTGGAATCTCAGCTGTTAGGAGCTGGAGAATGCTCAGATGCTACCACAGGGCACGGAGGCCATCTGACAGCCAGACCCAGGAGGGCAGTCAAAGCCCAGAGGAGCCTGAGGCCCGGGGTGAGGTGGGGTGCTCAACCATAAGCCAGCATGGACTTCCTTGATGGTGGCCATAGGGCAGGCATCCAATCCGTGTCCTGGTTCAGAGCCTTTGTGGTGTGGCGCTAAGAAGCCAGGCAGAGATGGTGGAAGACCCTGTCCTAGTTCCATCTGATGCCTGCTAGCTGTGAGGCCTGGCCAGACAAAGCTTTCAGAATCTCGGTTTTTCCTTATGTAATCCGGACATATTTCTTTCTCTCAGGCTTGCTATGAAGCCAAAGTGAGATGAATAAGGTCAAAGGGCCTCGCAGAGAACCGTTTTAGGGCAAGGAGGCAAGACCTCTGTCAAGGGAGACCCCCACTCAGCCCCACCTGGGCCCTGAGCAGATAAGCCCCTGCAATTGCAGAGCGAGGGCAAAGGAGTCAATGCTGTGACAGCGTTTCCCTGGTGGCCGGAGCGATCAGCAGGGGGCCAGGAGTGACGTGATAAGAGATGGGTGTTCTTCCAGGGCATCTGTGTGAACAGGCTGAATCCCCGCTGAACCTCAGTGTCCTCCTTGTGGTAGTCTGTGCTCTCTAAAGAGACAAACTAGTGACACTGTCAAGTGTCTACCTATAGCAAGAAAATGATGTCAACAAAAGGCTCTCGCAGTTGGAGAAGCACGTAAATCCAGTCTGGTTCAAGTCCACAGGTCAGATGGTAAGCTGGAGGCTTCTCCTGACGAGTGTCGCTGACAACCGGGGAGCAGGAGGGCAAAGCAGGAAAGCCCCAGGCTGGTGAATGCAGCATTGGATGCACCAAGATTGGCAGCCTGCTCATCAGCTCCTGGGATTGGCGAGCAATATGGCAGGAGCTGGAAGAACCAGATGCAGGGTCCAGACCCAACAGAAGTGAAGCTTTCCCACCGAGTCTGCTTCAAGAGGAGCAGGCCACACCTCTGAGGAGTGTTTCTTCCAATTGCATCAAGGCTGTGGCTTAATTAAGGGTGCTGCATTCGTCCATTTGCTGCTTGCTCTGAGTTGATTACGTTATGTTACATCCCTTCATGGAGTTGATTGCATTATGCTATATTACGTTATGGAGAATTACTGCCAAACTTCTGAGAACCCTGGTCCAGCCGAACTATCACCCTCACCTATAAATAAGGACCCAAACACGTCATGCTGTGTTGTTAGCTACTGTGAGTCAACCCTCGACTATGGCACCCTCGGGTCCAATTAGACAAAAGGCCTGGCTCTTTGGTGTCCCCATGGCTTCTTGGAATTGGACCCTTATGATCCCAAGGGTTTTCACGGCCTGATTTTGGGAAGTTGATTACCAACTTTTCTTTTCTTCCTAGTCTGTGAACTCGGCTGAAACTTGTTCAGCGTCCTAGCCACACATAAGGCCTCATGGACAGCCAGGTGGTAGCTGTGTTTGAGGTGCCTTGACTGGGAATTGAACTTTGAACCCCCAGAAGGAATGTAAGAAATCTACCACTGGACCACTAACATCCCCAATAGCTCCCAGAGATGCAAACATCAGTAACTCAGCAAGTTAGAAGCTTGCTTGTTATTATTTGCTTGCATTTTTCATCTGTGAGGGAGGCACGAGACAGGAATGCCTGTTCAATTTTGCAGCTGAAGAGAGTAAGCAAGAGAGGGGTTTGAATGCCCAGTTTGACCGTGTCAGGGATGTGTGGGCTCCAGAGACCAGAAGGGAAGTAGACTCAAACTCTGAGTTAGTTTATTGGGCCAACTTGGCCAATAAACACATGTGGGGTTAATTGGAGGGTGGAGAGATAAATGGCTCAGTGAGCCTCGCCTTTCTAGTTCTCAGGTCTCTTGTTTTGTGATGGTCGGACCAGGGTGCAGCTGCCTTAGCCAGTTCCCTGCTTCAGTTGGCAAGGCTCACTTCCTGCAAGACATCCCTGAGGAGAAGCCACATGGACCTACCCCGATGCAGCCCTGGGTGCTGGAGCAGCTGTGTGGAGAGCCCTGCCAGCGCTGAGATGCTTACACATTCACTGACTCGGCTTTCCTCCTGCAGTCGGCATCATTGCGTGTGTTTTGTGAGATGGAGGAGGACTCCGTGGATTGGTGTCAGACATATGGGTTAATGGTGGACTTGTGGGCTTGGGCAGCACTGGGTTGGGATGTTTTCTTGATGTGCACTTACCATTTATATAAAACTCTCTCTGCTACATATGAGTTTCTGTGGAATTTTTTCTCTAAAGTACCCAGACTAACACAACCTCCAATTTTGAAAATACCCAATTAGGTCTCCGGGGGATAGGGTGATCTGAGGAGACAAAAACACACCCAGACCATTTCCTGACTGGGCACTGAAAGTCAACACCAACTCTTCTTGCTCCATAAATACATTTCACATCTAAATAAACATAGCAGAACGTGATGTTCTTTTTCCTCCAGCAAAAGAAAGAACGTTTATCCCGTTCCTAGACGCCGGTTCCTTATTTCCAAGTGCTCTGTGTCATCATCAATGAGGGGCAGCGTGGGAGGACTTTTTCCTGCTCAGATGGTCATCTCGGGGAGAGGGCAGGTACATACGGGCAGTCTTAACCCCCCAGCCAGACGGGCCTCGTGCCCACACCTCTTCTGCAGGTCAATGTGGAGAACTTGGGGTGATTTTCCCCTTAACACAGCGCTGTCTATGGCTGCTTGGTTCCCAGGCTAAACTAGCGGTCTGTCTGGGCGGCAGTTAGGGAAAAACAAGGGCCTAGGAGTCAGACCATCTGGCACAACTCGGTTCTAGCTGGGTGACCTCAGGGAAGTGACTGAACTTCTGAGAGCCTCACTTCAGTGTTGGTAGACGATTCTCTCTGGACCTCTCATGTTGGGAGTCTCCCAAACTCCTCAACTAGGACGCAAACCCATTGTGGGTGCAGCATCCACATAGGCCCACCTCTGAATTGGCAGCCCCTCCTCCCCCCGCCCCACACACCAGGATTTGGAGGAGCAAGAACGATGCCGACATGAAGCTCGTGTTACCTGTTGTGCCTTCAATAATACAGTTTGTTGTCTCTGGCCCAGAAGCTTGGTGTCTTCTACCAAATCCACAGCCAGTGCTCATGGAAGCAGCCGTCAAGAAATCAAAGGACTTCGTGGGGCAAATCTGCTACACAAGACCTCTTTAGAGTGCTCAACAGCAAGGGTGCTGTTTTCAACGGCCTCACATGCATGGGCAAGTGGGAATAAAGAAGACTAAAGAAGAATTGAAGCACTTGAAGAATATTGAAAACACCACGAATCTCGAAGAACAAACGAATCTGTCTTGGAAGAAGTACAGCCAGAATGCTCCTTGGAAGTGAGGATTTTGTCTCATATACTCTGGGCATGCTATCAAGAGAGCTCAATCCCTGGTAAAAGACATGATGCTCAATCAAGTAGAAGGTCAGAGGAAGGCGGCCAAGGAAGCGGATGGACACCGTGACCCCAACAATGGTGCGTGAGCCTGCCGCAGGACCGGGCGTGCTTCCTTCTGTTGTGCGCAGGGTCACTTAGTCGGAACTGAGCACTTAACAACCACAATGACAGCCAGCACGCACAACAGGAAGAAGTTTGCAAGCAGCGAACAAGACTCAGGGCCTCCACTTCTTGACTGCTACCGGCAGGGCTGCAACTCTCTCTCTTGATTCCTGCAACTCATTGCAGGCAGCGATGCCAGGCCTTAAGGAAACAATCAAGCTAACCGCCTTTGAGTTGACTCCAGCTCAAAGGAGCCCTAGAGACAGCACAGAACTGCTCCTTAGGGTTTCCAAGACTGTACATCTTTTTGGAGGTAGAGTGCCTCACCCATCTCTCAAGAAGCAGCTGGTGGGTTTGAACTGCTGCCCTTGCTCACCATGCCTGCAGGGCTAGCCCTTGGTGGGTCGTTAATAAATGGTAGTAACAATTTTACAATCAGTGGGCAGGAAGCTGGTATTTACAAGCTTCTCAGAATCCCTACCCAGATGTCACTGTGGCCTGGGGTTCCATACCCTCTGGGGGACATGGGGCATGGGCTCCAGAGGGTGGGGTGGACACCCTCCTTGTCCCACCTTCCCATCTTCTTCCATTCTTGGAGGCAACCTCTATAATTAGTTTGAAATAAATCTTCCCAGACCTTTCCCTGTACATAAACACAGGTCTGGAGAATGTATTTTTTACATAAATGATCAACATGATAAATATAGTTTTTGAAGGTTTTTCTCCCACTTAAAATTTTATTCTCGGCCTCAATCCCAACTACTACGTGGACATCTTCCGCCCCCCACTCTCCCCACCTCGCCCGAAGAATTTATTTTAAAGGACGGCATTGAATCTGCAACTCCGGGAGAGGGACATATCTGATCAGAGCACATGGGAGCAGATGAAGGGGGAGGAGGAGAGAGTGGAGCACATCCTGGCCCACCAGGCCTTGAGGACAATGTTCCTGATTAGAGCAGCCAGTCCACAGAGAGGACTACATGGCCAACCCCACTATGAGACATGACCTCCCTCACTGACCTGTAGCCCTACAGGGGACAACACCACAGACAGTGTGGGAATTGAGCCCGATCTGATCCTGCCACACCGAGGCAACACTAAGGGGGTGCAACAGAACAGCAAGGGAACAGAGCGGCGAGGTCCCCAGAGAATGCTGAAGGTGGACTTTGGGGCCAGGTGTGGTGCCCCAACAGACTGGACTGGAAAACACTCCTAAAGGCCAACAA
>NW_022103968.1:64195878-64197100 GCF_000313985.2 Echinops telfairi | reverse complement strand
GAAGGTGGGGTAGAAAGGGGACTGATTACAATGATCTACATATAACCTCCTCCCTGGGGATGGACAACAGAAAAGTGGGTGAAGGCAAACACCGGACAGTATAAGATATGACAAAATAGTAAAAATGTATACATTATCAAGGGTTCATGAGGGAGGGGGAGCGGGGAGGAAGGGGAAAAAGTGAGGACCCAAGCAGAAAGCGAATGTTTTGAGCACGATGATGGCAACAAATGTACAAATATGCTTGACACAATGGATGGATGTATGGATTGTGATAAAAGTTGTACGAGCCCCCAATAAAATGATTAAAGGTATATGTATATATGATTACCAAACTTGGGATATTTCAATGACTTTATGTACATGTGAAAGCCGGACATCGAGTTAGGAAGAACAAACAGAGAAGAAAGGATGTCATAAAATCGTAGTGTTGGGGAATAATAGTGAGTGTTCCATGGACTGCCAGAAGAACTCTGCTCGGAAGAAGTCCACTGGAATCCTCCTTGGAAGTGAGGCTAGTCAGGCTTCAACTCACGTCCGTTAGGCATGTTACCAGGAAAGATCAGTCCCTGGGGAAGGACATAAAGAATGCTAAAGCAGAGGCTCAGTGAAAATCCTCAAGGAGGTGGATTGACACGGGCTGCCATGACAGACATCATAAAGACCGTAAGGAGGGCTCTGGCCCAGCAGGGTTTCTTCCTGGTGAAGCAACTCAACACACCAAACAACAACCTTTCATGTGGCCAATCCCCTCTTGATGGTGCAAATGGCTACTGCTCAACCACTGAGTTGAAAGACGAACAATTCAAACGCACCAAGGGCCACTTTGGGAGACACACTTGGTGGTCCACGGTGGCTCCTGAAGAGTCTCAGTCTTGCAAATCCCGTGGACAGCGCCGCTCTGCACACGTGGGAGCTGGATGAGGTGGAGCGGACCCGGCGGCAGCAGCAGCAGCAAGTGTCTGTGGGTGTTTGGCTGCTTCTGTTTGCCATAAATACAAAGATGCCCATTGTGGAAAAGCCTGCGGGCACGAGTGAGGGCTCCTCTAGTGCAGATACAAAGACGCCCCCGCCCTTGTACAACAGATACGGAAATGGAGACCCTAAAATCACACTGGGGTGCTGTGCAGTCCAGGGCCTAAGGCCAGTTCCTCACCAACTTCCTCTCTCCTAGGAAGATAAGAGGGGTCCAGAGAGCAGGCTGGGGGAAGGGGTGGGGCAG
>NW_022103968.1:64193488-64194403 GCF_000313985.2 Echinops telfairi | reverse complement strand
GGCTTGCCTGGGGGTGTCCTTGATGGAAATTGTGGTCGTAGAGTTGCATAGTCATGAATCATACCTTGCTTGCCGGGCCCTGAACCAATAATAGGCTTTTCTAATCTACAACAGGTATCCCAATCACAGTCCTTTCCTGCTTCTGTGGTCCTGCCTCTTAATGTTGAATTGATTTGCCACCAAGTTTGATGGTGGACAATCCTGCTGTTCTCCACACGGCTGTGGTTGTGTTTCTATGAACCCTTGGACACTCCTTGAGCCTCGGCCTGATGGTCTCCCTTATCCAGATCATTTGTCTTTGCCTCTTTAAATCCTTATCCGGTTTTAAGACTTAATGAATGTGCCTCTATAAATTGCATTTGATACCGGGGTCTTCTTTCACCCCGAGGACTCTACTGAGCATTTTGGCAGTACTTCCTCCTAGACAGATTTGATTTTCTTTATGGAAACCTTTCAATATTCTTCACCAACACCGTTAATTCATATGCATCCATTATGGTCTTGCTTATTAATTGTCCAGTTTTGATACACGCATGAGACTATTGAAAAGACCATGGTTTGGATCAGGTGCACTTTAGTCCTCAAAGTGACACCTTTGCTATTTAACACTTCTAACAAGTCTTGTGGAACAGATTTTTCAGCGCATTATGTCATTTGGGTGCTTGGTTGCTATTTCGCGAGTGTTGATTGTGAAGCCAAGTAAAATGAAATCCTTGACAGCTTGGATCTTTTTTTGGATTTATCATGATGTCTATTGATTCAGTTGTGAGGATTTTTGTTTTCTTTACATTGAGTTGTAATCCATACTGAAGGCTGGAGGGTTTCTAAGAGAAAATCCTAATAGTAGGTAGCCTCATCTTTCTTCCACTGAAATGCTCGTGGGTTTGATTTGCTGGTTGTGTGGTTAGCAGCCCA
>NW_022103968.1:64185011-64191831 GCF_000313985.2 Echinops telfairi | reverse complement strand
TCTAAAAATTATATGGAACACCATCAAAGAGAAGAACTTACTCCTATTGGCATTCCAAAACAGGAGGAAAATTTCAAAAATCCACAAAGAATACAGTCCACGAATTGATGGAAAAACTTAACTAATACAGTAGTAGTAGTAGTAGTAGTATAAAAAGGAGAATAAGAAAACATTCAAGGAACCAAAAGCAGCTTAAACAGGATAGACTACTAAGAAAATTACCGTGACATATCAGAGTAAAACTTTTCAATTTTGAGGACAAGGGAAGAATCCTGGGGGCATCTCAGGAAAAAAGAAGATCACTTACAAATGGGAAAAATAGGAGTAAGCTCAGAGTTTCCAGCAGAAACTATGCAGGCAAGAAGACAGTGGAATGACATATAAAACTCTGATAGAAAGGGCGAGAAAAAGCTGCCAACCAAGAATCTTATATCTAGCAAGGTTATTCCTCACACATGAGAGAGAAATAAAGGCATTTCTAGATAAGAAGAGATGAAAGGAATTTGTAAAAACAAGATCAAATTTAAAGACACACATGTATATATTAAGAGTTCTTTGGACAGAGAATCAACACAGCAATGATCAACCTGAGATAACATACAATGCACCACCATTAGAAATGAAACCATTTAAGCAGTACTCAAAGTAAAACACAATCACAAGGCTGAAAACAGAGAGCCAGAGATGTCATTCCACAATGAAAACAGTTACAGAGCAGGGCAGCTACAACACATTCTAATGGAGTGGAAGTCATAGTTCACAAGAGAGAAGAGATTGTTTCAAACTTCAGAGAAAATAACAACTCTCCAGGTAACCTCAAATAAAATGGGGAAAAAATGAATCAAAATTTAAAAAAGAATAATTATAGAGATATTTTAAACTGTAAAAATAACAGCAAATATAAAAATTGACAAGAAAACAAAATGAGCTCAGCACAAAAAGTAACAGAAACAAAGAAATCAACAACACCACAAAAAGACACACAGTAAAATAACAGCAATAAATCCATTCTTATTAATAATGACAAAGAGCTAAAAGAGTTAAATTCACCAGTCAAAAGGCAGAGAGTAACAGAATGGATAAGGAAACAGGATCCATCAATATGCTGCTTTCAAGAAACACATCTTAGAATTACAAAAGAAAAAGACTAATAATCAAAGGATGGAACAAAACATATCAACCTAATGGCAATCAAGAAAGCAGAAATGGCAATATTAATCACTGACAAAACCGACTGCAGGGCAAAATCCATCATGATAGACATAATGATTACAGGGACAATGGAAAAGGGAGACACAGCCATAATAACTATGCACCCAATCAAAGATCCTCAAAATACAATAATCAAATCCTTATAGATTTAAATAGAGAAAAAGACATCACTAAAATAGCAGTAGGAGACTTCAACACATCACTCTGAAAGAAGGACCGGACAACTGGAAAGACACCTAATAAAGATGCAGAAAAACTAAACACAATCACCTTGACATCTGAGCTCCTAGATGGCCGCTTGTTAGACTTCAAGCCTTTAAGACTTCACGCACTGTATCTTTTGATAGCCGGGCACCATCCACTTTCTTCACCACATTTGCTTATGCACCCAGTTTGTCTTCAGTGATTGGATCAGGAAGGTGGCGCCACATTATTACAACAAAGTGTTCTCATTTTGAGAGAGTACATAAGTAGAGGCCCAAAGTCTGTTTGCTAATACTTAGGGAATACACCTATCTTTATGTATTAATGTATTTACATATATACATGCCTGTATTTATACTTCTATGTATAGTTTTTACTTCCTAGTTCTTTCCTCTATTTCCTTTTACCTTCCTCCTGCCCCACTTTCATGCTCACCCCTCATTTGCCTCTCAGAAATTCCTCTTGGTTAGGTTACGATTGATCAAACACCACCAGGAACGCTACACCCTCCTCGCCGTTGATTTTAGATCCCTTGTTGTCCCCCTGTACTTGACATTATTGGCTCCTTACTTCATTACCCCCGCCTCTTTCTCTCCCATGCACCCTACCCCGAACCATCAGTCCCGTTGCTTTCCTCTCAGTATTGCTTATCATGTCTAATATAGAGAGACATAACAAAATCAAAGAAAAAAAACTATAAATAGTTCCAGGTCTGTCTGTTGACCTTTATAAACATCCTCCAACCAGGTCCAGTGGGCTGCCAAGCATTGACCCCCAACTTCAGAGGAGTATTATCAGGAATCCTCAGGGACTTTGTGACTTTGATCCCATTGCTGATCTGATATGCTCCCTTTTTGATTCGCCCTAATGTGGGTGGTCAAAACAGACTCACTCCCTGCACTGTCTCCAGTGTTGTCCTCTGTAGTGCTGTGATCCAGTGAGGGGATGCCATGTCTCGAGCTGGGGTCAGCCCTATGGTCCTCTCTGTGCATTAGCTGCTCTGAGCAGGAATGTCAACCTCAAGACTTGGTGTTCTGGGATGAGGTCTAGTCTCTCTCTCTTTCCCTCTTAGTTTGTTCCCATGTGGATGGGTCAGGCCAGCCACTCTCCCCAGCCTGTATCTTCAGTGCTGTCCTCTGTAGCACATTCTTCTAGGGAGGGGTCAGTATAGCTTGGATTGGAGCTGGCCCCACTGTCCTCTCTGTTAATGAGCTACTTTGTGCAGGTATGTTACCCTCAAGGCTTGGTGCATTGCAATGAGATCTGGTCTCTCTCTCCCTTTCCTATGGAGACATTGTGGGGGAAAGGTCAGCCCCCACATCTAATCATGGGTTCGATAGGTGCAATTGTACAGTTAAGATATACATATATAGATTATAATAAAGTCACAGAGAATATGAGAGATAGAAGATAGGTTGAAATAATGGAGTCAGACACATTTCACGGTAGCATGCTGACTTCCTGGATGGCCATGATCTCAACAGCCAAGTTTTCCATGCACAGTGTGAGCCCAGAGGGCAGGAGAGAGGAGGGCGAGGAGGAGAAGGACAGGGGGCAAGGGGGAAGGGTACCAGGAGAGTGAGAGCCAGGAGAGAGGGACCGGGAGAGAGCCAGGGGGAAAGGGGGATAGGTGACCAGGGGAGAGAGATCTTTATTGCTAACCAAGGCTTATATATCTTTGGGGGGACATGCAAGTCCCCTAATCACAGGTAAAGACACAGCAATGAGAGGGGGGAGATCTAGGGGTACACATGCAATAGGAAGGGGAGGGGTTGGGGGTACACATATGACAAGATGGGCAGATCCTAGATTCAGGATGGCAGCCTAACTTTGGATGTCACTGAGCAGGTTTGACCTGTTCTCTGGCTCTCCGTGGAAACCATTATCAGTAGGGTGTGAATCCCACCCACAGTGGACCAGACTGATATCTGAAAGTCTTCAGGGAGAAGTAACCCATTGTCCTTAACAGCAGGGAGTAGGCCCCACCAGTGGTGGAACCAGACAGCAGTCTGGAGGTTGAATGCATCTGACCTCCCACCATGTGCTGGCAAATAGCCTCTAATGCTTGGCCTGTTTGGGGGAGACAAAGCTGGGGAAAAGTCTTTTTATATCCCACAATTTCCCCTTTTGTTTTATATATAAAATTTAAAAGAGCCATAGGGGTGATGTAGTTATTTTCTATATATTGAAAGCTGTCAAAGCAAATTTAATGACCAAATTAATATAATAAAAAAGTCAGGCTTATGGCAAATATTTAGAATTCAGGAATGTGGGGTAAAGTTCACCTATGCCCATCTGCTATTGGAGGAAGCAATGAGAGGGGCTGGATGCTGTGGTGGGAAGTAGAGCAAATAGGAATGTCTGCTTCTATAGGGAGATAGAATGAACCATGTGCTCACTTTAAGGCAGCATAGCGTTAGAGGGAGAAACTCTAATGATAGACTACCACAGGAAAATGTACTTGCACTGTATCTCCAACTACCAGAGTGGCGGTCTTCCTACCATGGAACACTGACCTTCCAGATTCCCTCCGTACCAGTCAGGGAATGAATCCCAGTCCTATTTCCCTCAGTGCTAGTTTCCCACATTTCCCCCTTCTGTATTATGTTTAAGATTTAATAGTGTTACAGAGGCAATATGGTCTCTCTTCATATCTCTTAGCTTCCTGTAGAAGCAGCACGAGACTGAGAGCATCAAACTTATGATGATAAACAACATAGTCATACTGGAACTTAAGCTATGTGAAATGCTTGTAACCCAAGCGTGTGGGATCCAGCCTCTTTCTAGGCCATCCACTATTTGTTTAAATACCCCAGCTAGTGAAATGCCTTAAATCCACCCTTGAATGTATAGAACATACCCTTTTTTAGCTGAATAACATCTAAAGAGATATTTCCCTTAAACCCTTGCAAATGTTTTCTAATCAAATCCCAATCATGCAATGTCTTATTATATGGGTAAGGAGTTATACAAAAATCACTTACATACCAATCACATTATAGTATTAATTGACAAGTCCAAAATCTTGATCTTTCAGCTAAAGAACAGTCTGTAGTAATAGTCCAGTCACTATTGTA
Organism: Echinops telfairi; assembly: GCF_000313985.2. Taxonomy (NCBI): domain Eukaryota; kingdom Metazoa; phylum Chordata; class Mammalia; order Afrosoricida; family Tenrecidae; genus Echinops; species Echinops telfairi. The sequence goes on along the minus strand of NW_022103968.1, from coordinate 64,187,338 downwards.
TAAATGATCAGTTATGATAGAGTCCCAGAGTGTCCCTTAGACAGCATCAACAACGGGAGAAATATCTCAGCAGGCAGTGATTGTCATTCTCAGGAATCTCTGAGGTCTTCTAGACGTTTTGGATAACTTCAATAGCAGGACAGGGTCAGGTCACACATCAGCTTCCATCCTTTCTTCTGGGCCTTGCTGGCTGAAGAGAAATCCACCTATTTCCTTTGCCTGTGAAAACAAACAAACAGCACTCCCTTCGGGGTGTCAGCAACCTGGACACAGAATCATGGTTAACATTGGATGGTTTCTCCATCTCTTCCATGTCCATCTTCTTTCTCCAAACGTGGTTGCATCCTCCTAAGGGGAGTCCATCAGCTTTATTCTGCAGAAACATAAACGTGTGGCCCTTTCTCCAGGTGATAAATGGACCTGGATCCCAAACACAATTCCCGTCTTCCTGGGACTTCTTGGGACCAGCTTTTTCTGTAGAAGTGAAAATGTGTTTATTTGCCCTAATTTTGTTACCAGCTAAGGGAGAAATTTTTTTTGGTTAAAATGACCAAATGAAATTTGTCACACATGAGATTACTCTTCTCCCCCTTCTGTTTTAACAATGGAGACTTTAAAGCACTGCTAGCAATCTCAGTTAACTTGCTTGGTTTTGAACCAGTAAAACTACTTAGATGGAGTTTATTGTTATGTAAATGCCGACTTCCAACGCTCAGAGAATCTAGAGAGCTAACTAATTGTGAGAACTTCTTACCACACTCAGGATGATTTGAAAGACTGAAAAAAAATTCTTAATAAATTTGTTCAGCTGTTCTTGAAGTAACTTACCAAACAGACATTTTTTCTCTAAGTTTGCCAGTAAGTTTACAGGCTCAGTTAAGCCACTTTGCCCTTCAGGCTTTTTACACTGTATGATTTTACCATTTTGCAATATTCTGATCTGGTTGTTAATTTCTCTCCTTCCTTCCAAGCTTGATTTAGAGGAATTTAGTGGGCAGGTCTTAGGCCCCCCTGAATGTCCTAAGGAAATGACCCCATGTTCAGATTTGAAAAACCTTTTTCCTCCAATTTCCAATTCCATGTGGGGGTGCTGTTGTTTCCCCACAACAGCATTCCAAAAGACCCCTTGGCTTAAAGGGTGGTCAAACTTCTCAAGTACTCTTTCCTGATAGGTATAAATTTCTACTCTAGAAATGCAAGGAAGCAAAAATTGGCTTAAGTGATCATCCTTCTTTATAAATCATGGTATATCAGATTTTATCATTGCCTTAATTTCTTCATAATCCTGATCAATAATTCCAGCAACAATCTGAACACTTTGAAAATTTAGGTTGGACTTTCCTAGTAAACATTCCATAGTTCTTTTAGGTAGCGGACCCCAAGTACCGCTCTTAATACTTTCTGGTTCAATTACAGTTTTTAGCTTTCCCTCACAACTTTGAATAAGTCCAGTATCAATTTGAATTCCTTGAGTACTTAAGTTAAAACTTCCTGATAAAACATGTATTACTCTTTCAATAAGAGGCTCCTGCTTTTTGGTATTAACAGGCTGTTGTAAGGGCTTCTTAGCCTTAACTTGGTTAGTCAAACTTACTGCAGCGAGAACAGACGCTGGGCTTTCGCAAATTTGGTTAGGTCTGGTCTCCTGCTGTGAGGTTGGGGGATACCGTGATCATTGCCGTTCAAAGAGTCTTTTGCTGGGACAGGCAAAAGCCTTGTCTTCCAAGTTCTGTTGGGTGGGACTCGACCAGGCTCCTTCCTCTATTTCTCTGCTGGTAAGCATGTGCTAATGGCAATCCTTTACTGTTGAATCCTGAGCGGCATTGGCTTGCCCAAAGAGTTCCTTTCCTGCAGCGGGGGCAAAGTCCTGGTTCTTTTAACCCCGAACTTGGGGGCCCTGGCCCATGCTCTGGAGCAGGCTGCAGCTCACTCTTTGCAGCCAGGCTGATTGGCCTGCACTGTCTACACTCTCCTTGAAGATGACCTATCTTTCTGCAACTAAAGCATTTTCTTTTAGGTCTGATGTAATTTGCCAAGGCAGCTGCCATGAGGTTGGCCTTGTATTCCTCTGTCTCTACATTCCTGAATATTCTAAGATAGTCTAACAGCATGCCCTGTTCCCTGTAGGGAACACTATGAATTCCTTGTGGGTGTTTCCTGTAAAATAACAGAGATCTGTTAATAACCCGGATAGGATAAGGCATTCTAAATTCTAAGTCTCCTTCTGCAATCTCTCTTTCTACCCATGAAAGTAAAGGTGCTTTCCTATACTTTGCCTCTTTGCTTCTATTTCTGAGCTGGTTTTCTGGACTGATATATCTTTTTTT
>NW_022103968.1:64182560-64184848 GCF_000313985.2 Echinops telfairi | reverse complement strand
ACTTCATCATCTCTGTTATCTCCCTTAGTTTGCATTTATTTTGAGCTAATCTCTCTAACTCCAGCACTGGCTTGGTTAATTGTTTTATAATCTCTAGTCTTTCTTACACTAAATTCCAGCAGGTGAGCAGATGCTTTTACTATGATGTCCTCTTCTGACTCAGGCTTAGTTTTCTCATCTGCCTGATACCCATTCTGCCTGCCTCTCACCAGATTTAAGTTTGGGTAGCTTAGTGGCTTCTCACTACTCTGCTAATTTTGTTTCTTTGCTTTCTCTACCTTTGAAAGCAAGGGAGCTTCCTGGGATGGTTTAATAGCCTCCCTTTGGATCTTGGAATTTGCTTTCTCTAGTGCTTTATCACCTTTAGACCTTCAGAGGCTACAGTCCCCGAGGGCATAGAGGCTTTGACCAGGAGGTTTCCTTTAGAATCAGAGGCCTTGCATAACAAATCAATCCCAGCTTCTTCAGTTTTTTCTAAAGTTTCATCACCTAATTCATGCTCATTCACAGAGACTTTAGCTTGCTTTTCTAGATTTGGATAGGTACAAGACTGCTCACTAGACTGATAATCCTCTTTCTCTTCCTCCTGCAAAGGCTTCAAAACCATCTTAACTTGAACCCACAAAGACCATGTCTCCACGGGGATATTCCTGCATCTCTGCGCTTTCTTTAAATTTACAATGACTTCCTCCCAGGTCTCTAGATTGAAAGTTCTTTCCTCTGGGAACCATGGATTATACCTTTTTACTACTTTTAGAAAACATTTTATCTTTTTCTTTGTCACTCTTACGCCCTGTCTTTTCAGTAAGTGGATGAGCTTAGTACCATAAGTTTCAGGCTTACTTTTACCTTGCCCCGTTGTCCTCTTTAAAATACTCATTCACTATTTCCACTACTTATCTGCCAATCCCCACACCGGATCCTCACTTCACACAATTTTCCGATTCACTCTACATTCCAGTGGGGCCGTACAATTGTTACATGGGGTATAACTCAAAAGAGTTCTTTTACTACTGCCACACGATGGGCGCCATTTCTCAGGGGAGCCTGCCCCTAACAAATCATCACAGGTCTTAGGGGCACAATTGTATGGTTACGATATATCTAATAAAGTCATAGAGAATATGAGAGATAGAAGAGAGGTTGAAATAATGAAGTTAGACACATGTCATGGTAGCATGCTCACTTCCCGGATGACCATGATCTCAACAGCCAAGCCTGTGCACAGCTCAGGTGGAGAGGGTAGGCGAGAGGTGGGTGAGGAGGGGAAGGACAAGGGTGAGGGGGATCGGGAGCCAGGGGAGAGAGATCTTTATTGCTAACCAAGGCTTATATGTCTTTGGGGGACGTGCAAGTCCCTGTATCACGGGTAATGACATACATGACAGGAAGAGGTTGCACTATAGGTTATACACCAATGAGAGGGGGACGATCTAGGGGTATACATGTAATAGGAATGGGAGGAATGGGGGGGGGGAGCAATACATGTGACAAGATGGATGGATCCTAGATTCAGGATGGCAGCCTAACTTTGGATGTCACTGAGCAGGTTTGACCCGTTCTCTGGCTCTCCATAGAAACCATTATCAATAGGGTGTGAACCCCACCCACAGTGGACCAGACTGATATCTGAAAGCCTTCAGGGAGAAGTAACCCATTGTCCTTAGCAGCAGGGAGTGGGCCCCACCTATGGTGGGACCAGACAGCAGTCTGGAGGCTGAATGCATCTGACCTCCCACCATGTGTTGGCAAATAGCCGCTAATGTTTGGCCTATCTTTAGGGGAGACAAAGCTGGGGAAAGTCTTTTTATAATGTGGGAAACTAGCACTGAGGGAAATAAGACTGGGACTTATTCCCTGATTGGTACAGAGGGAATCTGGAAGACTAGTATTCCATGGAAGGAAGACCGCCACTCTGGTAGTTAGAGAAATAATCCAAGTACATTTTCCTGAGGTAATCTATCGTTTCCACAGATTCCCCCCTTAAAGCTGTGCTGCCTTAAAGGAGCACATGGTTGATTCTATCTCCTTATTGAAGCAGACATTCCTATTTGCTCTACTTCTTCCTATCACAGCATCCAGCCCCTCTCATACCTTCCTCCAATAGAAGATGGGCTTAGGGGGACTTATTCCCGTGTGCCTGACTTCTAAATGTTTGCCATCAGCCTGACTTTTTGGCTATATTAATTTGGTCATTAAATTTGCCTTGACAGCTTTCAATGTATAGAAAATAACCGCTTCACCCCTATGGCTCTTTAAAATTTTATATATAAAACAAAAGGGGAAAT
>NW_022103968.1:64180194-64182460 GCF_000313985.2 Echinops telfairi | reverse complement strand
TGCCTCTATGTGGGCATGGCCTTTTCCTGAGGATTCTGGGAACTCCTATCTTCCTCCATGAAGGCAGGACACGCAATCTCTCTGCTTTACATTCCTGTTGACAAGCCACATGGAGCCACGCTGATGGCAGCCACAACCCTGGAGAGACTTCCACCACCATTGGATCCACAAGATTTCCCACCCACTGGCCTGTGAACTTCATGCATTCAGCAACATTGCATGTGTAGCATGAGACTGAAGAGAAATTTATAGTGGTATCAGACGTATGGACTTATGGACTTGATCTGGACTGGGCTGGGATGTTTTCTTAATATACAATTACTCTTTGATATAAAGCTCTCTTTTACACACATATGAGTGTCTCTGAAAGCCACGGACGGATGGCAGGCGGTCTCCAGTTGCAGTAGGGGAAGCCACAGTTGGAGGACCAGAGGCTGCTGAGCACCGTGGGAAAAGCTGCTGGCTGTCAGCATGAGGGTGCTGGGCATGGCGGGGAAGGCCACTGGCAGTTGGCAGGAGGGTGTCGGTGCTGTAGGAAAAGCCCATGCAGATGGCAGCAATGTGGGGGTCCAGCTTCAGTGGCAAAAGCTGCAATAGGGTGGCTGGCAGGCTCTGGCTGCAGTGGTCAGACTATGTAGCTGGGACGAACCTGTGGGTGAGCCACAGGGCCTGTAGTGGTGTGGGAAGCGTGTGCTGGGGTAGCCCTGGGACTATACTGCAGATCTCTGGGACTCTGGAGCAAGTATAGATAGGGGTTGGGGGGGAGGTTGCTTGCCAGGTTGAGGAAGAACTTGGGGTTGCTGCAGTGTTTAATGACTTGATCAGGATCCCCCCGCCTCAGCCTCCTGATTCCCAGATTCACCGACCGCCATGGAGCTCCCATGTGACCTGCGTACCTGAGCGCCATCCTGCTAGAAGTTGATCCTGTGGGTTTCTAAGAATAACTTTTTACGGGGGTAAAAAGCCTCATCTTTCGCCCTCTGAGCAGCTGGTTGTTTTGAGCAGCTCACTTTGTGGTTAGTGGCCCAACGGGTGACCACTGCACCACCAAGGTCCTCAAATGCAGCAAAAACAAACCTTTACTCATCCAGAAGAAAAGAAAAAACAAGGATTAGAGTAGAAATAAATGAATCAAAACAGGAAAACTATAGAAAACCTGAATAGGACAAGAAGTTGGTTCTTTGACCCTGCCAGCAACTGGAGCCCTGGGGCATGACAGTATATGTGGCCCTTAGTATACCTGATTTCTCCAGAATGGCTGGAGTCTACTTTTGTCAGAAGTTAAGGAGGGTGACAAAAGACCAGCTCACACAGACTTTGGGATGTGTGTTGGATAAAGGCATGATTGCCTATTCACTCCCAATGGGGACTGGGCAACAGAAAAGGAGTTTATGGTCTTGTTGCCTTTTTGCTGGAAATTCCTTAGCCTTCCCAATGTTTCTTCTTTTGGGCCCAAAGGTGAGAGTAGGACACATGATCCCAGGCTTACCCGCTGTCTTGGAGACATCACCACTTCTAGCCTGTTATCCACCCTTTATTTTCGCCCTTCCAGTAGTTAGTATGTGGGAAGCCGGTGTCATCCCTTACACAATGGGATCTCAGGGTTTTCCCTACCCTGTCTGGTGCCTATTCTACACTGTACCAGACACTGCACAGGGACCCCTCATCCCTTCATTCTCCCTTTCCTTCTTTTGCATCACTCAGCCCCGTACCCTATCCAGCACCACAGAAACTTCCGTGCTTGTCCTGTGCTGGGTGTGGGAGCACAAGGAAACCGTGGGGTGGGAAAAGGCTGCTGTTGACTGGAGTTTATCCCCAGGCTAGGGCAGCCGTCCCCTCACTGATCCTCCTCGCAGGTACTCCAGAGAAAGGACGCCCTTCTGGGTGGCAAGGTGAGGACCTGAACTCCACACAGGGTGCGGAGGGAAACGAGAGCTTTTCAATGGTTTTCTTTGTTTTTATTTCCCAGTGGTAAACATGTTAGGAGACACATCTTCACTTTCTGAAGACCCTTCAATTGGGACACAGTACAAGCAAAGCACTTATTTAAGAAGAAAGACGTAGGAGAACTCTTCTCACTTCCCAACTGACCCGTCCCGCAGGTCATCCAACAACGTGGATACCTGAAAAAGGGACTGAGAATGAAGAGGGGCAAGAGACGCGAGAAATGAAGACAAGACAGGAGTCTGATCAAGCCTCGTTTATTGAGCAGAAGGCAGAGGCCTAAATACCCAATGGTGGACGGGTAACATTACATCATATGCTA
>NW_022103968.1:64177583-64180094 GCF_000313985.2 Echinops telfairi | reverse complement strand
ACCGCTTCACCCCTATGGCTCTTTAAAATTTTATATATAAAACAAAAGGGGAAATTGTGGGATATAAAAAGACCTTTCCCCAGCTTTGTCTCCCCCAAATATATTCCAAACATTAGAGGCTATTTGCCAGCACATGGTGGGAGGTTAGATGCCCTCAGCCTCCAGACTACTGTCTGGTCCCACCACAGGTGGGGCCTACTCCTTGCCATTAAGGACAATGGGTTACTTCTTCCTGAAGGCTTGGCAGCCATCAGTTTGGTCCACTGTGGGTGGGGTTCACACCCTATTGATAATGGTTTCCATGGAGAGCCAGAGACCAAGTCAAATCTTCTCAGTGACATCCAAAGTTAGGCTGTCATTCTGAATCTAGGATCTGCCCATCTTGTCACATGCGTATCCCCAATCCCTCCCCTCCCTATTACATGTGTACCCCTAGATTGTCCCCCTCTCGTTGCTGTGTCTTCACCTGTGATTAGGGGGCTTGCACGCCCCCCAAAGATATATAAACCTTGGTTAGCAATAAAGATCTCTCTCCTCTGGTTCCCGATCCCTCTCTTCCCTGGTCTCTCTCTCTCTCCCCCTGGCTCTCTCCCAGTCCTCTCTCACCCAGTCCTTTCTCCCGGTCCTCACTACCATGTCCCCTCTCCCTTTGTCCTCCTTCCCCTCCCTCTCCTGCCCTCACATCTCCAATCCCCACATGGACCACCAAGCGAGGCTGAGGTGAGAATGCTACTATGTAATGTGTCTTACTCCATTATTTGAATCTCTCTTCTGTCTCTCATTATTATTATTATTTTTTAACATTTTATTAGGGGCTTATACAACTGTTATCCCAATCCATACACACATCAATTGTGTAAAGCACATTTGTACATCGTTTCTCAACTCTATCTCTCATTATTATCTGTGACTTTACTATAATCTTTAATTATTATCGCTGTACAATTGCGCTACCAGATCTGGGATTTGTTGTGGGGGGCTGGCCTTTCCCCCAGAAGACATAAACAATATCCTCCCCATGGATGGATTAGTGCTCTGCTCCCCCAAGGCCCTCATCTTTTTGTGTTTCTTCCTCTCCTCCTCCTGCTGTGGTCCTTAAAGGCATGAGAGAGGTGGGGAGGATGTCTTTCAGCCCAATGGTATCTGCATCTTTTTTCCTCTTCTTTCTTTTTATTGGGATGGCATGGGCATCCTTGGGTTTGGTCTGACCCCTGCCATAGTGCCTAGACCTCAATCCATAAATTACTAATTAAGTTCCTTTTCCTCCATACCCACTGTGCTGATTGAACTTATCTCAGTTGACTCATGTTGTACTTGTCCTTTTGTGCTTGGCTAACTTCCAAGTCTTCCCATGAGATGATATACTTCATGCATTCATCACAGTGTTTTTAGGGATGTGTAATATATATATATTATATATATAATAGGGATGTATAATATATATAATATATATGTGTAATATATTATATAATATATATATAGATAATAGATTATATATATAATAGATTATCTATCTATCTATCTATGCCGGGGTTTTTTAATCCATTCATCTATTGATGGAAATTTGGGTTGTTTCCAACTCTTTGCTATTGCGAATTGTGCCCGGATAAACCATGGAGTGCAGATGACTGGTCGTGATGTCTCTTACTACTTTGGGGTATATGCTCAGGAGGGGGATTGCTGGCTGTGAGATAGCTCGATTTCCATTTGCTTTAGGTATCACCAATTCACTTTGCATGGTGGCTGTACATACCTAGAAGACCACCAGCAATGGATGAGAGTTCCTCTCTCACCACACCCCCTCCACCGTTTGTTGCTTTCTGATTTTTTTAATTGGGCTGTCTTTGTGGGTGTTAGTTGGCATCTCATAGTTATTTTAATTTGCATTTCTCTTATGACTAATGATTGGGAACATTTTCTTATATGCTTATTGGCCCATTAGGGATTCCTCCTTTGTGAAACTTCAGTTCAGGTCTTTTGTCCAGTGATTATTTGTTGTTTTTTCTTATTGCAAGTTAGCAGAGTAATGTAGATTTTAGTAATAAGCCCTTTGTCTGATGTGTCATTACTAAAATTCTTTTCCCAGTCTGTGGGTTCTTTTATATTCGCTTGGTAAAGTCTTTTGATGTACACAGGTGTTTTATCGTTAGCATTTCCCACTTGTAAATTTCAGCTTCCTCGGTGTGGATCCTTCCCTAGTTCTGTTAGTCTATGTATTCCTGCACCAAGGGTCTAGGTCTGTCCCAATTCCCTTGTTGATGACCCTAATCGTTTGGGGTTTTAGCTTGAGGTCTGTGATCCACCTTGACTTTTTTTTTGTACATGGAATGAGGTAAGGGTCTAGCTTCATTTTTCTGCAGGTAGATAATCCATTTTTTCCAGCACCTCTTTTTTTTTTTTGCCAGTTTCCAAGGCTATACATTTTTTTTTTAACATTTTATTAGGGGCTCATACAACTGTTATCCCAATCCATACACACATCAATTGTGTAAAGCGCATTTGTACATCGTT
>NW_022103968.1:64166854-64177483 GCF_000313985.2 Echinops telfairi | reverse complement strand
CATGCAAATGAGGTGCACTTGGATGCCTGGCGGAGGTGTCCAATGAGCATGGTGGCTGCCTGCCACCGAGCACCAATCATCACAAAGGTCAAGCAATTAAAAAAACTCAGGCAAGACAATAGGCCAGGGAACATCCGGGAATGGGAAGCTTAAAGGCAGCGGACGCGCAGGCCATGGGCTGAGGGACGTGCAGACTCCCACACCCAACCTCAAAACCTACTACATAGTCATAGTAGTCAAAATAGCCTGAAACTGGTTAAACAATAGATATGCAAACCAATGGAACAGAATAGAGAACTCAGGAGGAAATCCATCCACTTACAGACAACTCATTTGGTCCAAAATACATCAAATGGGACCAAATGATCCTCCAAAATACATTAAATGAGGAAGAGATAGTCCCTTCCACCGTTGTTAGGGGCCATCAAGTTGACGCTATGCACAACAGAATGAAGCGCTACACGGCCCTGCACCATCTTCACAAGTGTTCCTACGCCTGAGCCCATTGTTGCAGCCTTGTGTCCATCCATCTCGTCAAAGGCCTTCCTCTTTTTCACTGCCCCTCCACTTTACCAAACATGATGACCTTCTTTAGGAACTAATCTCTCCTGACAATATGTCTAAAGTATGTAAGACAAAGTCCTGCCATCCTTGCCTCTAAAGGAGCACTCTGGCCTTACTTCTTCCAACACAGATCTGTTTGTCCTTTTAACAGCCCATGGTACTGTCAATACTCTTCTCAAGCACCACCGTTCAAGTGCATCAGCACTTCTACAGTCTTCCTTATTCAGTGTCCCACGTTCACATGCATATGATGCAAGGGAGAACACTACGGCTTGGGTCAGGTGCACCTTAGTCCTAAAAATAACATCCTTGCTCTTCAATACTCTAAAGAGGTCTTGTGCAGCAGATTTACCTAATGCAATATGTCTTTGGCTATCTTGACTGCTGATTCCATGATTGTGGATCCAAGACTGGTACACATGGTGAGAGGATACAACCTTGATGCACCCCTTTCTTGATTTTAAATCATGGAGTATTCCCTTGTTCTGTTCTCACAACTGCCCTTGATCCGTGTACAGGTTCCACATGAGCACAACGGCGTGTTCTGGAATTCCCACTCTTCTCGAGGGCACGGCAGCCACAGTTTACTGTGGTCCACACAGTCCATTGTCTTGGCATGGTCGATGAAACACAAGTAAGCATCCTTCTAGTATTCTCTACTTTGAACTAAGATCTATCTGACCTCAGCAATGATATCCCTTGTTCCACATCCTCCTCTGAATCTGGCCTGAACCTCTGGCAGCTCCTTGTCAATGTCCTGCTGCAACTGGTGTTAGGTGATCTTACGTAAAATGTTACCAGTGTGAGATATCAGTGTTATCATTCTATAGCTAAAGCATTCTGTTGGGTCACCTTTCTTTGGAATGGGCACAAATATGGATCTCTTCCAGTCAGTTGGCCAAGTAAGCTGTCCTCCAAATTTCCCGAGACAGGTGAGTGAGTGCTTCCAGTGATTCCTCAGCTTTCAAAAACAGTCCAATGGATATTGAATATGTCAACTCCTGGAGTTTTGGGCTAATGCATTCAGTGCAGTTTGAGCTTCCTTCAGAACTCCTGATTCGTGTTCATGTGTTATTCTTTAGAAATGGTGAAATGTCAACTAGTTCCTTTTGTTACAGTGACTCTGTATCTGGGTGTAAGGGGAATTGCCCTGGGATATGGCCTGTGTTGCCTTTTATCTTATGAGAAAAACGAGAGAGAACTGAGTAGAGGGGATCTTAGTATCACTATGAAAGAATAGCTGGATGCAGAGTACGTCCTCTGGACCCAGGGTCCTTGTAATTTGAACCTCCTAGACCCAAGGTGGGATTGATGCCAAGACACATGCAGATCACCAGGGGACAGACACCAAGCTCGTAGATGAAAGCCTTCCCCTAGAGCCAGTACTTGAATTTGGACTTGTAGCCTTTTAAACTGTTAATAAATAAATTTGTTGTTGACGCCATCCACCTGTGGCCACATAGTAGCACTAGATACCCAAGTAAGACAGAATTTGATGGCGAGAGTATGGTGCTGCTTTAGCCAATCAAACCAAAGCCAAGTTCACTGCCATTGAGTTGAAGCTGTCTTATAGCAACCCTATAGGACAGGGCACAACTTCCCCCTATGTTTCTGAGACTGTAACACTTTATGGGAAAGAAGGCCTCACCTTTCTCCCATGGATCTGCTGGTGGTTTTGAACTGCTGGTCAGCAGTCCAATGTGTAACCCACAATGCCACCAGGCTCCTAAAATGTGGAAGTTATTTTAGAATTGGGTAATGATTGCAGACTAGAAGAGTTTTATGGTGTCTAATATTTGTCGTAAAAGCCTAGATTATCTTCATGATATTCTTGGTGGAATTATGGGCATCACAGTCAGTTCTGGTGAGAGCTCAGAGGAAGTGAGGAGAGCTGTAATACCGATGACTGTGCAGATGGGAAGACGCTGCAGGAGGCATCAGCAACAGAACCAGGAGACTGGCACCAGAAGCATGGCTGTTGACCTATGGAGCTGAACGAGAGTTCAGTGCCTTTGGCAGGAAGCTTCCTGGCATAGTAGAATGCCTTTGGGCGTTGTCGGTGTAGCTAAGAGCTTGGTAGCACTTGCAGAGCAAGACAGAGGTTGGGCCTGGAGGTCGGGGCACAAGGAAGCAGAAGCTCAGGGAGCCTGGAAGCAGAGCTGCCTGGTGTCCAAGGGTTGGAGCGTGGACTCTGAGGCTTCAAAGAGGCCCCGGCCTCCAAGGTCTCAGTCAGATCCTCACCAACTTGGTTCTGGAGAGTGGGGCTGCTGTTGAGGAGCCAGAAAGCCAGACCAGATCTGCTGCCCAGAGATGAAGGGGTAGGGCTGCCATGTCCAAGAGGAAGGCACCATTTGGTTAGACGAGTAGTATACTGCAATAGGGCCCCCGAAAGCCCAGGGGACAGAGTTACTTGCAAGGCCCTTTCCCAGCAGGCCTGGAAGGTGGAACTGAAGTCCAAGAGGCTGGAGGGCAGGTCCACTGCTTGGATGATCTCAGGGAATAGAGATTTTTTTTCAAGCCTCAAGCACTATTATAAATTGTTCTGGTGGGTATTTGACTTGCTTGGTGCCCCTTATTCCTTATTTCCCTCTGATGTCTTCCATTTTAATGGAAACAACTTCTTTGTCCCTGTTCTGCCATTTGCTTTGCAAGCAAAAATTTGTATTCTAGATTTACAGATAGAAAGGAATATTGCCACAGGATGGAATCTAAACCTGAAGTTTGTTTAAGACTTTTGAGATGACAGACACTCTGATGAGATAGAAATGTTTTACATGTGACAAAGACAAAGGTTGAAAGGGGGAATGTCATGGATTGGAGTATGTCCCCCCAGAATGTACATCATTAGCTTGGTTATGAGTCTCAGTGGTTTGGCAGTTGTATACTGATGCAATGTGGTAGCTATATAATCATCCTTCCATTATGAGATAATCCTCTTAATCGCCTAATACTTATTATAGGAAGTAATAAGGTGTTTTGTCAAGACTTTTAATGCTTGTATTCACAATGCAACACTTCTCGTTACAGAAAAATAGGAATTCCTTCATGGATGGCTCAGGCCTTCACTTTGGCTGATTCATCTCTCTGCTAAGTATTCCTACTCGCCCTGGGCGTGGGGCTAACGGCTGACTGAAAATCAGGTCAAGTGCAGATGAAAGTTATTTGAAATGTGCCCATTGGTCATTTGGCCCGGAAATGATGAATCAGACCTAAGAGAGAGACCACAGCCGTTTGGTTCGTTAGGACACATTCTTCTCAAGCGCTCACGTGGGCCCGGAACACAGCGCTTCATGTACAAAATACACCGAGCTAAAGCAAAACAATGCTTTACAAGTATAGCAATAGAAAGAGTGAGGAATAGAAAGATTCCCCCACAATATACCCCCAAAGGAGAATCAATTACTCATAATTTTGAGGCTAGAACAGAAATTTTTAACATGAGTTGCTACGTGTTGCATATGATTAACACAGAATGTAGTATTAGCATCCTTTTTAGGAATCTAGACACAGCGATCAGACTTTACTATGACACAAGTACCTCCTTGGGCTACAGTGAGGCTGTCAAGAGCCATTCTATTCTGAAATGCTACTTTTCTTATCATGGCTAGCTCAGTCTTGATCTTTTGAAGTCCATAGGCACTGCCATTTAGGGCAGTTTGCACACATCTAGTTAATAACATCTTTGAGTCCTAGTTAAGGTACAAATAAGCCACTAAATTATTGTACCGGTGAAACACTGACCAAGACCGTTGAGCCCTTACCACGCAAGCATTAGCTGGTACAGAGAGCTCAGTTAAAATCATTGTTGAATTAATCTCAGAAGTCTAGTTAAAGCACGTCCCTGAGTTCATCTCAGGCCTAGAGTGCATCTTTCAAGTCAGCCCGGCAGAAGCCAAGGCCAAGGTTGGGTCCACAGTAGCCAAAAGATGACATTCAGGTCAACCCAATAGACACTTGAGCATCATAGCCGGTCAGCGGTGAACCAATCAGTAGCTTGTAAAATTATAACTGGTGCACATTCACATGTTGGAAGTCATCCCAAAGGTCTGGTGAGGACTGCATGATTCAAGTGGTTGTGGTTAGGTTGGTCCCAGCAAAGGAGAACAACGGGGCACTCGCTTCCTGCCTGAGGAGTTAATCACATGAGGCAATCCCACAGTTGCTGAAATTGACTTACAATACAAAAAATATTGTTTGTGGGTTTGAGACATTCTTTAGTTAACTCTTCTTGAGCAACTTTACTCAATACAGTAAAGGTTGTGTTAAGACTAAGCTATGACCTGGGTTTCACTTGGATATAAAAAAAGGTCACTTATCAATGGAAAAATCTAGTGACAGTGATTTCCGGTACGGTTTCTATGTGTTTCTGCGGTCCTTAAGCCAAGGGCAAGTCCATCAGATCACTGCATTGGAGGAGCCTCAAGCCAGACCGACTTGAGGATGAGAGGGCGCCAAGTATCCAACGAAATATTTGCCCAATCTAGGAATATTAGCCGAGGCAAGACTATCCCAACGGTTAACAGGAAGAAAGACGGAGAAGTGGGTTTTCAGGCCTGGTTCAGGTCCCGGATCAGCTATCTATTTCTGACGTCACCTGCTTCTGAGTGTGACCGCAGGGATGACTGCAGTCCTTCGGTCCGCTGAACGCCCAGAAAGATGCTTTAGCTCTCTCTCTCTGGTGAGGTAGGTGAATGCAGCTTTGACCCCTTGTCATTTGGCGGCACAAGGGTTAGTGTGGACCCAACACAGTCACTGCCAATTAGATTCTAAAGGATCTTCTAATGGTTGCCTCTTCCGATATACATAGAAATACGATTGTGTTTGGTAGGAGGTAATGTTTGTATTTACACATGTTGGCTATCAAAAACTCCTTCAACTTGTGAAGGTTGTTCTTTAGCGTACTGAATTCACAGTTCACGTATTTTATTAGTTCTGATGGAATTAACTTGGGATCAGAATAAGTTGCAAAGTAAGGGAGAGGTCTAGGCCTTTCAGTAATAATTCCATGAGGGATTAACTTGGGTAGACCAAATGGTGTAGTCCTCAAATTTAGGAGGGATTTAAGGAGCTCTGGTGGCATAGTGGTTATGAGTTGTGCTGCAATCTGCAAGGTCAGTAGTTCAAAACCACCACCAACTCCTTGGGAGAAAATGGGGCTTTCTATTCCCATAGCCACAGTTTCAGAAACACCCAGGGGCAGTTTTACCCAGACCTATGGTGTCTCTAAGAGTTGGCATCGACCCAATGGCAGTAAGGGGAAGGATTGTAGTGCAGGATAAGTGTAAGAACCCAGAAAGCTGGGCTAATTGGGTTTTTACTCTACTGTTAGTTCTTCTACTACCCGAGATGGTTATGAATAGTCAAGATAGACCGACACAGAGCCTGCAACAACGGGCTCGGCATAAGAGCGATTGTTTGACTGGCACGGCGCTGGCAGTGTTTCGTTCTGCTGTACTGCATGGCGTCGCTGTGTGTGGGAACTGCCAACGTAGCGGCATCGACCAACAAGGGCGACCGAGTCTCTGATAGACAGGAAAACCTTTGTACCTTTCTTCGATGACTCACTACCATTGAGTCTGTTCCAACCATGCCGACCCAATACAGAGTTTCTGAGACTGTGAATATTGAGGGTGCAGACAATCTCATTTTCCTCCCATGAAGCCGCTGGTTGGTTTGAACCACCAGCCCAACACTTATCCCTCAATGCCACCAGGGCTTCTTTATTTCTTTGATTACTTGCCCAGTAAAATGGGTTCCCTTGTCACTGCAAAGACTTGTTGGTGTTAATTCCCCTCTAGAAATTTAATAAGGTATCAAGGAAGTCTCAGTAAAGGTTTAAAGGTGTCTGCCTGACCTTTAATGGGTCCCGCTGATAAAATTCATCATGTATCAGCAGATGTGGAGCTCAGAGTTTCAGGAATAAATGAAAAAGGCCTGGGAGAAATGGGTTGGAGGGGCTCAGTTGTCATTTTGCATGACTAATACTTACACGCAGTAAGTAGCTTCTCCTCTGTGAATTAATTCTGACTCAGATCCCTCATTAGGGATCTTTGGGGAGGTCTTCTAGGCATAATAATATTATCCTGGTTCTGAAAATTGTGAATGACAGGTCCATTTAGACAAAAGGTCTCTGCCCATTTAATTAATAAGAGCGTCAGTCCTAAGCAGAAGATGTAAACCCTCAGTAGGGCCAAGGGAAATAGGAACCGGTTTTGAGTGAATTAAAGTCTGTTTTCAATTTGTAGCCCCCACAATTTTTGAAGTTTGGGTACTCCAGGGCAGAGGCTTTCATAAAGATTTGCGGAGTGAATTGCATAGTGTTGCACCAGTGCCAATCAGAAAGTTGTAAGTTCGCCTTTAATTTGCATGGCAGTTTCTCCTTGGGGATTAAATGCATGATGGGAAAAGCCCTGCTGTGTCCCTGGAGCCCC
The DNA here is from genome assembly GCF_000313985.2 of Echinops telfairi. Classification (NCBI taxonomy): domain Eukaryota; kingdom Metazoa; phylum Chordata; class Mammalia; order Afrosoricida; family Tenrecidae; genus Echinops; species Echinops telfairi. The sequence goes on along the minus strand of NW_022103968.1, from coordinate 64,170,488 downwards.
GAGTTCTACACATGATTGAAGGGTCTTTGGCTTAAGCGGCTTCTTTCATTTATAGCAATCCTTTACCAATAATTGCACGTAGTGCCTTAGTGCCTCCAAAGGACTTTGATTTATTCTGCTGCTTAGGAGATTGCAATTGTTGTCATTGTGAACCATTCCTTTATTTGTCTTAGAGTTTTGTTTTGTCTCTAAGGTCTGAGAAAGTTTGTGAACTAAATTGGCCAGCTCGGCCAGGAGAGCCTGGGTCGATGCCATTTTACTAGGGCGGAAAGTTCAGGATCTGAATCCCACATGAAAGGCTCTGTGGCCCCAGGAGCTGAGGGATCAATTCCAGAATGTCCAGCAAACATTTTAAATAATCTGGTTTGGTTTCCATGCGCACTCTGGCACTTCTTTAGTATGCAAGGATGGATTTTTGTTCCATCTATTATTGAGGGGAGAGCTTTTAAGACTATTGACTGCCTGAGAACCTTTGATCTCAGCAGCTCAGAGCCAGCAGAGGCTGTCAGGCCTAGAGATAAATTATCTTTGGGATTCCTCCATTCAGCCCGGTCTAAATCTCACTGGGACTTTCCAGATGGAGTTAACTGGGGTGGGTTAATTGATACAAATCAGGAAGTTCAGGCTGTGAGCCTCAAGGAGGTGTTTGAATTCCTCAGCAAACTGGGAAGGATTCTTCTGGAGACTTGGAGAGGCTTAGCAATGTCATGTACGTCTCTGGGAGTCCAGGAGTCGATGCCATGTGGAGAGGATCCTCAGGATTTTCACGAGGATGAATTTTAAAAGGCTTTTCAGAAAGAGGTGTTGTTTTCTCAGTGGAATCTTTAGGGGATAAGGTAAGTTCAGACCAAGCATCCTTAGCCGAACCTGGAGCGGCATTCGTAATACTGAGGAAGCCAGGAGGCCAAAAAGGATCGGCAGCTGACAAGTACCTTGACTGCTTGCAACAAACACCTGAGTTTGCAATCCCTATTTTGGTTAGTTGCTAGTCGAACTTACACTTTGTAAACCTGCTTTACAGGGCTCTGGAGGGCAGCGACAGCCACAAATCCATCTGCAGACTCGCCACATAGATTAAACCTCCAAAGATGTAGCTAATCTTGCCCTCAGCAGAGGGACATGATAAACCCATGACCTCCACCCCTTGCAGACAGCCCAGGGAGCGGCAGTCCCTTCTGGGGGCTTAGCTGGGTGCGCCCCTGATGGAGGTCACCATACTGGGAATGGTACAGGGGTCTCACAGTCGTGATTCCCACCCTCATGGCCTGGGTTGGAAGGCCTTGAGCCAATCTTGCAATTCCTTCTATCTAATAATAGCTGTGTCCCAGGCATGACCCTGGACCTGCTCCTGTCGTCCCACCTGTAACCGTGATGTATTGATCTGCCGCCAATCATGACTTTGTGTGTGTCTCATTTGTTCTGTGCCTTGTTGAACTAGCGTCCTGACCCGAATCCTTCGATGCCACTTTGACCTCATGCTAATGGCTTCGCTCATCTGTCTTTGTCTCTGAGACTTAATAAATGTTCTCTTTAAGTTATAGTTGAGATTGGGCTCTCTTTTGTACCCTAAAACAAGTTAATTTATTTTTTATTTGGAACGAAATCCTTCTTTTTAAATTAAAAGGTCATTTTTTGGCGGGCTCTTACAGCTTTTATAACAATCCATACATCCATACATCAATTGCATTTTTGTACATATGTTGCCATCATTATTTTCTAGACATTTACTTTCTAGTGAGCCCTTGGGATCAGCAATTCTTTTCCCCCTCCCTCCTCCCCACACTCATGACCCATTAATAAATTATAAATTATGATTATTTCCATATCTTACAGCGATCCCTGTCTCCCTTCCCCCATGGTTTCTGTTGTTCTTCCCCCGGGGTGGTAGGGTTTGTGGTTACATGTCAATCGTTTTGATCCATTCCCTCTGTCTCTTCCCACCTTCCCCATACCCTCCTGGCATCGCAACTCTCATTTCTGCTCCTGGATTCCAGGTGTTGTGAGCTCTTATATCTTATCTGTCCCTGTGCACATGTTCCAGTTTAGCCTGCAGGGAAAGGCAGGATTGGAGTCCTGATTATGGGGATGAGGAAGCCTCAAGGAACCAGAGGAAGGCTAAACTCCTCCCACATGTTCCTACGGGAGCCATGTTGGCACAAGAATACCTACCGATCACATCATTTATCCCTTTCAGCTTGCCTTTGCATTGTCCAAAGAACGGGACTCTCAGATGAAACAAAACCCTGTGGGGTCACCACAGAGGTTGAAACATGGCCTTTGTTTACACCGACGGGCACCTTGTTTCAGGGGTGTGTTAGGCAGTGTTCTCTAGAGAAACAAAACCAAGACATTTATGATAGAGATATATCTCTATGGACAGGTTTATATAGTGAAAGCAATACATCAGCAATTAGTCCACACAGCAGTACAGAGAGCTCAGCCCAACTCACTTCTGTGGAATAGTTACTCTATTGAAGGTCCTTCCAACCCACACTGGCCACTAGCCCAAGGCTGAGGGAGCGGACAGCAGGGAGACGAGCTGTGTGGGCAGCAAGGTCAGCAGCGGGCCGAGCACAGCAGGTAGTGGTGGCCCTCAGGGTGGAGCAATGCAAAGTGCCCGGGAGGTGCAGTGTCTGGAGTGGTGGCAAGACCAGAGGAGTTGGCCCACAGGGCAGACCCAGCAAGGTGGGCGGCACTGAGCAGTGGCACAGCCCAACCCAGCCCGGCGGTCCCCACAGTCCACAGATGGGCTGGGCCCACAGGGAGCATGGTGGAGGCAGGGCAGCTGACTCAGACAGCGCTCTGAGGAGGACCAACCTGGGACAGTCATCTATGTCCTGATTGACAGGCTAAACTCCACCTACATGTTCCTACGGGAGCCATGTTGGCACAAAAACCCAACGATTACCAGGAGCATTGTCTTATGACCAATAGGCAGCTTATTGCTTCTGACCCACCCCTGACCCTATTGACAGTGATTGGTCATCCTGTGTCCTTTATTTCTTTGTGGCTCTTAAGGTGTGAGAGTCTACAAACTCAAAAACTTCCATGACGGTAAAATCTCCAGGACCTCATAGTGCTCCCACTCGCAGAGGAAAAATTTGGCAACCATTTTTGCAAGACCAAAATGAAAACAGGCCAGACGAAAAGGAAAGAAAAACAAACAAACAAACAAACCCAAGAACAAATGCAATTTAAAATCCTTTAATTATTCTTTAAGAGCTCAACACAAGAAGGCGGAGCTCAAGATTCAGTGAGTGCTGAGAACCACGGACATTTCCATGGCTTGTGCCCGAGCCCCAAGTCCCTGTCCTCTCGAGGCTGCTGAAGAGAAACAGTTTCTTCAACACTCCCACTCTGACACCAAGAAATGTCAACAAGCAAACAGGAGCTTTTATTAAAATAAAAAAGTTTATTGAAGGAACAAAATTATCCAGGATCAGACAGTAAGTATTCACAAAGGAAATTTTCACAGAGCTTAAATATGGAGGACTCAGGATGTTAAAAAAAAAATCTGATTTGGTGACATTTACAATACCTTGTTTCCCCGAAAATAAGATAGTGTCTTATATTAATTTTTGCTCCCAAAGATGCGCTAGGCCTTATTTTCAGGGGATGTCTTATTTTTCCATGA
>NW_022103968.1:64149291-64166166 GCF_000313985.2 Echinops telfairi | reverse complement strand
GGTGCGACCATCACAAAGCAAGAGACCTGAGAACTAGAAAGGCGAAGTTCACCACCCATTTATCCCTCCGCCTTTCAATTAGCCCCACATGTGATTATCGGCCAGGTTGGCACAATCAACTAACTCACAGGGTATCATGTTTCACTGGACACAAGATCACGGCAAGACTCCTGAAACATTATTTCAGTAATCATAAGCTCTAAGTCATTGAACAGTTTGGTCTACGGATATTTCCGAGGGCCAGCGGAATGAATGCTCTGTGAGAAGAAGCAGGGCAACGCGGGGAAGGACAGGACCTGCAGGCTCCCTGGGGCCTGTTGTGCTGGAGAGCTGACTTTTGAAAGATCAGAATAAGCAGTAAACAGAACAAAAGAAGAAGAAGGAGGAGCCTGGCCGATATCTTTGGCAGACTCCTTTTCTTATGCCAAGCACCTAGCTCTTTTGGCTCCTTGACAAACTCAAAGAGAGAGATGCACACACACACACACACACACACACACACACACACACACACACACACACACCTGCTCTGCTTTCCTATTTAGGTTTTATAATTGCTCATTCTTTTCCCTCCCTGTCTATTGATCTCTAAGGTGCTTCAAGAGAACCCCTGTAAAGATTTATTTTCAGATCGATCTGTAGCAATAGGAATTCCTTTTGTATTGTTGAGTTTGTCAGCCTTCTCAACATTAAAGTTCTTCATCTAATTTGGTACGTTAACTTCTAGGTCAATGGTGAGGGGAAAGAGTTTTGTGGGGGTTTCTTCTCACCGTTCTGGCTCCAGCTTTTTTGGCCTCTCCTCCACTCCTCTGGTCCCACACTCTGAGTTTTAGATTGGAGCCGTGAGACTCCTGCTCCACGCTCCTACTGGGGAGATGATACATCAGGTTCCTGACACAGGAACTGAGCCGACTTCAGCGCTGGTGGAGAACTTACACCTTTGGCCTGTCGACATCCCGCCGGGAGGGGATCAAAAGAACTGGGTGCTAGGCCTGAGAAGAGGACTCTGCATAGGATGCAGGCCAGATGACCTCTCCCCGCCCGTGCATTCTCTCATAAACTTTGCTGGGCCTCGAACCTGAACTCGAATGGCCAAGCCTTCTGCTTCTCCTGCAGCTTTGCGTTTTGCTTCCATTTCTGCACCTCAAAAATACTTAGCATGTTTTGGGGATACAGCCATGCCTTGGGTGAGGGGGGGCAGTCATTTAGGTTTTCCCTTTTTGTATTTTTGTAAGTAGTTACTGTTTCTGGACACGCACACAAAGAAGTCCGTTGGTGTCAAATCAATTCTGACTGTGGTGGCTCCCAAGTGTGGCAGAATACAACTACACATGGCAGTTTTAATGGCTGTGATCCTTTGGAATTAGGCCACCGGCTCTCTCTTCCCAGTTACCAGTCTAGATGACATGGAGCGATCAGCTTTCCAGCCAGGAGTTGCATGCGTTCCTGTCTGGGCAACCAGCGAGCCTCTGGGGCCACGGGACCCACAGCATGCCTGTAAAACCCTTTCTTGACCAGAAGCCCCTCGGCTCTCACTGTCTGCCTTTCTCGTACAGGGAAGTTGAGGTTCCGACACACAAAAGGCGCTGGGAGGGCCCGGCTTTGAAAACAACACACAAGACTATTCAGACCCAGACTCTAAATGGTTAGATGATTTATTCCTGTGAGGCTATGGGAAATCTTGCCCTCCATTTCTTCTTTGTTGATTTGGCTGGGAGGCTCCCGGGGAGACTTCAGAAAATAAAAGTGGGGTTTGTTTGTGGAGGGCCCGGAGGAGGGAGGGTAGGTCCGGCAGCGGGGAGGGGGCACAGACAGAAGGGCGCTCTGAGCAGGTTTTGGCTTTATCCCTTTCACGGCTGGTGTTCTGATTCGAACAGAGTGGGCAGGAAGATGGACTGGGAGTTACTTTTTGTCTTGCTCTCCGTGGTTGTGAAGACGATGTCCAGCGGATGAGACCCTGGTTTGCTCTCCCCGATCGGGAGTAGACAGGAGCATTCCTCAGTCTGAACTCAGGGCCCTCTCATGGAGCAGTGCCAGGGGCTAAACGCAAGAGTTGTCAGGGCCCCGAGACAAGCGCTGGCAGGAAGGTGGGGCCCTGGGCTGGCGCTGGCCCAGTGGAGGAGGACAGAGGCCTTGACTAGGGGCTCTTGGCTTGCTGGGGCCTGGGAAGAAGGCTTGCTGTTAGTTGCCATCAGGTTGGCTTCTGGCTCATGGCGACCCCAATGGGGTCGGATCCACACATACACATACACAAGGAGGCCTCTCAAGTTCAGGGAGAAATCCCATTCTCTTTTAATTCCACTTTCCACACACTGTTAACAGTCCCTTCATACACATGCACCCTCCTACACTGCTGGCGTTCAGAAATAGATCACCAGGCCTTTCTTCCTAGTCTGTCTGAGTTGGAAGCGTTGCTCAAACCTGTTCAACATTCTAGCAGCCTACACGCTTCTCTGGGAATTGAGCCCTGGTGTCCTGCGTGAAAGTGGAGAATTCTCCCATGGAGCCATCGATGCCTTCAAGAAAATCGTGGGCTATGATTATGTGTCTGGCATATTAAAAAGTGAAGAACTATAAGAACAGACCAAACTATTCCATGGTGACGAGAGTCTGAATTGTGGTTTTGTGGGGCTGGAAGCATAGTGATTATGAAGGGCCAGGGTGGGAGAAACGGTATCTATCGGTCACGTTGATGTCTATTTGGATGGTGGTTACACAAGTGTGTGCAGTGGACGCAGGTGGTGCCTGGTGGAGTTTGCCTTCAAGTGCAGCCAGTTCCCCCTGTGGTGAGTGCTGAGGAACAGCTTGGAGGTCCCCGCCAGCTGTCTCTCCCCTCTTTCCTTGCCGCTGAGAGAAATGTTCTCTCTTGCACGTGGTGCAGAGCTCGCCTATGTCGTGCCTCCTTAGACTGAGCACGAAGGAAGCCCACGCCTTTGGACCTATGGGAAGGCGGAGTCCCAGTGGGCACCACTACCCACCACGGAGGGTAGCCCGTAGAGCCTGTGGCCTTCAAAACTGCATTTTGAAACCCTTCTGAGATGCAAAGCCAAACACGAGGGCCTTCGGCTGGGCCTGAGTCCCACAGAATCAGGGTCACGCTTTGCAGACGTAAACCCCTTTTCCTAGACGCTGGCATATCCGTCACCCCCTAGTCCTGGAGAAAGTAATTTCTCATCGTGGAGTAATAGGATAGTTGTGGGAAGTGGGCAGGGTGGGCATTTCTAGGAATCGCAGCACCCCCGTGTCTTTCTCTCTTTTTCAATCCCGTTGGGCCTTCCCGAAGCTTCTCCCGGTGTTTGATCTCGAGTCACTGGAACTTCAGCACCTGCCGGCACAGAGACTGTAGCCTTCTTCCAGGTCTCACCAACCAGAGGAAGGGGTCTGGCTGAACGCCACAACCCTTCTGGAGAGGTGTGTGCACGGTGTGAGTGTGCCTGCGAATGTCAGGGTATGTAATATGTATGTGAGTGTGTGCCTGTGCGTGAAGGATCTGTATATGAATGTGTGCGTATATGGAGATGTGTGTGTGTGTGTGAAATTTGATGCATGGGTGTGTGATGGTGAATGTGTGTGTGCGCCTGTGTGTTTGTATGAAAGGGAATATGTCCCTCAGTCCCGCCCTTGTCCCCACCAGGAGAAATCTGTCACTCCCGGGAACTGGCTCCTGTCCAGTCAGGATGGATGGGAGAGGACAGACACCAGGGGCAGGGGAAGCTCTTCAGCAGCCAATGTTGGCTCCGCGGGCAGGTCTCTGTGCACGTGCGTCAGGATTTCATCGGTCCTGGACAGGAGTCTTGCCCTAGCTGTCCACCGCACCCCACTTCTGGTGATCAACGACTCTCCTTCCCTGTGCACCTCTGTGTCTCTCAGGCGCCTGCGGGCCACCCGGCAGGGTTCTCCTGGAATCCCAAGCCTGCTGGGCTGAGGGAGTTGTCTCAGATTCAGGAAAATCAGCCCCTGCTGGCACCAGACGCTGCCCAGTAAGGGAGATGGTCCTCACCATAATGAAACAACAGAGCCGGAAGAAGTGACGCCGCCTCTCCTAGACCTCACCGGAAATTCCTCTTCCCACCCTCACCTTGCTCCAGATACAAGCTCCGCTGCCTCGCTTCTCCCAGAGCAAACGTTGGCTTATGTTTCCCCTCCGAAGTCATGTTTGTAAACTTCCGTGTCTCACTCCGAGGCCAGCAGACCAGGGTTTGCCAGACGGTTCTTTGCAAACCCTCTCTGCAGACAGGGATGAGGGCAGCGGCATCGCGGAGGCTGGCCAGGGTGGGCTGCAGGCCAGCCGGGAGGTGACTGAAGGGCCAGTGATCCCGGGCCTGGGTACAGCCAGCGAGCGAGGTTTGGGCTTCTCTCCTTCTTAACGATGAACGTGATCCCAATGATGGCAACAGAAACCATTGGCATCTAGTCAATTCCTGTGAGAGCAAGACGGGCGTTCTGCTCCCGGAACGAGTTACGGTCCTGGAAACCCACAGGGGCACTTCTCCCCTGGCCTGTATGGTAGTAGCTCAAGTCAGGGCGGTGGTTGGCTGCGTTTAGTCCCTTCCTGCCCGTAGTGACCATCTAGGAAGGACAGAGTGGAGCTGTCTCCTGGGGGCTCCCAAGGCGGTACATCTTTATGGCAGCAGACTGCCTCCCCTTTGGCGGGTTCCACCGCAGGCCTTCAGGTTAAGCGGTGAGCCTCCGGGCCACCAGGGCTCCGGGCGGTGAGGCAGCAGTGGTAATGACACGGGGCTGGGAGGCCTGGCGCTAGGACCTGGACTGTGTCTTTTTTTTTTTTTTTAAATAGCATGTTGGTTTATTTTATGTGGCTGTTATATTTTATTTTCCAAGTCACACTGATTAAAAATATTTACACCCCTACTTTTAAGTCCACAGTTTAGCACTCTTGTTTGTATGGCTTTAAAAGTCATAGCATATTAAGGACTCGGGGGTGGGTGGGTGGGGGGTTTCCATGCAAAACAAAGCCTGACATATTATATACCTGTTTTTCTTTGCACTTTATTTTAAATACATTAATTTCTCAAACGATGCTCATTTTTTTCCATCGGGTGATAAAATACCAGTGCAAACTTTTCATTAAAGTAAAGTTTATCACAGATGTAAGTAAATCTTCTCAATTGAAATGGCACTTTGCTGCTGTTGAATTAAATGCCTCAGCCAAGAGCCCGCACATGGGGAATCCTGGATAGATAAACCCCTCAAGGTCAGCAATGAGAGTAGAGATACCAGGAGGATTAGGGGAGGGTTGGAGGAGAAAGGAGGAATCGATCACAAGGTTCAACCTATAACCCCCTCCCAGGGGGACAAATAATGGAAAAGTGGGTGAGGGGCAACAGAGGACGATGTAAGATATGGACAATAATCTATAACTTATCAAGGGTTCATGAGGGAGGGAGGGAGGGCGGGGGAAGAAATGGGGAGCTGATATCAGGGGCTCAAGTGGGAAGAGAATGGTTTGAAAATGATGAGGTGGCATATGTGCAAATGTGTTTGATACACTGGAGGAATGTATGGATTTTGATAAGAGATGTAAGAGCCCCCAGTAAAAGTATTTAAAATTTTAAAAAAAGAAAAGAATGGGTGGCTCACATTTATAAGCAAAAATATAAAATCCTATAGCATCATCCATATCACTCCTTACCACACCAGCTTTGAAAGAACCCGAGACCCTTTTGAGAAAGTTAGTTGGTTTTGAAAAGGCACATGGGTGTGGTTTTTCTATTTTCACATTCTAGAAATTTCTGTTCCTGTTGCAGAGACGGCATCTGCCACTATTAAGGTCGACAAGAATGCTACTTAAACTCAAGGAAGCCAGGAGCCAATATGGAACTGCACGGTCACCATGCAGCCTGGGGGTTCCTCCATAGTCAATTTCTACCATGCATCAGAGCACATAAGCCTGTATTCTAATGATTCACCTTTGATTTTACAGTCGGGGGGAACTTGAGGAGGAACATGATCGAGAAGAAAAGGGAGAAACTCTTACCACAATGACAATAGAGCCATTCGTACCCAACGGTAGAATAAGAGCATACCTCATCTAAGTTTCTAGAAATATACAGCTCAATGTTTCCTGTTCACTTATGGGGGCGTTCTCTCCTCTGGAGCATTAGTGGGGGGAAACCAGTGTGGTTCGATAGAAACAGCACAAGAAATGGTTTACTTTGGTCCACTTGTCTGTCAGGAAGGACAGCCCCACTGCGCATAATCAGTCAAAAAAACCCACCATGTAAATTAAAATATATTCATTTGTTATTTCATTCTAAAACTGGCATAGCTATTCTGTCCCCCCTGCCTTTTCTCTGCTGGTTCGGTTTTAAAGCCCTCGGCATCTTCCTGATCTTCCCTCCTCAGCAGTATCCGCTTGGCGAGGCTTTCTCTCCTCCTCGTTCATGATTTCCGGGGTCACTTGATCCAAACCTGCTTCTAGAAGCTCAGTCTGTACTTCCCCTGGCGTCTGGTTTCCTCGCTCACCATGCAGCTCCTCAGCATGTACTTCGTACCTTCTTCAGTTTGAATTCGACCCACTTCTGGATCACTCGCTTGGACCTGCTCTGGAAGCCCACTGTGAGGTGTGTGAATCGTGCATTTGGCTGTGCTGGAGCAGGTCTGGATGGGCCTGTTCCACAGTTGCTTGTGCTGAATCCACTTGGGCCTGAAGCCATGGTAGCACATGTAACTTCCCAACATGCTCTGTAATTGTCACGGATGTTACAGGTTCAGCTTGCAAGCGTGCTTCTACTGAAAGAATTTCTGCGGTTATTAGACGTTCTGAAATACTGTGAGCATCCCTGAGATGCCTCCTCAATTCATGTCCTTGCATAAACCACAAGTCGCATAGAGTACAATGGTGGGTTATCTCCAGTGTGAATCACTAAGTGATCTGTAAACTGGTCCCAGCTGTCAAACACACTGTCACAGGCCTGACGTTCAAAAGCTTCGTTCTTCCTCTCTGCCCCCACTCCAGTTTGGCATGCTGTCAGGTGACATTTGAGCGGCCTATTTCTAGCAAGTCGTTCATGACAATTTGGACATTCAAAGGGTTTTTCACCTGTATGTTTTCAAAGATGCTCTTTAAAGTGTCCGAAGTGGTCAAACTGTTTCTCACAGTACTGACAAATACGAGTCCCCCCACCCCCAGCCCCTGTTCTTTGCTTCTTACTGACGCCACCTTCTGCCAGGTGGTGACAATCGAGGTGCTGTTTCCGTGCGCTGTCCTGCAGATGCCGTCTATTGCAAATTTGACACCTGACACTCAGTGGAGGGTGATTTCATTTGCTCTACCTGTTTGATTGTGGGTCAGATGCCCACCCACCTTCTTGAAGATACCCTTTTCGATCACCCTGACGATACCTGCTGGTACTATCTGCCAACAGAGCTAATGCGGAATCGTCAGAGCAGCGTGCGCTCTGAGTGTGCCTGATAGATTCCTTAGCCACAGCCCCTTCCTCCAACGTTTCCACGCCGTCACCGTCCACTTCCACGGTGTCTGCGGCGAGCTCCCCCGCAATTGCAACCGGTTCTGAATCTGCGGAGGGCGGGGCTGCCGCGATCACGTTGCACATCCCTGCAGTCTCCCTCTGCTTTGCCTCACCGTTTCCGTGCGTTGCCCGCGAGTGGAGCTGCATTTTTCTGGTCCTGACTTCTAGGGCTTTGATAGCTTCTCGCATATGTAGAAACCCTGCTGCTTCCAGACATCATTGACGTCTACGACTCTGTGGGTCACTAACTAGCTGGATAGGTGAACTCAATTAAATGACGAAAGGCCATTTGACTGACACCTTCAATTTCCACCGAAGGTTCCTGAGGAAATTCCTGAAAGAATTTGTAGGAGGCCTTACTGCAAGCAGCCCAAACAGCCTGGTGGGCCTTACAGTGATGCGGTCGACAATCCGGGTGATGTCAGTAAACCGGCCCTGCTCTCGCTGTCCATTCAATCGGTCCACGATCACTTCGTGATGTCCAGGGGACTCCTGAAAGGCCTTCCATCGTCTCTTCAGCCTCCATGGCCACGGGTTGCTCTACAAAAGAGGTGCATGACAATGTACACCCATGAACTCAGGCCGAGGCACACCAACCCCCGCACCCCTAGCATAAAACAACAACAGCAACAACAACCCCCAGCAGCGTGAAAAGGAGTGGGGAGGTTAAGGCAATTGGCCAGAAGGGGAGGGAAGAAAGGCGGGCCAGGGCGGCGCAGCGGCCGGAGCCGCGTGGGACTCTGAGCCTGGCTGGAGTGAAGTGGGTGTAGCGCCGGATACTTGGGGTGCCAGGGCACGCCATTCGGCCAGGGAGGGGACCTGACAGCCAAGGCCGCCCACTAACGGCCTACCAAGCTCTCCTGCCTGTTCCGGGATCCCGCTGCCAGGGGACGCAGTCCCCACAAGGACTCCCAGGGTTGCCTCTTCCAACCCCCACTCCCTCATCTCCCCCACATCCTACCCCTGATATGTGTCTTATTTGGACTCTTTCAACACCCCTCTGAGCGGACTCTTAAAAAACAACTTTTTCATTTAACATTTTTGCATTTTATACACTTAATTATTTCTAATTAATAATTGCATTTTAAATGTCACTCTTATAACATTCCAACCATTACAGATAGAGTTGAAGTCTCCCTAACTTCCCACTGTAATGTCATAATGTTTTTTACCCTTTAAAAAATGGGCTCTTTCGGGGACGCTGTGTGGAGGCATTCAGAATGGTTCAGCGTCTGACCTATTGGCGCAGGCCGCCCTACAATACTGCCTCTAACAAAGCTAGGCTGTCCCGAACCCCTGGTGACAGAATTGTTTACCTTTATACAAAGAAGGTTGGGAAATCGCCCAAAATCCCCATTCGGCCCAGGCCGACTTCGAGGGGTCCATGCTGTGAGACCCAGAGTTCTCATGAGGTTGTCCCAAACAAAAACACGCCCGCAGGGCTTGTGGTGGGTCCACGTGTGCTAAATGTGTCCGGGACAGGATGGAGCGTGCTTTCTCTAGTGAGGAGCAGAACATGGTTGTGACAGTGTTGGAGGCACAAGCACAGCGCCAGAAAGCTGCATAAATACAAGTGAAGCTTGTTTGAATTAGAAAAGAAAGGCTATATTTTAGCACAGTTTTAGGTTTGCATAAAGGTTGTGTGGTGTCAAAGGCATCTATCTCCCTTGTTTCCTTACAGACCCGGGTGACTCAGCAGGTCCCGGACCTCCTCAGGAGGGGTCACTTTCCTGGTCAAAGTGGATGGCCGAGACAGCAGAAATTTTGTCCCTTCTTGCAAACCCAAGATCAAATCTTCTGAGCGTGTTCCTCTTTTCCTGGTTGGTTGGTGGATCGATGAGCGAACAATGGTAGGTTGGGCCTAATGTGCTCTGTGCAGCCGGTGAGATCATAAAGTGGGTCAGCAAATAAAAGTGCAGAAGGTTCAGAGAATTCCCCTATACCATCTTCCCTTCTGCACACCATTTTCCAGTTTTTACGATGTTCCCTTTCGGCCTTACAGTTGATGAAATGTACTGACACATTATTGTCAACTAAAGTGATCGTTCACTTGAAGGCTGTCCTCTGGGTGTGGTATGGCCTCTGGGTTTTGGAAAGAGTTCGATGTGAGCCAGAATCTTGAGCTTTACTATCCTCCCTAGTTTATACCTCAAGACGGAAACTGGGATTTGAAGGCATGCCGCTTGGCCCAGAGGGCGGGATCTGCACCCCTGGGTGACTCACACAAGGAGCACGGTTCCCTGAAGCAATGGTGTGACGTCACGTATGTAGAGGGGAAGCCCTGCCACAGCCAGCATACTGGTTCCCATCCCTGTGATCCGTTCTCTGTGCAGATAGACCCACCTGACAGGTAATGCTCTATTTGCTTGTTTTAATTGAGTTCTGCGGGACTTGCCGTTTTGAGAACCTCCTTCAGCAAAGAGTTACAGTCTCAGCAACCCACTGAGGCAGTTCTACCCCATCCTATAGGACAACTGTGAATAAAAATGGATTTGACGGCAGTGAGTTGTTTGTTCGTTTGTCACCTACTAGCTCCTAAACATTATTAATGACCCTGGAAAGTCTTCTAGGCGACCAGTTCACTGCTGCAGACTCCCATCGTGTGTACAACTGTGATCTGTTCAACTAGAACCTGATTGGTCGACATTCAAGTGGGTTTCTTTTCACTGTATATAAACGACGTTTATAATAAGCATCTTATTGCCTTAGGATCCGTTCCAGGAGCTGGATTTGAGGAACAGGAAGGTGTGAGAATATTAAGGTAGTTGATCCATGTGATCACGCTGTTCTGCAGAAGACTTGTTTGTTTAGTCTCCCCATAAATGAGTGGATGTTTCCCCACACCTTCCTCAGCATTGGGTTTTCATATTTAAATTTTTTTTCTTTGGGGTCACCTTTTTTTGCAATGGGTACAAAAATGGATCTCTTCTAGTTGGCCAATTAGTTGGCTTCCAAATTTTCCACCATAGACAAGTGAGTGCTTCCAGTACTTCACCAGCTTGTTAAAACATTTTAATTGGTACTCCATCAATTCCTGAAGCCTTGTTTTTGGCTAATGCTTTCAGTGCAGCTTAAACTTCGTCCTTCAGTACCATTGGTTCTTGCTCATATGCTATCTCTTGAAATGGTTGAATGTCGAATACAGTATTCCTTTTTGGTATAGTGCATATTTAAATTTGAAATATGCTAATTTCAATGATTGCTAATTCAATTATTTAATTATTGCTCATTTAAGAAGTCATTGCTGTTTGGGTTAGCACTTCTCTTTGGTTCTGCCCCATCCTTGGTGATGAACGCCAGGTTCTCAAGAGAGTCTCCTGGTCTCACTGCCTCTTTCTTGGCCAAGTTAGAGTCCCAGGAGCAGCTGTCAGCATCTGAGCAGCATAGAAGATAAGAAAGAATGTAAAATCTGGAGGCTGACTATCTGGTCTCAAATCCTTGCTCTTGCGCAAGATACTCAACCTGTCTGAGCTGCAGTTTTCTCATTTGTAAATGGGGCTTAAGCTAGTATCTACCTCACTGAGTTCTTGTATAAATTAAGTTGACACAGCACTGTTCAGATAACACTGCAGAGGTTGCTCGAGGTCCCACACAGCTTGGCCTACTCATCCACCTTGTCACCAAGGGGAAGGACAAAGATGGAAAGGCCTGGACTGCACTGATGTCCCCGCAATGGTATAGCCCCGCTGGACCACCCTCCCACCACCTCACCACGCTTAGGTTTCCCCCTCTGCAAAATGGGTGACAACACGTGCTCATGCCACAGGTTGGAGGGCTTATCGAATGAGACAGTGCATGAAGGTGCTCAGCACGTGGTGGACACCCGACAAAGGAGCCTTGTCATTACTGTCACTCATGAGTATCTAGAGGTTTGGGGGGAGATATTTATTTGCTACTATTAATAGTGATGCTTTAATATGTTTAATACTTTAGTACCACATTTGAAGCATTTCTCTAGTGAAGTGACACATACTTCATTAACCTAAAATTTATTTTTAACATTGTATTAGGAGCTCTCACAGACATGATTACAATCCATAATTCAAGCATTAGCTCAAGCATTATTGTACAGTTGCTGTCATCCTCACTTTCGACACATTTTCTTTCTTCTTGAGCTCTATGATATCAGCTTCCCTTTATCCCTCCCTCCCCACCCTACCACCCCATGGGCCCTTTACATATTATATATTAACCCTAAATTTTTTTACTATAGCCTAATTATTTGACAATTGTATCGCACATATCATGCATGTGCCTGGGCCCATCGGCCCAATCTTATAAATTGTTAGGTGCCATTGAGTGTGTTCCAGCCCATAGCGACCCGATCTGCAGCAGGAACACTCCCCAGTCCTGTGCCGGCCGCACACCTGTTCTCAGGCTTGGACCCAGTGGGCCTCCCCCTCTTTTGCATCGACCCTCTACTTTCCCAAGCATGATGTCCTGCTCCAGGGACTGATCTCTCCTGGCAACGAGCCCAAAGCACGCAGACCAAAGATCCTTGACTGAAGGATCACCCTGGCCATCTTCTCCCAGGACTGCTCTGTGTCCTTGGGGCAGTTCATGGCACGTTCAGTTTTCTTCACCAGAACCACAATGCAAGCACATCTGCTCTTCTTTGGCCTCCGGTAGCCAATGTGCCCCTCACCTGCATATGCAATTGAAAATACCATGGCTTGGATCAGTCTCAAGACAATACAAAACAAACACCCTTGCTTTACAGCTCTTATCCCAACCCATCCATACAGCCATTGTGCCAAGCACATTTGTACATTTATTGCCAGCATCCTTTTCAAAACACTTGCTTTCTTCTTGAGCCCTTGGGATCAGCTCATTTTCCTCCTTCCTCAAGAACCCTTGATAATTTATATCTATTTGTTCATGTCTTACACCAACTGCTGTCTCCCTTCACCCACTTTTCTGTTGTCTGTCTCCCTGGGAGGGGGTTATGCGTAGGTCATTGTAATCAGTTTCCCCCTTTCTGTGCCCCCCTTCCTCTTCCCCTCCTGGTATGGCTACTGTCATTATTGGTCCTGAGGGGTTTATCTGTCCTGAATCCCCTGCATTGCAAGCTCTTATCTGTATCAGTGTACATGCTCTGATCTAGCCGGATTTGAAAGAATAGGGGTCATGGTAGTGGGGGGTGGGGGCAGAAGCATTAAAGAACTAGAGGAAAGTTGTGTGTTTCATTGTGCCATACTGCGCCCTGACTGGCTCATCTCTTCCTCGTGACTCTTCTGTGAGGGGATGTCCAATTGTCTACAGATGGGCTTTGGGTTTCCACTCGATCCTCCCCCTCATTCACATCTATATGTTTTTTTGTTCTGGGTCTTTGATGCCTGATACCTGATCCCATCAATACCTCATGATCACACAGGCTGGTGTGTTTCTTCCAAGTGGACTTTGTTGCTTCTCAGCTAGATGGCCACTTGTTTATCTTCAATACTTAAGGGCTAAATTGCCCTTGATCAAGCCCTACCAGGCATCCTATGCTCTCCTCACCATCAATTTTAGATCACTTGTTGTTCCCTTGTCCCTGGGTTTGTTGACACCCCGCTTCCTTTCCCCTGTGTCCTCCACTCTCATGTCCCCCAGAACCGTCAGTCCTGTTGTTTTCTCCTCCAGATTGTTTATCCCGCCTATTTTATCTAGATAGACATGCAGAGACAATAATAAGCACAAAAAACAAGACAAAGCAAAACAAAACAACAAAAATAGAAAAGCCTATAAATAGTTCCAGGTCTGTTTGTTGACCTTTAGCAGTGTTTTTCCAGTCAAGTCTGATGGGGTGCCATGCCCTGGCCCCAAAGTCGATTTTTGGTATTCCCTGGGACTTCACTGCTTTGCTCCCCTTGCTGCTCTGTTGCACAAGTATTTTGCTCCTGTGTGGTGGGGTCAGATCAGGCACATTCCCACTGTGTCTCCAGTGTTGTCTCCCATAGCGCTAAGGGTCAGGGAGGGATGTCGTCTCGTGGTGGGGCCAGCCCTATGGTCCTCTCTGTGCATTGGCTGCTCTGAGCAGGAATATTGTCCTCAGGGCTTGGTGGGCCAGGACGTGTTCCACTCTCTCTTCTCTGTGTGCTATGATCAGATGCACCCCTCTCTCTGAGCTGTAGATTCAGTGCTGTCCTCTGAAGTGCATTCTTTGGCAGTGAGGGTGTGGGTGAGGTGGAGGGGTGTCCATGTATTGGGCTTGGGGATGGGCGGGGAATTTTAAGGGAGAAATAATATCACAAATGTTCACTTACTTCAAACATTCCTAGATATATAATGGATATTACCAGATCTCATAAGAAGAGCATCAGAATTCTGTTTTACTCTCTTTATTCCCACCTCTGATCAGTTTCCCAAAATAATAACTAGCATTTATTACTTGAAGCCGATTATTTATATAAATGAGCTTTACTTAATCCTTACAACTCAGTGAGCTGGACACTACCCCAAACCCACTGCTCTTGAGTCGATGCTGATTCATAGCGACCCTATGGAACAGGGTAGGACTGCCCACGTGGGTTTCCGAGACTGCAACTCTTTACAGGAGCAGAGAGTCTCATCTTTCTCACATGGAGCAGCTGGTGGTTTTGAACTGCTGACCTTGCAGTTCATAGTCCAACTGGTAACCATTACCCAGCAGGCTCCTTGAGGTGGATACTAGGGGACTTAAAACAGTTCATGGAGAAGTCCCATTATCTTTTACTTCCATTTCCCCCCTTTTCAAAGCCTCTTGATACTGTCCTTAGACCCATTTTACAGACGAGGAAGCTACACCTCAGACAGGCTCAGCCCCCTGAGACCAGGGGTCTCACATTGCACCTTCTCATTGTCCACACTGCTCTGTGTGAAATGCTGCCATCTTCAAAGATGGTGGATCCTCTGGCTAGTTAAGAAAAACGGCTGACCTCACATAGACTTGGCTTGAGTTTGCCCTTGACAAGGCTGAACTGGGCGCTGAACTTTTCTGCCTCTGGAAAAGAGATGTTGGGTGTAGATTTGGAGTCCCCCTAAGTCAGCGGTTCTCAACCTGTGGGCCGCGACCCCTTTGGGGGTCAGACGACCCTTTCACAGGGGTCGCCTAAGACCTTCGGAAAACACATATTTCCGATGGTTGGGGGTCACCACAACCTGAGGAACTGTATTCAAGGGTAGCGGCATTAGGAAGGATGAGAACCACCGTCCTTAGTCCTGTCACTTACGGAGTCTGTGGGATCCTGCCCAGGGCTTTAATGGCGAGAAGGTTCCTCTGGGACCCACTGGGGCACAGTCTCACATGTTCTCTGAGCTCTACTCTGCTCCTGCTGCCAGGGGGAGCAACTCGGGCGATGTCAAGAAACCAGTGTGCGGCAACTGTGGGGGCTAGTCATCCTGCACCACCACCCCGCCCCCCTCCAAGACAAAACCGCTGCAGTGCAGTTGCTGGGTCTCCTGGGGGGACTGGTAAAAGCCTCCTTAGTTAATGCAGATAAGGGCCAAGTGAGTCTCATTGCCAAGGGCAGAGGGAAGCCCGTGAGTTGCCTTTGAGCCAAAGAAGCCCAAATCGCTTCAGACTGGACAGTCCTGTGTGGGGAGGAATTGATTCAGACATGAGTTCTATTTTGCCCTGAGCGGGACTTTGCAAACATGATGATAAACCAGGCCTCACTGACGTTTTTGATGAGTTTCCTTTAGTAGAACGTATAAGAGATGCAACACTCAGCCTGCCCTGGGACCTTTGACCCGGCGGGGCTGGTACTGCCCAGACGCTGTGAGCTTGCGGAGCCTGGCTTTCCCTTCATCATTTCTGTGCCCTGTGAGCCAACACGGCCTCTGGCTTAGGGCAGGCACGTAGCCACTGTTTGGTGGATTGAACGGCTTCTGCCCTTTTCTATCTCAGCACAGTCCATTCAGCCTTCTGTGCCTCAGTTTCTTCCACCTAGTGGTTTTGAACTGATGACCTCTTGGCTAGCTGCCGACTTATAACCCACTATCTGATCAGGGCCCCTACCATCAGCTAGCTGGCTTATCAAACCAGAGATGCCTTGTCTCACAGGCCTGGAGGTTAGAAGTTCAAACGATGGACCAGTCTTTTCCCGAAATCCTCAGGGGAAGACACTTTCGTAATCTTGAGCAGCTTCTGGTCGCCCCCGGTCTCCCTCACTGTATACACGTCTCTTCACCAGGCTCCGTCTTTCCACTCGTGTCTCGGGATATAGCCTCCTCTTTTGTGAGGACACCGCTGAGACAGAATTAGAACACACACCGCCCTTTAATTTACTGACTACTAACTGATAACATCTTCAGAAACCCTATTTCCAAACAAGGGCTTGTTCATAGGTACCAGGGGCCTAGGACGTCAGCATATCTTTTGGTGCTGATGGGGGGGCATAATTAAATCTTTAATTAAGTACTAATGGCAAATTTTATGTGCTATATGTCTTACCACATTTTAAAAAAGGAAATTGCTTCATTCCAATTCATGAAAGTGTTTACTCCAACTGCTTGTCTGACTGCACCACCCTTCCCTCCTTCCACTAGCCACACCGACCTTGTGTCAGGCACAATGGGGGACAAAGGGAATAGTGAGGTCCTCGGGCTCCTGCTTCCATGGCAAGTCGTGGCACACGTCTCTGGAATGTTCCACGGCTCTCCAGTCAAGCAGGAAATGCATCAGGGAGCCATGGGCTCCAGGTCAAGTACGAACTTGATGCTCATTGGATGCTATTTTGAGTTAATTGATTTAAACCAGTTTTTAATTTGGTTCATATGTGTCACTCTCTCCATTCATGGAGTTAGAAGGCAGAAGGTTTTTCCCTCTCCTCCGGCAGAGAAATTGCCCAAATAAACCAACATCAGGTCAAGGGAAAGAGAATATTAAAAAATAGAGGTGGAATTAATGACAACTTCCCAAAGGAAAGAGAAAGTGTGCCCGAATTCCTATCCATCCACTCTGGGGGGATTCCTGAGGGGGACAGGGGGCTGAGCCTTGAACCTTTGCCTCTTGTTTTCAGTGCGTGTCCTGCCTTGGGGGGAATGCTGGCTTTCGTGACAAGGTGGTCACTGGGTGGTGCGGAAAAAGGAATCCCCTCAACGGTTAACCGCAAGGCTGGAAGCTCCGGTTTACCCCCGGTTGCCCGGGGGGGGGGTGGGGGGTTTTGCTTCTTGACGCCCGTTTTTGGGTCGCAGCTCTGCTCTGGCACAAGCAAGACCCCACACGCGGAGGCGGCGCCGGGGAAACCGGTAACTTGATGGAAGCCCTGCTTGGCCTCGGCTGAACTTCTAAACTACTTGCTGATGAAACGAACAACAGACAGGGGTCCAGGAGAGGGTGAGCACAGGGCGAGGGGCCTCTGACCACCTGTAAGGGATAGGCACCAACGACCGATCATGCTATGGAGTGGATGCCAAGGGAGGG
>NW_022103968.1:64143262-64148897 GCF_000313985.2 Echinops telfairi | reverse complement strand
ACGGGAACCTTTGTGCAGCTGTTTCAGAAATTGCCCCGTTAGGAAGTACCCCAGCCCTGCCTCCTCAGCTACACAGTGAGAGGGGGTTTGGGACTGGCCTGGCTCCCCATTGTCCACAGTAGTCCCTCAGTTAGCATGCAGGCGAAGTTGGGGAAGCTCCAGCGACCAGGAGTTGTATGACAGCGGCTTTGACGCCTTGAGGCAGTGAACCCCGGCCCTCGGTGACCCCCAAGTCTCCACAAGCCTCATCTCACCTGCTGGCCTGCAGCTCAGAAGAAAATGGTCCCAAAGTGCCATACAGCCTTTATTTTTCCCTACCCACTCCCCCCACACTCCGTGTCCTGAAAATATTTCATGAGCTGAAAGAAGCAGGGGTCCCCAGTCTGCAATGTGCTGTGTGCCCTGTGACTTCCCAAGGGCTACTGGCAGCACCCCGGGGCTTGCTGACCCTGGGCCAGGCCTGGCAGGGCTCCAGCACCCCAGGCCTCTGCTGGCCAAGCCACTTTCTGGGGTGGGTTCCTGCTGTCAGCGAACCTGAAACCAACCCTGGGGGGTGTCAGCTCCTGCCCAGTCAGGGAAGCCGGGGCGGCTCCCAGGGTCTGGGAAGATCACGGGTGAGCAGGAGGGAAAATGACATCCGGGCTGTGCTGAGGGGGGCGGGGGGGTGTCCACCTTCTCAACTCAGCGATTAGGGGCAATTTGTATCTCCAGGGGGACATTTGTGGTAGGACACAGCCCAGAAATTAAACTAAATATATCCTGTCCTCAGAGAAGTGGTTACAGCCAGGGTATCTGGGTGAGGGCGGCAAGATTCCAAACAGGGCAGCAAAACACGCTCAGCCTAGCCAGGATTCTCTGATTGGGAGATGGCCTGTGGTCAAGGTGAGACGTAAGGATACAGGGTGAGGCGATTAGGGCGAGGGGCCCGGCCAACCACCCACCTCCCCTCTGTGTTGTCGATTGTCTCCACTGTCCCCAGGCTGGGCTCTACAGCATCCGCCCTGCTGGCCCCTGGTCCCCAAGCCTGCAGAGCCCCATGGGAGGGCTCGGTCTTCTCAGCGGGGCAGCAACTCCATCAGTCTCTTATTCACATCAACCTTGTCAGGACTCAGCGTGCAGTCTGAAAGGACACCCTTCGCTGAGGGGCCTTAGCAGTCTCCCAGTATAAGTGTTGAGATTTTGTTAAGAAGTTAAATGCAATGAAATCGGAAGTGCTAGCTCAAGTGCAAAGCAGATCAATGGGTTTCCCTCCCCGCTGCCTGGGGCCCACAAAGACTCCTGGCAATATTGTATGCATTCAGAGGAGGGCCCCGCTCCACAGGGGTGCTATGGGGGGTTGCTCAGAAGGAGCTCACCAGGCCTTTCTTCCGAGGCACCTCATGGTTAGCAGCTGAGTGTGTTGGCTACCTGTACCACCTAGGGACTCTGTAGGGCCTTTGACCGAAACAATGGCTGCAAATCATGGATCGTGTGCTCACGCTAAAGGACACGACTTGACCAAGGTCACATAGCCAGATGGGGCCTGTCCCCAGGCTCCTTGACCCCAAGCCTGGCACCCCTGTCTCTGGCCCATGCGGCTCAGGTGCTTCTCTCTGGCTTCCTTCTTGCAGCCGCCTCCGTCAGGTACTCTCCACTCTGACATCTTGGTACCAAAAAAAAAAAAAAAAGGCTCATTTTACCATTCAATGGGGAAGGGGGTCCCCTGCAAGCCATCCATCTGCTCTGGCTGTTCATTGCTACTGGGAACAGAGGCCACAGAAAAGCAGTCACATGTGAGCTTTTGCTTGTTGCATGTTTTTGTTTTTAATTAAATAAGTCGAGTGCATCCTCAGGGGATGGGTCCCTAGGTTCACATTCTGTCCTGTACGCAGACCCTGACTGGCCGCCCCCAGCACTCCAAAGGGCAACCCCTGCGTCACCAGGAAACAGCAGATCATCTGTGGCCGTGGCCACGCAGAATTACATTACACACATCAATTACATGTCCACAGGTGTGCACACATCTGTACATACTATGCCACATATAACCATGGGGCGGGGGGGTTGGCATGGCACGCATGCACCACTGTGGCCCATAACACAGAACCGAGGCTGTGCGAGCAGCCCAGCGGTGTAGGGCCCCAGAGGATCCAAACAGTCTGGACACTCGCCGACGGAGACATCAGGGCCTGCCCAGGTCTAGAGGAAGCAGGCGCCGTGGGCCACTTTATTTCCTACAGGTAGCACCTGGTCCATCATGAGAGCCACGGTCTGCTACGATGGCACCAGGTCTGCCCCCCGCGAACACATACGAGTCCCTTGGACACCGTCACGGGGAGACAAGAGACATGGGGCAAAGGGTCTTGAAGTCCTTCCAACCCCTGAAGTTGCCAATGCGTCTTCATCTTTTGAGGTAAGGAGCGGCCTCCACTATTGCTGCAACCATCAGCTGTAGAAGGGCAGATGAGATGACATAGCTGGCACTCAGGAAGGTCTGGGCTCTCTGCCTCCTGCCAGCTGGACCCATGCACTTGGCCAGGTGGTGGTGGCTATAAGAGGCATGAGCAAAGGTCTCTTCACAAGCAAACCTACCAACCCCAGGCTTCCGGATGTCTGCAAACGCGCTTTGTTCAGTTCACAAAGCTAGCTGGAAAAGACACTTCTTTAACCGAAGTGTCGTTGAAAATGGGCTTCTTCAGGCATCTGTCTGTTTTCTCTGCTCCCCATACCTCAAGAGTCCCCCCCTCTGAGACCCACCCAACCTTTGGAGGTGGTCTGGGAGGGGTCGTACCCAACAGACTGGGACTGTCATGGACAGTCACCCAGCCCACTCTCCCTTTCCCAGTCTAGGATCTGTTGAGAACCCAGTCCTACAGTCCATGTAAACAGACCCCCGTGTGGGATCACCAAGGGTTGGCGACTTCAGGGGTCAGGTCCAGACCACTAGATGCTTGCTGCGCTACCACCCAGGCTCAGTTCCCGTGGTCTACAAGTGCCACCACGGGGCACCTTGTTGGAGGACATGTGGCAGAGATGATGGGGAGGACGGCAATCGTGATGGGATGGGTGGGTGCCTGGCGCTGCTGTGGGGTCCTCAGGCGGAGAGCCCCAGCAGACAGTAAGCCTACTATGCTTCAGAAAGAAGGGCGTGGTCATTTCATGATTGTTTTCAAGCGTGTGTATCAATTAAAGAGACAACAGGCTAGAATTTGGTGCCTCCATCTTGGTAGCACTGCATGCCCATTACCTTTCCCTGGCCTAGAGGACTTAGGACTCCTGCCCCACTGACTGCCCTCCGGCGCACCCCGAGGCCTCACATCCACTCTGGTTACACACGTAGCCCAGGCTGAAGCCAGGGCCAGCCTGCGGTGGGTGGGCTGTTTGATCCAGGCCTGGAGTCTTCGGAACTGTTTTAATGGGCAGAACAAACAAGAGCTGGCCTCCCTGGAAACAGACACTGGTCCCAGCGCTGCCACCTTCCCCACTGCAGCTTCCTTCGGAAAACCCTGAAGGCATGGCCCATGCCCATGGTGTGTAAGGTCAGTAGTTAGCCCACACTGCCCTTCCCCAAGCCCTGTGGGTTCCCAGCGCGTGGCTGAGCCCAGCGGGATACATTTCAAAGCAACACACACTTGGATGTGTGCTGTCTCAGACAACTAAGCAAAGGGCCCTAAGATTGCATCTTCAATCCTATGAGAGAAACAAACAAACAAACAAACTTCCTTATACAATACCCCGGGGCCACTGAGTCCAGGGACTCTGGGTTCAGCCCCTCATTCTGAATTGTCCTCAAACGTCCTTGTGGGCATGGCCATTATTATTTTCTCTTTTTGATTTTGGTACAACTTTGCATCCCTGCCAATCCTAAGGCATTTTCTGTTTCTTCCTTTTCCCAAAATAAATAAATAAAGTCAACATGCAGTGTACAGAACATGGATGTCCTGAGAAGTCTTCCCAAAGGTCTGTTCTCGGTGAAAGCCTCAGAGAGCTGAGTGGCCAGAGCTTTAGGAAGGATGGGACAAGCCTGCTGTCCACTCTTGGGGGTCCTCTAAGAAGAGCCTGTGTAGAGGTCACTGCCCCCCACCTCACCCCACTCCACTTGGAGAACAGAGGACAGGGCAGTGTGGGGGCTGGGGAAGATAAGCCAGCATTTCTGGGCCGGCCAGAAAGGGTCCAGGGTCAAGTTTTCACAGCTGGAGTCCTTTTGACTGAAGGCCAGTTCTCTAGACCACTTCTTGAACAGGGACACGCAGGGCGGAGACGTCCGCGAACGGCTGACGTCTGCGAACGGTGAAGGAAGCACGGTGCAGTGCAAACCTGCTGACTGTGGCCAATCCCACGAGAGGGCTGCGGCCCTCACCCTTTCAGACAGCGACTTGCTGTGGCAGCACAGCTGGATCCTGCGCTTGTCTGTGTATTCCTCAGACCAGAACTCAGCCCTCTGGGCTTCAGAAGCGCTCACCTCTGATGTAGAAGATGTCCGGGAAATCAGAAGCGGGTCTGTGCATGGGATCCTTAAGCAGGCAGCCCCTGCTGAGCTGTCAGCGCCTCCCCCAGAGACGGAGGTCTGTTACTGAGTTCTGCTCCAGGTTTGGGCGGGGCGACTTTGGGGACATGTGGTGCTTGGCTGCAAGGCCTCTGGCCCTGAAGGCAATGTGTTAGCTTCAGAGGGATTTCTCTGAGGCTTTTCAAAGCTGGCCTCCTCTCAGGGAGGAGGTGAGGACAGCCAGTTGATGCTGCCTTCTGGACACGAAGCATGTTGGTGGCTTCTGAGATTCATTCCACATGGGGCTTAAACAGAAGGGCCTAGGGGTTCGGTGGACCACCATGCGGCGGCCCCTTAGGACAAACCTTTTAGGGATAACGTCAGCATCACCCCCTTACTTCCTCTTCTCTACCCCACCCCGTGTTCCCTGCGGGTTCCCCCCCAGCCTCGGCTGCCTCCAAGGGCCGCTCCTTGAGACAAAACTGACTGACCATGCAGGCACCAAACCATAAATAACTTCAAAAGAAAACACTCAGCTGGGCTCTAGTTGAGCAGTTCTGTTCCCAGAGCCGGAAAGGAGGAATTCCAGACACTGGCTGTAACCATGGCGACCAGCGGGCTGACCTCTATCCCCAGGGGAGCGTGCTGGGTCCTCAGGGGAAGATGTATCCCGAAGGGACCCGCCTTTTCCCTCAAGAGCACACAGTACTTTCTCGTTGGCCCAGCCTCCGATGAGATCTGGCTGGAAATGGCAGGGCTGTGGGGCAGCTTTTCAGCTCCTGGGACCCCAGCTGCTTCAGCTGGTCAGAATGGAGGCAGCCTTCACACCCGGGCATGTCCTTTGGGCTGGATGGGGGTCTTTGGGGCGTCATGTGAGGGTCTGCCATGGGCCAGAGGAGGTAGCCAGGATGGGTGGGGGCCGCAGACTGGGTAGGTCGAAGCCGACGGGTCACTCGCTCCTAACTGCTCTGAACTGGTGGGGCTAGAGGAGTGTGCATGCCCACGCCGCCTCCTCCCCCAAGAATTCTAAAACACAAGTGAAGGTTCCTCAGGTGGTGGAACCTCGTGCGTGGGCATGGAGCAGCGGCAAGTCTGATGTCGGGGTGTGTGTGTCTGTCCTGGCATCTAGGTGTGTGTGTGTGTGTGTGTGGCGGGGGCGGGAGGGGGGTG
>NW_022103968.1:64139410-64142713 GCF_000313985.2 Echinops telfairi | reverse complement strand
GTGTGTGTGTGTGTGTGTGTGTGTGTGTGTGTGTGTGGCTTGACACAGGCCCAGGTCTGCCTAGGCCTGCACTGAAACTGCAGCCCCTGGGTCTGGGTTTGACAGCCCCCAGGGGGGTGGGCACTATCTTGTAATCAGGGAGAAACCCCAAAGTGGCCCTTCCCCCTACAGTGGGAAAGCCAGCAGGGCCCCGGGCACCGCTCAGCGCACACCTCCCGCCTGCCCTCCAGAGCCACGGTCTCCCTGCAGGCCACGGAAGGAGGAAGCAGGGTGGGACGACCATGAGCCTTGAAGGGTGCGTGTGGCCCCAGGCTCCCTAAGTGACCCAGAAGGTACCGTGCTCCTCCAGCAGGCTGATGGAGCGATTGGTGAGGGAATCGGCATCTCGCACCAGCTTGTAGCCGAAGAGGTGCATGGCAGGGCCGCAGGCGGACTGCACCACCTGGGCCAGCTTGAAGGGCATGCTGAAGCGCCACTTGTCAAACTGCTCGGAGGAGTTCTTCTGCGTGGAGTAGACGCCGCTGCCGTCCTGGGCCGCCTGCGTGTTCGTCTGGATCCAGTCCTCCACCTGCGCGGTCCAGGGAATGCCCGCGAAGCGGTACATCTCGCGCGCCTTCTGCAGGGGCCAGCGCGCCACGTCCTCATAGCGCACCAGCAGGTAGCGGCCCCGCAGCCAGGTGGGCTGCCGCAGGCCCAGCTCGGCCGACAGGCGGATGCTCTCGCAGTTGCCCCGGAGCCGCTGCACCTCCTCCTCCCGCAGCCGGTCCTGGCCCTCGGCCAGCCACTTCTTCCAGGTCGCGTACTTGCCGGCGAAGGCCACCATGCGGGAGGCCAGCACGGCCCGGGGGTCTCGCACCAGCTGGATGATGCGCAGGTCCAGCCGGGGGTCCTCGGCCAGCGGCTGCAGGGAGTCCAGCTGCCGGATGCGCACGGCCTTGAGGGCCACGTGCTCCTTGCGGCGGCAGGCCTGGGCGGCCAGGGTCACGTTGAGGGGGCCGCAGCGGCGCTCCTTGCAGTGGTACTTCTCGAAGACCCTCTTGACGAAGGGCGTGCACACGGGCTCCTCGCAGAGGGCGCGGCTGGAGCCCCGGCGGAACAGGGCGGGCGTCAGGTGCTGCTCGGGGCCCGGCCGGATGAAGTGCTCCAGGCTGTACAGGTCGCACAGTAGGAGCCGCTGAAGCACATCGCGGGAGACCAGGGCCCAGTGGGCCGCGCTGGGGGCCCCGGGCTCGAAGGTCACCGTCCGCTCCACGTGCCACAGCGGTTCAAAGAGGTAGAAGACGTTGCCCTGCTGGTTGAAGAATTCGCCCACGAAGGAGGAGCCCGTGCGCGTGGAGGCCATGAGCAGCACGTGGCGCCGGGCCCGGGCCGAACCCCCCCACGGCGCGCTCTCCGCGGCGGGCTCCACGCCCAGCTGCAGGCTCAGGTTGTGTAAGCGCCTCTGCAGTCGGGAGAAGGCGGACTCCAGCTCGCTCAGGGACAAAAGGGACGCGTTCTCGGCCAAGACCAAGGCTGGGTCGGTGCCGTTGGCATCAGCCAGAGCCTGGGGGATCTGCTTCAGCTTCTCCGACACCCTGTGGGGAGGAAGATAGAGTGACTGCGGGCCTGGATGTCCGGCCAGCCCGGGAGGGCCAGCCCAGGAGAGGCAGGGCCACAAGCGGAGGTGGACTCAACTCAAGGGAGTTCCACTCGCAAGGGCTGCTGCTGGTAGCAGCTTCCTCAACGGATCACCCTCCACCTGGCTGAATCGAGGTTCTCCAGACGCTGGCTTGTAGGCAGGGATTTGACTCAGTGGTTTATTGGGGACAAGATCCCAGAAGAACTCCAGAGGAGAAGGGGAGCAAGACCGGGGATGGAGAGCCGGCCATCAGGGGTATGACGGTGTGGTTCAGGCTGTGGGCTCATTCCTACTGGGGAACAGGACCCATCTCAGGATCGGGTCCCCACTGGCCTGCAGAGCATTCTTCCCTGAGGTACCAGCTCTGGGCCCTGCTGGCTGGTGGAGAGGGAGGCTCTAGGCGGAGCCTACAGTAAACCCCTGACTGTGTGAACAGATCAGTTCAAGCTGAGGAGCTTCAGCCCACCCAGCCTCTTGCCTTCCCATCTCAGGATCCTTCCTGTGTCCGACAGGCCTCCCAGCAGGGCCATCGGCCACAAGGGTACCTTGCCAACCCTAGGGAGCGTCTCTCCCAGTGCAGCCGAGGAGAGCTGCCCTCTGGGCAACTGCACCTGGCAGCCCTCTCCACCAGAGTACCCACACCAGGCCCTGCCTTCCTCGGGCTCATTCTCACCTGTGACAATCGAGACTGGTAAGGGGCTGCTGTTCACGTGGGGTGTGATTCTAGGCCAGAAAAGAAACTGAGTCCTACTCATCGGAGGGAGATGGAACTGCATGCCAACCCCATGTCAGGCAGGGAGCTAAATGTTTCACATTTCACGGAGCCCTTGCAGCTCGCAGGCATCGTTAGCACCAACTTCCTCCAGGTGAAGTCACACACCTAGCTAGACCTGATGGCTGGGAGTGCCAGACTCAGCCTTTGACCCCAGGGTGTCTGAGTGCAGAGCCCAAGTTCCTACCGCCCTCTCTTCATAAGGACAACAGATGACCCACTGACAGGGACACAAACAATAAGGGGAGGTGTTCAGTCATTCCTGGGGGAGTGAGGGGATATGCAGGTCTGCAGGGAGCTTCTCTCTCTCTCTGCCCCACTCACCCTACCTTGATAAGGAAGGCGGGCTCTTGCCTCTCTCACCTGGAAATGATTTTGTTTTCCTTCTCGATGAAGACACAAACCACCACCACGAAAACCAGGAACAGGGCATATCTGCCCCTCATCCTCAGGCCGTGCAGAAAGTCCCGGCAGTCCTGGGGCAGAGGCAGTCCCTTATCCATGGGGAGAGGAGGGCAGCAGGCTTCTCAGCCAGTCCCGGGACTCGGCTCTGGGGAGTCCCTCATGAACTGGCTCATCGACTTCAGAGGGCGGGCATCCTTGCCTGTGGAGAGATGGGCAGTCAGGACACCCTCTGTGGACAGGGAAGATGCTTCCTCGTGAGTCTTGAATGGATCAAGGCCAGCTCAGCAGGCAGAACATCAGATCCCCCCCATGCTGCAGAGACCCATCATCAGCCATCAAAGATGCTCCCAGGCTCTTGGGTTCAGCCATGCCACTTCCAGGAAATTATCCCACCGACACACTGGCTCACAGGCTGCAGACCCTACATGGAAAGGAATGTTTCTGGGCACATACAGGCTTGCAACAGCCCAGACTGAGAACACCCCAATAGGACGAGGGAGCATCTGAG
>NW_022103968.1:64136163-64138299 GCF_000313985.2 Echinops telfairi | reverse complement strand
TCCCCTGACCACACGCTCTCTGGAGTCGACCTAGAACCTGGCACACACAAGGTGTCCAAAGAAGCATGGTGAGTGCAGCCTGGCACATGGCCTGAGTGTGGAGAGACGTGGGGGGGGGCACGTCCCCTACACACACTGATGGGCCCATGGTGGGTGGGAGGGTGAGACCGCCCTGAGTCTGCAGCGCACAGGGGGTGGAATCCTGCTTTCAGGTCCATGCAGAGTGGCTGTCCTCCGACAGTCCAGAGAGGAGGCACTGCCCTGAGGTGCCCACCGAGGCTGCCTCGGCCAGGACCTCAGGGACAAGGTGAAGAGGGGACAGGGGAGCTGACTGGGTACGGGTTTGGTGGAGAACCTCTCAGCCCGTCTGCACCCTGGGCTCTGCACGTTGGGAGCAAACCCCGGAGGAGAGGAGAGGGCGTGAGGTGCCAGGTTCCTTTTGAACAATGGCCCCTGGGGGCTGAGCACGGGGGCAGGCGACGGGCAAGCGTGGCTGGCACCGGAGGCCTACGGTGGGGCCCTGCTGAAGCTCATGCTTGGCTAGACACTCCCTCCCTCCCACCGAAGCCCCGGCCTCACCAGCCCCAGCGCCAGGGCAGCAGAGAAGCAACACACGCTTGGATGAGGCCCGTGGAGGGGCTGGGCCAGGGGTTCTCACAGGCCCAGAGACCTCAGGCCACATGGTCATAAGAGTGGGAGGGCTGGTCAGGGGGTGGCCACGACCCCACAGTCCTTCCCCTGGATTCTGAACAAGACTCGACAGTGCGCATATAGCCTGCAGTCTCACCCTGACCCAGCTCTGCCTGTGACCTGCTGTGTGTTCCTTAGACAGGTCCCTCTCCCACTCTGGGCCTCATTAGAGGACTCTGAGCTGTAGCCTCTGAGCTCCTCCTACCTCCCATCAGTTGATTGGGGGGTGGGCTGGCCCCCCCGGAAGAAGTGGCTGTCTGCTCCCATAAAGATTGAGACTCAGAAACCCTCTCTGGGTTTGTTGTGAGTCAAAGCCACCTGCCAACACTTGGGAAGCTTTTATATACACACGGGAAGTCAGGGAATGCCTGAATCCATGAGCAGGGATTCTCTCAGCGTTGTGGGCGGTCCGTCTTCCCTGTGACCCTGGGCAAGGACCTGCACCTCCCGGAGGGCAGTCCGTCATCTGCAGCCTGGGGCACTCACAGCATCTAGTGCATGCATGGCTGTGAGGAATCCCCGAGATGACGCTGGGGAAATGCCTCCCCTGAGCCCAAGGGGCAGTAGGAGTCGCTCAGCTAGCAAGGAGCGGCGGCTCTACTTTTATGGGCACTACAGACCAGTGGCCTGCCCTCTGCCGCTGAGCGTTGGAATGCGGGTCTCAGAAAACCAAACCCCATTGCTGCTGAGTTGATCGTGCCCCTTTCTCAGTCATCCACGACACAGAAGGTGAAGGAGACAGCGGTAACCTGACTGGGCCACCAGCTGGAACCACTGCCTGGTCAGGCACCCATTCACTCATGGGTGGCCTTTGGTTGGGGCATCCCATCCTGCCTTTCCAGCCTCTCCTGGTCAAAAATAGCTGATTTTCTCAGTCCAGGCACTGTGACACTGAAGCAGTAGGCCAGCCAGAGCCCATGGTCAGAACTGCAAAGAAGCTCTCTCTCTAGTTTCCCAGAAGGCCAGAGCAAGTCATACACCGTGCATGGGGCGAGTGGTCTGAATGCCACAGGATTTGGGTCTAAGGTAAAATCGTGTTGTCAGCAGGGGCTCAGGCAAGCAGCCCCCCTCAAAGGCGCATGGCTTTTCAAGTCTAGTTGTTCTCCCCATCTACATGTGCAATGCCTCCAGGTGGTGCAAATAATTAATGTGCTAGTCTGCTACCCAAGAGCCTAGAGGTGCTTACAAGAAAAGCCTAGTGCTCTCCTTCTGAAATGAGCATGGGAAACCCTGTGGGGCATAGTTCTACCCCGACACACATGCGGGTGCCCTGAGTTGGATTGACTCAGTGAGTTAGTTAATTGTGCCAGCCTGGCCGATAATCACATGTGGGGCTAATTGAAAGGCAGAGGGATAAATGGGTGGTGAGCCTCGCCTTTCTAGTTCTCAGGTCTCTTGTTTTGTGATGGTTGTACCGGGAGCAGCTGCCTTAGCAGTTCCCTGCTT
>NW_022103968.1:64131417-64135991 GCF_000313985.2 Echinops telfairi | reverse complement strand
CACTGACTCAGCTTTCCTCCTGCAGTCGGCATCATTGCCTCTGTTTTGTGAGGTGGAGGACTTTGTGGACTGGTGTTGGGTTAATGGGTTAATGGCTCTTGCCTTAAGAGGCCTTGGGAATGCCCTTGTCTGCCCCTTTTCAATGTTCAGTTCTAGAAACTCAGGCAGAGGGAAAGAAAGTGTTTGAGCAAGGCCATACATCTTCGAGGAGAAAAACTCAACTTGGTCTGTTTTCTCCCAGGTTAGTGATGGCCCCCGCCCAACTTTACCACCGTGGTTCTCATAGCTGACCCCTTTCGGATGCCTTCAGTACAGGGATGGCAGCAATGGCGGACACACTCCCCTACTTAAGAGTCCTGCAACTGGAGCAGACATCACTAACTAATTACTGACCCATTTCCAACTGAGATTGGCTGTAGCCTCAGCTACCTTTCTCAATAGAATATCAACCCATTAGAGCTGGATGTGAGACAAAACCTATCGAGTCCTCCAACTTTATAGAAGACAGCCCTGTCTACCAAACAAACTTCCTCATCATCCCTCGAGTTCAGCATTCTATGACAATACCAGACCAAATCCCAACTCTCCTTTTTTTACGTAAACCTCCGTTCAAGCACGTTTGCTCCATGCAGTCCAGCCTCCAAGCCTCTGCTGCTGCCCGTCCGGCCCTTCAGCAAACGAAACACCACAGAGGACACGCTGCACCGCGAGGTGAAGGGTGACGGTACAATCGACGTCTGGGGGGCGCGGGGGACTTCTTATGAGGAAATGCTGCCAGTGGCTGCAAGGTTATTCTTTCTCTCCTGACGCTTGCATGAAAGGTAGAGGCGGGGGTCACAACTGACCGAGGAAGCACTCGGAGTGCCCAGTGACCGAGGAGTGCCCAGAAGCACTCACTGCCCCATCCCTACCACGGCTGGCAAAGACATGACTAATTCCATATTATAACTCAAGTGCCTTAATATGTTTTGATGAGTAACAGCCAAAATTCTTTAGTCTGAAGGCATCGCCACGAAATGTGTTTTGGGGGGCCTTGGGGAACAGGTTGGCAAGCCCATGGGAGGGAGCCTTGGGTGTGAACATAAGCTGCTACAGGCACTGCAGCGGAAAAGAGGCCGAGGGTCACTGCCAAAAGTATCCACGTCGGTGAAAAGTAAAATTGCGTCTCAATGCCATTTTTGGAAACCTGTTAGGTTGGCATGGGACAAAATGTCCTGGCACAGGTTGCGGTGAAATGCCGAGGACGCTCCCTATGGCAGAGTTGGGGTTCCTGCAGCATCAATGAGCTAGCTCCCAGTCCTCGCCCCCCAGCAGTGGAGTTGGGACTGGCTTCAGATCCCTGGGTGTGGGCTGTTGCAGTGAGTTAATTTCCATTCATGGAGACCCCCTATGCAATGGAACAAAGCATGGCTTAGTTCTGCTCCATGGCTGCGATTGTTGGCGTGCTTTAGTCCGGGGGGAGTGGGGTGTACCCTTTTTCTGCCAAGGACCAGTTGGATATTTATAACATCACTCATGAGCCATACGGGTCAAATATTTCATCAGCTCACCCCTAGTGGG
The DNA here is from genome assembly GCF_000313985.2 of Echinops telfairi. Taxonomy (NCBI): domain Eukaryota; kingdom Metazoa; phylum Chordata; class Mammalia; order Afrosoricida; family Tenrecidae; genus Echinops; species Echinops telfairi. The sequence goes on along the minus strand of NW_022103968.1, from coordinate 64,134,431 downwards.
ATGGCTTGGACAGCTTCTCTTTGGTGAGGCATGCAATGTTATATACCGGACGCCCCCCCACTCCTCTTTCCGTCTACCCTTGTGACGACGGTGTGTTTTGAGAGCTTCCGACTAGGGAGTTCATCCTTAAGCATGACGGCAAACAGCATTCTGTTGGGACCCGTAGGGTAATTCTCAGTAGAGAGCTAACCCTTTGTTCTCAGTCTGCTTCAGTCTGGAAGCTCCACTGAGCTGCCATGGTTGCCCGCTGGCATGTGAAGTGCCAGAGCCAAGGCTTCCAGCATCATGGCCACCCACCTGTCCGTTTGCTGTCCTGGGGCGGATGCAGGTGAAAGAGGCGCAAGCCACTTTGTAGGCTGGTCCTTAAAATGAGCCCCCCCAAACCTCTGGGTCTCTCTTCTCTGGTGTCACCATGCTGAGGGCCACAGGATCCTTAGAAAGGAGCCCGGACCCCAGACTTGCTGCTTGAAGAGCCACCCAACTCGAGTGAGATGTGGGGTGAGTGAAGCGTCAGCGTTTATTGTGTGAACCCCCTACGATTTGGAGATTGAATTGTTACTCCTGCTCAGTCTAGCCTGGCCTGACTGACACCAAAGATTCCCGCTCAGCGTCAATGGAGCGGCTTGCTGAAGGGCCATTTGGCAAAACCATCGCCATTTTGAATATGCAGACTCTGACCCAGGAGAAGGCGCCCTGGTGGTGTGCTGGGCCGCTGACCGAAAGGTCGGTGGTTCAAACTGACCAGACACCCTACAGGAGAACTAGGTGTCCGCTCCTGGACAGGTGTAACAGTCTCGGAATGGGATCGCTGTGAGTCGGAATCAACTCAATGGCAATGAGGGTTGGTTTGAAACCCAGCAATTCCAATCCTGGGGTACGTTCACAGGTACAAGGACACATGCAACTAACGGTGAATAAAGTGTCTGTATTTTCAAAAGGCCAAGCGACAGTTCAATAGATTATGGTACACTTATCCGGGTGATGCTGTGATGGCCGGTGTGAGATGCTGTTCTAGAGGCGAAGGATAAGACGTGGGAAAGTGTATGTGGCACACACATGACCCAGTGTGCAATAAAGGGCACGGGCACCGACCAGTGCGGGACACACATGGAGTATCTCTGGAGAGAGAAAACAGAAATGGGCAGGAATGGCCGAGGGGCCGAGAAATCAGGATGGGGCGGGGACTCCCCTTTGGCTCCTTTACATGCACTTAGGTTGTTTGAATTTGTTACTATGTTTACTCGTTTCCTTTTCAAAATAAAAAGAAGTGGTCATAAAGTACATAGCAATCATGAATGGGGCTGTGTCCCAAGCCACGGCTCAGTGCACAGCGCTTGATGGTTGCTGGGCTGAGCAGGTCTTCCAAAGAATTCAGTTATGAACCTAATCCAGCACAGGCAAGAGGGAACTTGACCAAGAAGAGGACTGGATCGGGTTCTCGGGATCCTGAACCATTGTTTTCACCTCAGTTGCCACTGACGTGATTACTACTGAAGGCGATATGCCCCATAGGGTTTTGAATGGCTGATTTTTCTGAAGTAGATTACTGAGGCCTTTCTTCCAAGTGCCTCTGGGTGGATTCACACTTCTGACCTTTCAGTGAGCGGCTGAGCTCACTATCTGCCTGCACCACCTAGGGACTCTATATTGAACTGCTGAGTGCTGTTAAGCTGAGGACGAGAAATTGTTTTCATCTCAGGTGCCAAAGCCAAGAGATGGACAATGGCTACCTGGGGCACTGTCATCAAACAAATTCTGAGGTCAAGCTTGGTTTTGATAGGAAAGACTGTGGTAATTGATTAGTGATGTCTGCTACGTGTATAGGCTAGGGGAATGAGAGAGAGGAGCAGTGGGGCTCTCCACCCACACATCTGCATTACTTACTACTCTCTATCCTCACTCCTGGCCATAACGGACCCCAGGTATACACAGCTCTGGGAGGGGGTGGGATGGGGTCTGAGGCTGGGGAGGCATGTCCAGGGGTCAACTGTCTAACTGCCCTGAGTACTGGACACAGGGCCCTGGACATGGGCTCCGACTTGGCTTGGATTCCAACTCTGCACATTGGCAGTGACCCTGTGCAAGTTCGTAATTCCCCTGAGCCTTGGTAATTCCCTCAGGTGGTTGTGAGCTTTGGCTACGCATGTGTGAAGCTCTGAAGCCCTGACAGCTGCACACAGGGTGGCCATTACCTCCGTTCTGGCCAAGTGTGATCAGAGATTGGGCATGTCTGGACTATGAGCTGCTGCAGGCAAGACTGGCTTATTCATCCTGCCTTTCCCCACAGAACCAGCCTGTTGAGCCTGTTGCCACCAAGATGTCTACTGGTCAAGTGCACACCTTTCTAGCACATCTGGACAGGTCTGGACATGGCCTTAGCCAAACAGTCTAAGGCTTCCCAGGTAGGATGGCAAGTCGATTTCAATGTCCAGGCCAAGGTTGATCAACTGGAAGTGGCTGCCTGGAGTGGAGTATTTCGGAAGGCTGGTCCTCACCAGGGAGAGTTCTGGAATTGCTACTCCGCCATGGGCAGCAGGGTGAGATGACTGCGTTGTCTTTGTGGAGCCAGCTGTAGAGCACTGGCTTTCAACTCTGACTTCATGCTCCAATCTCCTGCCAAAAAAGCTCACTGCCATCGATCGAGTTGATGCAGAAGAACCACAGCGACACTATTGGGCAGGGTCTGCCCCTGTGGGTTTCCAAGACTAACGCTCTACAGCATTAGAAAAATCTCATCTTTCTCTTGAGGAGAAGCTGGTGGTTTTGAACTGCTGACTTTATGGTTAGCAGCCCAAGGTGCAATCTCTATGCAACCCAAGGAGCTTAGAAATTTCTGGGACCAGAGCCCCGGGTATCCAGGCCCCTTTGTTTGCTTGGTCTCGGCGGGGATGAACACAGATTCTAAAGCTCAAGTGCTCTGGGCAGATTCTGGAGCATCTCAGAAAGAGCGGGGCTACTTACTAACCGTACATCCTGGTTCACCAGCGCCCCCGAACTGGATCTCTCCATGACTG
>NW_022103968.1:64127483-64129529 GCF_000313985.2 Echinops telfairi | reverse complement strand
AGAAGATTCCAGATCAAAAGGGAAAACGTACAGAACAGAATTTCAAATTCCCACAGATTCCAGACTTTTTGGAGCCATGCGGGGAGATGAAGCCCTGAAACTATTGCCTTCAGATCCTCTGTAAACCTTAACCCCAAAATATCCCCTGCAGTCTTCCTAAAGCGAATAGCTTGGTTTCGCTGGTAATGAATTTTTGCCTCAGCATTCTGCTCTTTGAAGGTTAGCTACATGGGTGGGCTCAAATTAAAAGCAACTCAAGATTAGCTTTGCTATAGTACTGTTTAGTTTTCCTACTGCGAATGTAACCAATTAGCACACATTTAGTGACTTAGGACAACCTGAATTTATCCCTTTACAGTTCTGCCTATCAGATGAAAGAAACCAATGTGCTGGGTGGGCTTAAATCCAGGTGTCTCAGCCGGCTGGCCATTCTAGAGCAGAACCTGTACCCTCGCTTAGCCTGTCCAGCTTCTAGAAGCTACCAGCTGTTTGTGGCTTGGGGCGCCTGCCTCCCCCTTTAAAACCAGTAACAACTGGGTGGGGGGGCTTTCTTATTTCTCACTCAGATTCTCCTCTTCTGTAGCCAAATCTCCCTGTCCCCCCTTCTGAGGACCCTTGTGATGACCCTGGGCCCACCCAGATAATCCAGGATAATCTTCCCACATCCCAAGACCCTGAACTTCACGTCTGTTGGCAAAGGTCCTTTTACCGTGTGAGTGAACACACTCCCAGGTTCTGAGGAGCCAGCTGAGGACATCTTTGGGTGAGTGGGGGTGAGGGGGTGGGGAGGCGCAATGTTAGCCTCATAAGCACCTAGCCCAGAAACAGGTGTGCCTGGTTCAAGGCTTAAGACAGAGACTAACCGGGAGTAGGCAGAGGTGCTCGCTCCCAGCTGAGCCAAGCATGACTGAGAACGTTCAAAAAGCTATCATGACCTGGGTTCCACGCTGAAGACTGAGATGCATAGACCATTGTGCATCTGAGTTTTTATAAGTTCCCTTGTGATTCCTGAGGCCCGGGTGGTGTCATGGTCGTGAGGTTGGCGGTTGGAATCCCCCATGGGGATCAGGTGAGGCGTTCTGCTCCTGTGAAGAGCTGCAGTCCTGCCCTGTCCTGTAGGGGCTGCTGTGAGTCAGGCTGACTGGAGGCAGGGAGTCTGGTTTGAGTGACTCTTAGAGCCCGGTGGTGCTGTCGGGTCAGCGCTGGATGCGAACCACAGGATCCCAGCCTCGGTAACCCTACGTACGAGTCAAGGGAACAATGTGTGGGTGGGTGTCAGTGACTCAAGGGTGGGTGGGGTGGGGGTGGGGATAGCCAGCCTGTGATAAGCCCTGAATGCCTGTTACTGTTGCTTTTACTCCCACGGCCTCGGCCCTGCCTCAGTGCCCTGGGACTGCTCAATGTATACTTGTTCAACTGCAGAGGGGGAGAGGGGGCTTCGAGTGGACGCTGGGGCACTGAAGAATGAGGTTCTGTGGACAGACAGACAGGCTGAGGTCTCTGCGTCAACCTCACACCCAGAAATGGCTGCCTGGGGGGCTGGAGTCCTTTCTCCTCCCTGAAGTCCAGTCGAGGGGGCCACCCTAGACAGAATCCAATCATAAATGGGCCATTGTTATGGGAACAGTGGGGCTCTGTGCCCAGTTAACACTTCCCTCCCCCTCAAGGCTACTCCTGCGCGGGTTTAGCTTCTGCAAGGCCGCGAGGCTGGCGAGGGGCCCCAAACCTGGGGACTCAGAGACTATGGAGGAGGGGGAGAGTCAGTGTGGACGCTGAGGGTTCCCCTGGGAATCTGGCCCCGACTCTGCAGTCAGCAGGCTGGCAAGTGGTCATGCTAATGCCAGCAGTCAGCTCCGATGCCGGAGACAGGTTCGGGTCAAAGCTGGGAACATGGGGAGCCAATGAACCCCTACCAGACCCCAGTCAGGACCGGCGGGGACAGCCTTCCCCAGGGTGGTCATGCCTGACCTAACTTCTTCCCTTGACAAAGAAAGAAAAGGTGCAGCCCACATGCTAAAGGTTCCTTTCATTGCTCTGTAGAACAAC
>NW_022103968.1:64124449-64126523 GCF_000313985.2 Echinops telfairi | reverse complement strand
ACATGCGTGGATTCATTCCAAATGAAACCCATTTAAATGTGTCTCGGTGACCAGGGCGGGCTGCCTCGAGTCAGTGGACTCACAGCACCTTGTAGGACGGTCGCTCTGGCCCTGTGAGTTGCTGAGACGGTAACTCGTTACGGGCGTAGCCAGCCAGACGAAGCGGGGAAGAAACAAGCCAAAGATCGAATGAAAACCATGCAGCTGCAAAGGGGTCTGCTGGCTTCGGGGCCACTGACATTCAAGGTGGGAAGTCAGCTCAGCGGGTGACGGTGACTGAGTTTTGAGGCGTCCAGATGGTGTAGTCCTTACTCACTGGGCTGTGAACTGCATGGTCAGCAGTTTGGAACCACCAGCGGCTCTGTGGGAAGAGACCAGGCTTTCTGCTCCCATAGACAGTTTCAGAAACCCGCAGGGGGTCGCCATGAGTCAGCACTGACTCGAGGGCAGTGAGTTTGGTTTGGTATCCCCCGAAGGGCTGATCGGGACAGATTTTTGTCAAAGGCTACAAGGCCTTATCAGGAAGAAGTTTGAAGGAAATGGACGATTGCCCCGGTGAGAAAAGGCAAGAAGGCGTCCTGAGCAATAGTGTTCATCACCAGGATGCACCTGCTCCTGACCACATCCACCCTACAGCCTGATCCCACCCCTTCAGACTTCTCTCTGGCCCCCCAAACTCAAAGAATACTGAAAAGGAACGCGATTTGGGTCCCTTGAGGATGCCCCAAAGCGTCATTCTATACTCCCTTTACTGGTACAGGCACAGTTCTAGAAGTTTTCCGGACCGTCACCACGTTACCCTGACAACAGGGGTCAGTCATGGACGGTGCCCGCTATCATGACATGGTAGCCTTTTACAGAAGAGGAGGCTAGGGCCCAGGAGCATGTCAGATACGAGCGTCCTGTGAAAGGGCAGGAGGGGGTGCCCTTAGAGAATAGAGAGTGGGCTCCACCTGCACTTGGAGAGAGCTGGCCTGGCCCCTCTCTGCCCAGGCCTCCGAAATGGCCTTCAAGGGGCTCCTATTCGGCTTGGCTCGTGGACTTGGCAACAGCTCGTGCGTTTTCACTTCAAGACAAGGTGGGAAGTGGTACCTAGGGCGCCAGGGGAGAGACGGTGTTAGGTGAGGAATGCACTTGAGTGTTGCCCCCAGGAGACCTTGCCCTTGGAGCGCTGGGTGGCTTTGGGCAGATCACTTAGCTTCTCTGAGCCGCCACATCTCACTGGACCAGACCATGGAGGTGAAGGAGGAGAGGGTGACGAGAAGTCTCCAGCCTGCACAGAAGACTAGTGGGAGGTTCGGGCAAACAGGAGGAGGAGAGTGGTCGCTGTGGGGCTGAGTATGGCTTTGAGGGTAGGAGCAAGGAGCACTCTGGGGACATGCGGGACTGGGTTTGTCCATAAGACCTTGTGAGACGGGGACACCAGGGAGGCAGTTGTCCTTTGCTGTCAATTCTGACTCCTGGGACTCCCTGCGGGCAGTGAAGCTGCACTCCACAGAGTTTTCCAAGACTGACTTTTTGGAAATAGATCGCCAAGCCTTTTTTCTGAGTTACGGGGGGGAGGGGGTAGGCTTTACCCCCAGCCTTTCCGTTAGCAGCTGAGTGGGTGAAGCACTGCACCACCCAGTAGGGCACAGGCAGAGGAGGTAGAGAAATGTTTGCCGGGCACCAGTCTGGGGCTGCCGGCTCACCGCCCCCCCCCCCCCCCCAGGGCCACAACCTCACCAAAGATAAGGATCCTCCTCCGTTTTGCATTCTTAGAAGCAGGGACTTCACTGTTTATAATAATGTTAGATGTGTAGTATACGATAAATGTGTAGTATACGATAAATGTGTAGTATATGTTAAATGTGTAGTATACGATGCAAGAGTCAAGAAAAATAGGTCAATAACGAAGAAAGCAAGACATCGCCCCAATCCTACCACCCAGGCACAACCGACTCGGGATCTGGTCCACATTCTTCCAGAACTGCCCTTGGTGTCTTTTCAAAGGAGGCCAGGCCCGTGGAGCGACAGGGAGTGGTGGAAGGATGAGGGAAATGCAGCAATTTCATGTCATTGGGGCTCCCCTGAG
>NW_022103968.1:64109492-64123471 GCF_000313985.2 Echinops telfairi | reverse complement strand
CTTCCCCGGCCCAGGACTTCCCAGGCTGGGTCTCAGTTTATTTAATGGTAGGACTGGGAGCCCAACGGAATAGGATTCAAATTGTTTTGAAACTGGACACATTTAGCCTGAAGATACTGGCATTGATCAGGTCAAAATTGTTGGGTTGCTATATGTTGGGTTGAGTATGTTTTAACCATAATAAAAATTGCTAAGCGCGCGCGCGCGCGCACACACACCCACACACCCCAAATGGATGGTTTCATTGAAGTGTGCGCTTTAAAATGGTTAAAAAAGGTGGCTTTTATGTGATGTGCATCTTACAGAAAAGAACGCAGACATTTTAAACACAGCACACACGCAAACTCACTGCATCAGGGGGATTCCGAGTGGTAGATTTCACAGAGTACCAGTTCGTGGGAGCAGAAAGCCTCATGTTCCACCCCGCATGTGCACCAGACACGGGTCGTGCTGGCTACGCCTGTGGCCATACCCGGGAGTCTGCACAAGGCCGGGGACAGAGCCGGCTCGGCACCTTTCTCTAAAGTTGAGGCTTGGTACCATGAGCATGTGTTCTCCTTAAGATGAAATAAAAGTAGGTGCTCATTTTCTGGTGGAGGGTCAACCCCATTGAAGGAACCCCTCAACGAGAGACCCACTGTGGACTCCACCACGCCAGCAGCTGGAGGAAGCAGGGGCGCAGGCTGTCTCACCGTCTTGTGCATCAGAAGGTGGCCGCACGCCGGAGCCAACTCAACATCAACTAGCAACTGGTTTTCTCCCTGCACAAGTCCCTTGTTTGGAAGCCTCTTTAACAAGCCTTGGAACGTCAGCACAGGACAAGCCCAAATCCTATCCCAGAAAAGAAAACTGGTGGGAGTGGGAGGCGCTACAGTTTAGCTTTAAAGTCCACATTCTCTCCAGGATTCGTGGTTGTCACGGGCTGGCGACAAAGGGGCTGGGGGCAAACTGCTTACTGCATAACCTCAAGACAAACTTGCTGCCGTGGGGTCCGGGCCGACTTAAGAGGACCCCGTGGGACAGAGCAGAGCACGCCCCTGGCGTTTGAGGCTGTACATCTTTCCGGGGCAAAAGCTTCCTCTTTCTCCCACGCTGACTATCTACGGGGCTTTGACTTTGGATGGGAACGTTTGAGAGTAGATAGAGTGGGTGGTGGGTGTACAGCACTGAGTGTACTAAAAGCCACTCACTTTAACAGTGTCACTTTCTATTACATGGATTTGATGTAGATCAATTAAGAAATACAAAGTCTACCTTCTCCCGTCAGAAAAAGCACAACTCTCCAAAAATCATCACGGTAGTGACTGAGCCTGAGCCTGGTATCTGGTTGGCCTCCCCCCGCCCCCCATTCCTATTGGGGAAGCATGTTTATCCCCAAAGCCTGATGTGGGCTGAGGGCCACAGGGCTGGGAGGAGCCCCCTGCACATCCAGGAGAGAGGGAACTGAAATTGTGCTAACCATGTGAGACTGGGGCTTGGGGTGTCACTGCCTGGGTATTAAAGGGTTTGGGGGACCCCAGAAAGCTACAGACCTCTGGAAGTCCGGTGACTGTCCATTGAGTAACAGTGAAGCACTGCATGCTGGGTAGAGCCAGGGCCGTTCTCAAAGACGGTTTCTTTCCGGGCCCTCTCCCGCAGACAGGCAGGGCCAGGGTGGGGCTGGCACCAGGGTGGAGAAGGAGTTGGTTCCCAGTGCCTGGTAGAGGGCTCCTTATGGCTTCAAAAGGGCTCCAGGAAAAAACGGTGACTCATGGCCCATGGGAAATAAGAGCTTTTCTCTCACCCGGGAGGATTATTCATAGTGCGGTCGACAGACCCATTGCCCGCCCACGGCAGCACAATGTATTGGAAAGGCAAGCCCTACACGGAGCATGATGTGCTCTGCTCAGCCGGAGAGCCGTCTTCCAGAAGAGGCTAGGACCTTGGCCCTCGGCAGCGTGAGACTGAGGCGCTGAACACCGGAGTCCCCGAGCCTTCTCTTTGGACTAAGGGATCTCAGGCAACCCAGACAAACCTCCTCAGCCTCACTGCGCTTCGGGGACATGGGGACAATCAAGCCTCTTCTGAAAGGTGGTGGTGAAGACGAGGTGCTCATGCGCTGTGCCTTGCAGGGCACGCGGAGCACTCTCTCGCTCCCACCCGCCCTGCTGCTCTGCCCTGGCTGTGGGCTGGAAGGGGAGGAGGCTCAGCCCACAGCAGCTGCTGAAGCCGTCTGGCTTGTGGTGCCCTCAGCCTGGTCCAAGGAGGTTGGCACTCACCCCAACTTGACTTGTTCCCTTTTCCAGGTCTGACCCCCGGGGACTGCACAGGCATCTCCGGAGGCCCGCGCTCCTCTCTGAGAAGAGGATCTAGAGAAGTTTTAAAGAACCCTTCTCAGTCCAAACAGCCACAGCAGCAGCATTTGCCTGGCCAAGAAAACTGGGCACACTCTTCCCACCTTCTAGAAGAACCTAGGATCTCTAGGAAGCTCTGGGGGTGGCTCACACTCTGAGATCCAAATCCCCTGCACTTCCCACTTGTGCTGCACACCCTGGCAGGCTCAGGGTGGGGACTCCACCGCCCAGCCCACGTGGAAGCTTCCTTGGGGCTGGATGGCAGCGGGAGTGGTGACATGCCTGCAGTTTGGAGCTGGGCAGCCGCAGGCCTGGGTTCTGGCTGCAGGTGTGGCGATGGCCAAGCTACTTAACCTCTTTGTGCCTCTGTTTCTTCATTGGTCGCTGGAAACCACATGGGGTGATAGGTGGTCATGGAGTGAGTTTCTCTACAAGGGGACTTCAAAGTTCGCAGAAAAATCGAGTGAAAAGAGAAGGCAATCTTCCCACGAACTTCTTGAAGCTCCCTCCTGTCAGTATTCAGAGCTGTGTCTGCATACAGTCATCACTCAAGAAGGGCGAGCCGCCGTTAGTTCTTCTTTTCAATTTTCAAAAAAGGCAGCTAGCGAAGCGAAATGTGGTTAGACCTGGGTCTTGAAGGTCACAATTTCCATTTACTAAGCACCTGCCGCAGCACCTCTCCGTCTTCTCCCACCGACACCCACAAGGTGTTCAGCAATGTCTCCATTTCACAGACGAGGAAATGGAGGTTCAGAGGCCCTCAGCCAGGCATCAGACGTGATCATCAAACGTGTTCAGCACCAGCGTCTGCTTCACACGGCGGAGGCAGGGAGGGGGGCCTGGAAGGAGGGAGGCCAGGCAAGTCTGGAGGGTAGGGTGCCGGGAGTCCTAGGGGACCCAGCACACGGCTCACCCTTCACAGCTCAGAGCACGCTCTGGAGGCACTGGGAAAACATGACACCACTGGGTGCCACTCAGGGTCTGCTGCCCACCTGCTGGGCTGTGCTGCTGGTGACTCAGAGCCAAAGCCGGACCAGGGGCTCTCTCAGCCTGGGAAGAAGGGTGGGGCTGGCTCCCCACCCTCCACTGTTTCTGACCCCCACCTCTGTCCTCCCTGCAAGGGGCCTTCCCCCAGACCCGCCCATGAGACTGGGCGTCTGGAGGTAGTGAGTGAGTTCAGAGGTCATTGGATTGGGACCCTGGGCAGGGAGGGGGCGGCTCATGCGCTTGGGCTTAGGTCTGCTTTTCCTCGGAGAACTAGCGCCTACTGCTCTTTGGGAATCACTTTAAAAAGACTTAAATCCTTAAAAAGTGGTTGGGGCGTGTGCCCAGCCCCCTACCAACCACAGTCCGGTCCCACCGGGCTTTTCACCAGCGTGGCATTCGCTCTGGACCCCCGGCTCCAGGATTTGCTAGGGTCCCTTCCTGTGCTGGGGGTCTCCCTCTCCCCACCAGGGCAGTTTCTAGCCTTGGACCTGGAACCCGGAGCAGTCCCTTCCCACCCTGGAGGAGGCAGCCGTGGCTAGCCCCGTTTCCTTCTCTCTGCTCAGAAGTGGTCTGGCCCGGGGAGGCTCCGTTGTCTGGGGTCAGGGGTCAGGACTCAGGACTAGAGCCTGGGGAGGTTTAACAGACACAGACATCCACAAGGGGGCAAGATCACTTCCCGCCCAACCTCGCCCTCAGGCTGGGCTGTGCCATGGAGTACAGAGACCTACAGTCCAATCACCCACAAACTCAAGTAACTCACTGGGGTGTCATCTGAGGGAAGAGAGGGCATGAGTGGGCTGGAGGGGGCTCTCAGGCCCATCCTCAGCCATGCCAGGACAGAAAGGCACCTTGTTGAGCCTCAGGATCCCAGCAGAGTGTCCTGGGGCAGGAACCCATGAGGGGTGATCTGCCTGGCCCTGTCTCAGGGGCTTACCTTCTTGCTTCAACCATGGCCTTGGGCCCACCCAGCTGACCCTGCCCGCCCTCCCCGCTGCCCCCAGCCATTGTGATCCACCCCTGGTGGGGGCATCCTGGACCGGGACTCAGCTTCACCCCCTGGCCAGCAGCTCCTGCATCCCAGCTCCCTGTCACGTCTCTCACTCACTTGCTCCACCACCGGGTTCTGAGCACGTACTTAGGCTGGCTCTGGGAACATGCGGCAGATGCTGACTTTCCCTCACAGCACCCCTACCCAGTGGCATCCAATCCAGGAAGCAAGCACAGTAGCAGTGTGGGGTGACATGTGACCGGCTTCCAGCAGGACGGAACAGGACATCTCAACAGAGGCTGGCGAGTCATGAGCGCTGCCAGAGGGAGGAGGGCAGAGGGGCTACAAAGAGGAGGGCAGACGGGGACAGTTTGGGGTGCTGGGAGGCGGGGGAAGAGATGGGGACTGATCAAAGAAGCTGAGGAATGAATATTCGCTGAAAGATCTCTGGGACCCCTGAACAGCTCGGCACCGCCCATGTCCCAAGCCACGTGGGACGGCCATGAGGAGGCCAATTCCTCCTTTTAAGCTGACTCCCTCTGGCGAGCAGAGCAGGTCAGGGTAGAGGGGGCAGTGTCAGCAAATGGCCAGGCCAGAGGCCGTCCAGTGCATGGACCCCGAGGACACTACATGGGGTGAAAGACACTAGTCGCCCGCATGGGGCAGGATTGCGCGTGCGGGAAACGTTCAGAGAAGGCCAATGCACAGGGACGGGCAGGCGGTGAGTGGCCTGGGGGGCTAGGCTTTGCACTAACCCTGCCTTCTCATCTGTGACAGGGTAGTGCCCACGCTCCTTAAGGAAAGACCCCAGCAGAGCTGGGGCCGTGCTGGGCATTCCTTATGCACATTCCTTATGCCGCATCTCATCACTGTCACCGGGCACCTGCACCAGATTCAAAAGGCGGAGGGAGTATGGGAGAGACATAGCATCTCTCAAAAGGAAAACAAGACAAGGCCTAGAGCAGTGGTCCTCCACCTTTGGGGGTCGAACGGCCCTTTCACGGGGGTAGCAGAATGACAGTAACGAAGTAGCAATGAAAATACTGTTCTGGTTGGGAGGTCACCACCGCATGAGGAACTGTATGAGAGGGTCGCGGCATTGGGAAGGTTGAGAACCGCTGGCCTCCAGTGTTTTGGTACTTTGTGCCCTGAGAGAGTGCTCCCCTTCCTGACTCACAGGTTCTAGGCTGGGAATCGCAGGGCATCTCCAAACATGTCTGTCCTCAACTCTGCCGAGATAGGCCCACAAGCCTCTCCCTGTCTCCCTCACAAGCCCTGGGCTTTTCTCCACCCCCCACCCCCACCCCCCACGCTGTGTTGTGAAATTCCTTGCTGAAAATAAGTGTAGCCTCAGCCAGAGGGTGGCCCAGTTTATTTTCAAAATATTTCCTTAGATAGCACTGCTTTAGCTCAGACATGTTAGCGCTTTCCAGAATCCTACAGATGGTGCAGCAGCTGGAGAGGAAGGGAGATGGGGGTGATGGGGAGCGGGAGAGGCCAGGGCCAATCCTTAGGGAGTTTGAGGGCCCATCCTTGCTCAGGTGGGGCCTGCAAGTCTGAATAAGAGTGCACACCCCCCTGTGGTGCGGTGGGGGTTTCCAAACATTTAAATGGCAGAGACTCCTTAAGAGCTAACACTTAGCCTCAGAAACCCAGTCTGCGAAACAAAAGAATCGGTGAGGGGTGTGGAACAACTACCCTGCCCCTCCCATCAGCACAGACACACACACACACACACACACACACTCTTGCACCCCGTGGACCTCGGGACTCCACAGGACTTCATTTGGAAACACCAGGGCACGAGTGTAAAATTGCTTGAACATAATGACTTCCTGTGGGAAGAGGATCATCCGTGTAAATCCCAGTTGGAGTCAGGACGGGGAAGACCACATCTCCTGGAGAAGCTGGGCCGAGCAAACGTGGAGCCGGCCTCCCTCACGGCTGTGGGTGTTCCTCTCAGAAGGATGCCAGGCAGGAATGAACAGTGACGACAACATGAGCTCGCTCTGGCTTCCGGGGCTGCTACTGCAGAAACAAGCCTGGTGGCTTCAGTGACAGCGACTGATTCTCCCACAGCCCAAGACGCTGGAAGGCTCCCTCTCTGCTGGCTCCGGGAGGAGCTTTGTTTCTGGGAAGGGGCTGTTTCTCGGTTCCTTGGTGGGGTCCTTACATGTCAATATGAAGATAGATAAAAGCGGAGGGGTGCCTCCTTCTGGGGTGACCTTCTCATCAGCAGGGCCAGGGGGCAGCTGCTTCTCTGTCGCCTTCACCTTCCTGCTTGCTGGCCGCCCTAGAGCTGCTGGAGCCCTGCCACCATCGCACTGACCCTGGACCCACGTGGCTTTGCACCCACTGCCTGTCATCCTCCTGCCTTCTGCATCCCTGCACGTGGCTGCGGCTGCGTGAGTCACAAGAGGGGCTTGTGGACTAGTATAGGCCTTATGGGCTTGAGTTGCATTGGGCTGGGATGTTTGCAATTAAGTAATCTACCCAAGGTCATCCAGTTCTAAACTGCATGATGGACATTCCAACCCGGGCAGTGTGGCTTTAGGGTCTGCGGAGTCCCCACGGCATCATTTGTCACTAAGATGAGGATTCCTGGGTGTGACCACCTGCGGGTACGCACACAGACACTTGGGCCTGCAAAGGTCTTGATGCACACCCGTAATGCGTCCGGCTGTTCCCCGGGTCACCTGTGTACTTGAACCTTTCTGTCCACGATAACATGAGCGATGGTGTGTGACAGGTGGTGGGGAGCCCGGACCACTAGCCTCCCTCCCCCTGCAGGCTGTGGTGTTCAGGTGTTGTACGCATGTGTCAACTCCAGTCTGTGAAAGCAGTCTGTCAGTGTGGCTAACATCTACGATCAGGGTGAAGGAAGGGGGATCATGTAGATGGGCCTCATTCAATCAGTTGAGTGTCTTTAAGAGGCAAAAATGAGGATGGCCAGGCAAGCAGAAAATTCTGGCTCAATTATAGCCTCAACTCCTCCAGACTTTCCAGCCTGCCGGTTTGGTCTACAGATTTCCCACGAGCCCTGCAAACCGAGTGAGCCAATTCTTTACAATAAACTCATCTATGCTTATCTCTCCACCTATTTATCTCTGCCTCCCTTCCACCCCGCGTCTGTCCGGTTCTCTCGCTGTGGTGGTTGGCGGTTGCTGCGATTTGGAAGCTATGGCAGCGGGATTTCAGGTTTGAGGTAGTGTTACCCAACGCTTCAGCGGAACTTCCAGACTGATGCCGACCAGGAGGAAAGCCCGGATGGTCTATTTCTGCAAATCGGCCACAACCCCACAGAGATGGTTGTCCACTAAAGGAGCCCCTAGATTGGAGAGCATAACACAAATGGCCGTGACAATGGCCCAACACATACTCATGATTGGGAAGATGGTGCAGGGCAGAGCCAAGAGTCATTCTGTTATGTGAGGGGGCTTCAAAAAGCTCATGGACAGATTCCATTATCTTCCCGCTTCACTTCCCCATGAACTTCCTGAAGCCTTCTTGTCCATAAAGTCACCACGAGTCAGGGTCAACTGGACGACTAACAATAACAACGTGTACCAAGGTTATCCACCGTCTCCTATTGGTTCCATCTTTCAGGAGGACCTTCTCTGGCTCAGCAGCAGCAGGACAAGTAGCTCCCTTCCTGGACGGAGGGCCCAGCGCCTTCAGGGAGCTCCCAACTTCACGGATCTGACGTTTCAGGGTTTGCTGAGCCAACGTGGTACAGCCACATACAAGGGAAAGGCCCCCGGGCCAGTCCCTGTGCCTGAGGTGGGTGCCCTCAGCTGCCGGTCCCACCTTAGAGCCAGCCCTCCCCTCCTCACCAAGTTCTAGAGTTGGTCAACCACAGAAACTGCAATCACTAAGTGATGATGAATTTGCTTCCGATCCCAAAGACGCAGCCATTACAATCGTGCTCCCGCGGTTCTTGTCACCGGTGGCGTGAAGTGACATGCCACAACACCTCGAAACGGGCAGGAGTCCCACCAAAAGCAATGAAGGCCCTCATTGCACTCAGCCTGGGAAGGCCGCAGCCTGGTAGACGTATAGTTTTAAGAATTTCCTTGCCAACAGACCCCATTTTGGAGGGACACTCCAGCAGGGGACACCTAGCCCCTCCACCCAAACCAATGTCTAATGTGCAATGCTTCCTCAGATGCCATAAAACGGGGGGCGAGTCCTAAGGTTCTCCACCATCAACGTCAAACTCACCAAATGGAGACGGACAGACCACTTTACCACTCCTGGCAGTGCTGGGCTCAAAGACTCACTCGGGGCAGGGAGAGCTGGGATGGACCACCCGGCTCAGTCTTTGCCCCGACATGCTCCTTCTGGTCCACCTGTCCCAGAAGGACAGAGACAGCGAACTGTTGGTGTGTTGTTGCTAGAAGCTCTAAAGGCAAAGAGGAGGGCCTTGGCGGAGGGGACAGGACAGAGGGAGGTGAGTGGGAGGCAGCCAGGGAGCCAGGTGTAACCACAGAGGCTGAATCCACTTCCCAGGCTGGTTTGGGGGGGGAGGGGGGGTTGTTTACCATGGCATTCAAACGCGGGAGCCAAGACCTGGCTCATTTATTTTCCACACTCTTCTTCCAAATCCCTTTCAGAAATCCTTTCTGAGCCCTGATGATAAATTCCCTAGGGCACATAAGCCATCTTTGTGAACAGGCCGATGGGTGTGCAGAGGGAGGCTCTCTCATCTGGTGAGGGGCCAGGAACGACCAAGCGCACTGGGGGCAATGGAGAAAGAAGGCTGAAGCATTCCCCTTCCAGCCCCACAGAAACCCTCCAGGCTGTTGGTGGCAGGGCAGGGGGACCCCCAAGCTCAGCGTGGGCAAGCACCGCCTCTCTGGTCTGCGCAGGCCTCAGGGATGAAAGACCCTTAGCCCGACTGCTGCTTGAGGAGGGAGAAGGACCACCCTCAGAGTTCTGGACACCCTTTCCTTGGGGCAAGCTTCCTTCCACACCTTGCTTTCTTTTGACCTCCCAGCAAAGGTGCCCAAGGGCTCTCCCTGGGCTTTATCCTTCGTTCTCAGACTGTTCCCAAGCATGTCCCAGTGTTTGGGATGAGGCTGCTTCTCCCACACCCAGCTCTAACTTCCATCCTGGGCAGCAGGGTCCCTCGGGCAATGGAGGCGGGAGGGCGCCGCACCTTTGCAGCTCAGCAATGGAAAGGCACTCAGAACTCACTGAAGCAGGCTTCCTGGGGAGAGGAGGCAGAGGCTGATCACCCTCTGCTCCTTGCTTCCTTTTACAAATGCCAGCTTTGCCCATACATTGGGCACATATGCCTGAGGCCCTGGGGGTGGGTGGAGCGATGAGGACCCTGGCCCAGCTGGGTTCAGTTGGGTCTAGAATACCAACCAGACTGAAAACCAAACTGCCCCGGGGCCTCAGGGTCAGCAGGAGAGGCCTGAAGGCGGCAGGGTTGATAGTTAGTGCCATGAGGCACGAGACAGGCCTGGCCTGTCCCTGGAGAAGGCACCACAGGCAGGGGCTTGGGCCTCTGCGAGCTCCCTCTCTGCCCCCCTTGCTAGCTTCGAGGCCTTGGGCAGTCCTCAGCCCCCCAGAGCCTCACATCCTTGTCTGAAGTGGGGACCATGGCTCTGCCTTACCAAAGAGACATGTATTTTGAAAGCCTCCGCCCCCGCCAGACCGGGTCAGCATGGCTGTCCCCTCTCTCAACCGCCTTGGCTGCTGTGTCTCCCTCCGGAGGACCAGACGCTGCAACTGAGACAGCTCTGCCAGGACACATGTGTGATAGGTGTGAAGGGGCTGCCTCCTCGATGGGGTGAGGGCCGAAAGGGGACAGAATGTGACCATCTGTTTGAGGGCCTTTTCAGCTGCCTGATCATGTCTCTCACGCTCCAGGGGTAACCAAAGCAGTACCCGTGGCCCACTTCTCAGAGAAGCAGAGATCTCTTTAGAACGACTGCATTCACCCCTGAACTGCCCTCCTCCAGTCCACTCCCAACTCCTGAGCCATAGAAGGTTCCAGCGCCTGGGGCCCCCTCGCCATGGATGACGAGACCATGGTGCAACCCAGGCTGGGCTGGGTGCATGGAAACCAACCTCTATATCACTAAGTGGGTTTGCTGTTGTTTCCTTGTTGTCATGGAGACCCAGGAGGGAACCTTAGAGACAGCTTGACAGGATGGCGACATCAGGGGTTCCCGAGTCAGACTGCCCAGGTGCAAATCCTCACCACTTACGTGACTTTATAAAAGTTACTTACCTTTGTGAGCTCCCAATTGCCCACAATCCGTAAAATGGACACAAAACTTGATAGACATATAAAACTTGAGCCTCATAGGGCTGTAGGGCTTCAGGAGATAATGTATGTGGACTTCTGGTTCCAAGAAGGCAAAATTTCGGTAGAAAGGTACAAAGGAAGAGAGGAGCTGTCGAGGCCAACCAGAAATGGGAGGGTAGCCAAACCCAAACTGGAGTCTCTAGCTGATGCAGGAAGTTAAAACGTTCAGGCTGCGAACGGGTAGGCTGGAGGTCTGAGTCCATCCAGAGGTACCGCAGAAGAAAGTCCTGGCTATCGACCTATAACAGCTAGCCTTTGGAAACCCTCTGGGGCACAGTTCTACCCTAACACACACAGAGTCACCATGAGTGGGAATTACCAGCAACGTGATGGCAGCTGGCTAAGCTGAGATCTGGCCCTCTCCTTCTGGGGCCATTGTTTGAGGCCCCGCCCACATGCTTTGCTTATTTTCACATTAGTGCCACTCCGAACCTTGAAGCTTGAGAAGTCTAGTCAAGTTCCTCATGGGACACCTCTTTGCCATTACACGCCCAGCCCACCCCTACCTCCTAAACTAGTAGGATATCGTTCCCAAGACTGCTTGCCACCCCTGTTCCCAAGAACAGGGGATGTTTTTGATCCTCTGGGAAGCTCAAGCCAGCTGGCACAAAGGAACCCACATTGAGGCTCAAGGCAGGGACTGTGTGTGACTGCCTCTCCACCTGCCACCACCACAACCACAGGGCCAAGTGGCTGGCATAGCTCCTTCAGGAGACCCATCTCCAGCCAGGCCCCCAAGTCTGCCTGCTCCCTAGCCCAGGTGGATCCAGGTGCCCAGCTCCTTCTCCCAGTTGCCACCCTTCTTCCCCACTGGCAGATGGGATAGTTGATGGACGGGGGTGCCCTCCTGCTGTAGGTCTATGGGCGTGACTCTCGAAGTCTGCAGCCGGGAGGAGTGAGGCCTTCAGGCAGGCAGGTGCACCCTCTCTGAAGAGCTCTCTCCTGCTCTGGGGCTCTCCCACAAAAGGCTCTAGTCTGCTCTGAACGGAGTGGGGATACAGCAGGCCCGGGGCACACAGACAGATGGCTGTTGCTGAGTTGTCTCTGACCCTGACACATTCCTCTATGAGACTCCCCCAAGCCGATATCCAATATGCCTTCAAGCTGGACTCCGTCCACCACAATCCCACTCCACTCCCTGCTTAGCCAGAGGAGAAACCAAGCTTTTCCTGCTGCCCCTCTGTGGGATTATAAAGAGACTTTTCCCCAGCTTTGTCTCCCCCAAAGACATGCCAAACATTAGGGGCTATTTGCCAGTATATGGTGGGAGGCCAGCTGCTTAGAGACATCCTCCCTGAAGGCAGTCAGTTGCCAGATAGGTAGGGCCCCCGCTTCATGATATTAGGGACAATAGGCTACTTCTCCCTAAAGGCTTGGTCCCTGTGGGTGGGGTTTACACCCTACTGATAATGATTTCTATGGAGATCCAGAAAACATATCAAACCTGCTCAGTGACATTCAAAGTTAGGCCGCCATCCTGAATCTAGGATCTCCCCTTTTTGTCACATGTGTGCTCCCAATCCCTCTTCTTCCTATTGTGTGTATATCCCTAGATTGTCCCCCTCTCATTGCTGTATTACCTATAGCACAACCCCTTCCTGTGATGTATGTCTTTACCTGTAATTAGTGGGCTTTCACTCCCCCCAAAGATCTATAAGCCTTGGTTAGCAATAAAGATTCCCCTTGTCGGCTCCCCCATCTCCCCCTTCCTCTCCCTGTCCTCACTCCCCTGTTCCCTTTCCCCTTGTCCCCCTCCCCCTCCCCCTCTCTCCTGCCCTCAGGTCTCCTAGCTCCATGTGGACCACCAAGTGAAGCTGAGGTGAGCATGCTACCATGAAATGTGTCTGACTCCATTATTTCAATCTCTCATGCTATGACTTTATTATAATCCTTATATATGTTTTAACTGTACAATTGCACCTATTGAACCCGCAATTAGTTGTGGGGGGCTGGCTTTGCCCCCACACCCCTCTCTTAAGGGGGTCAGAGGTCTGGGATGAGACTCAAGTCCCCAGTGCCAACATACAGGGCACAGAGGCCTACGCAGGCCATCTCCCCAAAGAGACTAGGCTGGGCTCCCTACAGTCACCCCAGTCTCCCCTCTCTGCAAGAAGATTGATCCCAACCCCATTGAGGTCCCCGGAACTCAGCTCAGAGGGAGTCCATCCTGAATACTGATTTGTGGTGCATTTTTCAACAAGCAACTACGTGCTTCACCCCCTGAACTTTCCACTTGTCTATCCAGTGGATTCTGACTCATGTGCGTTTGTGAATAGAACTGTGCTTCACGGGGACTATTTCAATGGCCAATGTGTCTGAAGTAGACCAAGCCTTCCTGCCAAGGTGTTCTGGGTGGACTCTACGGCCCCCTGTTGAGTCAGCCGCTGTGCGTTAGTCACCAAACAGTGAGTAACTGGACTGGGTGGCTGTTGCCTTCAGGTCGCTGGACTGGCGGTGCCCTCACGTCCCAGCGAAGGAACCTGGCACCGACTATGCCCGTTTTTGCTGTCGGAGCCCATGTCTGTCTGCACCCAGGGCCTTCGATTTCGCTGGCCTACTCCATCAACATCATGTCCTTTCCCAAGGACTGTGCTAGGGTCAGGAAAATCCTTGGGCCAAGCCCAGCTATCACCGCTACCCCCCCACCCTCAGGAGACCACCCAGACATCAAACACCGCTTTGGGTGCAGAGAAAATCGGTCAGGCTTCAAGGACCTAGCCTGGTTTCTCCACGGGCGTTTGAGACAGCCCCCAGAATCCCTTCCCCTCGCCCAGTCCCAGCTGTTATGATACCGGGTGCAGTTGAATCCCGTCCGAGAGAGGGCAGCCCTATGTACACCAGAACCAGAAGTGGCCGCCCCTGCACATCCTCACAAGCCTGACGGTGCTTGAGCAAATTAATGCATCCCAAACGCAGCGACCCTACAGTCAGTAAAAAAGCGAGGGAGACCCTCCACAGGATGGATTGGCAGAGCGGTTCCCAACAATGGGAAGTCCCTACGCCAGCATATCCGCTGGGGGAAGGGTCTTGGATTCCTTGCCGACCAAGTCCACGCCAAGTAGCCGCCACCAAGCTGCCGGGGCCTCCAGCCTCCGGTGTCTCCCCTCTGCTGAAAGCAGGAGTTTGGGAGCCACTCCATCCTCTCCCGGCCTCGCCTCCGGAGAGTCTGCTCGCACTCTGACCCGCAGGCCAGACAAGGGCAGCCCTTCCTTTGCCGGTCGCGCTTTGGGGACTCCCTCTCACGGCGGGGTGGGGTTCCGAGGGGAGTGGGTCTGAGAAACCGGAGGAAGTGTCTGGCTGAACGGGGGAGCCCTCACCCCTCCCCTGGCGCGCCTCGGGCCGGCGTGGCAGT
>NW_022103968.1:64103992-64108600 GCF_000313985.2 Echinops telfairi | reverse complement strand
GGGTGCGGGGAAGCTGCCCCGGGGTCCCCGCGGCGCCACCCCGCCAAAGCCTCCGCGGAGAGACCCCCTCTCCTCCCTGCTGACTGCGCGGGTTCCCAGTGAACCGTGTGCGGGCCAGGACTTCTCTTCCCTTCTGGATGACACCCGCGCTGGCCGGTTCCTGGACACCTACTCGCCCTTCCCAGTCTTCTCACGCCGCCAGCCCAGGACGGGTGAAAGTGCGACCAGGAGGGTGGGAAGGACGCAGGGTCCCGCCAGGGCCGTGGGATCCCCGCCAACTTTAGCGCCTGGGGTGAGAGGCCAGCGGAGCGGCGCCGACTCGGGGTACCCAGGTTGGCTTGCTAGGAGCGCGGTTCATGGAAGGTTTTTGAAGCAGGCCAGCGGGGTCTTCCTCCTGGGACAGGCCAATTCAGAGCCCTCTAACCCAGTGGCCTTGACATTCAGTGGGAGAGTATTGGGTTTGCTGTAATCAGTCGTTTCCTGTACAGACGAAATAGGAAAATAAAATTAAAAGCGAAACCTCAACATCTGCCCTGGCCTCTAACTGACATTTGCAGATGAGCGCAGAGACAGCCCCCAGAGCTTGCAGTGGGCCACTAGCATCAAAGAGCCTCAGGAGCCAGATCCCCTCAGCTGGGGGCAGTGAGAGGTCCTTGCTCATGATCTGGGTCCTGTTCAGGCAGGGGATGGGTGGGGTGGGACCTGGACAAGTGAATGAGAAGATTTGTGGACACCAACGTTTGAGGGTGGGGGGTGGGATCCAGTTTCAGGGCACCTCTTGGCTAACCTTGAAATCTTTCTCTCCACCTCACCTGCAGCCTGCTACCTTCCCATCATGGCCTTACCTCCTCGGGGCCAGCCTCTACCTTGGAACCTATCCTTTGCTTTCCAACTTTTAGGGGCTCCTCCAATTTCTTCCCCCTGGTTTTCAGAAGGGAGGGCCTCTGTTTCACCCTTACCCACTTGCCAAGAAGTCCTTGAATGGTACCTGCTGGCCTGACTGGTTTGTCTTTCCTGCCCCTAGCAGATCCTTGGGGTCTTGGATTTTATTGCTGGACATTTTGATGTGCCCAGACGGCCACAAGGGCCCAAACTAGAACTGTGTCATCACCAGATGGCAGAGAATGGGACTTCATGCTGCTGGGGGCGGGCGGGGCCCCGGGGAGAGGGAACACTGGACAGTTTTATCACTGGCGGAGCACAGAGGTCAGCAAGCCTCAGTCGACCTTCTACCTAGAGAAAACCGTCCTGGTGGCACAATGGTTAAATGCTTGGCTGCTAACCGATAGGTTGATGGCTCTAAGCCACTCAGCGAGGCTCTCCTGGAGAAAAGCCTGGTGATCTGAGAAAACTCTTGGGGCAGGTCCCCTCTGTAATTGGGGGGCCTGGAACTGGAATGGACCCCATGGCGAACAGCAGCGGTCTGGAGAAGACAAGCGTATGTCCGAAGAAAACACTACTGCACGTGGAACGAGGTGAGAGGGGTTTCCATAAGAGGACCACAGGCAGAATTCCAGGGAATACTGTCTACGTGGATGAGGACGTGTCTGGTAGGCCCTGGGATTGTGATGTGGTTTCCTTTTACTGGAGCTGTAGACCAGGTCCTTGGCCTAGAAAGATGAGCTGCAGGTAGAAAAGGAGTCCTAAGTAGAAACCCAACCCCCTTGCCAACAATCAATTCCAACTCGTAGCACCTGGGCCGTCGTCTCTCAGGGTTCGTAGTGTTCTATGATCTTGGCAGAAACCGGCTGCCCAGCTTTCCCCGCACAGAGCATGGATCCCATCCGCCAACCTCCCAGTTAACAGTCTAGTGCTTAACTGCTGTGCCTCCAGCACTCTTCGTCAGAGGTGAGGGAGGGGCAACTGTTTAGCAAAGGGGAGAAAGGCCACTCCTTCCCCAAGCTACGTGCTGGCATGAAAGCCCAGGCCTTCAGTGAGGGTATCCTGGGTGTAAGTGAGAGGAATGAAGTGAGAGTCTGACCCAGAGTTTTGAGAATTTTCATTCTAAAAGAGGCTGCAGGCTCATCTGCTCAGAATTGTTGTCAAGATAATTGGTCTCATTTTTCTCTCCTTTTTGAAAAAATTGAAAAAAACTATCCAGGTAGAATTGCAGCAGGGTTCAGAATGTGGAGCTTGAGAACCATTGTAACCAAGCCATCCAGGTTTATGCCACCAATGGTGGGGCAGACTGACAGTGTGTGGCCCTCTTGTGATGCACTGAGCACACAACATTGCATATACTTGCATAATATTCCTGTCAGGATAGGGTTAATCTGCTAATCATGAAAAAATGTCAAACCCGGGGACATTTACAAGACAACTGGCCTGTAATCCTTAAGATGCCAATGTCATGAAAGAGGAAATAAAGCGAAGAAAGTGTTCTAGATTGTTCTGGAGCTTGTTTCTGGAGCTTGTTAGCGGCCATGGAGTTGGCCCAACTAGTGACA
Organism: Echinops telfairi; assembly: GCF_000313985.2. Lineage (NCBI taxonomy): Eukaryota > Metazoa > Chordata > Mammalia > Afrosoricida > Tenrecidae > Echinops > Echinops telfairi. Next base: position 64,106,153 of record NW_022103968.1, on the reverse strand, counting down.
CAACAAATGACGCAGAAGAACAAATGCTGTCTGGCCCTGTGCCATCTCTGTGCTGCCCTGTGACCCACAGGGTTTTCGTTGTGACCACCCTAGCCCACCTTAGTCGACACCATGCTAGCCCGTGCCAGTATAGCGTTCCATTGAAACTTTTCACCATCATCATAACACACAAGGCTCCACTGACAGATGGGTGCGTGAGGATCACTGGCCAGGAATGATACCAGGTCTGCTGAAGGCAAGGTGAGAATTCTAACACGGAGCCGTCAGTGACCTCACTGTTCCAGACTTGAAGAGGCCAAGGACACAGGAACACCAAGACCGGCAGTCTTCTAAGACGGCACCCAGTGAGCCTCCCTCCTGGCATTTCCTCCGCTGTGTCATTCCTTCCTTGTGAGTGCGCCTGAAAGTGCCAGGAGCTTTATCCAGCTGACTTTCACTGCTTACTGAGGCCCTGAAAAAGACCCTCTTGCTCACCTTTGAAAAGCCACTAGGTCCCAAGGGGTGTGGTGTGACGTATGCAGACTCACTGCAAATACATGTATTGGGTCAAATGATGTATCCGCTGCTTTATTGAACAAGCATGTTTAGGTCCAAGGCCATGCTAGTCTTAGGAATGCAAGGATGATGATCACGAAGGTGGTTTTCCCAGGGCGAGGCTCACCCATTGCACTCCAGGTGTGCTGACCCCTGCTATTTCCCCAAATGTGGGAACCTCGACTGCATAGTTTGTGGTAGTGGGGGACTGCGTTTGCGCTATCCCCTGTAAAAAAAAAAAAATACAAGGATGCATGACACCTTTGTCATTGATATAATAATGCTGCCTAACAAGATCCACCCCCAAAGCGCAGTGGTTTATGACAACAAATATTTGTTTTCCTCTTTCAGAGGCTGGTGGGTCATGAGGAACTTCATGGCAGATGGGCTGGGCTGGGCCCCAGGCTCCAGGCTGTGGTCAGGTTTGCTCTGGAGGCCTTCACATTTCCTGAACTAGTGGGACATGCTCTTGGGGTAAATCACGGGGGCACAAGAGACAAGTCAAACCGCACAAGGACATTGAAAACCTCTGGGTGTCTTGTTGGTGAAAGTCAATCCCAAGGCCAAAGCCAAAGTCATCGAGGAAGAGATGGTGTGCCGCGCATCATGAAGTCACCGTAAAGGTGTCCATAGATAGATAATTCTACAAAGGAGGACAGTGAAGAATATTCTAGTCTACTACCGACGAAGGGACTTGGGCCTTGCCCTCAAGGAGCCCCCAGCCTAGTGGAAAGATGTGTAAACACATGATTCAAAGCAATGGAGGCCGAGGGGCGAGGTGGGAGAGTGAGGGTGTGCCCGGGCTCTGTGAACACATGGAGCAGGGTTTAAAGGGAAAGGGGAGAGGTGCCAGGGTGCAGAGGGCTTTTGTGAGGTGCTGGACATCTTCCCTTCACCCCTCCAGATGCACTCCCTGCCCTTGCCCACCCTGCTTCGTGTCCTGGCCAGCTGACCCTCCCAGGATGCATTGTGGTTGGTAGTGCTGTCCAGTGGGTTCCGACTCCCAGCGACCCTGTGCGGGATGAAACGAAACATCGCCCGGTCCTGTGCCTCAAATTGTTCCTATGTTTGGGGCCATTGTGACAGCCACTGTGCCCATCCTCTTTTTTGATGCCCCGCCACTATATCAAGCATGATGTCCCTCTTCATCTCTTATTTGGGGGAGCTGGAGGATGCGATTATTGAAGCTTCGCAAACTCTCCAATAAAGAAAAAAATGACCAAAAAACCCACCGACAACAAAACTCAGTGACAAGCAAAGCGTAGTCTATGAATGACAGCCAACAACAGAAGGCTAGTCTCCAAAGTGAGACGCTAACTCTTCGCCTCTTCCCCGCTCCATCCTTCCGACACAAGTCAGACGAGTGGCACTTTGTCTCTCTGGCTCTGCCCATTCAGAGCTGGGTCTTCCCAACTTAGGACTCGGTCCTTCTCACCAAACAAACCAAACTGACCGCCATTGAGTCACTGTCAACTCATAGCAACCCGATAGGCCAGGGTAGAACTGCCCCCTGTGAGTTTCTGAGACGGCAACTCTTTTTTTCTGAACATTAATTCCCTTATTTTAGAGTCAAAATTTCAAGTCTCTGTGTATCTGCTCAACACACACACACACACACACACACACA
>NW_022103968.1:64101193-64103609 GCF_000313985.2 Echinops telfairi | reverse complement strand
GCCCCTCAGCCCCATCCTGCCCTCCATGGGTGCAATAAAACGATCGAAGAACTCACAGAAACCTTTTCTTACGCACACTGTTACTTGGTATAGCTAGAAGGGATGCCAATGTGGTGAGCAAAAGGCAAGAGTTCTGAGCCTGAGGTTCCCTTCTCCCCAGGATATGCATGTTCTGTGCATGCACGTTCTCACTGACCCAGAAGGTCTCAAGAGAGAGCTCTAAGATCTCAAGTCCCCTAACTATTGGGACCTTAATGAATATGCATGACTTGGGCCTTCATGCATAGTTATGGTCAATCCAATCAATGAATATGCATGCTTGCATTGGGCTCCCCTCCCCTCCTACAGGTAGTGCATCCCATGAGGGGCTCTGCCTGCAGTCATGCAGAGCAAAGGCCTCTGGAGTTGGGTTCTTGTCAGAAACCCAAGCAGTAGGGCCAAGCCAAATTCTTTGTCCCACATCTACCAGCCCCCCAATATCAATATTGTTGTTAGGTGCCCTTGAGTCATTTTAGGCTCCAAACAACCCCAGTCCTGCGCCACCCGAGGTTTGAGGGTCTTCCTTTTGATGATTCCACTGCCTTATGAAACATGATGTCCTTCTCCAGGGACTGGTCCCTCCTGATCACACGCCCCAAGCATGTCAGAGGAAGCCTCTCCATCTTCAGCTCTGAGGAGCATTCTGGCTGGGCTTCTTCCAAGACCGTCTTATTTATTATCCACCTAGGTAGGGACAACTCACCAACAAACAAATAAAACCCACTGGAAATGTGTCCGTTCCGATCCTCCACCCCGACTGGGCCTCCTCCGCTCCTCTTCCCATGTCCTCACCACCCACTGGCTTTCCAAGGAGAAGTTCCTTGAACTTTCATAAGTATCCTAGAGGCCATTCCAACTCATAGCAACCTGTGTTAGTCTGGGTGGACTAGAGAAACAAATCCAGGGGCACTCAGATGTATGTATAATAAAGAGCTTTATATCAAAGAGCAATTGTCTGTTGAGAAAACATCCCAGCCCAGTCCAGATCAACTCCGTAAGTGTGATATTAATCCACATGTCTGATACTAGTCCATCAATTCCTCTGCAGACTCACGCAGCATATGCAATAATGCTGAATGCAGGAAGATCACTGGCTGGTGGGTGAAAAGTCTTATGGATCGTGGCTCCTCCAGCTCTCTGAGTGTGGCTTCTCAATAGAAAGCTGAAGCAGAGAGAGTGCTCTTGCAGGTCTCAGCAAGTCTCTGTGTGGCTTGTGAACAGGAAGACGAAGACACAGAGGAATTTCCCAGAATCCTCATGAGAAGGCCAGACCCACAAGGAGGCATCATCAGGCTGTATCCTGATGGACTGGCTAGACTCTTCCCTTACACTTATTTATCAAGTTGACATGAAATTATGTAACCACCACACAACCCTAGAGGGCAAAGTAGAACTGCCCTTGTGGGTTTCCAAGAATAAATCCTCATGGAAGTAGAAGGGCTCATCTTTTTCTTGCTAATGGGCTGGTGGTTTTGAACTGCTGACCCCACAGTTAGCAGCTCCTTCTAGGGCTGACTAGAAGATTGTAAAGGTTTACGGAAGAAGACTGCCACATCTTCCTCTTGTGAAGCAGGCATGGTGGATTTGAACTACTGACCTTGGATTTAGCGACTGAGCACTTTAACTACGGCACCACTAGGCCTCCTAGAGACAAACCACAAGACTCCTGTGATAATCTCTATGTGGAAGAAAGTAGAAGGAAAGAAGTCAGGCTTCTGATGGGGCAGAGAATAGGAAAACACCCAAATCAGCAAGCAGCACTCACGTGGAAGGATGGCAGCTAAAACTGGATTGTATTCTGCAGGATCCAATTTGCACATGAACACAAGGGGACCACTGTGCAATAAGGCTTGATGATGCTGGAGTCATCTGGGCCCTATAAACTCTTTTTCCTCCCACTATAAACTCTTGGAGATAATAGGATGGTGCTTGCTCTGGGACTTTGAGAGTAGACTCCAAATGAATCAGAACAGGCACACTGCGGACAAAGAGAAGCTCTGGTAATAGTGCAGTGGGGGACCCAGGAGGCAGATCCCAGAAAACACAAGGAACCCTATGTGTCAGAATAGAACTGTGCTCCAGGTTTTATTTTGTGTTTTAAATCATTTTATTGGGACTCTTACAGCTCTCATCACAATCCATCCATGCATGTGTCAATCACATTTGTACATATGTTTCCATCATCATTAAAAAATATTTTCTTTCAAATGGGTGAAGGGAGATGTTGGACAGTGTAAGACATGACAAAATAATAATAATTTATAAATTATCAAGGGTTTATGAGGGAAGAGGTGGTGGTGAAAAGAGGGGAAAAATAAGCAGCTGATACCAAGGGCTCAAGTAGAAAGCAAATGTTTTGAGAATGATGATGGCAACA
>NW_022103968.1:64088025-64099641 GCF_000313985.2 Echinops telfairi | reverse complement strand
ATCCCACTATCATGTTTGGCTTTCATTCAGGTTTCAGTAATTCCTCTTGGTTACATTGCCCTTGATCAAGCCCCACCAGACATTCTACACTCTCCTCGTCATCAATTTTAGATCACTTGTTCCCTTGTCCCTTGATTTGTTGATGCCCCCCTACCTTTCACCTGCTTCCTCCTCTCCTGTGTTCCCCAGGAACTGTGGGTCCCATTGTTTTCTACTCCGGATCGTTTATCCCACCTATCTTATCTAGATAGACACTCCATGGGTTTTTATCGGCTGTTTTTCTGTTTTGTTTCTTTTTTTTCTTCAGTAGATCCCCAGGCCTTTCCTTCTTTCTTTCTTTTTTAGGTCAAGGACTGTTTGTTGACCACTAGGAGTGGTTTCCTCGCCAGTCTGTTGGGGCACCACGCCCTGTCCCCAAAGTCCAGCTTCAGCATTCCCTGGGGACCTTGCTGCTCCCTTCCCTTGCTGTCCTGCTGCACCCCCAGTGCTTTGCCTCGGTGTGGCGGGACCCCAGGCCTTTTGTTCAAGGCACCGCGGGGTAGACTCAAACCACCAGCCTTTCTGTTAGCAGCTGAGCAAGCTGACTGTTTGCATCACCCAGAGACTTTATTATTTGACTGATTTAATGATAAACAGAAAGGCCTCCAGCAGAGATGAGTACAGGGTCAGGGACCTCTGACCATTTTCATGTATGCCAAAACTAAATCTAACTTACTGTCACAGCACTGATTCCAACTCATAGTGACCCTACAGGACAGGGTAGAACTGCCCCTAGAAGTTTCGGGGACTATAAATCGTTATGGGTATAGATAGCCCCATCTTTCTCCCAGTGGAGCAGCTGGTGGTTTCAAACCACTGACCTTGAAGTTAGCAGCCCAATGCATTACTACTACACCACCAGGGTGAGCAACCAACAAGCAACCATTCTGTTGAGTCAATCCATAGTTCTGGTGTTTCTTCCCTGCCCCCCCACCCCCACCCCGTGTCACCCTCTCCCAGTGAACTTTTACCCCCAGCACCAGTGCTGTGTTTGTTGGCAGATGCCTTGGGCTGCCAGAATCCCCTGGGAGTACCTGGGGGTTCACACCCTATTAGGTCAGCCCTTCAACCATCACTGCAACCTGCAAGTGGGGAGCTGTGGAATCTCCAGCTCCTTGACCTGATGGGGCTATCCCACGGTGTGACTGACTCACTCTGCTCCGAGCAATCTATAGGACTGTACTCCCCTGTGGGTGTGTGGCCTGACAGTGACCCTCTACCTTGGCCGGGCCTCCTTCCCTCTCACTTCCATTTCCTCACTCCACTTGCCTTTCCATGAAGAAACATCACAGACCCGAAACAGTCTCTGGGGACCCTCCCACCCCTTGGGTGAGCCCTTCCTCTCTCTGGGCCTCAGCCTCCCCGTCGACACAACAATGGTGAAGCTTTCGGTGCTCAGGGTGGGTCCCTGTGGGCCTGCTTCAGCCATTCTGCGGCTCTCCACTTCCCAGCCTGTGTGCCAAGGCCAGTCATCCCGACCTCCTGCCCAATGGCCTGCTGCATCGCTGTCTTTTCTTAGGGTCTTGACTGGATACTGGAGGCCCCAAGCCACCCTGACCCTCTCCCGGTGGCAGCTGTGGCAGCAGGGACTTGGGGGCCCGTGGGATGCTGTCCAAAGCTGTCAACAGAAGGGTGAAGAATGCCAACGATGTCACGGGTTTGCACGTTAGAAATGGGGTGCTTGGGACTGTGTCTACTCACAAGCACAGCAAAATAAAATTTAAACAAAGCAAGCAAGCATGGGGCTGCTTTCCATGTTAAGCAAGAGCACAAAGCCCCATCTGACTCCGATTATAGGCCTGGCAACTGGAACTGTGCCTTGAGTCTAAGCTGGCCAAGGGCCTGCCTCTTTGGCTGTGGAGGGAGATAAGGGGGTGGGGTGGCCTCCACTCTCCTGGAGGGTGTTGAATGGGTTTTCCTGCCGTGCTGAGAAATACTCTGGGCACCTACTACTCCCTCAGATCCCTCTGCTTGACCTTTCCAGATAGGAGGGGGAAAGAAGGAGTGTGGATGTTTGCCAAACCCCTTGGCCAGCCCTATCCACTAGGGCAGTGGTTCTTAACCTAGGGGTTGTGACCCCTTTGGGGGTCAAATGACCCTTTCACAGGGGTCGCCCGATTCATAACAGTAGCAAAATGACAGTGATGAAGTAGCAATGAAAATAATTGTATGGTGTAAAGGGAAAATGGGTAGGAAAGAGGGAACTGATTACAAGGAACTATATGTGACCTCCTCCCTGGGGGACAGACAACCAAAAAGTTGGTGAAGGGAGACGTCGGACAGGGCAAGATATGACAAAATACCCATTTATAAACTATCAAGGGCTCATGAGGGAGGGGGGAGCGGGGAGGGAGGGGAAAAATGAGGACCTAATGTCGGGGGTTTAAGTGGAGAGAAAATGTTTTGAGAATGATGTACAAATGCGCTTTATACAATTGATGTGTGTATGGATTGCGATAACAGTTGTATGAGCCCCTAATAAAATGTTTAAAAAATAAAATAAATTAAATTAAATTAAAAAAAAGAAAATAATTGTATGGTAGGAGGGCTCACCGCAACATGAGGAACTGTATTAAAGGGTTGCGGTATTAGGAAGGCTGAGAACCAATGCGCTAGGGGCTCCACCAAGAGGGCCTGGGAATGCAGGGCCTGAGTTCAAATCCTGAGCTCAGCTGCAAGCTTGCCATGTGGCTTTTGTCTAGTCACGTAACTGCTCTGAGCCTCGGTTTCTTTAGCAGGATGGTAGGATGGGAAAGAGCACTTCTAGAGGAATCAGGAAGGCCTACGCTTCACTTTCAACCAAACCTGTTGTGTGTTATCAATGTGCCAGCCTCTGGTGCTTAGCTATGGTGTGAGCTGAGCAAGCTTCTCCTGGGGTGTGCCATCTAGGAAGGTATCCAGTAATAAATTCCATGCATTCTGTGATAAGACGTGGTGTCAGATGTTATGAAGGAACGTAACACAGGGAAAGAAGACAGAGAAAGGCTTGAGGCTGTGACCCTGGGGGAAGAAGGCTCCCTTCTGAGGATGGGGTGACAGGTAACAACAGGTAACAACAGTGACATACTAGATTTTCCTCTTCTTTGGTTTCAAACTATGGGACATATATAAGCAACAAATCAATTGCCCTTTCAACATCTCCACATATCCAACGTAGTGCCATTAGTTAAGCCTGCCATGTTGCTCAACCTTTAACATCATCCATATGCCAGTTTTCCCATTAACTCAAGGTCATTGGCCCTAAAGTGTGATATCTCTGAGTAGACCTCATTCCGGTGTGCCAAACCTTGAGGGTGACGTTTCTGCTCAGAGCAGCTCGTTCACAGAGAGGACCGTAAGGCTGGCCTCAGCTTGAGACATGGCGTTCTTTCCCTAGACAACAGCGCTACAGAGGGCAGCGCTGAGGGTACAGTTTGGGGAATGCTGTCGGTTTGACCCACCCCCACGGGGGCCAACCAAGAGGGAGTGCAACAGGCCAGTAATGGGAGCAAAGCCATGAAGTCCCTGAGGAATCTCAATTGTAGACTTTGGACTCAGCGGGGCCGCGCTCAGCACCTCCTCTGAGCTGGTTGGGGGATAGTCACAAGGGGGCCACACGGAAAGTCTAAAGGTGCAACAGGGTGGGGGTGGGACTAGACCACTCCATCCTTGACTGCAGGAAAAACAATGGGGTCTTATAGACGGTGCACCCCTCAGAGAAGAACGCTGAGGTCTGAAAGGGTATACGTGCTGTTAGGCAAGCGGTCCTGGGTTATGGATCCCTGAAAGGAAAAGGGATTGAATGGATAATAACAGGGCCTGCTCGCTATTTAACAGACAGATATTCATCAACTCCAGGCCGGGACAAACAGACATGGAACTATTTATATGACCTCTTTTTTTCTTCCCTTTTCTCTTCTTGTCTGTCTATATAAGATAGGCAGGATAAACAAACCCAAGGAGGCAGCAACAGGATTGACAGTTGGGGGGATAGTGGGGGGACGTATGGGAGGGGAGGAGGAGTGGGGAGGGGAGTGATGAGCAAATAACGACAGGAACAGGGGAATGACAAGGAATCTAAAATTGACAGAGAGGAGGGTGTAGTGTTCCTGGTCATGTCTGATCAACTGAAATGTATCTGAGAGGAATTACTGAGAGGTGAATGATGGGTAAACATGATGGTGGGGCAGGAGGAAAGAAAAAAGAAAAGTAAAAATGAAGAAAGTAAAAATTATATATAGGTACAAATATAGATATGCATATATGTAAATACATAAAGATAGGTGTATCTATCTATCTATCTATCTATCTATCTATCTATCTATCTATAATAAGGAAGCAAGGAAGCAGACAGACTTTGGGCTTCTACTTAAATTTTACCTCAGTACAAGAATGGTTTGTTCAAATAATGTGGCATGATATGGTATCTTCCTGACATGATTGCTGAAGACAAAATGGGTGGAAAGCAAGTGTAGTGAATAAAGCTGATGGTGCCCAGCTATTAAAAGATATAGCGTCTGGCATCTTACAGGCTTGAAGTTAAACAAGTGGCCCTCTAGCTCAGAAGCAATGGAGCCCACATGAAGAAGCACAGCAGCCTGTGTGATCATGAAGTATCGGTAGGCATAGGTATCAGAAATTCAAAAACAAGCAATTAGATTGACGTGAAAGAGCATAGACCCAAAACCCACCTGTAAGATCGTTGGACAGTCCCTCACATGAGGGCCACACAGAAGGGATGATATATCCAGGGTGCAGTAAAGCACCGATGAAACACACAACTATCCTCTAGTTCTTTAATATTTCCACCCCTTATTATTATGGTCTTAGTCTTACCTCATTAATCTTGTGAAACCGGTGTATGTTCATTTGTATAACTAAGGAATTTCAATGCATGAAATCCAAGATCGATAAACCCTTCAGAAATAGTAATGGGAGTAATGATTCCTTGAGGGTATGGGAAGAGAGGTGGGGGGAAAGGAGGGAAGGGGGAACCCTAGCAATGATGACTGTATAACCCCACTCAAGGGGAATGAATAACAGAATTGTAGGTTAATGGGTACATTGGATCATGTAAGATACAGAAAAAATAACTAAACATATAATATATAATATAATAATGAGGGTTCCTGGGGGGTAGGGTGGGGAAGGGAGGGGATAAAGGGGAACTGATATCAAAGAGTTCAAGAAGAAAAACACTTTTTGAAAAGGATGGTGGCAGCAATTGTACAATTATGCTTATCTAATTGAATTATGGATTGTTATCTGTAAGATTTCCCAATAAAAAGATTAAAGAAAAAAAGTGTGAGATCTCCTTTCCCTCGTCACCACAAATACACTTTAGTTCAGTGGTTCTCAACCTTCCTAATGCTCAACCTTTAATACAGTTCCTCATGTTGTGGTGAGTCCCCCCACCCCCAACCATAAAAACTTTTTTGTTGCTACTTCATAACTGTCATTTTGCTACTGTGATGAATCGGGTGACCCCTGTGAAAGGCTCATTTGACCCTCAAAGGGGTCGCGACCCACAGGTAGAGAACCGCTGTTTCGGTTTGCGTACACTTGCTTATTCTAGCCATTTCATTCTTTCATTTCACTGGACCAGCTGTAATAGCACCATTTCCATCGCTCATTCTGGATATTTGCCTCTTTTCTTTTTCTTTTTCCCTTGTTCAGTTTGCCAGTAGTCTAATCCTGTCAAAGAACAAGCTTCTTGACTTTTTCCATGTTTTTCCACATAGTTTGCTTCTCCACTGGTCCTCATGACTTCTCTCCTTCCTTTATTGGAGGGATTGTGTTGTCCTTGTTCCTGTTCTTGGAGATGATGTGTTAGGGTGTTGCTTTTAGATTTCTCCTCTCTTTTCATGTGTGTGTTGATAGCTATACATGGGCTTACTGCTTAAATCTGATTACTGCTTTCACTGGGTCCCAAAGGTGTTGATATGTGGTGCTGTCATTCTCATTTGTCTCCAGGAATTTAAAAATTTCCTCCTTTATTTGCCTTATTACACAGTCATTTTTGAGTATCATGTTGTTCCGTCTCCGTGTGTTTGTTTTTATGTTTCTGTTCATTTTATTGTTGCTTTCTAACGGTATAGCTTTGTGGTCTGAGGGAATTGATTGTAGGATTTCAATGTTTTTGAATTTGCTGGGGCATGATTTGCAGTTAGTACATGGTCTGTTCTTGAGAATGTTCCATGTTTCGGAGAGGAACGTATACTGGGTTTTTGTTGGATGGAATGTTCTCTATATGTCTAAGAGGTCATTTTTGCTGATTGTGTTATTGAACTTTTTGGTGTCTTTATCTTGACATTCTGTCTTTCCTTGAGAGTGGTGTATTCAAGTCTCTTGGTATTATTGTCGATGTGTCTACATCCTTTTTCAATCTGTGAGGATTTGACTGATGTATTTCAAGGGTCTTCCATTGGGCGCATATATGCTTATTATAGTTATAGCTTCCTGAGCTATTGTTCCCTTTATCATTATGTAATGTCTGTTCTTATCTCTTTTTAAATTGTGTGCTTTGAAGTCTACCTTCTTGGAGATTTATATTGGTTCCCCTGCTTTCTTTGGGCTGCTCTTTGCGTGGTATGCTTTTCTCCAGCCTCTGAATTTTAGTCTGTTCATGTCTTTGCTTGTGAGGTGTGTTTCTTGTAGGCTGCACAATGATGGATTTTTGCTTTCTTGTCCATACTGCTACTCTGTCTCTTTACTGATGCATTTAGTCCATTAACAGCCAGTGAAATTATTGATATGTATGTATTTGTTAGTGTTATTTTGCTTTATATATGTATGTGTTGTGTGTTTGCATGTGAATTGTGTTCATGTTCTTTGTTCTTCCTGTGCAATTTCCTTGCTTTGGGTGTTGCTCTGTGTGTGTTGGTTTTTGTGTGGAATGTCTTGTGTGTTGGCTTCGGGTTTGTGTGTGGTTGCTGCTGTTTTGTTGGCCCTAGTTCTTTATTTTGTAGTGGTGATCTTGCTCTTGGGAATTCTTTTAGTTTCTCCTTGTCATGAATACTTTTATTTCTCCATCATATTTGATCGACAATTTTGCTGATTCAATATTCTAGACTGACCATATTTTCCCTCCAGTACTCTGTATTTGTCACTTGATTGTCTTCTTGCCTGCATGGTTTCTGCTGAGAAATATGAGGTCATTTTAATTGCTGACACTCTGTATGCAATTGATCTTTTTTCTTTGGCCAATCTTAGTATTTTTTTCCTTGTCGTTGATTTTAGACATCTTGACTACCATATGCCTGAGTTTCCTTTTGGGATCTTTCCTGGCTGGTGTTCTTTAGGCTTCCTGACTAATTATCTTTCCCTTCTTTAGACAATGGGGAAGGTTCTCTTGCAGGAGCTCTTGGACTATTCTCTGTTTGATTTTTTTCCCCTTTTGCTTCCTCCTCTTCTGGAATCCCTATAAGATTTAATTGTGTCCCACGTTGTTCTCAAGCGTTTCTCAGTCTCTTTTGCATTCTTTGTTATTTGTTCCTCTTTTACGTGGAATCTATAGATTTGTCTTCTAGCTCACTAATTTGGATTTCCATCTCTTCAATTCTGTTTCTCTGTTCTTTTACAGCATTGTGTTGTTCCTTCATTGTGTTGTTTCATTCTTCTCTTGCAGTGTTTGATTTCTGTGTTTCTGCTTGGAGTTTTTCTTCTACAACACGAGGTTACTGGTTTTTCTATTATTTTACTTTTTCGCTCAGACTCTTCCTTCAACTGTGGCATGAGTTCAATCATCATTCTTTTAAATTATTTTTCTGGTAAATCCATAGCCTGTTAAATTTCAGGCACTACGTTTAATTCTGGTTGGTATTTGGTTATTTGTTCCTGTTTCTTTGTGTGTGTGTGTGTGTGTGTGTGTGTGTGTGCTGAATACCGATATCTTCTGTTGTTTTCTTGACATCTTGGCGTCACTATTAGGGTTGTTAGGGAGGTGGTGCTGTACAGGATTAGTTAATTCTGTTTGATGGTTCAATAGCAGGGTTATATACAGTTTGTGTTATCATGAGTAGAGTGTTAGATTGGGTGTCAGGGGAACAATCAGATAGTGGGGGAGGAAGTGTTAGGGGTGGGAGAAAGGAATAGTAGGTAAATAAATGGGAGGGGTTGGGGAGTGTTATTAGATAAGTTAAAGGAATGGAGATTAGATCCCCAAAATGCCTGATTTGCAATGATGGGGGAAAGGGTACTAAAATTTGATAGAAAAAAAACTGTCTAAGATTGGGGGCTGCACCAAACTGTGCCTGAAAAACACCCTCAGGGACAGTGGGCTAGTTTAGCCAAGTTGAGCTGGAGCTCCCTGGTCTTGTGAAGAGCTGGTCTGTTCACTATTTGCACCCACTCCAGGCTGCTCTATAGAGTTCCCCGCATGAGGTTCACTCGCAGGAGGAATAGGATATAGACGCTCCAGAGTAGGTTTTAAGTAGCGCTATGATTCATAGGAGGCCTTCCTGTTAAGTGTAGTGATTTCCGATGAGTTGAACAAGAGAGTTATAAGAGATGTGCTGTTACTTGGTAGGTTATAAGAGAGTTTACTGTGAGTTACTGAGGTGGGGAAGCAGTGTCTTAAGGTAATGGTGGTCGGGGTAGGTGAGGGGTACATTAAGCAATCTAGCAGAACTGTTTATCAGTCCTGTTATATTATGTAGGGAGAGTTCAGCCCTTCTGAGATTGTGTTTATGGTAGCAGGCCCTTTTAGTGTGGGTTTCTGCACATCTCAGTATTGTCTGCTCTAATCAGGACATTTTCCTGTGAAGAACAGTAAGTCCCAGTGTCTACCAGATGCTTAGATAGGTGGGGGGAGCCAATGAGAAATGCAGGAATGCGGGTTCCAGTTCCTCTGGTGGGAAAAGGAGTTTTGTGGTTTTTATCTCAAAAGAAAATAGGAACAAATCTCATATAATCTTGGAGTCCCCAGAGGGATCCAGTTGTGCTCCTGCCCTACTTTCACGTTAACTGGGAGTATCTATCTGGAGTCTCGCCCTTGCAAGCAGGGGAGGAGTGGGACTCCAGTAAGGGAATGAAGCGATGAGTCTCTGTTCCACAGGCTGCCTGGCACTCTTGAATTCAGGACACCCAGAGTTCCACGAGGTCATGGGGCCATGGGCTGCCCTTGGGGGATGGTCTGGCTTGGGCTATTCCCCAAACTGGTGGATCACAGATTGAGGGGATACGGGAGGAAGCTGAAAATCAATGCCCCACTGACTCTGCTATGGTAAGGGAGGGAAGAGGCTACCCACTCAGGGTAAGGGATGCCACCATGAGTTCTGCTGCGTTTTCTGTGGGTAGGAATCAGAGTGAGAGTTCTGAAAAAGTCCTAGAGTGCTGAGAGTCTAGGTCCTGCACCTGAATTCCCAGAATTGGCCTCCTCATCTTTTGATCTGTAAGCCACACAGGAGAGTTCTAGATAGGGTGCCATATTCCCAGAAGTCCTGGTTGAGATATTTCATATAAGTGGAGAATCCATTCTTCCTGAGGAGTGAGAGCAGTAGCAAGACTGGGACAGGCACACCAAGGCTCACTGGGTCTTGCTTGCAACAGGAGAGCATGTAGCTGTAATCTTGGCCAGGGCAGGTGGGAAAGGAATGTAGTTACCTTGGAAAGTGAGCCTGCCCAAGGCAGCAGGAAGTTGGGATGGGCCTTACAAAAGGGGACTGGCACATGGTCGACCTTAGGGGATTGCTTCTCTGGCTTCTTGTTTAGATCCATCCCCACCCTCAACACCAACCCCTTTGCTTTGAGAGAAAAACAGCACGCTGTGTTTCCCAAACGCACTCAAAACACCCAGATGCAATCTGATGGTGGAAGTGAGTCTCATGCAGAAAATCAAGGACCCAGACTCCTCCCCACCCCAATATGAACACTGGCGCTCCATGTCCAGACTCTACTGTGCAGAGGAGACTTCTGGTCCAGAGCATCATCAAAAAGCAAGCCCAAGGGCTACCTCACCAAAGTTTCAGTGTCTTCTGGGAAATTACAGGACGGGGAGGTCAAGCTCCTAAATTACAGGGTTGTCCTGCTAACTGGTATTTGAGATGGGTAAAAATAACTTCAAGAGACCCTCCGGGCTCCCCACTGGAGGACTGGGGCCACTACAGATGTGGCCTTGGCAGAACACTGCTGGCAGAGCCACGTTCCTTTCTGCTTGTAGCTCTGTAGCCAAACAGGCTGCCACGAAGTCACTACAGACTCAGTGACCCTCCCAGGGTGGCCTGCCACACCCCTAGTCCTGCAGGTGCTTGGGTCACTTCAGAGGGGCCAACCGAGAGCCCCTTATGCAGGTTTCAAATTCTAATGTTAGTTATTTTATTCTTCTCCCATCTTAGCGGATTAAAAAGACCCCAAACCTTGAGATAATCCAAACTCTCATGGAAAAATGAACTGAAAGTATAAAGGGAAACGAAGAGGAAGTCAAGTAGAATCAATTGGGGTGGGAGGGATGTAATATGCAACAAGAGGGAGAATAGCAACAACAGAAGAAGAAGAAGAAGAAGGAGGAGGAGGAGGAGGAGGAGGCGGCGAGGGAAGCCCCTGGGAAGAGTGCTAGAATTAAGGCAACAGAACTTCATACTGTCATATACACAATCCTGAAATAACAGTCAGCTATGTGTAGATTCGCAGGTAGAGTACAGTCAGAATGGGTGTGGCAGAGAGGGTGGGAGTACACCTACAAATACAGAGCGATCTATCTGACCAAGGCTATGTGTACATGGGTCATTTACTGTTGCTGCAATAAATCCACGATTTTAGTGGGCGCACACAGGGGCACAGCTCTGAGCACTCTCTTAGCCACAGCCAAGCACAGTGGGAGCATGAGTAGCCGGTGCAGTGGCTCAGGACCATGGTTTCAGGGGACACTAAGGCCAACAAGACAGTGTTCTACATCCTATTTTGGTAACGACGGAGGTCTTAAAAGCTCACGAGCAGATCCCTAAGGAGAACCATTCGTTTCTCCCTGTTCGGAGGAAAGAAGCGTGATGAAAATCAAAGACACTGGAAACGTCGTACAATGGACTAACAGGCCGTGAGAACATCCGTCTCCACAAACTCGAGACCAGAGAACTCAATGGTGCCCAGCCGCCGCCACCAGCCGCTCGGAAAGGGACCTCACGAGAAGGTCCTGGAGAGAGTGGTAGGAACCCACAGAACAAAGCTCAACACCATGAAAACGGTTCCTGGTCAGTTACAGACTGGGGAAACCCTGGGACGATGACCATGAGTCACCCTTCAGGTCGGCACTGAACTCCACCGCGAAGGCTCAGTCTCTAGCCAGGCAGTAGACGAGTCTATAAATGCACCATTGCCTGACTCATAGCTACTCTATAGGGCAAAGCAGAATTTCCCCTGTGAGTATCCGAGACTGTAACTGTCTTATTTTATTTTAATAAATCATTTTATTGGGGGCTCTTACAGCTCTTATACTTATCCATACATCAATTGTATCAAGCACATTTGTACATATGTTGCCATCATCATTTTCAAAACATTTTCTTTCTACTAAGCCCTTGGTATCAGCTCCTCTTTTTTCTCCTTCTGCCCCCCCTCCCTCATGAACCCTTAACAATTTATAAATTATTTTTATTTCCATAT
>NW_022103968.1:64085042-64086317 GCF_000313985.2 Echinops telfairi | reverse complement strand
TACAGATAGCAACTGGAAACACAGGGAATCCAGGACAGATGACCCCTTCAGGACCAGTGGTGAGAGGGGCGATGCCTGGAGGGTGGAGGGAATGTGGGGCAGAAAGGGGGAACCTATTACAAGAATCTATGTAATGCCTCCTCCCTGGGGGATGGACAGCAGAGAAGAGGGTGGGGGGGGATGTCGGACAGTGTAACTTATGACAAAACAATAATAATTTATGAATTATGAAGGGTTCATGAGGTAGGGGGAGGGGGGAGAGAGGGGGAAAATGAGCAACTGATAGTAAGGGCTAAAGTAGAAGGCAAATGTTTTGAGAATGATGGGCAACAAATGTACATAGGTGCTTGACACAATGGATGGATGTATGGATTGTGATAAGAACTGTACGAGCCCCCAATAAAATAATATATTTTTTAAAAGAATGTGCTAGAAGGGCAGAACAGTGTATACCTGGCTACCATTGTGTGACAAAAAAGCAGCCTGGGAAAGGACTGCCTATGCATACGCATGTCTTCATAAAGAAGTAGGGATTCTCTCTGGAAGAATTTCTGGAAAGTAATAACATGCGTTGCCTCCAGAGAGGAACAGCCGTAGCTGGGTGGGTGGGACCCATTTATGGTTTTCTTTTGCTTAGTACAAAGAGGTTTGGGAGATGGAAACAGGCAATGCCTTGGCCCCGACAGTCCCACCTCTAAGACTACGTCCCAGGAGATGATTATGACGGACACAACAAAGACATCTGCCAGAGGACTGCACGGTGTTGTGAAAACTGAGACTCAGAAAATAACTGATGGCAACCCATTGACAACTGTGGGCAATGTAGATCTGCCAACCTTGACATGGCAAGACATTCGCGTCCCTGTTGAGGGAGAAGGGCGAATAGAGAACCGTGTGCTGTGTCGAATCTTATTTGCTGGTATGGAAAAAGTGTGAGCACCTAGGGGCATCTGTCACACGGACAGGTATGTAGGAAGATGATTGTGATGGTGAATCAATTTGGCTGGCCTATGATGCCCAGTTGTTGGGCCACACACTTGTCCAGTTTTTATCGTAACGTAATTACGTATGATGAAACCAGTTGGGCATAGGTAGAGCATATTGCAATCGATAATGTAATGACTACATATCAAGTAATGTGCCATAATGTTATGTAATACAATATGACAATACAATATAATGTACCACCTCCTACAACACAATGAAATGAAGTCAATCAGTGGAGGTTATACCGGTAAAGGGTATATCCTACACCTAATCACTTCTGAGTTATGT
>NW_022103968.1:64082506-64083748 GCF_000313985.2 Echinops telfairi | reverse complement strand
TTTTGATCTCTTGTTTGCTGTTTCCATGAGCATTGATTGTGAATCCAAGTAAGACGAAATCCTTGACAACTTCAACCTTTTCTCGGTTGATCATGAATTACCTATTGGTCCACTTTGAGGATTTGGGCCTCTGGACATTGAGTCGTAATCCATACTGAAGACTGAAATCCTTGATCCTCATCAGCACGTGCTTCAAGTCCTCTTCACTTGAAAGGTTGTTTCCTCTGCATATCGCAGGCTGTTAATAATAAGCCTTCCTCCAATCCTGATGCCACAGTTTTCTTCATATAATCCATCTTCTCTGACTATTCGCTCAGCATCCAGATTGAACAAGGATGGTGAGAGGGTACAAGCCTGAAGCACACCTTTCCTCATTTTAATCCATGCAGTATTCCCTTGTACTGTTCACGCGACTGCCTCTTGATCCATGACTTGGGTTGGGCTCACCTTAGCCCTCAAAGTAACATCTTTGCTTTTCAACAAGACTTGAAAGAGGTCTTGGGCAGCAGATTTACCTAATGAAATGCATCATGTGGTCTCCTAACTGCTGCTTTCATGAAGCATTGATTGTAGAGCCTAGCAAGATGAGATCCATGACGACTTCAATCTTTTCTCCGTTGATCATGTCACCTATTGGTCCAATTGTGAGAATTTGGGCCTTCTTTACATTGAATTGTAATCCATACTGAAAGCTGCAATCCTTGATCTTCATCAGCAAGTGCTTCAAGTCCTCCTCACTTTCATGAAGCAAGATTATATCACCCTTTTGACTTACCCTCATATTATGACTGACACATGGGAATAATGACACTCATTCTGTAGCATCATCAAATATACAGTTGACATTCAAATTCCTTCAACTCTGAAAATGTTATCTTAGCTTCTTCTGATTTGGGATCTAATCAAGTTTCACAGCTACATTTGACTGCTATGTCTCTCTGGTTTTGCTTATTCTGACTCAGCACTTGTTTCTTGTGGGAGTGACGTTTTTGCATCCCATAACTCTTCATTTGTGCTCCTGGTACGTGCTTGTGTTAGACAGGGTTCTCTAGAGAGATAAAACCAAATTGCTGATAATTTAATATGTTTAGTTATAAATATAATTAGATATATAACAAGAAATGAACTGTTAAATCATATACAGATAAATATATAATACAAGAAATAAACAGTTAAATTATAAAGCACTACAAATGGCTCAGTGCAACTCATGTCTGTGAGAAAAAGTTGAGAGACTAGCAG
>NW_022103968.1:64059453-64078987 GCF_000313985.2 Echinops telfairi | reverse complement strand
GAATGACAGTGGATTATCGTAAACTTAACCAGGTGGTGACTCCAATTGCAGCTGCCGTTCCAGATGTGATTTCATTGCTTGAGCAAATTAATACTTCTCTTGGTACTTGGTATGCAGCTATTGATCTGCCTAATGCCTTCTTCTCAATACCAGTCTCGAAGGACCACCAGAAGCAGTTTGCCTTTACCTGGCAGGGGCAACAATATACTTTCACAACTCTCCCCCAGGGGTACATCAACTCTTCTGCCCTGTGCCATAATTTAGTCCGAAGGGATCTTGATCACCTATCTATTCCACAAAATGTCACACTGGTCCATTATAGTGCTACACTCCACTTTTGCAATCATTTGGTTGTCCCCAAAGCAGAGCCAAGGCAAGCGTGGGCACAGGTTTTGCTGGGAGGTGCTCCCAGGGAGAAGGTCTGAGGGGGCTAGGGGAGCACACCAGAGAAGCTTTACTGAGGAAGTGTAGCTAGAATTCTCCTTGAAATCAAGGATGGTGCGATTTGTCCCATGTAGTTTACGCATGCAATCAGGAAAGAACTGCCACTTGTCTGTCAGTTGGTTGGGGTGCTACTACTGTGGGTGCCTTGTGTGTTGCTGTGATGCCGGAAGCCATGCCGCCGGTATTTAAAACACCAGCAGGGTCCCTCACAGTGAACAGATTTCAGCAGAGCTTCCAGACTACGAACAGATTACGAAGAAGGAATCGGCTGTCCACTCAGAGGGATGTGCCACAGAAAACTGTACGGATAGCACAGAGACATTGTCAAATACTGAAAAGCTCCTGAACGGAAGCAGAATATTGTCAGAGACAGTGCCAGAAGAGGAGCCCCTCGGGTCACTCAGAATGTGACTGAGGAAGAGCTGCCTGCTCACAAGAGTTGACCATGAAGAGGTGGATTGAGTAAACCCTCCAGGACCTGCCTCTGCTGGTAGGGCATGGCTCAACATGAGAAGAAACAATTCATCGTTGGGACTTGGGATGTGTGAAATATGAATCTAGGAAATTTGCAAGTCATTAATAACATGGAACACATACAGACCCATATTCTAGGTGTTGGTCAGCTGAAATGGACTGGTATTGGCCACTTTGAATCAGAAAATTATATATATATTTGAGCTTGCTTGTCACTAAAAATGCCATCTATTTAAATTTTACTTTCCCTGTTCTTTTTTTTAAGCCACTCAGACCACTATTTAAGTTTGAAGGATAAGGAATCCGGAGGGATTTTTTGGTTGTTGTTATTTTAAAGAAACATATTTACACAGCCCATTTCAAGAAATGAAATCAACAGCCATGTTCTATTAAACTCTCCATATAATGTGGTTCTTTTTTCTACCCTCTCAAAATACCTCCAACCCATTGGTGGCAGTTATACAATCTCCTGTCAACTTAAGTGAAGGGGTGGAGTCTAGTCTGTCAATCAGGTCATAGCCATAATGCCTCTGGGTGGGCATGGCCTTCTCCTAAGGATTCTGGGAACTCCTGTCTTCCTCCCTGGAGGCAGGACGCACACTCTCTCTATGGGACATTCCTGTTGACAAGTGACATGGAGCTATGCTGAGTGAGCCGGAGCCCAGCAGATGGAGGAGCCACGTGGAGACCCACGCCAGCGCTGATATGTTTCCCGCCCCACTGGATCCGCAAGACTTTCCCACCCACTGGCTTATGATCTTCCTACATTTTGCATCATTGCATTTGCTGTGAGAGTCTAAAGAATAATTTATGGACTGCTATCTGACATATGGGCTAATATCAGACTTATGAACTTGATCTGGACTGGGCTGGGATGTTTTCTTAATATGCAATTACTCTCTGATATAAAGCTCTTTAAAAAAATCACTTTATTGGGGCCTCTTACAGCTCTTATAACATTCCATATATCAATTGCATCAAGCATATTTGTACATATGTCGCCATAGTCATTTTCTAAACATTTACTTTCTTTTTAAGCCCTTGGTATCAGTTCCTCTTCCCCCCACCCTGACTTCTTGATAAATCAGAAATTATTATTGTTTTCATATCTTACACCAACAGCTGTCTCCCTTCACCCACATTTCTGTTGTTTGTCCCCTTGGGGGCAGGGGTGGTTTATGCATGGATCATTGTGATTAGTTTCCCCTCTCCCCTCCCCCCACCACCTTCCTCCTATCTCCTGGTACCCCTACTCCCATTTCTGTTCCTGGGGGATTTATCTGACCTGAATTCTGTGTGTCGTGAGCTCTTATCTGTACCAGTATACATGCTCTAGTCTAGCCAGAACTAAAAGGCAGGACTTGGGGTCATGATAGTGGAGGGTGAGGAAGCCTCAAAGAACCAGAGTATTGTGTGTTTCATCAGTGCTACACTGTGCCCTGGTTGACCCATCCCTTCCTTATGACCCTACTGTGAGGGGATGTCCCATTGTCTACAGATGGGTTTGGGGGCTCTGCTCTGACCCCCTCATTCTCAACAATATTTTTTTGTTTGTTTGGGGTCTTTTGGTGCCTGATACCTGATTCCGTCAACACCTCATGATCGCACAAGCTGGTGTGCTTCTTCCGTGTGGGCTTCTCTGCTAGATGGCCACTTGTTTAACTTCAAGCCTTTAAGACTTCAGACACTGTATCTGTTGATAGCTGGGCACCATCAGTTTTCCTCACCACATTTGCCTAGTATGTCTTCATCGATTATGTGGGGAGGTTGTTAGAAGAAAGTGTTCTTTTGTTGAGGGAGGGCTTGAGCAGAGGCCCAAAGCCCGTCCACTTCCTCCATGTGTTGCCATATAAATATATGAACATAGGCCCTCACCTCTATTTTTACGAATTAATCTATTTACATACGTGCACATCTATGTTTATACCTCTATCAATAGCTTTGCACTCTAGCCTTTTTCTCTGTTTCCTTTGACCTTCCTCCTGCCCCACCATCACGCTCACCCTTCTGCCTCTTCCTAATTCCTCTCAGTTAGATTGCTGTTGCTCCAGCATCACTGGGACCGCTACATCCTCCTCGTTCATTGTGCTTTTAAATCCCTAGTTGTTTCCCTGTCTATGGCGTTATTTGCTCATCGCTCCTTCCCACCCACCTCCTCCTCCCCACAAGTCCCTCTGGAACCATCGGTCGGTTGCTTTCTCCTCCTCGGGCTTGCCTCTCGTGCCTATCTTACAGAGGCAGGCAAAACACCAACACAGAGGAAACAAAGATTAAATAAAAAGAGAAAAAAAGAAAAAACTAGCACAAACAAAAGAGCACACATAATTCCAGGTCTGTCTGCTGACCTTTATGACGTTCAGTTGTGGGGGGTTCCGGGAACAGCCCCTCCTAGCCTGAAGCTTATTTTGGGGGCTCCTGAGGGGTTGGTGACTTTGTTTTGCTCCAGTGGCTGATCGTCTATGCTCCCTTCTTGGTTCCCCCCCTGTGGGGAGGTCACAATGGACTTACCTGCCACAATGTGTTGTCCCCACTGGGTGTCCTCTGTGTTGGTGTGCTCCAGCGAGGGGACATCATGTCTCGAGCTGTTGTCAGTCCTACAGTCCTCTCTGTGCCTTAGCAGCTCCCTGCAGGATGGACGTCATCCTCAGGACTTGGTGTGCCAGTATGGGGTCTAGTCTCCTGCTCTCTTTTTCCTTCTTGGTTTGCTTCTATATGGGTGTGGGAGGTGGGCCCCTCTCATCCTGGAGGCTTAGTGTTGTCCTCTATAGCACATACTTCTAGGTGGGGGTCAGTTTGGCTCTGGTTGGGCCGACCCTGTAGACCTCTCTGTCCATGAGTTGCCCTGTGTGGTTACGTTGCTCTCAAGGTTTGGCACACTGTGTTGGGCTCTGCACTCACACTCCCATTTCTGTGGAGACATAAAGAGTAACCTCTCCCTGGGTGAATTAGTGCCCCACTCCCCCAGTGCCATTGTCTCCCTCTATTTTGTGACCCTTTTCTACCCTCACTCCCACCCCCACCCCTTCCCCCTTCTTTGTGTTGGAATGCCATGTACATCCTTGGGTTTTGTCTGTCCCCCACCCAATTGCCTGTGCCTCAGCGCCTAGTGTGAGATAGAGGCTTTTCTTCTATACCAGCTGTGCTATTGTGCTGATCATACGTACCTCAGTGGACTCGTGTTGTACTTGTCCTTTTGTGATTGGCTAACTTCGCTTAGCACAGTTTCCTCCAACTCTTCCCATGAAGCAATGTGCTTAATGCAATCATCGGTGCTTTTTAATGATGCGTAGTACTCCATTGTATGTGTGTGCCAGGTTTTTCCAATCCACTTGTCCATTGATGGAAATTTAGGTTGTTTCTAATTCTTTGGGATTGTGAATTACACTGCAATAAACATTGGAGCACAAGCTTGGTCTATTTCTTACCTCTTCTGGGTATATGCTCAGTAGAGGGATTGCTGGGCAATTTGCCATTTGTTTAAAATATCACCAGATGGCTTTCTACAGTGGCTGTACGTATCTACATGATAACCAGCAGTGGAGAAGAATTCCTATATTGCTACATCCCCTCCAGCATTTGTTGCTCTCTGATTTTCTGATTTGAGCTAGCCTCAGTGGTATTAGGTGGAATCCCATAGTTGCATTTTCTGATGGCTAATGATCAGGAGCATTTTCTCATATGTTTATTGGCCATTTGGATCTCCTCCCTACTGAAACTTCTGTTCTGATCTTTTGCCCACTTGCTCAGGGGGCTAAGTGTTTTCTTCTTTTTGCAGGCTAGGAGGGTATTGTAGATTTTAGTAATAAACCCTTTGTCTGTTTTGTCATTGCTAAAAATCCTCTCCTAGTCTGTGGGCTCTCCTGTTACCCTCTTGGTGAAGTCTTTGGATGCACACAGGTGTTATATCCTTACTATATCCCATTTGTCGATTTCAGCTTCATCTGTGTGTGTACACTTCCCTGTTACAGTTAGCCTATGCATTCCCCGAGCCAAGGTTCTTAGGTTTGTCCCGATTCCTTCATTGATGGTCCTGACAGTTTGGTGTTTTACTTCTAGGTCTATGATCCACCTTGAGTTTGGCCTTGTGAGTGGCATGAGATAAGAGTCTCATTTCATTTTTCTACAGGTGGATATCCATTGTTTCCTGCACCACTTGTTTCCAGCGCCCACCTCCCACTTGTTGCTTTTGGGGCCCTTGTCGAAGATCAGTTATCTGTATGCTGATGGTTTTATTTCTGGGTTTTCTGTTCTTTTCCGTTGGTCTGAGTGTCTGTCATTATTCCAACATCGCACTGTTTGGACCACTGTGGCTGTGTAGCAAGTGTTAAAGTCAGGTAAGGAGAGGCCTCTGACTCTGTCCTTCTTGAGCAGTTCTCTGTTAATTCTGGACTTTTCCCTTCTCCACATAAAATTGGTGGTCAGTTTTTCCAATTATTTGAAGAATGTTATTGGTGTTTGAATCAGCATAACGTTAAACTTATATAGTGCCTTGGATAAGTTTGACATCTATACTATATTGGATCTTCCAATCCACAAGAATGGGATATTCTTCCATTTGTGGGGTCATGTTTGGTTTCCTATAGTAGGGTTCTGTAGTTTCCTTGTATAAGTATTTTGGATTTTTTTGTGTGCTAGATATATCCCTAGATATTTCAATTTGTTCTTGGCTATTGTGAAGGGCACTGACTTCTTGATCTCCTTGTATGTGGTCTTGTCCAATGTATATAGCAAACCAATAGATTTCTGTGTGTTGATCTCGTATCCCACCATTCTTCCATATTCCTCTGTCGTTGCCAGTACTCCTGTTGTGGAGCTTTGGGGGTTTTCAATGTATAGAATCATGTCTGGAAATAGCGATAGTTTCACCTCCTCCTCTCCCAGACAGAGACCATTAATGTCCTTCTGCTGCCTTATGTTGTTAGACAGGACCTCCAGTATGACCTTGAAAAGAAGGGGACAGGGGGCATGGCATCCTTGTCTGGTCTCCTTTTTCAGTAGGATTGTTTTCCTCTTTTCTCCATTGACTATGATGTTGGTTATTGGCTTTTCAATAAATAGCTTGTATTAACTTAAGGAATTCCCCTTCCATTCTATCTTCTTGAGTGTCTTAATTAGAATATTGTCAGGTGCTTTTTTTTGCATCTATCGATATTAACTTGTGATTCTTATCCTTTTTCTTATCTGTGGTGAATAATATTGATGGACGTTCAGATGTTAAACCATCCCTGCATCCCTGGAATGAAACCCACCTGATCATAACTGATGTTTCATATACTTTTGTATTCTATTGGCCAATATTTTGTTAAGGATTTTTGCATCTATGTTTATTAGAGATATCTGTCTATAGCTCTCTAATCCTTTAGGATCCTTCCCCTGTCTGAGTATCAAAGCTATACAGGCTTCGTAGAATGAGTTTGGGAGTTTGGCATCTTTTTCTACACTGTGGAAAATTGTGGAGAATCAGAGTCAGTTCTTCACTGAATGCTCGGCAGAATCCTCCTGTGAAGCCGTCTGGTCTGGCAGCTTTTTTCATTGGTAGTTCTTGATAGCCATATCTATTTTTTCTTTTGCTAAGGATCTGTTGAGGTTCTTGACCTCTATCTGGGATAATCAAGGGAGGGGTTGTTTGTACAAGTATTTGTCCATGTTTTCCACATTGTTGAATTCATTAGAACATAGACTTTCATAGTACTTTGAGATTATCCTTTTAATCTCGGAATCCGTTGTGGTGTCCCTGGTTTCATCTCTCATTCTAGCCATTGCTGTTCGCTCCTTCTTTTCCTTGGTTAGGCTTGCCAGCTGCCTGTCGATTCTGTTGATCCTTTCAAAGAATCAGCTTTTTTACTGCATTGATTTTTTGCATTATTCTCTTGTCTTCCCACTTGTTTAACTCTGCCCTGATTTTTATTACTTATTTTCTTTGCTATTGGAAGGGTTGTTCTCTTGACTCTGTTCTAGTTGCTAGAGATTTTGTGATAGCATACAGTCATAAGTCAATCTTCCTTTATCATATGTGCATTAATTGCTATCCAACTTCCTCTGATAACTGCTTTTGCGGTACCCCATAGATTTTGGTACATTATATTCTCATTCTCATTCATTTCTAGAGCCTTCCTAATTCCCTCTCTAATCTGGGCCAGTACCCATTTGGGTTGCAGAAGATCATTATTCCTCTTCAACGTATTTGTACTTGTTTTTCTAGGCGTCCTTTTGTTGATCTCCAGCATTATGGTGTGGTGGTCCAAGAAGGATGTCTGAGTGATCTCTATGCATTTGAATTTACTCAGGCTCTACTTGTGTCCCAGCATGTGGTCTATTTTTGAAAATGATCCATGTGCACTTGAAAAGAATGTGACTTTATTTATTTATTTTTTGCATTTGGAGAGAGAGCTCTATAAATGTCTATCAGGTCCAGTTGGCTAATTGTAGCGTTAGCTCTTTAGCCTCCTTGCTGAGCTTCTTTCCCAGTGATCTACCTTTCTCTGAGAGTGGTGTATTAAAGTTACCTACTGTGGCAGCTACATAATCTCCTGTTAACTTCAGCAAAGGGGTGGAGTCTAACCTGTCAATCAGATTATAACAAATCATGCCTCTGGGTGGGCTTGGCCTTCTCCTGAGGATTCTTGAGAACTTTTTCTTCCTCCCTGGAGGTAGGACACACATCCTTCTTTTTCTCTGCCTTCCCTTTCCTGCTGTTGAGACACTCAGAGCTGGAGGAGACACGTGGAAACCATGCCAGCGTTGAGATGCTTCCACTGCCACTGGATCCACAAGACCTTCTACACATCGGCCTGTGAAGTTCCTGCATTCGACATCATTGCATGTGTTGTGTCAGTCTAAAGAGGAATATATGAACTGGTATTGACATGTTGGCTAATGTCAGACTTATGGACTTGATCTGGACTGGGCAGGGATGTTTTTCAATATACAATTGCTCTTTTATATAAAGCCCTTTCTTATACACATACGTGTCTATGAGCTCATTTCTCTAGTGCCCCTGACACACCTCGTAGGATTGCTGAGCCTGTGATTTCTTTTTCATCTTTTGAATAGTTTGTTTCAGGCATTCCGTGGGTCTCTTGTTGGGCATGTATATATATTTATTATGCTTACTAGTTCCTGGTCTATGATCCTTTGGGCATAATATAATGCCCCTCCTTGTCTCTTGTTATGGTTTTCACTTTGAGGTCAATTTTATCAGAGATTAGGATTGAAACTCCTGCTTTTTTTAAGTTGCCATTTGCCTGGTATATTTTCTGCCAGCCTTTTATTCTTAGTCTGTTTTTGTCTTTGAGCGTAAGAAGTGTCTCTTGCTGGCAACAGATTGATGGGTTATGTTTTCTGAGCCAGTTTTCTAACCTTTATCTTTTAATGGATGGGTTCAGGCTGTTGACATTCAAAGTTATTACCACCATCTGCGGATTTCGTGTTGCCATCTTGTGCCTTTTGTGTTGGGATTTTCCCAATCTCCCTTCATATCAGTGTGCTGTGTTTATGTGGGGGGCTTTATTCTTGCTTTCTTTTCCCTCTGAGGCAATGTTATCATGGTGTATTAGTCTAGGTACTTTGGAGAAACAAATCCACGGCGACTCACGTATAAGAGAGAGTTTTATGCAAAGAAAAGGTGCATCACGAAAACATCCCAACCCAATGCTGCCCAAGCCCACAAGTCCAACATTAACCCATTAACCCAACACCAGTCCCCAAAGTCTTCCACCTTACAAAACAGAGGCAATGATGCCGACTGCAGGAGGAAAGCTGAGTCCGTGAACGTGTAAGCATCTCAGCACTGGCAAGGGTCTCCACACGGCTGCTCCAGCACCCAGGGCTGCATCGGGATAGATCCATGCGGCTTCTCCTTGGGGATGTCTTGTAGGAAGTCAATCTTGCAAGCTGAAGCAGGGAGCTGCTAAGGCAGCTGCACCCGATGCAACCATCACAAAACAAGAGACCCGAGAACTAGAAAGGCGAGGCTTCACCACCCATTTATCCCTCCGCCTTTCAACCAGCCCCACATGTGATTATTGGCCAGGCTGGCACAATTAACTAACTCACATGGTAATTGATTTTGGCACATTGACTTCTTTATGAAGTTGTGCTATATGGTGGTCTCCTGATTGTGCATGGTGAATGTTGGTTTTCTGACCACAGTGAGTCGGAAAAGATTTTCCACAGGGTTGGATATCCTGTGGCATAGTCTTTGAGTTTTTCCTTGTCCAGGAAGACTCTTACCTCATCCTCTAACTTAATAGATAGTTTGGCAGGGTAGAGGATTGTAAGGTTGGTGTTTTTTTTCTTTCAGGTTTAGGAAGATGTTACTCCACTCTCTCCTCTATGATATCTGCTGATAGGTCTCAGCATATTATGACCTGAGCACCATTGTTTGGGACGGTCTTTTTTTTCTATTGCTGCTCTTAAAATTTTCTATTTATTCTCAAAGTTGGATCATTTAACTATCATGTGCCTTGCTGAGTTCTTCCTAAGGTTTAGTCTAATTGGTGTCCTCACTGCTTCCTGTATAAATGTATGATTCTCAGCAATTAAGGTGGAGAAGTTTGCTTCTAGGAATTCCCTCACTAATTTAGTTGTAGACTTCTTCATTGAGTCTTGTTCTAGAAGACCAATTATTCTATTATTGTTCCTCTTAATAGCATCTGTCATTATTCTCAAGTTTTCTTCCACCTCTTTGATTATCTTGTTTGACTGTCTTTCCCATTTGTTGAAGTCTGCCTGATTATACTCGAGTTCACTGGTACAATTCTCCACCTCTTCTAGTCTGTTGGTGAGGTCCATTATCTTGTGTTTTGCTTCTGTTACCTCTTCCATTAGTTCTTGTATTTCCCTTTCATGCTTGGACTTCATCCCCTCTATCATGGACTTCATTTTCTCTGTCATTGTGTCCTTATTCTGTGTGGCTTTCCTCATATCCTGTAATACTCCAAGCAACATTCTGAAGATTTCTTTTTGTTGGAGATCAATGTCTGTTTCTTTGATGAGTGTCGTTATGTTTAGCACTGCTTCTGCGGTGGTGTTTTGTTTTTCTGATTTCCTTGTTGAGGGTGTTGAGGTATGTTACTTATGTCTGCGAGTTGTTTAGGAAGAACTGGTTGCCATGTTCCTGGGAGACCAACAGGCCCTGAGCAATTTCTCTGTGTGACTGGTGAGAGTGGTTTCAGGGACTTCCCGTGGCTTTATATGGTGGTGGGTTGGGCTGCTGTGTAGGCGAGTTGCTGGGGTGACTCAGGCTGGAGGCAGTGGGGGGCCTCAGAGGGTTGCTGAGGCCAGGGACCTGGCCAGGTTGGGGCAGGCCTGCAGCATGGGCACATGCCTGGATTGGAGTCTCTGGCCACAATTTGTCATATTTTTAAAAATCTCTTTGGAGCCCAAAACTGGTAGAGCCAGTTTTTGGCTTGGGCTGTGGCTTTCTACCTCTCACTGTTCCTGTTTCATTATGTTAAAATCCTAGGCTCTGGGGATTAGAGTTCTGCCTGTCTTGTTAAGATAATATTATACTAATAGACCAGGACCAGGTTTGTGGTGGCTTACATTCAAATTTATGCAAATGAACACAGCCTGGAATTGTAAGCAGTTTAAATTTTTTTTTCATTTTATAATGGGCTTGTGAGGTGCCCTGGAATTGGAACCATACTGTACTACTGTCCCCCAGGAAAGGAGAACCAGATTAGCTGAGTGGTTTTGGAGCTGACTGGATCTAAATTCTATAGCAGCTGCACTATCTGGCTCTCCTGCACAGCTACCTCAGGGGTAAATATCCCAGAGCATCCTCAATTGTTGCAAATTAGTGACTAATTATTATTACCCATGCTGGCAGATTGGAACTAGGGAGAGGGGGAAAGGGGATGGCTGATGTAGTCACTCCTGGCTGGAGAGCGAGAGTGCAAGGCCGGCGAATGTGGATAGGCAGGGTGGATAGCAGAGAGGGGAACTCCAGTGTGAGGTCTTGTGACAAGTTCTCAGAGAGCCTGGGATTATGACCACCTTTAGACAGCAGCCTGGGGAAATTACTTCACGCTCTGAGTCTTGGATCTTGGGCATACGAAGGAGTGGCACCCGCTGTCCCGATGGTGATGAGGGATTAGTAGAGGCTAAGGGCTTACTCGGCGAACTTAGAGCATTTCAGTGAGCTCTTGAATTGCTCCATGGGCAAAAATCTCGGGGGCCTAGTACATTGAATTTCTTTTTAGCACCCAACCTCCCAATATTGGTCCCCTTACCTTTTCATTTTCTGATCTAACAACAGGAGCACCAGGCAGGTGATCCTACTTGGACACGATCTTGACTCCTTCTCAGTCTAAAGCACTTTCTTATACATACATGAGTTCCTTGGATTTGTTTCTCTAGTCAACCTTGACTAACACATTATGGTACCTTGAGAGTGGGGCACTAGCAAAACAAATCATGAAGATGGATAATGAATGCTTGTTTGAACTTTGCCCCATAGTAGTTTTTATTCTTTGACTAGCCAGAGGTCAGATGTGGCCATGCAGTTTACTGGATTGTTTTCTTGAAAGAATATGGGAAGTTAACGTTTTGATTATTTTAATTGTTATCATTGGTTATTCCTGATTGAAATGGCAAAAATAAATGTGATTCATGTATATTTTGAGCTCAGGGGGTAAAAATGCCCCATGAATTTCTCAGTGACCATGCTGCCCAGTGAAAATGACTGACAGAAAATCAAAATGGCTGACCGAAGGCCCAGGCCTGGCTTGAAGCAGTCAGGGGCCTAAGGCCATATTTTGTATTAATGTAATAGTTTAGATAAGGATTAAGATCATAGGTAAAAATTGAACTTGACTGTTTTAGGAATTGAGTTTAGGTTCTGGCTATACTAGGTTTATACTGTTTTCTTTTGATTATTGTTATTGATACAATGGTTGATAGAGATGATTGTTGGGAAGTATAGAGAGTTTGTAAGCTCACTGTTTCGGCCATCAATTTGAATCTTTAAATGGGTTGGGACACACCTGCAAAGAAGGCTCTGAAAAGCTAAGCCACGCCCAGTGCTTTGGAATGCCCACGATTTTGCATTCAAAGAGACTTGCCTTGGGGGCTGTTGACAGACTAAAGAAAAAAAGGAACCCTTTGGCTTTTTGAATTTTGAACTAGTGGTTTGTGTCCAGAGCTGGAAAAATCTGGAACCCTGAAGAAACTCCTCTCTGGAACTGAACATTAAAGGGAGCCAGTGGGCAGCCTGAAATGCTTGCTAGGTGACCACCTGGATCCACTTGTTGAGTGGAAGTGGGAGAAATGCAGCAATAGAGACGGGTTGAGTTTGGCCATTGACACCCATGGACCTGGTCCACACAGACTAGACGAGAAATTGAGAGTGGATTGACTGGTCTGAAGTTCATGACCTAGCACAAGGGGCTAGGGTTGTTGAGAATTTGTGACAGGACCCATGGTCAAAAGGCACATTGGTGAGGCTAAGTGAGGCATGCCACACTGAGTTGACCAGATGAAGAGAAATTTTTTAAAAGATGTAAAGGTCATTTATAACAATCCATACATCAATTGTATAATTGTATATTTGTATACATGTTGCCATCATCATTATCTAAACATTTACTTTTTATTTGAGCCCTTTGTATCTAAGCTCCTCTATTTTCCCTGATGCCTTGATAAATTATAAATTATTATTTTTTCATATCTTACACCGACTGCTGTCTTCCTTCCCCCACAGTTTCTGAGAAAAATTTTGAGTCTGTGAATTGGTGCATATTGTTGCTGACTTTATGGATAGCCTGCCCTGATTTGACTTTGCTTATGGATGCAGACTCACAAGGTTGATGTAAGTGGGCAGTATAGACATTGGATACCCAAATGGAGCGAATAAAGGCATGAAGTGGCTGATTTATAAACTTTCATAGATCGTGTGATAGGTAGATTTATTGTGCTAACCTGGCCAATGGGAACTTATGGGATGAATCAGGTTGCAATTTGATGGGAGGGCAAAGAGATAAATGGCTTGGCAGGCCCCACCCGTCTCTCTCTTGCTCCCCAGTGACCGGACCAGCATGTGTCTGCTTTAGCTAGTTATTTGCCTCAGCTTGTGAGCTACACTGCCTGTGGGACAGCCAACCCATGGGGGGCATCACTAGAGCTTGAGGTTCCTTTGAGACCTCATTCGCCATGCTGCTGGTGTATACGTTGTTAGAGCTTAAGACTGTCGGATCCTATCATCTTGCGTTGCTTGAGTTCTATATGCCATCTGGGCCTGCTTCGCTAAGCTCCTGAGCTGCTGACTGTTGGTGACCCGCCCTGTTTGCTGCCTGTGGGTGGACTGTCTGAATTGCCCAAAGGAAGACTCAGCTGTCTGTTTCCTTGACGTTGGACCCGGCAGCCCTTGTGAGTTGAAGGACTTCCAGTACATTAACTCTTCCATGGAAGTGAGTTGAACTGAACCCTCTGTACTACTGTGTAGGCTAATTAGCTGTTATATTCCTTCTCACTGTATCTATCTATATCTATATAATCATAAGTGTCTTGTTTTGTTTCTCTAGAGAACCCTGTCTAACACAGTGGGGAAATATATTCAGAGGATTATAGGATTATGGTGTAGGTGTTCTCTTAACTGCAATTGTTAGGCATAGAATATTTCTGTTCATTCACTTATAGAATATTGTGTTTAAATGAAGATGGCAGATATTAAATTGTATGCATTTTACTTTTATCCTATCAGGTACAGATATGATTTTATTGTTTTTGTCTTAAAATTATATATGGCTAAAGAGTTGTGTGAAAGTCAAGTTGACAAGGGTGGTCTGTGGCAGTTACATAATCTCCTGTCAACTTGTGAAGAGGTAGAGTCTAGCCTGTCAACCAGATCATAGCCAATCATCCCTCCTGGTGGGCATGTCTTTCTCCTCAGGATTCTGGGAATTGCTGTCTTCCTCCCTGGAGATGAGATACAGCCCCTCTCTACTTCACATTTCTGTTGACAAGCCACATGGAGACAGATGGCAGTCAGAGCCCTGGAACTGGAGGAGTCACATGGAGGCCCACACCAGCACTGAGATGCTTCCACCACTTCTGGGTCCACAAGACTTTCCACCCACTGGCCTGTGATCTTCCTATATTTTGTATCATTGCATGTGCTGTGTGAGTCTAAAGAGAAATTTATGGATTGGTATCAGACTTATGGGCTAATATCAGATTTATGGACTTGATCTGGACTGGGCGTGGATATTTTCTTAATATACAATTACTCTTTGATATAAAGCTCTCTCTTATACACACGTGAGTGTCCCTGGATTTGTTTCAGGAGCCAACCCGGACTAACACACCATCCTCCCCTCTGCCTATTCCTGCCCCTGCCCATAGTCTCCTTGTAGTCATCAAAGTCTCGTCTATTGGTGTTAAACCATGTTTCTTCTCTATTTTCCATTATAATCATGATGTTATTAAGTATTTATCTTTGTAAGATTGACTGAGTTTGCTAAGCATGTTTTCTAGTTTTGTCCATGTCTTATGGTGTTTGAGAGAGCTGCCATCGTTTTTCACTGCGTTCAATATTCCACAGTATGAATGGATCAGAGATTGTCTATCCATCTCTATAATTAGCGTTTTCGGTTCTTTCTATGTTTTTGATATTATGGAAATTATTCCAATAAAGAGGTGTGCATATGTCTGTTTGGGTTATATTCTTGATTTCTTTAAGGTATACACACAGTAGAGAGATTGATGTATCATAAGGTACTTGTATTCACATTTGTTTAAGTGCCAAATGACTCATTAATAAAAGAAAAAAAAGATTTTTTTTTAAAAAAAGGAAGTGTCTGAAGGGTTATGGGGAGGAGATGAGCCAGTCAGGGTGCAGTGTAGCAATGATGAAACATATAACTTTCCTCTACTTCTTAAATGCTTCCTCCCACCATTATCATGATCCCAATTCTACCTTACAAATCTGGCTAGACCAGAGGATGTACACTGCTACACATAGGAACTGGAAAAACAGGGAATCCAGGACAGATGACCTGGATTGAGACCTGAGAGTGGTGTTATCTGGAGAGTGGAGGAAAGGTGAGGTAGAAAGGGGGAACCGATGACAAGGATCTACATATAACCTCCTCCCTGGGGGATGTACAACAGAAAAGTGGGTGAAGGGAGACATCAGACAGTGTAAGATATGACAAAATAATAATAATTTATAAATTATCAAGGGTTCATGATGGAGGAGAGCAGGGAGGGAGGGGAAAAATGAGGAGCTGATACCAAGGGCTCAAGTAGAAAGCAAATGTTTTGAGAATGATGATGGCAACAAATGTATAAATGTGCTTGACACAATGGATGGATGGATGGATTGTGATAAGAATTGGACGAGTCCCCAATAAAATGATTTTTTTAAAAACTAAACAAAAGTGAAAACCCAAGTCATAGGCTTCTTTGGATTTGTTTTTAATATTTTCCCCTGA
This sequence comes from Echinops telfairi, assembly GCF_000313985.2. Classification (NCBI taxonomy): domain Eukaryota; kingdom Metazoa; phylum Chordata; class Mammalia; order Afrosoricida; family Tenrecidae; genus Echinops; species Echinops telfairi. Next base: position 64,063,634 of record NW_022103968.1, on the reverse strand, counting down.
AAAATAGTATTAAGATATTAGCATAGAACATGAAAAAATAAATAAAAAAGGAAGGGTCATACTGATTTCCATAGTGGCTGTACAATGCTACAGTCTCACCAGCAAAGTAAAAGCACTCCTATCTCTCTGCATCCTCTCCAGCATTTATTCGTTTATGTTTTATTGAATTTTGCCAAAAGTGTCTGTTGTCTCATTGCTGTTTTAATTTATATTTCTCTCATTGCTAGTTATTGCTAAAATTTCATCATGTGGTTGTTGTCCATCTGGATGTTATGTTTGGTAACTCATAGCTTGTGTTAATTTTTTTGATTGAGTTACTTCTGTTTTTCTTGTTACAGTTTCATATAGATTTTGGAGATTAGCCGTCTAACTGATGTATTATTACTGAATATTATTTCCCAATCTGTGGGTTCTCTGTTGACTCTTGATGAAGTCTTTTGTTGTGCATAAATGTCATATTTTAAATAGATCTCAGTTTTTATTTCGTCTCCTATAGTGTGTATAATTTTCATTATGATCAGTAGTGTGTTTATGCCTTATATTAGAGTCCTTAAATTTGTTCCAATTTTTTCATTGATGGTCTTTATAATTGTGTGACTTGCATGTAAGTCTTTGATTCATCTTGAGTTCATTTTTGTACATGGTGTGAGGTATGTTTCCTGTTTTATTCTTTTGTGGTAAAGATCTGGTTTTTCCAGCACCATTTGTTGAAAAGGCTCGATCATGCCCACTTAATGTGTTCTAGTTCTTTATGAAAAATTAGTTGTCTATGGGTACTCAGTTGTACTTCAGAATTCTCAATTTTAATCCATTGTCTTCACATCTATTGTTTTACCAGTAGCAGGCCATTTTGATTAATGTGGTTTAATTGGCATGTTTAGTAAGCTTTAAGGTCTGTGTGATAGTTAAGTTTATTGTGCCAACTAAGCCGATAGGAATATGTGGGTGGAGTTTCATCAGGTCACAGCTTAATTGGAGGGCAACCGAGAAAAATGAAGATGGCCAGCACCCCATGTCTCTCTTGGGATTGGACCAACGTGCTGCTGCTTTAGCTAGTTCTCTTCCTCAACCTGCGTGACGCTACCTGTGGGCCAAGCCAACTCGTGTATCATGTTGCTAGAGCTTGAGGCTCCTTTGAAACCTGCTTTGCCACCTGCTGGTTCGTATATCCCTTGAGCTTGAGGCTGGTGGATTATGTGGCTGTGCATTGCTTGAATTTGAGATTGCATTGGGCCTGCGCTCAGCTACTGACTGTTGATGACCCACTCTGCTGCCTGCTGCCTGCGGGCAGACTCTACCTGTCTTGCCTGAAGTAAGACTTTGCTGTCTGCTTCCTTGACCTTGGACCTGCCAGCCCATGTGAGTTGAAGAACTTCCAGTATATTAACTGTTCCACGAAATTGAGTTGAACTGAGTTGATGCTGGCTGTATTCATTCTTGCTGTATAAACCTACCCTCATATTTACAAAATCATAAGTGTCCTGGTTTTGTTTCTCTAGATAACCCTGCCTAACCTGGTGTGGTATTGGAAGGCCTCCTACTTTGTTTTTATGTTTTATAGAGTTTTAAATTTATCCTAGGTTTCTTGCTTTTCCATATAAAATTAATGATTCGTTTTTCCATTACTTTGAAGAACTGTGGTAGAAAAATCATATGGTTTACTATTCTGGAAATGACACACTCAAGGGGAATGGTGCTGCATTCATTGCCCATAAGTACATTACAAGCTCTATCTTGAAGTACAATGCTGTCTGTGATAGGATAATGTCTATCTGCACACAAAGAAATCCAGTCAATACAACTATTATTCACATTTATGTACCAACCACTAAAGCTATCGATGGAGAAACTGAAGAATTCTACCAATGTCCTCAGTCTGAAATTGATCGAACAGGCAATCAAGGTGCATTGATAATTACTGGAGATTGGAATGCAAAAGTTGGAAACAAACAGGAAGGCATAGTAGTTGGAATCTATGGTCTTGGTAATAGAAACAAAATTAGAGATTTCATGATAGAATTTTGCAAGAACACTTGTTCATATCAAAAACCATTTTCAACAACACGAAAGGCTATGCATGTGGAATTTTCCGGATGGAATACACACAAATAAAATTGACCAAAAGTGTGGGAAGAGATGACAGAGAAGCTCAGCACCAACAGGTAAAACCAGGCCAGGGGCAGAGTGGAACAGACCAGACCATCACTTGCTCATATATAAGTTTAGGTTGAAGCTGAAAAACAAAGTAAACAAGGCCATGAGAGACAACCTATAACCTTGAAGATATCCCATCTGAACTTGAAGAATATCCCAACAACAGATTTGATGCATTCAGCACTAGGGATAGAAGATCTGATGAGCTGTGGGTTGACATCAAGAACATCAACCATGAAGAAAGCAAAAGGTCATTTAAAAGACAGGAAAGAAAAGATCAAAGCCATCATTGGACATCAAAGCGGATGTCCAAAGAGACTCAAACTTACTCTTAATCATAGAGTACCTAAAGCAAATGGAAGAAATAATAAGGTCAAAGAGTTGAAGAGAAAATTTCAAAGGCAGCTCTAGAAGACAAGGAAGAATATCACAATGAAATGTGCAAGGACCTAGACTTGGAAAACAAAAGAGGAAAAACATGCTCAAGATGTCTTAAACTGAAAGAACTGAAGAAAAAATTCATGTCTCAAGTTTCAATCTTGAAAGATTGTATGGGCAAAATATTGAATGACACAGGAAGGAGCAAAAGAAAATGTAAAGAATATAGTCATTGTGTAAAAGAACTCATCAACATCCACCAATTTAGGAGGTCCCAAATGAGCAAGAGCGAGTGGTCCTGGAGGAAGAGGGTCAAACTGCACGGAAAGATATAACCAAAATCAAGGCTCCAGGAATTTCTGGGATGGCTATTGAAATGCTTCACCAAGCTGATGAAACACCGGAAACACTCACTCATCTATGGCAAGAAATTTGGAAGGCAGCTATTTGGCAACTGACTGGAAGCAATCCATATTTGAATCCATTCCTAAGAAAGACGACTCAAGAGAATACTCAAATTTTATGATACCACGGGCAAGTAAAATTGAACATCATCCAACAATGGTTGCAGCAGGCCTTTGGCTGAGAGCTTCCAGAGGTTCAGATTCAGAAGAGGACATAGGACAAGGGGTATCATTGCTGACATGAGATGGATCGTGGCTGGAAGAAGAGAATAGTAGAAAGACGTTAACTTGAGTTTCATTGACTATGCAAAGGCATTTGACTATGAACCGTAACAAACTTCTTTAGCAGAATGGTAATCCCAGAACACCGTATTGGGCTCATGTGAAATCTGTACATGGACCAAGAGGCATTTTTTTGAACAGCATAAGGGAATACTGCAAGTTTTAATATCAGGAAAGGTGTGAATCATGGTTGGGTCCTCTCACCAGACTTACCCAATCTGTATGCTCAGCAAATAACCAGAGAAATGATTATTTGAAGAAGAACGTGGTGTCAGGATTGTAGGAAGGGTAATTAGCAACCTGTGACATGCAGCTGACACAACCTTGTCTGCCGAAAGGGAGGAGACTTGAGGCACTTGCTGATGAAGATCAAAGAGTGCAGCCTTCGGTATGGGTTATGACTCAACGTTAAAGAAACAAAAATCCTCCCAACTGGACCAACAGGTAACATCATGATAAATGGAGAAAAGATTAAAATAGTCAAATATCTTGTCTTGCTTGGATTCATAATCCATGCTCATGGAAGCAGCAGTCAGGAGATGAAAGGATGCCTTGCATTGGGTAATGTGCTGCACACGACCCTTTAAAGTGTTGAAAAGTAGGGAGGCTACTTTGAGGACTAAGGTGCACCTGATTCAAACCAGGAGATTTTAATTGCCTTGTATGCAAGTAGAAGTTGGACATTGAAGAAGGAAGATGGAAGAATTAATGTATTTGAATTGTGGTGCTGGAAAAGACTACTTAAAGTGCCATGGCTGCCAAAAGAACAACAATGTGTTAGTCTGGGTGCTCCTGAGAAACAAATTCACAGAAACTCATGTATAAGAGAGAGTTTTACATAAAGGTTAAGTGTGCATCAAGAAAACATCCCAGGGGGGAAGGGAAGAGGTGATAACAAACCCAGGGACAAGGGAACAACAAGCGATCCAAATTGGTGGGGAGGCGGGTGTGGGAGACCTGGTA
>NW_022103968.1:64046691-64057441 GCF_000313985.2 Echinops telfairi | reverse complement strand
AGAACTAGAAAGGCGAGGCTCACTGAGCCATTTATCCCTCCGCCCTTCAATTAACCCCACATGTGTTTATCAGCCAGGTTGGCACAATAAACTAAAACAATGTCTGTCTCGGAAGAAGTAGAGCCAGAATGTTCTTTAGAGGCAAGGATGGAGAGACTTAGTCTCACGTACTTTGGACATGTTATTAGGAGAGATCAGTCCCTGGAGAGGGACATCATGCTGGGAAAGTGGAAGGACAGTGCAAAAAAGGAAGGCCCGCAACAAGATGAACTGGACGGTGGCTGCATCACTGGGCTGAAACAGTGGAACCCTGGGAACCCTTGTGAGGATGGCACAGTAGCAGGCAGCGTTCTGCTCTGCTGGACCCAGGGAACAGAATCAAGGGCACTGAGCAGCAACAGCCACAATTCCCTGGTGGGGGAGGAGAGGCAACTCTGGGGTCACACTGGGAAGGAGCAGGGCCTGGAGGTGGGAATGTCAGCACAGGTGTGGGAAGGAGCCTGGTGTGTTCTGGGTGCATCAAGGTCACCAGCAGGCTAAGGAGTTCTGACCAGGAAGAGGGAACTGGCGCCAAGAGGCCACTGAGCCTTCATGATCTTGAGGAGTGGCCCATGGTAACCGAACGCTCAGTCTTTGCTCGCTGTATTTGTTTCTTATGCTGCCGACTCCAAATGGACCATTCTGGAGTCCCCAATCACCGCAGCCTGGGTCTCCCTGGCTAGAATCCAGGTGTCGGTGATAGCCAAGCTGTGTTCCTTCTGAAAGCTCTAGGGAGACTCCCGTCCCTGTTTTTTTTCTGACTTCTAAAGGTCAAACACTCCTGGGCCCCCGGGCCCTTCTTCCATCTTCAAAATCCTAACAGTGGCCCCTGAGGAGTAATCCCCAGTGACCTCTCTCTCTGAACACAGCTGGGGAAAATCCTTGGGCTTTCAGAACTCCTGTCATCACATTGGAGCCCTCGTGGGACTGCCCGATAAGTGTTAGGCTGTGAATCACAAGGCCCGGGGCTCAAACCCACGAACCGCTCCACTGAGAAAGATGAGGCTGTCTGCTCACAGAAAGATTGACAGCCTCAGAAGCCCAAGTGGGACTTGACTTGCTGGCAAGGCCTTTGAGGGTTTGGGTTTGGTGATGAAGTTGGGCTGACCTGGATCTTCAGGGTAACCTCCCATCTGACCCTTCATCACACCTGCAAAGATCCCTTTGCCATATGAGGTGGCACCGTCACACGCTCTGGAGAGTAGGGAGCGGACAATTTGGTGAGTCCATTATCAGTGGTACCGCATCTGCCTCTCGCAGCCCCTCCCTTGGCCTGCATGGGACTACGCGTTTCCACCAGGGCAGCCTCTGTTTTTGTGAAGGAGAAGGGGAACAAGAATGTTAAAGATGGATGATATTTGGTGGGGACACAGGCCTCAGACTCTGTAGTGGAGTGGGGGGTACACGAGTGTAATCTTATGGAGAGAGGTTTGGAAGCAAGTAAGTATCAAATCTGCTTAGCCTCTAATTAGTCATTCCAACTCTAGGAAGTGATCCAATAGAAAATTAACAGGGAACTATCCACTGTGGTTGTTACTGTTAGGTTCCGTGCACCCACCACTTGTCTCTCAGTGTGGTGTGCTGGGGTGGCTTGTGTGTTGCTGTGATCCTGGAACCTACATCCTTGGTATTTCAAACACGAGCAACTCACCCAAAGGGAACAGGTTTCAACGGAGCGTTCAGACTAAGGACAGACGATGACGAGGAAGAAGGACTAAACCGCCCACTTTGGAGGAACCAGCCACGGAAGAACTTCTGGACAGTGTCCTTTAAACTGATACAAAGATGTAGATGCAGATGCAAATGGGTTATTTTCAACATTGCATTGAAAAAAGAAACACAAAAGCACCCTGAAAATAAGTCACGTATTCATCAATAGAAACGTTAGTAAATCATGCTACAGCCATGTCATGGGACTCAGTGTAGCCATTTAACCAAGGCCCAGCTGGCTGCCCCACAAAGAATAATGATTTGCCTGAACCTACACAGTTAATGGTCAGACTGACCCACAGCCAGCTTGGCCGTCCTCACCAGAAAGCTAGTCTAGGTCTAGAAAAGTGAGCCTAAGCGGTCCAACATCGCCTGAGTCAGCAGCGTTAGAGCACCTCCCAGCGGCTGGCCTCCTCCAGCAGCATCCTGGGATGTGGACTCCACCCTGCCTGGCATCACCTCCCTGGCAGCCCCAGTGCCACTCCCGCTGCAGCTCGCCTTGAGTCAGCAATGGACCCGATGGAGCTACCCTTAACTCCTGGGAATCTCCCACAAGCCAGTAGCTGACATTTGACCATGAGACTTGAGCCACGCTGGACGTATCCCCTTCAGCAACCACACATTTACCATCATGAATTTCTGCGTGTGTCAAAAGGATGGAACAGTGGTGGCTTCTGACCCGAGACTGAAGGTGAGGAGGACTTGAAGCACTTGCTGACGATGTAGAATTGCCACCTTCAACACAGATGACAACTCAATGTAAAGAAAACCCACATACTCACAAATGGACCCATAGATACTGTCCTGATAAATAGAAAATATATATTTTTAGGTTTTTTCTTTTTAAAATAAGAGCAAAATAATAATTTATAAATTATCAAGGGTTCATGAGGGAGGGGTGAGCAAGGAGGGAGGGGAAAAATGAGGAGCTGATGCCAGGGGCTTAGGTGGAGAGCAAATGTTGTGAGAATGATGAGGGCAATGAATGTACAAATGTGCTTTACACAATTGATGTATGTATGGATTGTGATAAGAGTCGCATGAGCCCCTAATAAAATGATTTTTAAAAAAAGAGGTCCAACATCTTCACAGCATAAACTGAGAACCACAGGACAGGGGTGGGGGGGTGGGGGTTAACAGAGAGTATGAGAATAAAAGATTTTAGGATTTGAGCTGGCATCAACTCCGCTCAAAGTCCACAGCTGTTTTTTCTGGATGCAGTAATAGGAGTATGACGTGCAGAACAAAGGAGGTGACAGGTTCCAGGTGCTATGTTTCAGCCAATTGCTGCACCTCCAGCCACTCCGTTCCTCTTTTAAACCATGCCAGAATGCCATTCTTCTCATTAGTATCCATAGTTATGACCCGCTCAGCCGAATGTCTTTGCATAGTCGATGGAACACAAGTCAACAGCTTTCTGGTGTTCTCGGCTTTCAGCCAAGACAAATCTGGTGCCGGCCATGATCTCCCTCATTCCACAAGCTCTTCTCAATGTGTTGGTGTACTGCTGCAAGAGTGCTTGCGTTATCTGCAGTGTCATGATCCGATTCATGCACGGCTGTGGTTGCAATCGTTAGGTGCCTTCAAGCCTGTTCTGACCCATATCGACTGCATGCACCACAGAGCAAAACCAGCCCGGCCCTGTGCATGCCATGCAATTGTCCCTCTGCCTGAGCCCTGGCTGCAGCCACTGTGTCAGTCCATCTCCTTGATGGCCTTCCTCTCCTTCGCAGCCCCTCCCAGACTTTCCCAGCCACGAGGCCTCCTGACAGTGCGTTCAAAGTCTGTAAGACGAACCCTTGCCATCCTGGCCTCTAAGGCGCACTCAGACCTTACGTCTTCTAAGACAGACCAGGTTGTCCTTTTAGAAGCCCAGGGCATCTTTAATATTCTTTGCCGGCACCCCAGTTCAAAGGCAGAGATTCCTCTCCGGTCTTTCGTCTTCAAAGTCTAACTTTCATCTTTATATGAGGTGACTGAAAATATCGTGGTTTGGGTCAGACTCATCTTCAAAGGAACATCCTTGCTTTACAACACTCTAAGAGGACTCGTGCAGCAGAGTTACCTACTGCAAGACTTCTTTTGATCTTTTGACTGCTGCTTCCATGAGCATTGGTTGTGTATCCAAGCAAGACAAAATCCTTAACAACTTCAACCTCTTCTCTATCATGATGGTCCAGGTGTGAGAATTTGGGTCTTCCTTACATTGAGTTGTAATCCATATCGAAGGCTGTAATTCTTGATTTTCATCAGCCAGGAGCTTATAAAAACTCAGATGCACAATGGTCTGTGCATCTCAGTCTTCAGCGTGGAACCCAGGTCATGACAGCTTTTTGAACGTTCTCAGTGATGCTTGGCTCAGCTGGGAGCGAGTACCTCTGCCTACTCCCGGTTAGTCTCTGTCTTAAGCCTTGAACCAGGTACACCTGTTTCTGGGCAAGGTGCTTATGAGGCTAACATTGCACGCCCCCCCACCCTCACCCAAAGATGTCCTCTCTCAGCTGACTCCTCAGAACCTGGGAGTGTGTTCACTCACATGTTAAAAGGACCTTTGCCAACAGATGTGAAGTTCAGGGTCTTGGGATGTGGGGAGATTATCCTGGATTATCTGGATGGGCCCAGGGTCATCACAAGGGTCCTCAGAAGCAGGGACCGGGAGATTTGACTATAGACGAGGAGACTTCGAGTGAGAGGTAAGAAATCCCCCAGCAGTCATTTCTGGTTGAAGTAGTTAGTTTATTGTGCCAACCTGGCTGATAAACATGTGTGGGATTAATTATAGTGCGGAAAGATAAATGGCTCGGTGAGCCTCACCTTTGGAGTTCTCGGGTCTCTTGCTCTCTGATGGTCAGACCAGGGGGCAGCTGCCTTAGCCAGTTCCCTGCTTCAGCTGGCAAGGCTCATTCCTGCAAGTCATACCCAAGGAGAAACCACATGGACCTACCCCAATGCAGCCCTGGGTGCTGGAGCAGCCGTGTGGAGACCCCTGCCAGTGCTGAGATGCTTCCACGTTCACTGACTCAGCTTTCCTCCTGCAGTCAGCATCATTGCGTGTGTTTTGTGAGATGGAGGGGGACTTTGTGGATTGGTGTCGGACATATGGGCTAATGTTGGACTTGTGGGCTTGGGTTGGGATGTTTTCTTGATGTGCACTTAACCTTTTTATATAAAACTCTCTCTTATACGTGAGTTTCGGTGGCTTTGTTTCTCTAAAGTACCCAGACTAACACACTGGTTTTCGAGGGGGAGGCAGGAGCTCCAAGCCACAGACAGCTGGTAGCTTCTAGAAGCTGGACAAATTCTGCTCTAGAATGCCCAGCCAGCTGAGTGAGACACCTAGATTTAAGCCCAGCAAATTGGTTTCTTTCATCTGATAGGCAGAACTGTAAAGTGATAAATTCAGGTTGTCCTAAGCCACTAAATGTGTACTAATTGGTTATAACAGCAGTAGGAAAATTAAATAGTGCTATTGCTAAGCTGTTTCACAGAGGAGGCATGGAGAGGTGAGGCAGTTTGCCGGGGGGCACACAGTGAGTGGCAGAGACACACAAGGAAGGCACTCCCACCTATGCACTGCCCTCTCTGGGACCAGACAGACATGGGTTCCAATCCACACGCTGCCCATGCTTCCAGGCTAATGGCAGGTCAGCCTGGCCTGGGGAGGAATCAAAGTGGGAGGAGAGGTGAGCAGTTAGAAAGGTTTCTCAACCCAGGTGGGATGCCTGACTGATGGCTTTGACCTGATTCTGGAAGAATGGGGCAACAGGGGCCCATCCCTGGTACATATTCTATGCCAATTTCTGCTGTCTGCCTCCGACATTCAGGCCTGCTTGGTCGTTGGGTCTGGCTTAATGCAGCCACTGATCCCCATTCAGAACCCCAGGGTTGGAGCCTGGAGCAGCGCTTGGACTCACTGTCATCCACAGCCAATGACATCCCTTATCGTCCACAGCCAGCAGGCCCTGGTGACCTGGGAGGCAGGTCAGCAAATGCTTTGCACCTAAAAGCATGTTTCTTCCAAGACTTTCCAAGAACCTTGTGTTTGGGTCCCTGCTCATTTCTTAAAAGGGGGCGGGGGGAGGCAGATAAAGAGCCGTCCACAGGGTTGTCTAAGTTGTCCAGCAAGTTGGTGACAGGTCCTCACTGGCCAGTTCCTGGCCAGAAGTCTGCTCTGCCCACCGCAGTGGAGCTCCCTCCTGGTGAACTGCTTGCTCAGCACAAGGTCAGCCTGCGGAGATCAAATCCTGCCATGGGACCTGCCATGGGAGCCAGAACAAGTGTTTCTCCTCTCTTTGCCTTCATTTTCTCATCTCTAAAATGGGGATGGTTACCAGAGGAAAGTAAAAGGAAATAGAGGAAAGAACTAGGAGGCAAAGTGCATTTATAGAGGCCTACATACAGGCATGTACATATGTAAATATATTTATATATGATGATGGGGAAATGGATTTATGTGCATATATTTATAGGTTTAGTATTAAGGTAGCAGATGGATATTGAGCTTCCACTCAAGTACTCCCTCAATGCAAGAACACTTTGTTCTATTAAACTGGCATTCCATGATGCCCACCTTGCCGACATGATCACTGAAGAAATATGGGTGCATAAGCAAATGTGGTGAAGAAAGCTGATGGAGCCCGGCTGTCAAAAGATGTAGCGTCTGGAGTCTTAAAGGCTTGAAGATAAACAAGCAGCCACCTAGCTTAGAAGCAGCAAAGCCCACATGGAAGAAGCACACCAGCCTGTGTGATCACAAGGTGTCAAACGGATGAGGTATCAGGCAACAAAGAACAAAAAATCAAATCATTGTGGATGAGGGGAGTGCAGAGTGGGGACCCAAAATCCATCTGTAGGCAACTGGACATCCCCTTACAGAAGGGTTTCGGGGAGGGGACGAGCCAGTCAGGGTGCAGGGTAGCAACGATGAGACATACAACTTTCCTCTCGTTCCTAAATGCTTCCCCCCACCCCCCCACTATCATGATCCCAATTCTACCTTACAAATCCAGCTAGACCAGAGGATGTACACTGGTACAGATAGGAACTGGAAACACAGGGAATCCAGGACAGATGATCCCTTCAGGACCAGTGGTGTGAGTGGCAATACCGGGAGGGGAGAGGGAAGGTGGAGTGGAAAGAGGGAATCGATTACAGGATCCACATATAACCTCCTCCCTCAACAGAAAAGTGGGTGAAGGGAGATGTCGGACAGTGTAAGACATGACAAAATTATAATAATTTATAAATTATCAAGGGTTCATGAAGGAGGTGGGGCGGGGAAAAATGAGGAGCTGATACCAAGGGCTCAAGTAGAAAGCAAATGTTTTGAGAATGATGAAGGCAACAAATGTACAAATGTGCTTGACCCAATGGGTGGATTGTGATAAGAGTTGTATGAGCTCCTAATAAAATGATTTTAAAAGGCTGGCAAGAAACGGGGACGGTCACAGGAGTGCCTTCCTCATAGACCGTCTCCGAGGATTAGATGCACTTGCCCTGGTGAGATGCTAGGAACAGTGCCTGGTTCTTTATGAGTGTCAACTTGTTACTCTTCAAATCCCCCAGAGCAAGGGCACTGCCTTGTCCTCCCTCTACTTCCCATAGCAAGTGTTCAGCAAATGAACGGACGGGGTGCTTGTGAACTTTTAATTTCCGGGGAGAGGTCCATTCGATGTCTTCACTTTATTTATAAACTACAAAGGGGTGGGGGTGAGGGTGATGGATGGGGGCCGGGGAAAGAGGAGCTGATACCAAGGGCTTAAGTAGAAAATGTTTTGGAAACGATGATGATGGCAACACCTATACAAATATGTTTGATACAATCAATGTATGGAATGTTATAAGAGCTAGAAGAGCCCCCAATAAAACGATTTAAAAAAGAGAGAAACTGTACATAGCAGGTATGCAGTCGTTTGACAGTCCCTGCACCTGAGCTTCAGGAACGGTGAGGTGGGTTGGGAGCTGGGCGGCCACTTGCCCGTCCTTTCCCGGCTCCTCATTAACATCCACTCCTTGCCTTCAGTAACCTTGAGTCGCTCTGACTTTGACCCCACGCCTGTAGCTCTTCAAAGCGCAGAGTGCTCAAGGCCAATGTTTGTTACCACCTGAGCCAAGCTATCGTTTGGCTTTATGAAGACTCCAGGGGATAGTTTTGAATTAAGGTTTAAAGATGATCTCATGGCAATAGTTTCAGGGGTCGCCTCTGGAAAGTCTGGAGTCCGTGAAAATGTGAAATTCTGTTCTCCCTTTTGAGCGGGAGTTTTCTTGGATCCACACCTTCTAAAAGTGGTGCCCCAGGCACCATTCCATGGCAAGGGGGCAAGCATTCACGAGGCCATTCTCCAGCATCCTGCGTCTCCCTCCTCTCCTGCTGCTCCTACCCCTCTGCTGCGCCAGGCACACCGCAATCCAGTCAGTGCTTGGGACGGTGGCTTGCAAGCTTTGAACTACCAACCTTGCGGGGTGCAGCCAGCACCCAGCTTACAGTGCTGACAGGGCTCCTCGGATTGATTATGTCGTTTTCCCCATAATGGTTTCACTTTGGATTACTGGCAGGTCCTGTTTTTTCGGCACAGCATCCTAACTTGGGCGTCTTTCTATGCAGTAAGTTAGCTTTGGGCCAACACTCTTTTTCCAGCGGAGGCTGAATGAAGCCTGTCCAGTGTGCTCAGCACCCCGCAGCACCGAGGGGAGGAAGCCAGCATTCCGAAAACACCAGCGAATTCTTCAAGGCAGTGTGTGCGGCCAGTCATTCCTGGACAAGTCTTGGCGGAGCCCTGCCTTGTGCCAGGTGATGCGTAGGCACTGCAGGGGCAGCAGACACAAGACCTACACCCAGGAGCACACTGGGCCTCCTCTGGTTTCTTCTGCTCCCCGAACCCCTACCCATGGACATCCTTTGGGGCTCTTAAAGGCTCCTGCATTGGGCCACCCCCATGCTCCCGGGCCATCCCAGGGGCGCTGACCGGGCCTCTCAGCCTGCAGTCTCGCCCTCTTCCACCGCTTTCTCCATACCACCTCCGTTGCTGCTTTTCAGGGTACAGGCTGGGTTTTGAAGACTTTTAAGGTGATGCATGTGCATGGTGGCCGGGGTCCAAGAGCGTGACAGGTGTCAGGCGGGAAGAAGCAGCATTCCTGGCTCTAAGGGCTTCAGAGGGCAGCTGTGACAGGGCACCACACACTGGTGGCCAAACCCTGTTCTCTCTGAAACCACTAACAGAAGAGAGGTCTTGCCTCTCAGCTTCTGGTGGCCCCGGGGCCCTTGGCGTTCAGATGCATCTCCGCATGGCTGTCCTTCCTCTGTCTCTGTCTCTTGTACAAGGACAGGGCTCTGACTGCAGTGTAACCTCGTTTAATTGATAATCTCCTCAAGGATCCTGTTTCTGAGCAAGGTCATTTCCATAGGTATAAGCAGGCAGGGCTTCAACATCCCTTTATGGGGGACACAATCCAATTCACAGGGTCAGTGGTTACAACTGTAGCGGGGTGTTAGTGTGGTCAACCCAGTGTGACATTTACTCACTGTGCTAATGCCAGTGCTGTAATCGCTCAGCCAGCCCCTCCTCCGGGACTCCTGCGTTGTGTCTTAGGCTGGGGTCTCCAGAGAGCACATCCCGTGACGTGTGTCCATGTGTACATGATGGTAAGTAAAGAACGTGTCACTACCAGGCCGCACTGGCTAATTCCAACCCAGACGTGCTCAGGCACGTCTCTGCAGCCCGTGGGTGGCTGCAGGCAAGCTCTCGCTCTCCGTCATTCACTGGTTTCTGTCTCATCTGGTGCCTTCCCGGAAACCCAGTCTCAACAGAGACCTTTGAGGGATCTGCTTGGCCAGTGTCCGTCCACGCAGAGAGGTCAGCTCAGGTTAGCGTGACTGTCTCTTAGCATTCCAAAGGATAGCATCGATCAGTTTTCTCATGGGTACAGGACAATCATGGGGGCTAGTATTAGGAAGAAGTTTTAAGAAAAGTGGGCCTTTTGCCTATGGGAGCTGCCGGGTGGAGGGGAGGCTGGTCTGCTCCCCTCTCCATGGGTGGGCTCATTCTCTGACCGAGCACCCTCAATATGGGACGGTCACCTGGGAAATGTGGCTTTGCCTGCTGCATTCAGGGCTCCCATCTGACTGATACTGTGGATTTCGTTCACATCAGCCTGCGTGAAAACAACAGGCCATGCCCTGCTCGTCCTCAGAGGAGTGCTGGGTCTTGGGGTCCTGGCAGAGCTGTGGCGAGAGTTCCTGGTTTCAGGGGGTGGCACTCACCGTTCTGGCCAAGCTACCTTCGGAAATAGGCATCGTGGAGGCCACGTGTTTGCACCAACCAGGACCTGGCACCGCTGGCCCCGGAGAGGGAACAGAACCCTGAAGCCCTGTGCCGGCTGCTCTGCCCTGCTGTTCCGCCTTCCAGCGCCGGTCATGTCTAAATCATCAGATTGAGAAGTTCCACAGCTCCCCGTAGTGGGCAGAGATGAAGGTGAAGGGGACCAGAAGACCAGGAGGCCGTGGTGCTTCTGAAGAAACGTAAGGCCTGGAATGACATCAAGGTGGGTCTATGGCTCTCGGCCAGGGAGATCTGGCGGGGGCACAATGAGGACCTGTCCTCCTATCCAGCGCAGGGACCACGACTTATCAGTGGGGACAATGATGTCATGGAGGCCTTAGGGACTCCCTGGATGGCTCTGCTGAATTCACCCACTGAGTATTTTGGCACCTGCTCCTAGTGGGCAGGTGGCCAGATGAAGGTGCTCTTGACCAGTTGAATGAGCTGGATGGCACCTGGTGTAAAGGTGCCTCCCTCAGATCCCCTTGCAGAGGGGTCTCGGGGAGGAGATGCGCCAGTCAGTGTGCAATGTAGCAACGATGAAAAATACAACTTTCCTCTAGTTCCTAACTGCTTCCTCCCCGCCCCCACTATCATGATCTGACTTCTACCTTGCAAGTCTGGCTAGACCAGAGGATGTACACTGGTACAGATAGGAACTGGAAATACAGGGAATCCAGGGC
>NW_022103968.1:64041084-64044318 GCF_000313985.2 Echinops telfairi | reverse complement strand
CGACCCCCGATGTAAAGGCTGGTGAGTTTCAAGTTTGTGGGTCAGGTTTAAGCCTGAAGCTTCTCTTGACTCATGGAACTACAGGGAACGATGAACCCAAGATTGACAGGTCAAATGACTGGCCACAGGGGCAGAGAGATCCACCTCCAGGAGGTAAGGCAGCAGGTTGCTGATTCACAGACTGCCGAGGCTAATAAATCCCAGGACTGTCAGACAGTACGACAGGCTGCTGGCTCAAGTAAAAAGAACCAGAGGTCAGTGGTTAATGAGTCAGATGCAAGAGCTGTATCTGGCAAAAAAGTAAGATCAAATATATATATTGGAAACAGGTCACACCTCTGAGAAAACTCCCTTTAACTGATTGGCTACTTGCAGCTGATCTCATCATGTAGTGTTTGATTACATTCCACTAGATCTTACTATGAGGGGCAGACAACATCATATCTACCAAACCACTGAGAATCATAGTCCAGACAAGCTGACACACAACTTGTTTCTCTCTTGTTGGACTGCCAGGTCTGGGCTCACATCCTTGGCCATGAATCTTAAGCCAGGACCCGCTCAGTTCAATGAGCCAACAGACCCTCCCCAAGAGACCCTGGCTGCATAGTTCTAGACCTCGCGGATGGGTGCAGCAGCAGGAGTTGAGATGAGCAGATGGGCTCCCACCGGCTCAGGCTCAGGCTGGCTTGGGAGGGGCAGGACATGTCTCATCAACAGGAGGCGTGGGACTGTTCTCTGGGGCCCCATCCTCACTGCAGCTGTTGGCTTGGGGATTACACAGATTATCACATGAGCAGACCCTGCTGAAGTGATTGCATGTCACGTGGGGAGCGAGACAGAAAGAGCCCGGCTTGCACGTCTCCATCCGGGCAGCAGGGGCTGAGGACAGCCTGGCCTTTTGCTAAGTGTCTACGGCAGCCTCACTTCCACCAAGCTGTAAGCAGGCCCAGCCCAGGAAAGAGGCAGAGCCTGGGACATGAGTGTACCAGGCCAGAGTGGCCTTGGCCCCATGGCCCACACCCTGCCTCTGGCCCATAGTGCCACACAGCTGCTCAGACATCCACTGGCCATTAGGCAACACATACCTTCACTTTCAGCTGATTCTGTACTCTGTCTCTGCTGGGCTTGGGCCTGTTATTCCATCAGGAAGATAGAGATGGTTTGTTGTGGGGAGAAGCAGCAGGAGGGTTCCCAAGAATGCTTGAGGAGGGCTAGGAGCCTTGAGCTGCAGAGGGGACCATCAGCAATTCAGCCCCTCATCGGCTTCCTCATTCATTCATTCACTGCACATCCATTCATTCACTTCCTCACTCAGCAGCCCATCCGTCTATCCACTCCAGTTCACTGAATGACCACTGGCAGTGGCCAAACACCAAGCATGAGAGATTGAGGTTGGGCCCTCCTTCCGTCCCCAGCCATTTCCCCAGGTGGGTGTCCCCCAGCTCTCCTCCAGGGCGGGCAGGTTCAGCATCGGGGTGCCCCCTTCCTTCTACCTGGTCAGGTTTGTCAACCACTCTGGGGAACTCAAGGACAATCCTAACCATTACAGAGGGCTCCCCACCAGGCCTTTGGGGCACAGGTGGTATCAAGATGGGGGTGGGGCAGACAGCCTCCAAGAGCCATGTCCATGGGTCAATGGGTGGGCTCAGAGCTTCCCCTCAGTGCCTTTCAGTGCTCTCCTGGCCGCCTGCATAGCTTTCCAAAGCCCCCACCCCCACCCCCAACCCCATTCTGCTCTGAATCTCCCTCCGCCCCTCGCTTCTGGCTCCTGCTGCCCACGGAGAGGCTGAAGGGGCTGTGTGAGCTCAGCCTGCAACAGCTGAGGCCCAGTCCCCACTTCTCTAACCCCAAGTCAGGGGAGTGGCTGTTTGCTGCCTGATGCAATGTTTGGCAGGGACCATCCCTTATCAGCGCTCCGGTGGGGGCGGGGGAGGGCAGCACAGCCTCCCAGGATCCTGGAGTCCATCTGAGTTTCTTGGGAAAGCCTGGGGAAGCCAGAGGCCTGACTGGAAGCCATCCAAGTAGACATTCTGTGACTGTCTCGTCTCTTGCCAGGTCAGGAGGGGCCCTGGGCTTAAAGACCCCCTGGGGGAGAGCTGGCAGGAACAGCTGGGCTTGTGGGGCCTGCTGCTTTCTGCCTTCCCCTCCTAGCACACACTGAGGGGCTCGCACTGAAAGCCTCAGGGTCTCCTTTGCAGAAAGGGGTCCCTGAGTTGAAATGAGAATTCAAGGGACTGGTTTATAGGAAGCATAACATTTTGTTCATAGTACACACTTGGGGCACACTCTCAGCACAGGCTGGGTGCACACAAATGACACACACACCTGATCCACTCAATATTTTGTCTGCCTGTCTCTTTCTCTTCCTGCTTGCCATCAATTTGGGGTGATGAAGCTTCTACCCTGGGCCAAATGCTTCGGAACGGGCATCTGTTTGTTCACTCATTCAGCACGCCTTTCCGGAGACTCTGCTCGGTGCCAGCTCTGATTCTGGGCATTGGGTGGAGCAGTCAGCGGAAGCACTCTGCTCAGGGCACTGACCTTCCAGTACGTGAAGCTGGCACTGAACACTACCCTGTCCGACCGAGGAAGAGTGGCGGGGATGAGCAACATCTGGCGGCGCTCAGGGCGGACGCCACAGGAAGGGGAATTCCTGCTGAGTTCTGAAGGCTTAAAAGAACCCCCACACCCCACCCCACCCTGATCTGGAAGAGCCTTCTGGGTGCAGAGCTTATTGAGAAAAGTTCCCAGGTGGGGGGGTGTCGGGGAAGGTGGCAGGTAGGCATTAGATGTTCCAGAAGGGTGAATAGGAGCCAAACACCAAGGCCTTGGATGCCTGCTCCATTCAGCTAGCTGCCATCCAGTCAACTCCGGCCTGTAGCGATCCTGCAGGACAGAGGGGAAGGGTCCCTGTGGGCCCCTGCTCCAAAGGAGCAGCGGGTGGCTTCGAATGGCTGCCCTTGTAGCTAGCAGCCCATCATGTCATTCATGTAATTCCAACGGTTTGAGATGTAATTCACGTATCTTATGATTCACTCACCTAAAGGGTAGAGTTGTGCGTCTTTCACAAACTATGTTAGAACGCTTCATCATCAAGAAGAAGGACCCTGTGAATGATGGGGGGAGTGCCGAGTGGAGACCCAAAGCCCATTAGTAGGCCACTGGAGACCCCCTTGCAGAGGGGTCTCAGGGAGGAGATGAGCCAGTCAGGGTGCGATGTAACAACGATGA
>NW_022103968.1:64037995-64040452 GCF_000313985.2 Echinops telfairi | reverse complement strand
TTTTTTTTAATTAAGAGATTAAAAAAAAAGAAGAAGGCCCCTATCTCTTAGCTATAATCTACCATCCAACCCTCAAAACCTCACCGCCACAGAGTTGATGTGGACTCGCAGGGACCTGATAGGACAGAGGAGAACTGACCCTGTGGGTTTTGAGACTGTAAGCCTTCACGGGAGTACACATGGTCATCTTTCTCCCTCACAGTGGCTGGTGGCTCCGAACTGCTGACCTTGTAGTTGGCAGCCTCACTCGTTACCACCCAGGTGGTGCAGCAGTTGGGTTGCGCAGCTAACTGCAAGGTCAGCAGTTCTAATCCTGTAAAGCGTTACAGTCTCGGAAACCCACAGGGCCAGATCTACCCTGTCCTATAGGGTCGCTAATTGTCTCTACTCAGTCCTAGACACCCAGCAGTCTACGTTCTGTCTTCGTGGAGTGTTAGAACCACGGTGGGCCGTGTCACATGAACGGGATCATATGGTATGCTAAAGCCCGCGAGAGCCAACCTTTGTGTAAGGTGGAAAGCGGTCAGAGAAGCAAAGGCACATGTTCCCCCACTAAATCGAGAGCAGTAGAAAAGGCAGACAGACCATGCGCCAGGGCCAAAGCCAGGCTGCCCCGTCACGTTCCGCCTCTCAGAGGCTTCGTGTCTGGCAAGGTGTTTTCAAGGTCTGTGTATAGCGTGGCACGTCTCGTGCTGCATAATCTCCCACTGCGTGCATACGCACCACGTTTCGTTTCTTCAGGCATCCCCTTCTGGGCGGTCGGGGTCAGGGGTGGGCTGTTGCTGTGAGTGGCATGGTGGACATTCTAAGCAGGAGGAGAGACCCCAGGAATCAGGGTTGGCTGTACCTCCAGGAGCCACCACATAGCAGCGGAACCAAGTGTCGGCACCCTTGCGTTCAGGGCCTTGCTGCTGTCTGTCTGTCTGTCTGTCTGTCTGGGGAGGAGGACTTGGGGAGGGGAATGCGGGTACATACTGCTGCGAGCATCTTCCCCAGGAAATAAATGCAGAACCAAGTTCCTGCCACTGCACCATGCCCACAAGGATAGCCCACCCCCGGCTTCCTCGGGCTGTGGCTCTTTATGGGCTGGGAGCTTCATCTTTCTCCTGGGGAGCAGCTTGTGGGTTTGAACCACCAGCCTTGTGGCAAGCAGTCCAATGCCTACCTGATAGTGCATGCCACCAGGGCACCGGGGGTTTGTGGCGAGGAGGCTGAGAGGCCAGCAGGGGGCGAAGCAGGGAAAGGGGTGAGAGGAGGCTGGGCCATGGACGCAGGAAGGAAGGGGTGGTCTACACAGCCAGGAGGGAGAGAGGAGCTGTGGCCTTGTTACAGTGAAGGAGGGGGGGAGACAGTGAGGCAGGAGGGTGATGGTGCTGCTGAGAAGTTTGCCTGTGATGGAGAGAGACGGGAGAGACTTGGGCAGGCTCAAAGGTCAAGGGGCAGCGTTTCCTGGAGGAAGCCACACCAGTGATAGGAAGAATAGCAGATTGTGCAGGATCGCCGAGAGTGCTGGGGACACTCGATGGACGGCAGTCAGCGCCCACTGGCCGCCGGAAAGAAAGAGCCCTGGGGAGAGAGGGCCGAGCAGGCACACCCCAGGGTGGACGGAGTGGGCAGGGCGGCTGGGGTCCCAAAAAACGAAGCAGAGGGATTGGAACTTGTGGGCCATCTGACAGAAAGGCTTTGTGCAGAGGCTTTGAGATCACACAGACCCAGGTTCAAATCCTGGCCAGGCCATTTGTAACTCAGACATCACCTAACCCCCGAGCCTCAGTTTCCTTGTTTGTAGACTGGACAGAGCAAGAGCTCCTGGGGAAAGAAATGAGTGTGAAGTGTCCAGCACTCACTCACTGCCATTGAGTCCATGCCCACCCTCGGTGGGCTTCCCACTCTAGAACTGTTGAAAGCCCTATCTTTCTAACACAGAGAAGCTGGTGGTTTTGAACTGCTGACCTTGCAGGTTGCAACCTAATGCATAACCACTACGCCACCGGGGCTCCTACTAAGCACATGGCACAAAGGACCCAAAGCAAGCACATTGCCGTTGGGTTTGTCTCTTAGTGACTCCACGTGAAGTTGCCCAGCCCCTCACTCCATTGTCACCAGGGACCTTCTCATGAATGGCCGTTATTTGATGTTATCAGATGGGAGGTAGGAGGAGCTCAGAGGCCATTAGCACAGGGGTCTCTAATGAGGCCCAGAGTGGGAGAGGGACCTAAGGACACACAGCAGGTCGCTGGGCCAGGGTGAGACTGCAGGCAATGTGGGCACTGTCAGGTCTTGGTCAGAATCCAGGGGAAGGACTATGGGGTCGTGGCCACCTACTGCCCAGTCCTCCCACTCTTATGGCCTCAAGTCAGTGGGCAGACAGCAGAGGTTGGGCGGCTCCCTGGGGTCTCTGGGCCTGTGAGACCATCTCGCCCAGCCCCTCCACTGGCCTCATCCAAGCATGTGTTG
>NW_022103968.1:64036434-64037226 GCF_000313985.2 Echinops telfairi | reverse complement strand
CCATTCTCTCAGGGAATGAGTGCCCGCCAGGGACCCAAGGACCCGTCCTCTGCTCAGAGATGAGCACTTCCTTCATGACAGCGCAGATGGTGCTCATGGGATAATTGGTACAGTGGTCCCATGGCAGACTTGGGAGGGTGCCCACCCTAGTGGGTAGTGGGGTGGGGAGGGAAGGCCTGCAGACTGACACCTTGCTCGGGATTGTGTTAGAATCCCTGTGGCCTGGTGAGGGCTTGTCTTCCCCGGAGGCAAAGTTAGCATTTTATTGTGACACATATTCATGGACTGAAATGTTTGCCATTTCAGCATTCTTCTATGTACCTTCAGGAACGTGAGTCAGGTTCATCTTGTGGTTGGGTCATCACTGCTATCCATTTTCAAATGAGCCATCACCCTTAACAGAAGCACAACGTCCTGTTAGTAATACTGCAGACAGGGGCACACAAACAGGAATGTCGCTCAGTACCCAGCAGGTGTAGACTCACCCACCATTTCCCCCACCCCCACCCCCCACTCATTATTCCCCCAGCTGACACCACTGACCCCGGGCTTCACCTGTCCCTGCAGCCAGGCCAGGTGTGTACATTTCTGTACCCCACCCTGCCCAAGGCTCCTTCTACCTGGGTGCTCTGTTCTCTCCGTCCCGCCCCACCCCTGCAATGTCAAGGGGCACGTTTGATGGCGCTACAGGCATGATATAAGCTGTAACCCCCTACAGTGCACGGGACAAGTCGCCCCACGTGGAAGGTCCCCAGGCTGTGGTCTGGAAGAGGGCCCTCCCCCTCATGACAA
>NW_022103968.1:64033826-64035026 GCF_000313985.2 Echinops telfairi | reverse complement strand
GAAGCCTTGCCTTTCACCATCACCTTAACTGCAGATTGGGTTTCTTCTTTCATATCACAGGCTCTTCAATGTCGACCGAGTCCTTTTGGTACAGGAACTCTACGGGTTCCTTTGGTGCGTCCTGCATCATTCAATGTGTTGCCCATAGAATTCTTCAATATTGCAACTTGAGGTTTGAATTTTCCCTTCTGTTCCTTCAGCCTGAGGAATTCTGGGCCTGCCCCATGTTCTTCCCTTGGGGCACTGAATAAACCACTCGTCTTGTGGAAGTCTAGCATGTGATCTCAGGTGACAACTTCCCTCCACCACCACGGCCATTTTTTCTAGTTACCAATTATTTCCCATTGTTTCCAAAGTTCACATTCTAATCGCCAGTAATCATTAATGCATTCTTGATTACATGTTTGATCAATTTCAAACGGTAACAATTATTAAAGTTTAACTTATTTGCTTTCTCCTTTGATCCATTTTTAATTTGCTCTAGTTTCTATTATCTTCTGCTTTCTATTGGATTGAGGCTTTTCTGTGTTTCATTTTGTTGTCATTTTCTTTCTGGTATGATTTTCTTGATCTGGAGTCCAGGATTGGTACATCCATAGAGACAATAACTAGACTGATAGTTCCTTAGGGTCATGGCTGGACAGGTAGGGGGTCGTGGGCAGCTGATCATGTCAAGATGAATGAAGAAAATGTTCTAAAATTGATTGTGGTGATGCTTGCACAGCTCTTTTAAGTGTATTTAAACCATTGAGTTGAATGGTATGTGGATTATATAGCAATAACATTGATATATAAAAAATATGTTTCATAAATTACATCACACACAATAAAGTCAATCTCCCTAAGGCATAGGCCACAGTCATGGCCCTGTCCTTCGGGTCAGGAGTGAAGTCACCCCACGGCAGAATAAGCTGCCACTTAAGATCAAAGAGTAGCAGCATCTACTCAAGGACAGAGCTGAGTGGGAGGAACAGGGGCCTGGAAACAGGAAGACGTGGGGATGAGTGAGCTGAATCAGAATGTGTATGGAATGCTGGATGTGAAACTCTGATACACTGTAAACCTTCAACTACTTCGCGGTGAACGTTTAAATCAACAGAGAGTGCCCAGAACCCAGCCCAGGACATTTCTGCACTGCTGCTGCCTGATTCTGCACCCTTGGCAGCCTCTTCGGGCTCCGGGGTTGCTGTGGGTTTACAG
>NW_022103968.1:64030598-64031934 GCF_000313985.2 Echinops telfairi | reverse complement strand
GACCCAACAGAACTCTCAAGTTCTAGAACAATATCATTAATCTCATACATAAGTAAAATTTTGCTGAAGATCATCCAACAACTGATGCAGCAATACATTGACAGGGAACTGACAGAGGTTCGGGCTGGATTCAGAAGAGGATGTAGAACAAGGGATGTCATGGCTGATGTCAGATGGATGTTAGGTAGCAGAATAAGGACAGGATATGGGGGTTGTCCCTCTCCATGCCTGGAGGACCCCTCCAGGAGGTTGCTGCTGAGAAACAGGCGAGACTCAGCCAGCCATAAAGACTACTGGGCATGCGCCAATACAAGCCCAAGCCAGGTGGGCGGTACACCTGGGTGGCCCAAACTAGGCCCACGTGGGCTTAATCCAACCAATGGGGTCAACCAATACCTTTGACCACACCACAGCCAAAGGCCCCAAATACCAGACTGCCCGGGCCTTCTGGTTCTCTGTTGCTATACTTTTTGATAGCCGGGCTCCATCATGTTGCCTTACTTTTGGCCGTGCAGCGGTCTCTCTGGCCCCAGGCTACCACGGGTGGGTGCGCAGTCCCACGAGGTTGCCCGTGTTCAGTGGCTGTAAGACCTGAAACTTCTTCCATCTTTTATAAAAAACCCACTTGGATTACAAACCAGTCTTTGGCGTGAATTCTTTCTTGTGTGAAACCAAGAACCGAGGTATTTCCCACCCGAAAAACCTAACAGATCTTGGCTCAAAGCAGAGAACACCAGAAAGAAATGTACTTGTGCTTTCTTGACTCTGCACAACCATTTGCCTGGGTGGACCATAACAAACGATGGATAACCTTACGAAGAATGAGAATTCCAGACACTCCCTTGTGCTCGTGTGGAACTTGTCCATGGATCAAGAGGCAGCTGTCAGAACAGAGCAAGGGAATCCTCCAATCAGGAAAGGTGGCCGTCAGGGTTGTATCCTTTCATCATATTACCAGTCTGTATGCTGAGCAAATCATTAGAGAAGCTGGATCATACGAAGAAGAATATGACTTCCGGGTTAGAGGAAGGCTTATTCACAGCCTGCAAAATGCAGATGACAGTCCCTTGCTCGCTGAATGTGCGGAGGACTTGAAGCCCTAGCTGATGAAGATCCAGGATTGCAGCCTTCAATAGAGACTACAGCGCAATGCAAAGAAAACAAAAATCTTCCCAGCTGATAACTGTTGATAAGTAACATCACGCTAAACAGAGAAAAGATTGAAGTGGTCAAGGATCTCGCTTGGATCCACAATCACTGCTCATGGAAGGAGCAGTCTCAGGGGCAAGGCTGCGCCCACACCCAGCCTCCTCGCCCCCCCCCCCCCCCCCCCCCC
>NW_022103968.1:64018935-64030498 GCF_000313985.2 Echinops telfairi | reverse complement strand
CCCCCCCCCCCAAGACAAGGCTCAAGGCTCTTCCTGGGATCTCAATGCACCACATTTTCTTGGTCCTCGGTGCCTTTGTACATGCTGTTTTCTCCCTCTGGACCCTCTTCCCTAGTGGCCAACTCACCCTCCGGCTCTCCTAGTAGATACTGCCTCCTCCTACCCCACCCACCGACACCCTACACTGGAGCTGGCTCCGCAGGCCCTGTCCATGTGTGGGTCTCTCTCCCCAGTAGATCTGTGAGCTCACTGAGGGCAGCTTTAAGTGACCGTGGAGCCCAGAAGGCCTACCACAGGGCTCGGATGTGAACTGTTTGTCAAGTGGTGGAGGAGGTAAACGAGGGCGGATGGAAGCCGAGAAGGTGTTAGCGATCCCAGTGTCCTCAGGGGAGGCTTCCCTGGGGAGCTGTGAGGGGTAGCTAGGACTGCTGAGCCCAGAAAGCAGGTCCACACAGCTCTGGGGAGCCCAAAGGGGGAGCACAGGGCCTCTCTTCCAGGGAGGGATGTGGCCAGTGTGAAGAAAGTTACAGGATACAAAGTTCCTCCATGAGGGAGGTATCCTGTCTGTGAGCATGAGAGGATGAGGGAATTTGTCCGGGGAGTGGAAGATGGGGATTCATCAGGCTGCAGGAACACAGGAAGAGATATGGTGGAGGGGGGGGTGGGTAGGTGGCAAAGGAGGATGGTGTCAGCCACTGCAGGCAGGGAGGGAAGGAGGCTGAAGAGAGGATGCAAGGCAGAAGTGAGCCCTCAAGTCCCTGAGAGGACAGGGCCTAGACCATCAGCCTGGTCAATGAGCCCTCCGGGGGAGGAAGGGCCAAAGCAGGGAACTGGCACAGATAAAGGTCATGGGATGTTTACTAAAACGTGGAGAATTCTGGAATCAAATCGTCTGCATGCCCCACTGAACAGATGGAGACACTGAAGTCCGGATGACATTTGCTAGGGCAAGGTCAGCCTTTGCTCTTTAAAATATCTTTTCTGATAAAAATCTCAGGGCTCCTAACGCCAAATTGCTTCCTCTGACTTATCAGAAGCCCAGGCAGCATAGCGGTTACTGCAAGGTCGGAAGTTTGATACCACTAGCCACGCCACAGGAGAAAAACAGCTTGCTACTCCTGTAAACAGTTACAGTCTCAGAAACCCAGGGGGCACTTCTGCTCTGTCTTACAGGGTTGCTAATGGCAGTGACTTTTTGACCTTGCTTATCACTATCCTAAACCAGCGGTTCTCAACCGTGGGTCTCCACCTCTTTGGGGGTCGAATGGCCCTTTCACAGGGGTCGCCTGATTCATAACAGCAAAATGCCAGTGATGAAGTAGCAAGGACAATAATGTTATGGTTGGGGGGTCACCACAGCATGAGGAGCTGTATTAAAGGGTCATGGCATTAGGAAGGTTGAGAACCACTGTCCTAAACGCAACTATTAACGATTGTACAAAAGAGAAGAGACCCCAGACTCCAGCATGTTCTAGAGGGACGGGGTCATTAAACCTGAAATGGGGCGAAGATGAAAAACAAGCTAAGCCCCACCGTGTGCAGCAGTTAATCACTGGCTTTGGCTCTTCTAGCCGCAGTCTCTGTGATGCCTGCCAATGACGCGTAGGATGACTTATAGTACAACCCCTTCCTGTGACGTATGTCTTTCCCTGTAATCAGGGGGCTTGCACGCCCCCAAAAGATATGTAAGCTTGGTTAGAAATAAATCTCCCCGCTCTCCGCTACCATGAAATGTGTCTGACTCCTTCATTCCCCTCTCTTTTCTCTCTCTTATTCTCTATGGCTTTGCTGTAATCTTTACTGATTATCGCTGTACAATTGTGCCTACCGGACCCGTGGTGATGTATTAGGGGCTGGCTCCCCTGACACCCTCCCTCCACCCCATCTCTTAGATAACGTGCGTCTGATTGCCCACGTTAGCTAAATGCCCACGCGGTTTCCCCAGTTCTCTGTAGGTGCTCTTTCGGCATACTAGCTACTCTACTTCTGATTAGACTCGTTCTGAGGTCAACTGCCCCTCCTTGAGCCAGCCCCCGACTTGCCCCAGGACGGCCCCATTGCGGGTTGAAGGGGGAGATAGGAGCTGGGCTGCTAACTGCAAGGCCAGCAGGTGGCGCCACCAGATGCGCCACCAGGGAGGCAGATGGGGTTTTCTACACCCACAGGGAAAGAACCACAGTCTTGGAAAGCACAGGGGCAGGTCTCCTCTGCCCTTTGTGGCTGCTCTGCTGGCAGGGACTGGATGGCGAGGAGCTTGCGTTTGGAGCACTGGGGAACAGCCTACGGAGCTCTAATGGCCAGTGTCAGGGCTCTCTTCAAACCAAAGGCATGGAAACAACTCGTCCAGAGCACTGATGGCGTCCATGAATCCCAGCCTCCAGGACCAGAAGAAACAGAGCGTGCTACTTCCCACTGCTGGCTGCTTTCGAAGACTCACCACAGAGGGTCTTGGATAGAGTGGGGGAAATGGGGAATCACCCTCGAAGCATAAAAAGACCCAGCTTACTGGTCTGTCAGAGACTGACCCCGGAGCCACTCTTCAGGCCTGGCACTGAGCTCAACGGTCAGCCAATCAATAGGCAGACCTGGAGGGTGAACAATCACACCCGAAGAATGCCCTCCTTAGGACAAAAGGGCAGCATCCGCCCTGCGGCAAAGCTCAGAAGGGAGCAACAGGTCGGAAAGAGGAATAGTAAGCATAAGACGTGGAATGCCATTCCTGTCGCCAAGCCTGTGCGAATTCACCATAGAGAAAGAAACCAGTGGAGGTCAAAGGGGGCAGCATTGGCTGAAGGACCAAGTGCAGAAGTGTTAGAAGCAAGGGTTGCACACCGCGAGGGAGACAGGTATACTGACAGGCCGCTAGATTCGGGACAAAGATGGTTGTCATTCAAAATGCCCATGCTAAATGAAAACTAGCTGTTCATGCCACAATAAAAGGGTTGGAAAGAAATCAGGCACACTGATTAGACACCTATGGGAGAAATCAAACTGAGCGTGTGCAGATTAGGGCCACCTAGGCCAGGTGAAGCTAAACCTGGCCACAACCTAGGCACATGACATCACACAGGTGCGCTTCAACTCGGCCCGTAAGATTGGCCAGTACCCTCAAGGGCGCCTTCCCAGCCAGTGGGGATAAAGGCAGCCGCTGTCAGGCCCCACCTCTCTTGTCTTTCCTGGGTGCGGCCCGCATCTCTCTTGCATGCGGGCACACGCCTGGGTGCCCGCGCCAGCTGCTCGCCCTCTGGGCCTCTGGGGAGTTCCTGGTTCTGCACGTGGTTCTTTCCACGTGGTTTTGCTCGTTCAGAAGCCAACTCCCGCGAGGTTCCTGTGCAGCCTCGTACGCTTTCCAGCAAGAGCGTGTGCTTTGAGACTGTCGTACCTGAAACCTTCCTGTCCCTGAGAAAAGTCACTTGGATTCCAAGACATCGAGAAGCAAGAACCGTCCGAGAAAGCTAACATTTGATTGTCATGAATGGGCTGAGACGAAATGTGTAGGAGGCTTGGATTTAAGACTGAGATCTGCTTTGCAATTCTACCCAATCACAATAGAGCTTATAAGGAAAAATTAAACTGTGTGGGAATTATTGACTGGAGAGCCAATTTGCTCTGGACACTTTCATTCAAACCACAGTAACAGATGTTTTAACGGAACAAACAAACAAACAAGAAAACTCAGGTGGCACCTGCACGTGAGACTGAGCATGGAATTGGGCTCCTGCTGTGGACGCCTGCCCCAGTGCACCACGCAGTTCTTCAAAGCCGAGCTCTGTGTCAAAAGTCCACCGGGGTTCCCTGGATACGTCCGGGGATATCTTAAAGGCTCAACTGATGGGCTGCAGCCCCGGAGGAAAATGACTTAAAGTCTATGTGTAATCTCTTGAGTTTAAGGGATGTTAAATAAATCAAATCAAATGAAATACTTTCAAGACCTATTGGTTTCAGGCCCAACAAACCCTTCCGGTGACTGGCTCCAGGTCACCAACCTGGAAGCTCCAGGTTAAGGCCGTGTGCAGCATTCCTTGGGAGAATCCCTGGAGGGTGAAAGGCCCTCACCCTCCTCAGACACTGCACTGCCCTCCTCGCTGATTTCTAAGGAGAAGCTGGGAGGGAAGGGTGGCAGCTATTGTTGTGGGGAGGGCAGTTCGGGACAGAGTGGGGCAGTTGGAGGTGGGATGGGGTGACAGGGCAGGAAGAGAGGAGGAGGGAGAGGCAGTGGGGAACTACAGCTTGAGAATAAAGCTACTTCCTTCTAAGGAGTTAGTGCCACCGGGGCAGACCTTACTACCCCTTATAATATTGGCGTAACTTCCATAACAGTGGGGTTTTAAGGCATTATTGAGGTTTTCCAATCCCTCATGGCCCAGCTGAGGAATCCACTTGCCATGCAGCCCCCTCTAGCCCCGGGCGACCCCTTATGTGTCCGAGCAGAGCTGTGCTAGTGACAGTTTTCTCAGAAGAGGATTGCCTTCTGAGATGCCTCTGGGTAGACTTGAACTCCTGTCTCTGACTTAGCACGGCACATAACAGCACCACCGAGAGCTAAGGACGAGGAGATTCCATGGACGGACTGGCCTGCCCAAGAATTAGCAAGTCGATGGCAGGGCCCATGTTGGGTAGCGTCTAGGCCTGGAATTCAGGTCTCCTGTTTCCCCCTCTGGTGTGGAAGGTGACGTGAGCACTCAGCTATCCGCACATGCCCCCCTTTAGAGATGAGAAGGCTGAGGCACAGGAAAAGGAAGAAGCTTCGTAGGTTTCTCCGTACATCGAGCTTAGATTCTGAAGCACTTGGTTTGTAAGAGGTTGCAGTTTATGGTGGAAGCCCTAACTTCATTCTGCATCCTTTCTGGCCTCTATCAAGCAACGTGGCAGGGTCGCCCTCAGAGTGTGTTTGAAAGTAGATTTGCACTCCAGGCACAGCCCTGAAGGAGCTCTGGTGGCGTAGTGGGTTACACATTGAATCACGAGGTAAGTGGTTCAAATCCAGCAGTCACTCTGGGGGAGAAAGATGAGGCTGTCTGTTCCTGCAAAGATGTAAACGCTTGGAAACCCCAAGGGGCAGTTCTTCTCTGTCCTATAGGGTCACTATAAATCATAACCGACTCCATGGCAGAGAAGGGACAGCCCAGGGAGGGGCAGTCTGGCCCACTGGACACTTGCCTGGGTGTGTTCTTAAAGATTTCTGGAAAAAATAGTCCCCATATTATCTAAAACATTTGTGTCCTGCTATCTGAGGTAGGGAACAAAAGAGATCCCAAATCTCAAATATAACTTATAGGGTCACATTTATTAAATCTTACACAGGACAGAACAAGGCAAAAACAAAGAAACGGTATCATGTGGAGGAAGACCTGTGCATGAAGCCGCGATGGCCTCCTGTGGGAGTCTGCACGTCCCTCAGCCCATGGCCTGCGCCGTCCGCTGTCTTTAGGCTTCCCATTCCCGGATGTTCCCTGGCCTATTGTCCTGCCTGAGTTTGGCCTTTGTGATGATTGGTGCTCGGTGGCAGGCAGCCGCCATGCTCATTGGACACCTCTGCCAGGCATCCAAGCGCACCTCATTTGCATGTGGACCGTCCAAGTGCACCTCATTTGCATGCGGACCTGTTTGAGGACTGATGCCTGACTTTTTTTCCATATTTGGTAGCTGTGTGATTATTGGATACTACCTGTTACACTTTATTAGCATATGATGTAATGTTACCCGCCCACCATTGGGTATTTAGGCCTCTGCCTTCTGCTCAATAAACGAGGCTTGATCAGACTCCTGTCTTGCCTCTATTTCTCACGTCTCTTGCCCCTCTTCGTTCCCGGTCCCTTTTTCAGGTATCCACGTTGTTTGATGACCTGCAGGACGGTTCAGCCTCCAAAGACTTACAGAACTACAGAACTACGCTGTTTACTTAGGACATAAGGAGCCCTCGCTGTGTCAGGGTTGCAAGTTGGGCAGCTAACCATGAGGTCAGAAGTTTGAAACTACCAGCCACTCCTCAGGACGAGGCTGTGTGCTCTGCTCCTGTAGCAATGTAAAGTCTTAGAAACCTGGAGTGGCACTGCTCCTCTGTCCTGTGGGACCGCAGTGAGCCGGAATCAATTCTATGGCAGTAAACGGATGAACTAGGACATGAGAAGGCGGGGAAACTACAGGATGAAACTGGTGGCAGGTCAAGACATCACAACTGCAGGCTGGACTACAGAAGTGGGGATGGGACCATGATTGAGGCGTGTACACTCTTCTAGCTGGAAAAGCTTACAAGAGTGATTCAGGGCCCTCCAACGAAGGCAATCTGGATAGGACTCATAACCTGGCAGATTCTAGTACCCCAAGTCCCATCGAGGGCATAACCAGGCAAGATGCTAAGGGCGAGGCAGTCCCTCCCTGGTCTGGCTAGAGGAGTCACAGTGATCCAGTTTCTCATGCGTTATACCTGAGGTCAAAACTCTTCCCATTGATGGTTGATGGTCAGAAGGCATTCGATGAAGGTTTCGTTTATGTGGAGTCTCAAAAATTTAGGACTTTCACTGGAATAAGTTCTTCCACAAACCCAGTGCTCAGAGGTTAAGCTCCAACACATAGCTATTGATACCCCTAATAAGGGTCCATATGCTGGAGCAGTAGAGCCAGTTTACTACCTCCAAGTTCATGAGCAGGTGACACCAGCGGGGAGACGGACAGTCCCGGAGGCAGCCTGGATGGCATTCATGTGAAATCAGAACACATAGAGATTATACACATTTAACTTTGGAATCCACACCCTGGGGAGTCACATATAGATGTTTTACATTAAGTTGGCTATCAGGATAACCATGAGATGCAACTGCTGACTATGTGCAAGCAGACCACAGAACAATAAGGTTCTTTAGGTCTTAGGTCCGTCTCGGGACGTGTCTGTTGACTGACTAGAGAGCAAGAGTTAGCTTTCCTTAGGTGTTTCCCAGTGTTGGCTGCAGGCTTTTTCGGGAGCCATCATGTTTGCCGCAGGTACAACAATTCCAAAGGGCCCGAGATTGGGGACGGTGACGCCGTGGTGTCAATTAAACTACCTACAGTAAGAGAATTGGGTGACATAACTTGGGTTACACCATAACCAGGGCCCCAGGAACATGAGTCATACCCGACCAACACATAGCCAGGACTTCTGGTTTTTGTGTGTGTGTGTTTTTTGGGGGGGGCGGGGACTCAAACACACTGTCATTGAGTCCTTTCTAATTCTTATCGACCCTATAGGGCAGGGTGGAACTGACCCTGTGGGTTTCAGAGTGGCTGGTGGCTTTGAACGGCGAATGTTTCAGTTAGCAGACCAAACACATAACCCGCTAATGCCCCCAAGACCAAGACAAATCAGCCCAACGAGGGAGACCATCCTAATGAAGTTGCAGTAGTGTCCAGAGAGCCCACGGTCACATGGCTCATTACAGAACATAGAAAATGGAGCAGAATCTCACACAGTCGGGATCGGTGGCAGATCAATTCATCACTGCAGCGGTTGGGGGTATGGAAGGGTGAACGGAACCATAATTGGCCTATGCATACAACTGCAGATTAGAAAAGATGATAAAATTGGTTCTGAGTCCCTACATGCACCACTACTTTGGTCAGGTTACAGCTCCTGCCTAGGTGAACCTGGAGAGCCCTGGTGGCATAATGCTTGCCCATTGGGCAACTAACCGAAAGGCCAGCAGTTCAAAACCACCAACCACTCCAAGGGAGAAAGCTGAGACTTCACTCCTGTAAAGAGTTACAGTCTTGAAACCCCCCAGGGGCAGTTCTACCCTGTGCGCCAGGGACAAGATGGGTTGCAATTGACTGGGTGACAGTGAGTTTGAGTTGTAGGGTCACTAGGAGTTGGACTGGACTTGATGGCAGTGAGTCTATGGTCCCAGGACTCCAATTTCCACCAGGACACAGGCCAGTCCCTGAGGGCAAAGTTGCCCCTCTCTGGGCTGGTTTGAAGAATGTTAGTAGTCTACCTTAAACCCGTTCTGCCTGAGGGCAAAGCTTTCCACACTGCTGGTTAATGGTCAGAACAAGCTCAATAGAAGTTAAATGTATGTCTAAACCCTAAATGATGTCCACTCCCACTGGAAGCCTTCCAGTAGGACCAGTGCTTAGAATTTAACCTGGGACACAGGTAGAAGCCCCAGAACCCATCCTGTACACTTTTCCAATCTATAATGGTGCATGTGTTAGAATCATGGTCTTGATATTGCTTCTGGGTTTCCTGGTGAATTGATATTTTTTCCCCCTAAGACAAACAGTATGGAAAGGTTCTAAATGAAAACTAACACTTCCAGCCAACGGCATCCTAAGGCACCCATCTCATGGTTTCCCTGCATCTTTCAGGCCACAGTTTCACTCATGCAAGGATGTGTCTGTGCATACGTCTGTGTGTGCACATGCATATGTGTATGTGACATACATGATCTCATGCTGTCAGGCCGCTGCTGTGTATTCTTTTCTGAGCTGGTCCACACCACGAGTTCCTCTTGCTTCCTATGAACACAGAGGTCTCCTCCTCTCCTCTGTAGCTGCTGAGAACCTGCGGGGCCTACAGGCCAGATGGGAGGTCAGGCACAGAGCCAGGGCCTCCTTCCATGCACATCCCCAAATCACTCAGGGTTCAGTTTCAGATCCTCCTTTTCGCTTCTCTTTCTTGGGAAATCTATGGCTCTTTCCACTAGGGTTACATTACCAATCATTTCGAAATTGGATGAGGCCTTTGAACCCCACGGCAGAGGCAGTGGTGGGTCTTGTGAAAGTTGTAGTCATGGGGTGAGAGTCTGGGAAGGGACTGGGCCTGGATCTCAGAGCAGCCAAGATACCTCCCTGCGAGGACCTCCTCACCAACTGACTTGCATTAAAAATGCAGTAAAAGGGGGAAAACGGGGACCTGGTGTTGGGGGTTTAGGTGGAGAGAAAATGTTTTGAGAAACGATGTACAAATGCGCTTTACACAATTGATGTGTGTATGGATTGGGATAACAGCTGTATGAGCCCCTAATAAAATGTTTAAAAATAAAAAAAAATTTTTAAAAACTCAAAAAAAAATGCAGTAAAAAACACAATTTGTCCCATGAGATTCGAGAGAATGACAACAAACAGAAATCAAAGGACTACAAATCGACAAAGAAGAAGTAAAACCTTCTCTATTTTCAGGTATGATTTTATATGTAGAAACCCCCAAAGACTTGACAGGAAACTTGTTGCAAACAATTGAAAACAGCTGGCAACGTGGGAGGATACAAGATTAATGTACAAAAATCACTTGGATCCCTGTATAGTAACAAAGAGAGCTCTGAAAAGTAAATCAAGAAAACAACAACATTTGCAACAGCCCCACAAAAAATGAAATAATTAGGAATACACGAGACAAAGAAAATATTTGTACAAAGAAAACAACAAAACACCACTACAAGAAACTGTCATAAATTGAAGAATGTTCCATGTTCATGGAAAGGATTGTATAGATGAAAATTTCTATACACTCTATAAATCCGTGGGTGAAGGGAGACGTTCGACAGTGTAAGATATGACAAAATAATAATTTATAAATTATCGAGGGTTCGTGAGGGAGGGGGGAGAGGGGAGGGAGGGGGGAAAATGAGAAGCTGATGCCAAGGGCTTAAGTGGAGAGCAAATGTTTTGAGAATGTTGAGGGCAACGGATGTACAAATGTGCTTTGCACAATTGATGTATGTATGGATTGTGATAAGAGTTGTATGAGCCCCCAATAAAATTATTAAAAAATAATAATGGTTTGGGCCGGGTCCAGACCATACAGCCCCTTCCCCCAGCCTCTCAGAAAGACGGGTGATCTGCTGGACTTTGCAGTCCCTGCCTCCAGCAGTCCAAGGAGCTTATCTCTCTGGGCAGGGCCCACACAGCCCCTTCCCCCGCCTCTCTAGGCCAGGGCTGGACTGTGCAGCCCCTCCCCTACATGCCAGGAAGCTGGTCTGGGAGGGACTCACACAGCAGCTGCAGCGCCAGGAAGCCTCCCTGCTCCTTATCGACCACCAGCACCAGCAGCTCTCTTCACCTCGTTTGCATATTTCCCTGACCCGAATCCTACCAATATCCCACTGGCCCACCCACGGGCGCGGTTTCCCTGACTTTCCCTGACCCAATAAGGCCGCTCTTCACCTCACGTTCTTCGTCTCAAGCCTAGCTCCGTTCAGGGTCTCCGTGTTGACTTCTCAATAATAATAAGAAATCACCGAGAAAAAAACTCTATACATCCAACACAATTCCAATCCAGACCCCAACTTCATTCTTTAAATAAATGGAAAAACTAAGCACGAACTTTATATGGAAAGCAAAGCAAAGACGTTCTTAACAAGAAGAACAAATTAGAAGGCCTGTCACTTCCTGACCTCAAAACCAATTACACAGCTGCAGTAGTTAAACTGGCCTAGTACTGGTACAAGATAGATATGTAGGAATAGAATAAAGAATTCAGAAATAATACATCTGCCTACAGACATCTGATCTTTGACAAAGGATCAAAAAACATTAAATGACAAGGAATCTCTTCAATAACTGGTGCTGGCAAAATGGAACTCCATCTGCAGAAGAATGAACCAGGATCCATACTTCACCCCATATAAAATTAAGGACTCAAGATAGAGCAAAGACCTAAATGTAAATATTAGAGCTAACAAGATCATCAATGAGATGATAGAGATAAACTTAAGGCCCTTAATGCAGGGCATAGACACACTACCAAGTTCAACAAAGAGAAAAAACCCAGCAGAAGACAAAATAGATGACAGGAACCAACTTAAAATAGGATACCTTTGTACATCAAAAGATTTCCTCAAAAGAATTCAAAAAAATAACCCACAGACTGGGGGGAAATTTTTGATACTGACACAATGGACAATCTGTTGAAAACTCCACCATCTCAACTAGAGAAAATGGACAAAGGACGTGAACAGACAGTTCACCCAAGACATCATGAAAATGGCCAACAAACACAGGAGGAAACCCTCAGGATGACTTGTCTTCCAAGAGATTCAAATAAAAAACAGTGAGATGAGATACCACGTCACACCAACAAACACAGCAAAGTTCAAACAACAGAAAATAAATGCTGGAGAGGTTGCCGAGAGATTGGCACTCTCACCTACGCTGTTGGTGGAACTGTGAGAATATGTGACCACTGTGGTAAGTGATAGGGTGCTACTTCAAAAACCTGAGACTAGAAATCCCATGTTGTTATTGGGGCTGTGCCCCCGAGCTGGTGCTGACTCAGAGCAGCCTTATGTAACAAAACAAAAGGCTGCCGGTCCAGCACCAGCCTCCCGATGCTGCTTATGGTTGAGCCCATTGTTGTAACCACTGTGTCAATCCATCTTGCCAAGGGTCTTCCTCTTGATCTGTACCCGTCTACTTTACCAAGCATGACGTCCTTTTCAAGGGACGAGCCTTCTCTTGATAAAATGCCCAAAACATGAGACAAAGTCTTGCCATCTTTGCTTCCAAGAAGAGTTCTAG
Source organism: Echinops telfairi (assembly GCF_000313985.2). Lineage (NCBI taxonomy): Eukaryota > Metazoa > Chordata > Mammalia > Afrosoricida > Tenrecidae > Echinops > Echinops telfairi. The sequence continues at coordinate 64,019,005 of NW_022103968.1, read as the reverse complement.
TTGCACTCCGTCCAAGAAAAATCTGTTCTTTAGACAGTCCGTGGTACTTTCAATATTATTTGCCAGCACC
>NW_022103968.1:64015608-64016521 GCF_000313985.2 Echinops telfairi | reverse complement strand
GGGCCACGTGGGAAGGTATTAAGAAATGACACTATAACTATCATTGATTGGGGGCCTCACGGAAATTTTTTAACAAATTGCTCAGAAGAATCCAACATCACATCATGTGATTCTGTCAGTGATTGCAAGTGACACAGGATCCCTAATGGCATTGCCACTACTGGGTCACAGCTAATGACGTGGCGTGAGGGGGACCTTGTACCTCTGGTCCCAGGTTACTGAAACCTGAAACAGGACCTCAACAGTGGCACCTGTGGGCATTACCTCTGGCCACTAAACGTTTAACGGGTTATACAGGAAGCGTTAGTGGCACCAGTCAATCTGGCTACCCTTATGCTTTCCACAAAAATGAGACTCGATACATAGTCTCGTGTGTGAAGCTGCCTTACGTGCTCCTGTAGGAAATATCATTCATTATACACGAAACTGCTCAGAGTGCCACTTGCCATACCTCTAAATTGTTCACTTGTATTAACCATACTCTGCTTATAAATCTTTCTAAAGACAGCACCCTCATCCTAAGGAGCTGGATGGGGGTGTGGGTCCTGGTGGAGATGAAGCACAGGTGAAGAGCAGTCCAGAATCGTCCTTCACAGTGCAAGTGATGGCAGAGATGCTGAAAAGACATCACCAGTTTGTGGGAATGGTTGTTGCAGCCGTCATCGGACTCACAGCCATTGCCACCACTGCTGCGGTCGGTCGCTGGGGCAGTCCTGCAGGAGCCCATCAAAACTGAGTATTCCGTGCAGAAGTGGCAAGCGCACTCACATCAGCTCTTGGCCACTCAGGCTAAAGTGGACGATGGACTAGGGGGGAACAGCGGAGCTGCAGCAAACTGTCCTGTGGTTGGGAGATCAAATTGTGGACGTGCAACACCACTTAATGCTGAAATGTAATTGGAATGTACCTGATT
>NW_022103968.1:64001105-64002502 GCF_000313985.2 Echinops telfairi | reverse complement strand
TTCTGGTAGAGGCTGCTCACCAGCAATATAATCTAGTCTTCTGCTGGACAAGGACAGTCACAACAAACACACTATGTCCTGATTTAATGCAAAACACTCTAGGCCTGCGGTTCTCAACCTGTGGGTCGCCACCCCTTTGGGGGGTCAAATGACCCTTTCACTGGGGTCACCTGATTCATAACAGGAGCAAAACGACAGTTATGAGGTAGCAACGAAAATAATTGTATGGTTGGGGGGGTCAGCACAACATGAGGAAGGGCATTAAAGGGTCGCGGCATCAGGAAGGTTGAGAACCAGTGCTCTAGGCTCTCCCAATTTACCTCTGAAAGTCTCGCAGCTGCGGGCAGGTGGAGGGCCACAGGTCTAAGCAGCCAGGCCAGAAGAGCTCGGTGTTCGGTGCCATCAGTCAGCTCTGACTCATAGGCGGCCACCCTAGGCCCAGCGGCGAGAAACACTGCCTGGTCCGGTGCCACCCTAATAACCGTTGTCGGGCTTGAGCCCATTGTGGCAGCCACCACGTGGGTTCTTCTCCTGGAGGGTCTTCCTCATTTTCCTCTCTGATTGGCCACTTTACGTAGCAGAGGTCCATCTCCAGGGATCAGCCTCTCCTGACAGCATTCCGAAGTCGGTGAGACCCAGCCTCACCGTCTGCACATTGTGGTTCTACTTCTTCCAGGACAGACTTGCTGCTTCTGGCAGTCTCCAGCACCGTCCACGTTCTTCTAGAACACCGGAACTCAAATCTTCCATTGTTCTGCAGTCTCCCTTGTTCATTGTCCAGCTTCCACGTGCATGGGAGGTGACCGAAAGTACCATGGTTCGGACAAGGTGCCCCTTAGGCCCCCAAATGACAGTCTTTTCTTCAGTACTTGTCTAGGTCTTGGGGAGCAGATTTGCCCAGTGCAGCACATCGCTCGATTTCTTGACTGCTGCTTGCATGAGCATTGGTTACAGATGCAAGCAAATGAAATCCTTGACAACTTCCGTCTTTTCTTCCTTTATCATAAGAGTTGTGACGATTTTTGTTTACTAGGGACACCGAATCACCTGATAAGCTAATCTCAGAAAAGGGAGGAAGGCAGGGTTTAATCAATCAGGTTAAGATCAGCCGATAGTCGATTTTCTTTTGTTCTCCATCCTCTGCTTTTTATAAGCTTCATCTGGTTGGCAGCTGAGGTAGTTTATTGTGCCAACCTGGCCAATAAACCCACGTGGGATTAATTGAGGGCGGAGGGATAAATGGCTCAGTGAGCCTCGCTTTTCGAGTTCTTGGATCCCTTGCTATGTGATGGTCGGATCAGGCTGACTTCCTGCAAGACATCCCTGAGGAGAAGTCACATGGACCTACCCCGATGCAGCCCTGGGTGCTGGAGCAGCCGTGTGGAGACCCCTGCCAG
>NW_022103968.1:63990715-64000737 GCF_000313985.2 Echinops telfairi | reverse complement strand
TCTTAGGAAGACATTTGTCTTCATCTTGTTAGGGGACTTTAAAAAAAATGCCCACCCCAGAACAGGGGCTCCCGAGGGGCTGTGCTGGGTCCGTTCAGTGCAAGTCAGAGAGGTCAGCCCGGAGGGTTAGGACTGCACTCTTCTGGAATTCCAAAGGGATCGTCTTGATAGATGTTTCTGGAAGGACACAGGACATTCGTGGGGGCTTATGAAGAATTTCAGAAAGTTGGAACTTGCATCGGTGAGAAAAGGACCAGGAGTGTTGCCTCAAAGAATGGGCGGGTGTCTGTCCTACTCTCCACGGATCGCAGGCAGGTGTGAGCGTGCTCTGTTTGGACTCCATCCTTGCATGGGGGAACTGGACCCCCCCAGCAGCAATACTTGTTGGCTCACTTTTATACGACAGCTAGTCAATGAATGTACAAGTGTGCTTTACACAATTGATGTGTGTGTGGATTGTGATAGAGTTGTTTGAGCCCCTAATAAAACAATAAAAAAACAATAGCGATTGCTCACAGTGGTGTGCCTTTCTCAACTAACAATGTGTCGTGGGCACTTTGGGGCCCACCCTCCAGCTTCCTCATGACTGGTGAACTGGTCCTTGATGGTGGTCGTGAAGCTGCCTCCCATTTCTCATGATCGTTATCATCACCCATGCAAGGCACCCTGCTCACCCATGCCGCTTTGTTCACTTCGATCTGTCTCACTTGGGTAGACCTCCAGATGTAAAGCTGCTGAACTAGATTCCCTATGGGTTCCTCGAGCCTCGAGTGGTCCTAAGGCTTTCCTCGGGACCACTGGGAACCTTGGGACTCCCGGGGAGTGAACTGAAGGACTGAGTGGGATCTGGTTTTCCGTAGGCCAGATAGCCCTGTTGGATACCTGGCTGCTCTTTGGAATCACCTGAACAGCTTTGTAAAACATTAAACCAGGCTCTCTGGGGTGAATGTGGAGATGGGAATATCTTTTTTAAATTCCTTAGATTTCGTGGGAGGGAGGGGAAAAATGAGGACCTAATGCCGGGGGCTTAAGTGGAGAGGGAATGTTTTGAGAATGATGAGGGCAATGAATGTACAAATGCGCTTTACACAATTGATGTATGTATGGATTGTGATAAGACTTGTATGAGCCCCTAATAAAATGATCAAAAACAAATAAATACTATTACCTCTAAGAAAAAAAATTCCTTAGATTTCTCTAAAGCCAGGGTTCCACATTAATAGTTTGAAAACCATTTACTGGAGGAGGGATGGAGTCCTAGAGGGGCCATGTTCTCCTGAGCCCTCCCTGCTCACTGGGAGCAAAGCTAGTCCAGAGCCGGAGCTTCTGTGGTCCACGGGGTGAAAGTCACTGCCATTGTGCACCCTCGCTCTGCAGGTTGCTCTGCCCTCTGATGGGGAGATCCCAGGGTAAAGACAGAACCAAGTGGCTTCAAAACGCTGGTGGAAAAACTGCATTATCTTTTAATCCTATTTTTACAAGAACTTTTGGAAGCCTCCCTGTGTCTAGAGATACAGATGTGTGATGTAAAAGATTTGCAAGCAACTGAAAAGCATCCAGCACCAGAATTGGGGACTGAACTAAGACTTAAACATGTCCCCGCCTCTATCATTGTCAAGAAGCAGGGATGGCTAGACTTCATCGGATGCACTTTGGACTTGTCGTGAGGACAGGCGGGTCTCTGGAAAAGGCCCTCGTGTTTGGTGAAGTAGAGGATCAGCGGAGCAAAGGAAGGCGGTCCAGAGACGGTCTGACACAGGGACTGCACGGACGGACTCAAGCACAGAGACGGCGGTGAGGTTTTGTCCCGTTGTACCGAGGCACCCAACAACAGCATCACTGCCAAGGATGAAGCGCTTGAAGCTGCAAAAGTGTGGAGACATTAGTCCAAAAACCCTGCCAAACTCACTACTGCTCAGTCAAGTCCGACTCACGGCAATGCTGCATCGGGTTTCCCAGAATGCGACTATTCATAGGAGCAGACGGCCTCATTTTCTCCCACAGAGGGGCTGGTGGGTTTGTGAACCTGGTGGTTCACAGTGCAATGTCTCACCCACCGTGCCACTAAGGAGAAATGAGGACTCCCTTTAAATTGGTCTCGGCCCAATCTTCGAGAGAGAATTTGATCATCCAAATTTTAAAAACGTTAAACAGCGCGTTCTGTTTGCACCAGCAATTTCATATCTAGGAAAATAACATGTTCCAAGATAGCTATACCTACATGCTCATCACAGGATCGTTCGTCATAAGAAATATAACTGGAAACAATATAAAGGTGAGACGCAAGGAACGGATTACAAATATTAATTATCCTGCATCTCATAGCGAAACATCAAATTGCTAGCAAGAGAGATGAGACTGGTCTCTGGGCATTGATGCGCAGAAACAAACATCGGAGACGGGGTCCTCTCAGCAGGTTACGATGAGTGTGTTTTAGGGTCTCAAAGGTGTCATCTTGATAGTTTTCTCCAAGGACAGAGAACACACCAGGAGACTTATTAGGAAGAAGGTTAAAGAAAACGGAAAACTGCATTAGTGAGGACAAGACGGAGAAAGTTGTGCCAGGGAATTTTTTCCGCAATGTTAAGTAAACAGCTTGGAGAAAGGAAGGAGCAGGAACAATAGAGGGAATGCCAGCGCAGAGGGAGAGGCAGGCAGAGAAGGGCTGAGCCGTGAGATAGGCAGGGTACTGCACAACTCCCACCAAAGACTGAACTGACCCTTGAAGTCGCAGGAACGACCCAGCCAGAGTCCTGGGGCAGAACCACAAAGACACAGCACGAACTCGGGGGAGGGGGTGTGAGGGACAGTGGTTATGGTTAGGCTGCTAGCGAGCCACCAGGTCAGCGGTTCCAAACCACCAGCCCTTTGACAGCAGGAAGAGGAAGCTCCAGTCTCAGAAACCCCCAGAGGCTGTGAGTCTCAATCCGCACGCAGGGTGGCAACGCGGGGAGTCTGAGCGCAGCATCAGTAAAGGGGCGGTACCCTACCGAAAGCCAGCCAATTGCAGAGTCCCGCGGACCAGCCGGCCAATCACAGAGGCTCAGCCTACAGCCGTCTAGAAATCCTACTTTTCCAACCAACCGAAGCCCACTCCTGGAACCACAGTGTGCCTGCTCATTCTTGGAGGGTAGGAAACGTTGTCCTTTGACAGTGGAAAGAAAGAAAAAAAAGAGACAAAAGCTTATATTGTGATAGTTGTGTTTAGTAAATGTGGTTCCTGTGGCAATATTTTTTAACTTGCCCTCAGATGTGGGGGGGGAAAGGCAAATTCCAAAATAGTATGTGGTCTCACTTTTTCTCAAAAGTAAATTAATGATACATATTTGTGTCTATATTTATGTATGACATACATTTCTATTTTGTTTAAATGTTTACCCAAGGAATGTGCTAATTCCTTGTATAATCAAAAATGTAATGTATAAGAAGAAAAAAATGCGACAATATTTTCTAGCACTTGTAAGTATTTATTAGGCAAAATACAGAAAAACAGGAATGAAGAACATATTTGGAGCACCCTGTTTGCAGAAGGCTTTGATGACAGCGAAAACCCAAAATCCACTTGTAGCATCCACATGTGGTTCAGATCAAAACTCAAACCACACTCACTGCCACTGAGTCAATTCCCACGCATAGTAACCCTCCAGGACAGGGCGGAACGGCCTGTGAGAGTCTGAGACTCTAATTCTTTGCACCAGTAGAAAGCCCAGGCTTTCTCCTTCAGAGCGGCTGGCGGTTTTCAACTGCGACCTTGCAGTAACAGCCCAACCCCACCAGCGCTCTTTACGGAATAGAAAACCTCCATCCAATCTCTTCTGACCTTAGCTACAAAATGAGAACAGTCTTGGTGTCTATCTGTCTAAGATAGGCAGGACAAGCAATGTCCAGGGGACGGCGACAGGATGGGGGGCGTGGGGATGGAGGAGGTGGGGGAAGGGGAGCGGTGAGCCAGTAACCACAGGGACAGGGGAACAGTGAGGGTGCTAAACGTGACGGTGAGGAGGGTGGAGAGTTCCTGGTCATGTCTGTTCAATTGAAGCACATTCAAGAGGAATTATTTAGAGGTGGACAATGGGTAAACATGGGACCATGAGACTGGGGCAGGAAGAAAGGAAAAAGAAAAAGAGGAAAGAAGATGAAAGTATTAATATACATATGTATAGGTATTAATATAAATATATATATGTATAAGTATTTGTAGATATAGTTTATGTGTAAACATAAAAATAGATAAAGATGGGTGTACATGTAGATGTGTATGTGTATTTGTGTGTGTGTGTCTGTAAATACAACAAGGAGACAGATGGACTTTGGGTCTCTTTTTAAATCTTACCTTAGTACAAGAATGGTTTGTTCTAATAATGCGGCATTATATGATACTCACTTCCTGAGATGATGGCTGAAGACAAATGGGTGCATAAGCAATATGGTGAAGAAAGCTGACGGTGCCTGGCTATTGAAAGATATAGTGTCTGGGGTCTTAAAGGTTTGGAATTAAACAAGTGGCCGTCTAGTAGGGAAGCAACAAAGCCCACATGGGGAAGCACACCAGCCTGTGTCATCATGAGGTGTCGATGGGAATATAAATTAGAAGTTCAAAAACAAGCAATAGCATTGACGCGAAGGAGCAGGGACAAAGTGAAGATCCCCAACTCATCTGTGAGATAATTGGACAGGCCCTCGCAGAAGGACCACACAGAAGGGATGATACATAGGGTGAGGTATAGCACGGATGAAATACATAACGGTCCTCTAGTTATTTAATATTTCCTCCCCTACCATTAAAGTCTTTGTTTTTTACCTCATTAATCTTGTTATACCTGCATGGTTCATTTGTATAATTAAGATTATTGGATGCCTGAAAGCCAAGATAGATAACCCGTCAGAACTAGCAATGGGAGTAGTGGTTCCCTAAGGAAACAGGAAGAGGGGGGGAGGGGGGCAGATAGCAATGATGACTGGATGACCCCACTTGAGGGGAACAAAAACAGAATTGCAGGTGAATGGATGCATTGGATGATGTAAGATACAGCTCATCATCATCATCATCATCATAATAATAATAATAATAATAATATATACTATAATAAGAGTTCCTGGGGAGAAGGTGGGGGAGGGAGAGGATAAAGGGGAGCTGATATTAAGGGGCTTAAGAAAAGGTTTGAAACTGATGGTGGTAGCGATTGTACAACACTGCTTGATCTGGCTGAACTATGGAATGTTATGACATCTGCAAGAGCTCCCACTAAAATTATTTTTTAAAGAACAAAGATGAGAACAGTCTTGCCCTTGGCCCCGGGGAGACTGCCCCTCCCTGGGGTGGACTGGAGTGGAGGTCATCTACGTTCCTTCCTCTTCGTTTTCAACTTCTCCATTTCAATCACCAATAATTATCAATGCATCCTTGATCCATTTCCAACTGAAGTCCTTGCTACAGTTCTTCCATTTCTTCATCACTAGCTTTGGTGGTTGGAGCATACATTTGAGTCATAGTTGTATCGACTGGATTTCCTGGAAGGTGGATAGATAGGATCCAATCGTAAACAGCATTGTGCTTCATGATGGATTTAGCAAGATCCTTTCCGACAATGAATGCCACACCATGCCTCTTGATTGTGTTATTCCTGGCATTGTGTACATCACGTAGTTTTCTGACTTAAAAGGGCCGATACCAGTCCATCTCAGCTCCCGAGTGCCTAGTGTTGCAGGTTTAAATAAATAGCAGCCACTAGAATGTCTTGAAATTTAGAAGAGTCTTTATTTGGCTAGCTGGGCTACCGAGAAACGAAAGTTGTTCCCCTCATAGCAGCCCGAGTGGACCTCTCAGTCCTTCTAGAAAGGCAAAAACTAATCTATCATTTGTCAAGGACTCAAGCAAGTGTGGACCGAAATAGAAACAATCACTTCAAAAAGAGCAAGTAAGACATACCTGTTATTAAAAGTAAACAATACCAGAATTGATTATAACATCCTGGTGAACGTAACAAGATTAATCACACCATTCAGATTACAACATCAAAGGGAATAATATTGACAAATAATCAAAAGAAACAATCTATTGAAGAATAGTCAAAACTAATTATAACGTTCTGAACCCAGGAATATGAGAGTGCATTTTAAAATTAATCACCAATGGAGATTTCCCAGAAGGGAAGGGGGGTTGGGTGGGTCAACTAGCAGTCAGCTTTCCAAGATCGACCACTTCTAATTTTCCTAAATCCATACTTGGCACATTAGGAGATGTTTGCAGCTGTCTCTCTTTACCTTGAGTCGTGCCCCATCAGCAAATGAACATCCGAGAGCTCCCCTCCCCCGGCTTTACCCCACTCACGTCACCATGTCCCTTCCCTCCAAGTAATCAGCTCCTCTGCAGCCACATTTCCAGGACCCGAGGCGACCATCGGTCAGCAGTCTCTCCAACAATGCTCTGCTTCATTTGTGTAGGCTGTCACCATCTGACAATGCTTCGAAGCTATGCATAAGGTTTTCCGTGGCTTCTTCCTCTGAGGAGGGGAGCCAGGTCCTTTTGCACAATCTCTTCTCAGTCTGGAAGCTCTGCTGACACCTGTTTACTTTGGGTGACCCTGCTGGCCTTTGAAACACCAGTGCCATGGCTTCCCACATCACAGCAACGCACAAGTGACCACGGTACAACACATGGACAGACATGCAGACAGACCCTCCAGAGAAGCTGGACTACGTGAGGAAGAGTGTGGCATCAGGACTGGAGGAAGGCTTACTAACAACCTGCAATACACACATGGCATGGCCTTGCTTGCTGAAAGTGAGGAGGACTTGAAGCTCTTGTTGATGAAGATCAAGGATTTGTAACCTTCAGTATGGATTTAGACTCAGTGCAAAGAAGACCCAAATCCTCACAATTGCACCGATAGGTAGCATCATGATCAACTGAGAAAAGGTTAAAGTTGTCAAGGATTTTGTCTTACATGAATTCACAGCGATGCTCATGGAAACAGCAGTCAGGAGATCCAAAGACCAGTTGCATTAGGTAAATCTGCTGCACAAGGCCTCTTCAGAGTATTGAAGAGCAAGGATGTTACTTTAAGGACTAAGGTGTGTGGGACCCACGGCATAGTATTCATTGTATCATATGGATGAGAAAGTTGGACATTGAGTAGGGAAGCCCTTAGACGAGTTGATGCATTTGAACTGTGGTGCTGAAGAGGAATACTGCAAGTACCATGGGCTGCTGGAAGGACAAACTGACCTGTGTTGGAAGAAGTAAGACCAGAGTGCTCCTTGGAGGCCACGATGAGCAGACTTCATCTGACACACTTGGACGTGCTGTCAGGAGAGACCAGTGCCTGCAGAAGGACACCATGTTTGGTAACGTGGAAGAGCATTGAGGAGGAGGAAGGGCCTGGGGAGTTGGGTTGACACAGTGGCTGCATGGATGGAGTTGCTGTGGGTTGGAGCTGACTCAATGACACCTATCAACAGCAACAATATTTTAATGTAAGCAGTTCACCCATCATGAAAAAGCTCTTGCAAATGTCACTGCTTTTAGTTGTGTAATATTCCATTCGATGATTGCCTCATTCTTAAAATAACTTCTCTATTATCAGGCATTTGGATTACCCCCAATCTACTCTTCAGAGATGTACATTGATCTTCTCCTTTGTATATAATGCGCTTCCTGGCTCTAGGCCTTAAGCTTGATTCCACAAGTGAATCACTAAGCTGAGGGAAATGAACATTTTTAAGTCACTCAATCCTCGTCCAAATTACTTTCGGAAAAGGTTGAAACTGTCTGCTCTCCCAGCAGCAGTGCGCAAGTGGTAATTTTTTATTGCATCTCTGCAAAAGCTGGTTTCCGGTCCAATTCTTCTGCCTACAACAGGCCAGGCTCTCTCTGTGCGTGTCCTCCTTCCTCATGCTTTACTAGTGAGGGCAGAGCACCATGGGTTCAAGTCATGGCTACACACGTGTGGCTGACTGTGTGACTTTGGGAACATTCCTGACCCGCTCCGTGGAACAATGAGGATCGTGCCAGAACTGAAGCAAAGCCCTGGGCCATCCTGCTCATTCCCCTTCTCTAACGCTTGCCTTCCTGCCCATGTGCCTGAACTTGCGTTCCAGAGATCACACAAGGGGAGACAATGTTAGTATGTTTCTTCTTTGGGGTAGTCCCAAGCCCTTTGCTCCAAGAAGTTGAGTTGTGGTTGAACATCTTTTCTCGTGGCCAATGATGATGGAGCTGGGCCATTCTAGGGCGAGCAAACAGTCCTGGGGGGTGGGGGCGAGGAGGAAGAAAATACTTTCCTGTTTTGTAAGGGCGTGTCCTGATTTCCTCAAGCACCATGACAGTGGCCTCATACTGACAAGAAGGTGTCCTGCGTTCCTTCACTGGCGTTTCTCCCAGAGGAGGTCTGACGGACAGCAAATGGGACATAGTCCCTTCCTTGGAAATCAGTACAGAGAAGCTGGAGGCGAGCTTCCTCCTCTTTGGCCTGCCCAGAGGCACAGAAAGAATTGGATTTGAGACTCAGGGAAATAGCTCCCTAGAGAAGCTCTGCTCTCCCCACCTCTGAATACCCAGCATTGGCCTCTGGCCTTGTCCTGCGGCTTCCTCAGCAAAAGGCTGCTGACAGTGGACTGAATCCAATTCGACCCTTAGCTGACTTCCTGCCCAGGAAGAAAGAGCCCTGTGTCACTCACTGCAGATGAAGCGATTTAGAGATAATGAGAGAACAATGAGGATTGTTCCAGAACTGAAGCAAAACCCTGGCCTATATTGCCCTGGATCAGAGTCTCCTTCATACCCTGAATCCTTTGGAACTCCCATGGGGAGGCCTGCAGGGCTTTCCAGGGAGTCAAGGTCTTGTGGCTCTGGTAATACTTCCCACCTGCTCCAGCTGCCCCACTTGGTCTCTCTGCAGAGCCCCTCCCTGAGGGAGCCCGGTGCTAGCCTGCTATAAACCTGGGATGGGGCTGGTGGCCTGGGATCGGAGGAGAATAAGTCCAGGCAGTTGCCTAAAGCTGATTGTGGACCAGGAATGACAGGAGAAAGGTATTTTATATCCTTGCATCTTCACGACTTTTTCTCCAATGAGAGAAAAGTTGAGGCTTTTGAGACATATAAAAAGAAAATATTTTGAGTCAGTAAGAGATATCGTTTTATGGGTAAAAATGAGAGACAGAGGAGAATGGTGGATTCCATGCAGTGGAGGCTGGGATTTGGGGTTCCGGAACTAACACACAATTGGTGTTCAGAGTATTTCCTCCAAACCGCCATTTTCTGACCTACCATCTCCTCCTCCATGGCCGCCCCCCTTCTTCTTTGTCACCATCTTCTCTCCTGCTACAACCATCTTCTGAGCTGTCTTCCTCCTCCCCGCTGCCGCCATTTTCTCTACACACACCCATTCGTGCTCAGCCCTTCCCTGCTCAAAAGCCTCTTCTATGTATCTGAAAATTCCACCTTCAGAACTCGTCCCCCTTCTCCTTTTCCATGAGGTGGCAGGACTCCATCAGGGTGGGCGATGAAGCCCATCTCCTGCTCACTGCCTCTCCCTCCTCACTTCTATCTTCACCTCCATCCACTCGGAGCTACCACGCACTGAACCCCTGTCTGCTAGAGTGCTATCCTACTATGGTGGTTAATAGGTCTGGCTGAATGGAAAGGTGGTACCTGCCCAATTCAAGCCGCTCACTCCGTGCTTTCTGCTCACGCCCTAGACCCTGTCCACCCCCTCACCTTCCCAAGTGCACCAAAAGCCATGTCACCCCCGCCTCATCTAAACTTGTCACTCAAGAGGCTGCACAGTGCTCTCCCTCCCCTAGCACCAGTCTCCACCCCCGAGGGTGCACCGTGTGGGCCGCTCTCACCAGCATGGAGTAGCCGGGCAGACTTTGCTGCCCAATAAAGCCTATGACTTGACACCCGCGTTTCGGCCCGTTTGTCTACCAGTGGCTTGTGCACTGTGATACTGGATCATAGGAGCATGATCACCAGGGTGGACAGGTTTTAGCAGAGCTTTCAGACCAAGACAGATCAGGGA
>NW_022103968.1:63987403-63989011 GCF_000313985.2 Echinops telfairi | reverse complement strand
ACCGAGCCATTTATCTTTCCACCCTTCAATTAACCCCACATGTGTTTATCAGCCAGGTTGGCACAATAAACTAACTACCTCAGGAGCCCTGAGGTTGGAAAGCACTCACCACATGCAGGGACACAACAATGGGCGGGAAGTTGCCCAGGAGGAGACCCCTTTGAAACCTTGGGTTGGATGGAGGTGTGCCTTTCCTCGGGGGAGGAGGGAAAGGACACCTGGAAAGGGATAGAGAGCAAGGTAAAGTCCTTGTGTGTCTTTGGGCCTTGGGCACGGACAGCATTAGGGGACCACTTTGTGAAACCCTTGCCAGGCATCCCGACTCCTCATGAGGAGGTGGGGACTGAGGTGGGTAATGGAGGAGCCTCGGAGTTGTCCTATGGTGGCCTGGACTAGGGGGTGATGGTGGTAGAGGTGCTGAGACGGTTCATGCCAGGAAAGACCTGGTTGCCCAGGTGTTCTGGGACCTGCCTCTTTGGAAAGACAATTCATCCCAACAGAGGCCAATGAACAAAGCAACCAACCAGTGGGGTGGTTGTGACTCACAGAAGCCCCTTTAGGACAACTCACAACTGTCCGCATAGGGTGTCCATGGCTGTAATATTGACAGAGTAGCGTGCTACATCTTCCTCTCCTGGAGAGGGTAGTGGGTTCAAGCCCCTGGGTACTTTAACCACGGCACCACTAGGGCTCCTAGAGTGACCCCAAGTCTGGTTCAAAAGGCAAAGCTCTAGGAACTTAGCCTCACCCTATCCCTCAGCACCCTGCTTAACCTCTCTGGGATTGATTTGACCATTGGGAAAAGTGAGCCAACCTTGCCCACGTCTCAGGGTGTGCTAAAGGGAGCTGGGAGGGTGGGTTTGGTATAGACTTCTGCATCCAGCTTCTGTGTCCCCTCCCCCTCCCCCCCGGGCCTGCAGGCCTTAGCTTCCTGGAGATGGAAGGACAGAGGGCAGGAAGGTAGGACCTGATGGCTGGGATTCTTGGCACTGCTTGAGCCTCCCATGGTCCCAGCTTACCCGTCGAGGGCTTTTCCTGAATCAGGAGTGTGGAATTGCTTGGTCAGGACCCAATCCACAGATTGGAGATGCAGAGAGGAAAGAGCTGCCAGCAGGCTCCAGGTGCCCGAGCTCTGCCAAGATCAACCGGTTTCTCCCTCAGAGGCCTCCGGGTCCTAGTCTCCCCACTGGAGGCCATGCTATGTGCCAGGCCCACCTCTGAAGACGAGGCCCCTTGGTGTAAAGGGGAACAGTACAGACCCACTAAGGCCCCTGGAGGCTGATAAGGACCTGGGTGGCACAGTTTGTACTAGACTACTAAGTGAGAGATGAATAGCTTGAACCCACCCAGTGGTGCCGCAGAAGAAATGCCTGGTGATCTGCTTCTGTAAACATGACCTTCAAGAATATCCCATGGAGCAGTTCTCCGCCGTCACTGATTCCACAGCAATGATTGTTGCTGTGGTTGTTTAAGGACCCTAGTGGGATGTTTGTTTGTTTGTTTTTAATGGACCTACTCTGTAGATCTCCTCAATGGAGAATCTCAACATCAGCAGACCAAACAAGGCCAGAGGCTGACCGTGAAGTAGACCCTGAATGGCTCATACAT
>NW_022103968.1:63984917-63986046 GCF_000313985.2 Echinops telfairi | reverse complement strand
AACCATTATCAGTAGGGTGCAAACCCCTCCTACAGGAACCAAGCTAATGGCCTTAGGCTCCAGAGAGAGGTCACCCATTGTCTCTAGCAGCAGGGAGCAGGGCTAGTGCAGCCTGGCAACTGATTGCCTTCAGGGGAGGGAATGCCTGCACATCTGACCTCCCCCCACAAGGAACGGTGTGCATCAAGGCTTGTCCTGTCACCACACTTGGTCAAGTGTGCCGAGCACATAGTCTAGAAGCTAGGCTCTAAGGAAAAGAGCCTGATGCCACAATTGGAGGGAGGCTCATTAACAACCTGCAATGTGCAGACGGCACAACCTTGTTTGCAGGAGGTAAAGAGGACTCTCGAAGCATCCACTGATGGAAATCAAAGAACACAGCCTTACGCGTGGATGACAACTCAAGGTAAATAAAATTTTAAGTCCTCCAAATGGGACCAAGAGGTCACATCATGAGAAATGGGGGAAAGAGCAAAGGCAAGGATCTCATGTCCTGTGGAGCCATACTCAATGCTCATGGAAGCAGCGTTCAAAAAAAATCAAACAACATATTGCATTGGGTAAATCTGCTGCAAAAGACCGCTTTATCTTTTGTTTATTTTAAACAGTTTTCTTGGCATATAACTCACATGTCATACAATGCAATAGTTCAATCATATTAAAAAGAGTTATGCAATCATCACCACAATCAGTTTTAGAACAGTCTCTTCTCACTTGTATTTATTGTTGTTTGCAAAAGACCTTTTTAAAGTGCTGAGGGTGGGGGGAGGGAGGGAAAAAAGAGGAGCTGATACCAAGGGCTCAAGTAGAGAGTAAATGTTGAGAAAATGATGATGGCGACGTAGGGTCAAATAGGCTTGAAACCATTGATGTGTGGAATGTTGTAAGAGCTGTAAGCGCGCCCGATAAAATGGTTCAGAAAATAAAGGAAGTGCTGAAGAGCAATATCACTTTGAGGACCGCGGTGCACCCGGCCCACGCCACAGTATTTGGAAGCGCGTGGGAAAGCTGGACGAGGAACAAGGGAGGCTGAAAGAGAAGGGGTGCCTTTAGATGATGGTGTTGCAGGTGCAGAGACGAGCGGGTGCCCGGGGAGTCCAGGACAGATACCCCTCAGGACCAATAAGGA
>NW_022103968.1:63980734-63982702 GCF_000313985.2 Echinops telfairi | reverse complement strand
TCATGCTAAGTGGAGGAAAGGTTGAGGTTGTCAAGGATTGGGTTTTACTTGGCTCTAGATCAATGCTCATGCAAGCACCAGTCAAAAGATCAAAAGACATGCTGCTGCCTTGGGTCCCTCTGCTGCCGGAGACCCCAGAGAGTAGTGACGAGCAGGGAGCTTCCAGAGGACCAAGGTGCTCCCGACACAGCGGTCTCCGTGGCCTCGTCAGCATGGGCACGGTGGACAGGGATCAGGAAGACTGTGGAAGAACCGATGCATCTGAATTGGGGGCTGCGGAAGAATACTGAGCGGGCCGTGGGCTGCTGAAAGGAGAGATCAACCTGTGTTGGAAGCCGTACGGCCAGAGGGCTCCTGGGAGGCAAGAACGGCAAGACTTCGTCTTACGTACTTCGGACCTGCTGGCAGGAGAGGCCAGTCTCTGGAGAAGGACTTTGTCATGTTTGGCCAAGCGGAGGGGAGATGAGAAAGAGGAAGGCCCTTGGTGGGGCTCACTGACCCCGTGGCTGCCCCCAGCGGCTCAGGCACAAGAACAATTGTGGGGGCGGGGCAGGTCGTGCTGCATTTTGCTCGGTCGTGCAGAGGGTTGCTATGGGTTGACGCTAACGTGACGGCACCTGACAACAATCACAAAAGATGTGTGGCCGGAGAACACCCAAGGAGCAGTCCTGTTGGGCTCTACAGAGTCACTGTGCATAGGAGCGGACTGCAAAGCGGCGAGTTTTCAAGTGTTGAGATGCGTTGTAGGCAGCTCACTGCCATCGAGTTAGTGCTGACTCACAGTAGCCCGGCTGTGGGGTCTGAGATGGAACTGGTTACAGGAGTAGAAAGCCTGGCCTTTCTCCCTCGGAATCAGGTCTGGGGGGAAAAGGGTCTCTGCGTCGCTGGTGGCAGAGTGGTTACAGGTGGGCTGCGATCCGCAAGGTCTGCAGCGAGAAACCGCCAGCTGCTCTGAGGGGGAAGGCGGGCTGGTAACTCCTGAAAACAGTTTCCGTCTGGGGAGCTCACAGGGGCGGTTCTGTCCTGGTCCCACGGGGCTGCTGTGACTTGCTGACAGTGAGTGAGTCGGAATTGACTCAACACAGTTGGTTTGGGCTTCGATGCCTTAGGACCAAGGCCTGGCCCAGCCCAGACCAGATGATGCCTGTGGCCAGGGGATGAAAGAAGGGCTTTGATTAGCACTCATTTCCCCCAAATGGTGACTTTTGCCTTGGAGACACAGGCCTGTGTCGGGGCTCAGCATGTGATTCACGCATCACGCGGCAGGGCACACAGGCCACGTCAGCTGCTCAGAGGTTTGCATGGGGGATGGCCTGTGGCGTGGCATCTGGCCAGGCATGTGACTCACCTTACCTGACACTGTGGCCTGCAGGGTGCTTCCTGCAGGCTGTGACTCCAGGTGTGAGGCCTGGGAGGTCACCTGGTGGAGGGTGAGGCTGATGGTATCTGCTTTGGGACCCTCCCTTTTTAGGGCCTAACATTTTATAAAGGCCCGGGGGACTGAGTGTTGTCTTCCCTCTGGAGGCTTGTCACCTGCTCTCGATTCGTGACAGTGAACGCACACGCTTCAGGGAATGAGGGGGAAACAGCAACGAGCCTTATTCAGGTGGAGTCCTGGGGGGTGAGAGTTCACAGGCTCGACTGGAGGTTCAAGTGCACCCAGAGGTTTTTCAGAGCACAGGCCTGGTGACCCACGCCTGCAGATTCAGCCTGTGAGGCGCAGCCCAACGTGGACGCATGTGGGGTGGCCATGGGCCAGAGCTAACTGGACGGGAACTGGAAAGGAATGAAATCCAGGCCCTTCAGGCTTTTCTAGAAGGAGCCCAGCATGGACAGATGTGGTGTGAAATCCTGGCCCTGCCTTTGCTTGCTGTGTCCTTGGGCAAGTTACCACCCTTCTCTGAGCCCGGGTCCCTTACGAAATCATATAACCGCCCATGGTATGGAGCATCACCATGTGCCAGGCAC
>NW_022103968.1:63973063-63980415 GCF_000313985.2 Echinops telfairi | reverse complement strand
GCAGCCCTCCAGGACAGAGCTCCGCAGGGTTTCAGAGACGGTAAAGGTTTGTGAGGACACACAGCCTCATCTTTTCCCCTAGGAGGAACCTGGTGGTTTTGAATCACTCGCCTTGTGGTTTGCCTCCCAATGCGTTGCCCACTATGTCAGAGCACTCGTTTAGCCCTAGAATGAAGGTGCCATGATTCCCATTCTATAGTGGAGGAAAATGAAACAGAGAGGTTAAATCTCTTGACCAGGTCACTCAGCTGGTCCACGGTAGCGCTAGGCTTGGAGTGGAGACCATCTGGTCTCAGGGCTCAGATGAGGCTACCTTTTTCTTCATTCTGAGCTGACACGCTCACGTAAAGTTTACAAGAGATGGTGTGTGTGAAAGACAAAGGGCTTGGCACCCAGTAGGGCCACAGCACTTCTCCCATCCGCCCAGACTCAGCAGCCAGCAACATCAGGAGCACCTCCTGTCTTGGAGGCACCGTGTCACCAGGGGGTTAAGAACTGCATGGGGCTGGAGAAGCCACCAGTTTCTTATGCCCCACCAGGGATGAGGACCCCACAGCCAATGTCAGAGCTCAGTTGTGGAGAGCAGGAACCTGAAACTAGGGCTCTCGACTCCCCCCAGGCCCTTTCCTGGGGACCACAGCCTCCCAGCTCAGGCATGCTGGATAGGCACCTGCCACGTTGAGTGTGGAGGTTGTCAGACACTCTCAGCACCTGCTGGGAGGGCTTGAGGGAGCGCGACTGTGGGTTGTGGGCCAACCAGAGGAAGCAAGAGTTCTAGCCTCAGCCCGAAAGCCAGCAGCTGGTGTTGGAGGGCTGGTGGGAGGGGCTGGGGTTCTCTCGCTACTTCCACCATCGTTGACAGTACTGCCACTCTAGCCACTGAAGACTCTCCACCCTGCATCAGCGCAGGGATAAGGGGATCCTGGTATTGGGGCTCTAGAGTGCTTGAGCTTGGGGTCAGGGTAAGGGCAGGCTCCACATCCAGTGCCTATGTGAGAAGTACAGGCAGAGCGCTCCTGGCGGGCAAGGATGGTGAGACTTTGTCTTACCTACTTTGGACATGTGCCTGAAGAAGGGCATGATGCTTGGGAAAGTAGAGGGACGGGAACAAGAGGACGGTGAGAGGTAAACTGAGGCACGAGGACAAACAAAGAGAGAAAAAGGTAAGAGGCTATAACAACGCTTGATTAGAAAAGAAGCTCCCGGACAAGGTTCCGTGGTCTAGCAAGTAGCCCAGGGAAGTTGTGCCCAGGGAGGAAAGTGGTGGATTTTTAGAGGAGGGGCCCTTCAGGAAGGGGTTGAGGTTGCAGTGCTGGGGATTTTCCAAAGCAGTCATGTTTTTCCTTAGTCTAACTGTCCAGCCGGAGCCAGTGCCTAGAAATGTCCGTCAGCTTTGTTTCCTGGTATGTGCAGGGAGAAGGGTTGAGGCCCTGACAGCCTGTCCCTGAGCCAACAGAAGGCTCTCAAGGAGATGGGCTGACACGGTGGCTACAGCAGTGGACCCAGCGTAGGAACAACTGTGAGGACGGCACAGAACCAGGAAGTGCTGCGTCCTGCTGTGCACAGGGTTGTGATTGGTCCGAACTGAGTCGCTGGTACCTGACAACAACGGTGTGAGAGGGGCACCTTGGGGCAAGTAAGCGCTGAGATAATGTCTCCTGGTTTCTTTCTCCATTTGAGGAAACCTCTACTGCCTCCTCTTACCAAGTAAGAGGGAAACAAGAGGCCCACGCCAGAAGTGACCCATGATCTCACCCCCCTCTGCTTCTCCTTTGTGGAGAGCTGACTCACCTCGGGCTGGCCTCGGCTGGACACTTCATGTTCCCATTTCCTCTCACTCTGTGGCAGTCCTGCCCTGCCGGGACAGCACTGGTGTTCGCCCCATTTAGCAGACGAAGACACTGAGGCTTGGTAATGTCCACGGGATCTCACAGTAAGTCGGAGAGCCCAGAGTGGGACCTTGGTTCCTTGTTCTGGGTGATACGAACAGTTTACTTTCGACAACTAACCTAGAGGTTGGGAGTTCAAACCCACCGGCAGTGCCGCAAAAGAAAGGCTTGGTGACTTCTCTGGAGATCCTAGGCCAAGACAACCCCACGGGGCAGTTCTACTTTGTAACCACCAGGTTGCCTGGAGTCGGACGACTCAAGACAAAAGTTTCTCATGTCTCCTTGGGATATTTTAGTGCCCAGATCACGTATGCATTCCTTTTTGTTTTCTTTTCGAAGGAAAAGATTGTCCCCCCTCTTTCTGTTAACCAGCTCTCTTGAGAGAGAGTTCACACACTGCAGTTCACCCTTTGAAAGAGTACAGCACACCGGCTTTGAGTGTCTTCAAAGAGCTGTGTCTCCACCCTCGCCGTTTCAGAGGAGTCTCACGACTCCAAGAAGAAGCCTTTCAGACCAGGCGTCGGGTCGAACAGAGACTGTGGGACCCCGGGACTGCGGCTCTTCACTCATCTTCAGGCCATGGCTCCATTTTCAGGGGACGATACCACTGGACAGATGCCCCCTCCTTGGGATGATCAACCGTTTGAGATCAACAGGACAGCATTGACCGAGAGGCAAAGTTCAGAAGGGATAGGGAAGGAAGAACGAAACAGGAAGTACAAATAAGCGTGGGATGAGTGATGTGACCTTGAGGGAATTGCCATCAATGAGGTGAAAATAAATACATGTGGACTGTGGAGACAGACGGGGCTTTCTACTCCCATAAGGAGTGACAGTCTCAGAAACACACGGGGGCAGTTCTACCCCGTCCTACTGGGGTGCAATGAGTTGACATTGATCGGATGGCCATGAGTTTGGGATTTTTGGTATGTGAGTGATTAGGATTCAGAGAGTAAGTCTCCCTTATACTCTTAACAGAATGAAGAAACTCTTGAGACAGAACCAGACATTATCATGAAAGTCACAGAAAGTCACTAAATTCATAGGCTAAAGCCCCTTGCTTCTGGGGATGTTTGAAGCACAAAGTTCTGGCCTGTGCCAAGCTGCCCTCTTGGTAAGCTGGAAGGCGTTATGAGAGCTTTTCATATCATGTTACACTTGGATGAACTTGTCATGGTCCGAGGACTGTGGTCCACCTGGCCAAGTCTGATATTTAATATTTTTAGTGTCCAGAGTCCATGAAACTCATTAACACATTTATAAAGCCTTGTTAAACCAACCCAGAGTAACATGCCTTTTCGGTGACCAATAAATAGCCCTGTGGTTGTTGTGAGGGACTCTTGACTCATAGTTACCTGGTGTACCCTAGAACAACATGTTGTCCAGTACTGTGCCACCCTGGCAACTGCTGTGATACTGGAGCCTGTGGGGGTAGCCAGCCCCCCACAATTAATCACAGGTTCGGTAGGTGCAATTGTACGGTTGAGATATATAAAGATTACAATAAAGTTGTGGAAAGTAACAGTGATAGGAGTGAGAGTAAAATAAAGAAGTCAGGCACATTTCATGGTAGCACGCTTGCCTCAGCTCCTCTTGGTGGTACAGGGTAGGAGAGAAAGCAGGAGAGAGAGAGAGCAACTTATAGCTAACCAAGGCTTATAGATCTTTGGGGATGTGCATGCCTCCAAATTACAGGTAAAGACATACTTCACAGGAAGGGGTTGTACAATAGGCAATACAAGCAATAGGAGGGGGAAATACAGTGGGCATAAGCGTAACAGGAAGGGGATGAGATAAGGGTGTATGTATGGTAGGAGGGGGAGGGACTAGGGGTATATAGGTGACAAGATGGGTGGACCCTAGATTCATGATGGTGGCCTAACCTTGGACACCCTTGAGTGGGCTATGACCTCCCTGGGTTCTTCTTCAGGGAAACAAAACAATCTACAGAAGGGAGTGGGTCCGACTTAGGGTGGGACAGACTATACAGTCTGATTGCTCTAGATGGCTGATAATCCTTAGGGAGACTAACCCCTGACCTACTTTCGTTGACTTCCAAGTGTATAGTCATTTGCCATGTGTAGCAAGTAGCTAAGTTTGGCATATATTTGGGGGAGACAACTTGGGAGGAACCTTTCTGTTTCCCACGGGAGCCCATTCTCAGAGCCACTGTGTCAGGTTTTCTCATTGAGGGTCTCCATCTTTTGTGTGGACCCTCTCCATAGTTGGTGTCTGTCTGATTTGAGACGAAGGTGAATCTCTGAGCCAGGGAGGTCCTATGCAGTCCTGGGCTTCCTCAATGGAGGCAGCATGCCATAGACTGTGACCCCATCTTGGATTTGAATCATGATGCTGTCAGAATCAGGGTTTCCTAGGCAAGTCAGCACCCCACCCCACCCCCGCACCCTCGAACCCTCCCCATCTCCATTTATCTGTAAAATAGGGAAAATCTAGTCTTGATTTAAAGCTCAGAGGCAGAGTCTGTGGACTGAGGGGACAGTGTGGTTCAGCAGTAGAAGTCTCATCTTCCTGTGGGAGACCCACCTTCGATTCCTAGATCACGCACCTCATCACAGCCACCATCTGCCAGTTGGTGGAGGCTTATGTGTTGCTATGAGGCTGAATGGTTTCCAGGGGGAACTTTCAGACTAAGACAGACTAGAGAAAAAGGCCAGCCGACCCACTTTCTAAGACCAGTCAATGGTAACTCTGAACCACAGGCTCCATCTGCAACTCACCCTGGACGTGGTGCAGGATGGGCAGCGTTTTGTTCCATTGTGCACCGGGTCACCATGTGGCAGGGGCCTCCTTGGCAGCGGCTAATAACGTGAGGAGTGGACAGTAGAGAATCTGACATGTAGCAGGTAGTCTAGCAATGTCCAGTGTGGTTACACATGAGGGCGAGTTACAAAGTACTGCTGCAAAATCATACACCTCTTTATTAAACAGGAATATAAAAATGTGAAGCTATTGTTTCTTGACAGAACCTCCGTCTAAGTCCGTCCACTTCTGAAGGCAGTTTCTATCTCACTAACCCCTTCCCAAGAACTCTCTCTCCTCTTCACACCATGTGAAAATGGCAGCTTCGGCATCCTCTTAAACGTTCTTTGGGTTTGGGGACAAAAAGGATGTCTGAAGGGATAAGATCAAGGCTGTTGGGTGGATGGTGTAAGGCTTCCCAGTGAAAGTCTTGTAGGGCAGCGTTTGCTTACCCTTTAAGAACTAATGGGTGCACTGCTTTGATGGCAAAAAGTGGCCAGTTCTGGGCCTTTTTTCTCACTTTCCAATGTTCTTCAAACTTCCTAATAACGCCCCATGAGTGTCCTGTGCCCTTCAAGGAAAATCTACCAAGATTACCCCTCCGTAGTCCTAGAAGAACCTTCTGAGCTGGTCTCTCTTCCATGAATTTTACTGGCTCAATAGATTCCCTCGATAGCTACCGTTTTTATGGAATCTTTTGGGGGGAAGGGACCTTAATGAGTCTAAGACCTGCATGTGACTGAGAGAACCTGTCGGCAACACAGAGACATGTTTGGAATAACGTCCTGTATGTATAAATTGTAGGAGCCCCGCGGGCGCAGTGCCCACATGTCAGGCTGCGATCGGCCTGCGGTGGGAACCCCCCAGCAGCTCCTCCGAGGAAGACCGGCTTTCTCCTCCCGCAGACACGGACAGTCTCCGGAGCCCAGCACTGGCTCGATGGCGGCGGGAGGCGGCCTGGAAGCATGCTGGAGACGACCTAGAACTGAGGTCAGCGGGGCCTCTCATTCTCGCCTCTCCCACTTCTCGTGTGGCCGTGGGCGAGTCCCCCGGCTCCTGTGCTGCAGATTCCCAGTGCTCATCACGGCGTTTCCCAGCATCCGCGAGGGCGGTTGGAGGCCTGTGCCTACCTAGGGAGGTGGCAGGGGGGAGTGTGTAATTAGCAGGCAGACACAAGTGTTGGGGTGTTCACCTCTGCCAAGGCATTGGGAACCAGGCCCGGGCAGGAGAGAGAAAATGTATTCTTACATCAACTTACAGAGAAGGGGGCATGCAAGCACCCCTAATTACAGGTCACCACGTATGTCACAAAGTGGGCCTTAGAGGTCCCTGAGTCCATTGGAGGAGTGACCTGACACCAGTGCCGGGGACAGGTAGGGGGAAGTGACTGTCCCCGGAGCAGGAGAGCAATAGTAACAGGTCTGCCCCTATAGACACAGGCCTCGGCCGGCTGTATGGTGATCAGCCGTGAGCTTGTACAAGGTGGCGGTAAGGTAGCACTATTGTGGGAGGACATTGTGGGGATTATTTTCAATGATGAGAATGTGGCTGGGACCCTTCTCCAACTCACCAAGGTGCAAGACGTCCTCCCCCAGAACCCTGGCCTCCCAGGCTTCTTAACTATGAGAATGAAGAATTGGTCTGTATATACTCTCTTCCCGGTCCTCAGTTTCCCCCATCAGCATTATTTTATTATATAATGCCAGCTTGTCTTTGTCCCGAGCCCCAGATTCCTAAGGCAGAACCACCTCTTTCAGATGGACTATTGTCGTTGGTTTCTTGCCTTTTTTTCAGGCTCAGGGATCTTTTAGTCGTGACCAGGCCTTTGCTAATGTTTCTCCCCAGGCTTCCCCGGGGGAGGAGCACTTGAGGGTGCTCTGGAAGTTGGAGATCCGAGGCTAAAGGAGCAGAAGCACCAGGAGCTATCAGCTGGGAGCATTTTGGGGGTGGGATCATTAGCTGATCCATCTGGAGGAGTAGGGTTCAGGAGAGCCGGTTCTGGTCTGAGCTCTGCTGTGTACTGTGTGGGTGGATTCTTGGCTGAGGTTCCCCTCTGGCATCCACAGACGGGTGATAGAGGAGGTCTGGGGGCCTCCTAACACTGTCTGGGTGCATTTTTGGCAGAGTCCCTAAAGTTTACATCAGATTCTCAAATAGGCTTTGGCCTCACCAAATGACAACTTTTCATCTGGTGACTCAGAGACTCTTGTAGGCTTTGCTGACTCAGGAGCACAACACGCACAAAGACTCTCTCAGCAACTGGAGCTTAAACTCCCCAGGAGAGCATCTGATTGGCTCTGGGCCCCTGGGGCAGGCCATGTCCAGGATGACAAGTGTCCAGAGTAGACATCCTGCCTGGGCTGTGTGTGCTCACTGCAGTCTGGCTAACTGTGACCTTGAGATACTAAATGACCTTGAGATACCTGAGCATAAGTACCCTCTTGGGGGGAGTAGGAGAGTGCTACTCTGGCTTCTCCAGGTTGTGTGTACTAACAGGCCCCTCACATAGCCTTCTGTTTAGCCTCGGTCCTTAACCTTTAGACCAGTGCCTGGAAGGGCATGTTTTTTTTTTCTTCAGGTTTTCTTTATTTATTTATTTTTTAATCATTTTATTAGGGGTTCATACAACTCATCACAATCCATACATACAACAATTGTGTAAAGGACATTTGTACATTCATTGCCCTCATCATTCTCAAAACA
>NW_022103968.1:63966463-63971274 GCF_000313985.2 Echinops telfairi | reverse complement strand
GAGAGACTGCCTGTCTCTCCCTTGGCCTTCCCAGAGGGAGCTGCGGCAATCACTCTCCAAAGCCACCTGGAGCATTGCGGGCTGCGGGCAGGGCGGCAGCGGCCACAAGTTGCCCTGAGGTCCTCAAGCGCCCTCCCCACAGGCCTGATGCCCAAGAGGAAGGTCAGCTGGGCCGGAGGGGCAGTGAAGGAGGAGCCCAAGAGGAGACCGGTGAGGCTGTCAGTGAAACCTGAGCCTGCAGCAGTGGAGACAAGCCAGCAAGGCAGCAGGGAAGGACAGGTCTTCAGAGGAAAAGCGCCAGCCCAGGGACAAGGGGAGCAAAGGGGAGCAGGCGGAAGGCGCCGGCCAAGACACTGGCGAAGATTTACCACCGAAAATGGAGAGCCAGGAGCATCCAGTCTCTGGGGAAGCAGGAGAAGAAGGAGCCGAGTCTGATGAATGTGTATCTACCCTGTTTTATCAATGGGCCTGCTAGCTCCCTTCTTGTACAACCCAGAGGAATATTTTTATCAACTATTTTGTATTTGCAAGTTTTTTTGTAGCTCTAGAAGCATTTTTAAAATGAGGAAATCTCGCTCCATCTTTTTTTTTAAGTGTCATTTTTTTTAAAGATGTGAAATCATTTACAGGTTGTCTATTTTGGGGTACAACCAGAAAATAGTGGGATGTTGAACTGTAGGAAGTGTTGACTGTCACTGGTGTCAAATTAACATTGCATGGGCTGAGGGGGAGAAGCTTGTGTTCCTAACACAGAACAAACCTCATGCTAATTTGGAGTCACTAGCATGGATCTGTAGGACTTGAACATTTCCATTTTTGTTTCCATGTTTTAAAAAATGTTTTAATAGAATTTTGTCTGAAAATTTACATTTTTGTTCCATGTTTTTCAAAAAAATGTTTCACAGAATTGTTCTGAACATCATGCTGCCGTGCTGGCTTTCTCGGCGCATGTGTGCGTCCTGTCCCTGTGGCCCTGGTCGTCCAGTGCCCTGGTCACTTTGTCACGTGCTGTGAAGGGCGGGACACTCGTTGTGCGTGTGCGTGACATTAAATTGTGAGTTAGTGGGACTCAAGATGTAACATCAACATTTGAAGATAATGGTACTTACTAACCTCTTTGTAAAAATTGCCTCCACATTTAAAGCTGGAAAGTCACCGGAATTTGGAAAAGAATTGCATCTCCATGCCACTTTAGGGTTTTGGTACATGCATTAAGAGCTGTGTACAAATTGTTCATAATATCATTGTACTGATCTCAAAGCAACCAAGAAAGAGCCGGTTACAAAAGAAAAAAAGCGCTCTGACTGAGGGCAAGACTATGTACGTCCTTGGTTATTGGTCAGAGAGCGGTCAATGTCAATGGCGGCTTAGGCTACAT
Organism: Echinops telfairi; assembly: GCF_000313985.2. Taxonomy (NCBI): domain Eukaryota; kingdom Metazoa; phylum Chordata; class Mammalia; order Afrosoricida; family Tenrecidae; genus Echinops; species Echinops telfairi. Next base: position 63,969,896 of record NW_022103968.1, on the reverse strand, counting down.
GGGGGCTCTGCAAATGGATTGCAGGCGGTCACTGCTGGCCATAGCCTTTTGCAAACCTGGGTGCTCAGCATTTAAGCTGTAATACAATAGTAAGTGCCCAATCCCCGTGATGGTAAGACCATTACAAGTCAGCAGGATAAATGCTCCTTGAGGAGAGAACAAAGTCCTGTAGGGGGAGGAGGCAGGAGGGAGTTTCTGTGTTTTCCTAAAGCAAAGCAAAGGTTTCCCTCTGGTAACACCTCCGAGGCTGAGGTTTGAAGGCTGAGTAAGGGTTCCCCAGAAAGAGGCAAGGGAGGTGTGCTTCTGGGAGCACGGGGATGTGCAGCTTCAAAGGCAAGGGCATGTGAGGGAACAGAGGTTGCATAGCTGGCTCAGGACACCAAAAAGAGGGGGCCCAGAAGGGGAAGCTGACCAGCAGTGTCAGAAGACAGGGAGTGAGGGGCGCTGGTGAACTTCCCAAGGGGGAACTCACTGTTGGGCGGATGGCGGGTGGGGTTGGAGGGGAGTCAGCTGGGAAGGTGGATAATGGCCAGTGCAGATCGCTGTTTGGAGAAGTGGGGATGACAGGAAGGGGAGAGAACGCACAAGAGTGTAAATAAGCAAGACTGGGGGTTGAGGAACTCTTTCGTGGGCATCTTTATAGTCTAAGGGGCAAGAGGGAGACTGGGGATGAAAGAAACAGGAAAAGAGAGGGAGGGAAAGAGGGGGTGAGGAAGAAAGGGGCCTTTCTTTGATGGTGCAAAGTTTTAAAGGAGTGATCTTAAGCATATTTAATCATTGGTGGGGCAGAGGCAGGGAGCCCTGGGAGTACAGTGGTTAAGCACTTGGCGGCTAGTCCAAAGGTCCATGCTTTGAACCCACCAGCCACTCCCCAGTGGAGAGATGGGGCAGTGTGCTTGTCAGGATGATAGCCAGGGAAACCCGGAGGGGGACAGAGTTCTGCTCTGTTCTTCAGGGTCACTGGGAGCCGCAATCAACTTGGCAGCAGTGGGCTGGGTTTGGGTCTTTTTGTTGTTGACCTGAAGGCCTGGGCACTGAACCAACACTCAGGGTGGACAGAATGTCAGTCTGTCTTAGAGGCCACGGGAAACACTAATAAGCCAAAGCATTGGTGATTTAGTGGCTCCACTTGGGTCTCACAAAGCGGGAAACAGACCCTTTCTCCTTGGAGACAGACAGGGAGGAGTGCACTGAGAATGGGAATGACGTCGGTAAGGAGGAGGAAGGTGGCCCGGCAGGGCTGTGTGGCCTCTGCCCTCGTGCCCATCTTGTGGCCAGCAGGAAGAAGGCAGGGAACTGTGCTCCTTCGGCAAGTGAGGTAACGAACCCCTTTGAATAGTGGTCCCCGAATGGGTTCCTTCTTCAAAGGGAGCTGTGACCCATTCTTAGCCCCCAATCTTAAAAGCCTGCAGGAATAAAACACAAATGTGGACACATTGAATTATTTCTAACTTAGCCCCAATGAACAGTTTTATCCATCTAGGGCAGGGGTTCTCAAACTTCCTCATGCCGCGACCCTTTCATACAGTTCCTCACGTGGTGGTGACCCCGCCAACCATAACATTATTTTCGTTGCTACTTCATCACTGTCATTCTGCTACTGTTATGAATCGGGCGACCCCCTGTTAAAGAGTCGTTTGCCCCCAAAGGGGTCACGGTCCACAGGTTGAGAACCGCTGATCTGGAGCTTGCCTGCTTTACATGGCTTGCAGAACTGCACCCAACAACTGTTAGCCCTACATAAGCAGAAACCCTCAAGTATTAGGCCCCTAAGACAGCGTGCCTTCAGGGCTGTCTGCTGCAGAGCCTCCCCACCTTGCTGCGAAAGGAAATCCCACAGGGACAGGTAAGCATCCTAACTCATTGGACATGTCCCGCCTCCCCTCCGCCATGCTGCCATCAACACATCGACCCCAATAATAGCTGTTGTGCAAGGCTGCCTCTCCTTCCTGGTCTTATCTCTCTCCCTGATCAGCCCAGATGAGATATGGGAAATATTCCCATTAAACAATAAAAGAAAGACACGGATCTGTTCAGGAAGTGGAACTAGTTGGTCAAACTTCCCTGGTGGGTCTTAAGTGGTCTTAAAAGACTCAAGATTCGGCATGCCTCAGTGTCTATGCGCCAGGTGTGGCCCTGGGATGTGCTGTTCCAACCACCCCTCTCCCTACCCCACCTCCAATTGCTTCATTCTCACTCCTGCCCTGCCAGCCAGGCTGCTGCAGCTCATAGTGACCCTGGCCAGAGGTTAGCAGCAGTATTTGAGAGTGCACCCAAGCCAGTGGAATTGACTTTGGGGGCCAGTGGAGCTGAACTGTCCAGAAAGGAAGGATACGTTGCCCCTCAGTCCGTCCTGGCAGCATAGTGGTTATGCATTTGGCTGCTAACTGCCAGCTCAGCAGCTTGAAGCCATCCGCTGTTCGGCAGGAGGTAGACAAGGCTCTCGACTCCTGTAAAGAGTCTCAGACTCGGAACTGCGCAGGGACAGCCCTACCTGTCCTGTACGGTTACTGTGCATTAGAAGGAACCAATGGCACTGAGTTTCGTTGGCTTTGGGGGGGTTCTTCCTAGAAAGGAGCCCTGGGGTATGGTGGTTAAGCGCCCGGCTGCTAAATAGAAGGTGGAGATTCCAGCCTACCAGCGGCTCCTTGGAGAAAGATGTGCCCACCTGTTTCTGTAAAGAAGTGCAGCGTTGGAAACCCAATACCAGCCCACTGCCATTCTGAATTTTGGGGAGCCTCGACAGGGTTTCTGAAATTATACATCTTTATGGAAGCTTTCCCCTGAGACACACTCGCGGGTTGGAAACACTGACCTGTAACTAGCAGCCCAGAGCTTAGTGGGCAATGCCACCAGAGCTCTTTGGAAACCCTCCTACAGAGTCCCTATAACTTTGGTTTGGTTTGATCTGGGTGAGCTCCAGGTCTTTGGAGAGAGAGGGCCACTTTCCTTCTGAACAAGGGTCCCCTTGCCTGGCTGCTTCTCCTCAGGAACCCCAAAGGAGAGGTATACATCTGCACTTTTTACTTCTCTTTTGAAAATTTTAATTTAAAGAAGGGATATTACTCCCCCCAAAAGTTCTAATTTTTTCCCCCTAAGAAGCTTACAATCATGTGGGATGAGAGGCAGGGAGGTAGACTGAGGGGCTCTGTGGAGAGGATGCATGACCACAACATGGTAATGACTACCTGCGCGCCTACCCTCTGCTGGCCAGTAAAACCCAAACCAGCCACTTACCATGGGTCGGCTCCAGCTCAGGGTGTGCCCTGCTGCGCACAGGAGAAAAGTGCTCCGCAGGGGTCTCCGGACTGTGACCTCTCAGAAAGAGACCGCCAGGCCTTTCTTCCAAGGTGCCTCTTGGTGGATTTCAATGAATGACTGAGTGAGTTACCGTTTGCACCCCTCAGGGACTCCTCTGCTGTGGCAGGAGCCA
>NW_022103968.1:63945263-63964718 GCF_000313985.2 Echinops telfairi | reverse complement strand
CACCCGATGCAACCATCACAAAACAAGAGACCTGAGAACTAGAAAGGTGAGGGTTCACCACCCATTTATCCCTCCTCCTTTCAACCAGCCCCACATGTGATTATTGGCCAGGCTGGCACAATTAACTAACTCAATGACTGTGAACAGGATTCCCTGCAATGCTATCCTGCTGCGCATAAAAATGAGCCTTCTGAGAAGCAGGAGGCAAGATCTCATCCCCAGCAAGAGCCAGGAGTAGAGCATATCATCTAGACCCCACATTCCTGCACAGTGAATTCTCTGGATCCAGAAGAGTAGCTGCAGACCTAGGATCCAGAGCATGAATGGAACCGAGTGGTGGCCTTCTGACCCCCAGAGCTAGTACAGCTGAGGGCTTTCGTGCAGGTAGCTGGCTTGGGGAGTAGGTGCCTCTAGACACTTCATTGGGGAAGCTGAGCTTGCTGACCCACGAACTGGAGCGGAGTGCCTTCAGGCTGAGGCTGACTGGAGTGGGGCGGCTCTGGCACTTAATCCAGGCAGCTGGGTTTGCTGATCATGGAGCTTGAGCTGAAGGCTTTCGGGTTAAGGTTTACAAGGGAGTGGTATGCCCCTTTGGGCATTTATTCACAGACCTGAAAGGACTTTGTAGCATGCCCTGATGAACAACTCGACCCTGAGCATTTCTCACTGGCATGACAACTTGTTCACTTCCTTAATGAAACCTGTAATTGTGAATTTTATTTGTGGGTTCTTTGTAAACACTGCAGTGGCTATTAGATCTTAGAGAGGTGAAATGGAGAACACTAATTAAGACAACACAACAGGGCTGTAGGTCTTGAAGGTGTCCATTCCTGTTTCCACATTCAGGCATTACAAACAAACCTACAGCATGGATTACAGATCAGCCTGGGCCAGGGATGAATGACTATGTAAATGGGCCAAAGATGGTGTGCTAGTCTGAGTAGACTAGAAAAACAAATTCATAGACCCTCATATATTAAGGTGACCAGACGTCCCGCTTTTGGCGGGACAGTCCCTATCTTTAACAATTTGTCCTGTGTCCCGGCATTGTTGAAAAGTCCCGATTTTAGGAAAGAATGCATGACAAGCTAGGGTATACGGGTTTTGGCTGCCATGTGGCTATTTCGCCAGGATATGAGTTTTATCAATGGTGTCCCGCTTTGCCAATGTTAAAATCTGGTCACCTTATCATATGTGTATAAGAAAGAGCTTTATATACAAGAGCAATTGAATATTGAGAAAACCTCCCAGCCTAGTCCAGATTGTCCATAAGTCCAATATTAGCCCATCTGTCCAATACCAATCTATAAATTCCTCTTCAGACTCCCGCAGCACATGCAATGACACCAAATGCAGAAAGATCACAGGCCAGTGGGTGGAAAGTCTTGTGGATCCAGTGGCAGTGGAAGCATCTCAGTGCTGTCATGGGTCTCCATGTGGCTCCTCCTGCTCCAGGGCTGCAGTGTAGCTCCATGTGGCTTGTCAACAGGAATGTCTCGCAGGGAATGAGCTTGTGTCCCGACTCTAGTGAGCTGTTTATCTTCTTAGCGCCTCCAGATGAGACCATCCACCTGTGACCTGATTGGCCGGCTAATCCTTCACTCTGAAGTCTCAAATTCACTACAGATTATATAATTACCACAGATAGCCTCTGTGTACCGGCCCCAAGATGTTTACTTCTTCTTAGCAAGCTGAGGCCCATGAGCCCCCAGCTTAAAAAACACACCGGCACGAGACTCAAATTTGTATACATCGGATTGTTTTGTTTTGTTCTTTAATGGCTCACATTAAGAGTTTTAGCTATTCAGAATGTACCTGCTTTACGTGCCCCAGGGACATGCACCCCAACATCTAGGTTTGGGCATGCTAGTCCCAAGTTCTGGTATCATTCTGTAATTAATAAGCGCCCTGCCGTGCTGCTGTCTTCAGAGAGCTCTGACTCAAGACTGTCCACCTATGAAAGGACGTGTGGGTGGCGGCAGGGACATGCAAGCTCCGCCTACCTCCTGCCCTTTCTCCTGGTCCCTGAGAGTTCCCAGGCTCGCTCTCTCTCCAGACCGCTCTTGCCACGCCAAGGCCGCCGACAGCCAGGACCGTGCCCTGCACGCTGCTCTCCGCGTGTTCCCAACACTCTTACAGCCCGGGAGTCAATTCCAGCCCCTAGCAACCGTCTTGTTGTGCAATCTCATGATCTTACCTTTCTCCTTGAAAAGCCACAATTCCCTTGGACTCACTAGAGACCTGGTGTACATCAGTGAAGTACACATAAGTATACACCAGACAAACCAATAACCCATTGTCTTCCAGCCAATTCCAACTCATCGCGACCCTGTGGGACAGAGCAGAACTGTGGCGACAGTTTCTGATGACGTCCCTCTTCTCGGAAGCAGACAGCCTTGTCTTTCTCTCGCAGAGCAGCTGGGGGGTTTAAATCAGCAACTTCTCGGGCAGCAGCCCAGCCTGTAACCCACTGCACACCAGGGCTCCTCCAATTGTACCAGTGCTTCAATTATTGAAATCCTTCTGCGCCACTTGAAAGGCAGCTTCTGGCTCCTGCATCTCTGCCCCCTGTTGACTCAGATGCAGTCCCTGGGGCCACCCGGCTCCCCAGAGAGCAGCACTCCAGGACCTTCCTCCAGGGTGATGGCCAGAATCCTGGCAGCACCGCCTCGTTACACATTCGCCCTGGATGTGTTCCTTCTCAGAAGAGTACCCTGAAGTCACAAAATGGGCACTTGTTTCATCGCATTGACCAGGACGTATTTTATGGCCACTCCGAGCTCCAAAGGCGGTTGGGAAACATGGTTTTCATTATTGGGCCACGAACTCGGCTAGCAATAGGTGGGTGGTGACTAACATTGAGGGAAAAAGAGGAAATGAATGTTCAGAGACAATAGCAGGCTCTACTACAGGGACAAGTTATGAGCCCAGTGGTGTAGTGGGGTACGCGTTGGGCTGCTGATCACAAGGCCAGCAGTTCAAAACCACCAGGATCTCTGTGGAGGAAAGACGAGGCTTTGGACTCCCTAAAGAGTTACAGTCTTGGCGACCCTCAGAGGCAGTTCTAACTGGTCTTACGAGGTTGCTATGAGTCGAAATTGACTCAGTGGCCGTGAGCTTGAAGCTTGTGGACTACAGGGATGGCCAACTAGTTGCTGAGCAGACATGGGGCAGCATTAGGGAGTCATTGATTTCTCAGCCGTCACTCAGAGGAGGCTGCTCAGTGAGGCTGGGAATTGGTGGGTGGGATGACCCAAGGCTGAGGGGGCAGGGAAGGCCTGAGACTGGTGGATGGTTGTCTAGGGTCCAGAGGAGCCAGCACAGGCAGGACATAGTGGCGAGGCCATTCCAGCGCTTGAGCAGGTGGCTGGTGTGGCTGTTTGGGTACCTGGGCAGAGCTTTGGGACTTAGTGGAAAGCGAGGTGGTGTGGACCTTCCTAGGCACAGTTACATCAGGATGCTTTTGTTGTGGAAACAAACAGATAGGAGCCGTGCGGCAGGAGGGAGTCTCAAGAGAATGTGGGGACTGAAAGTAGAACCTGCTGTGGAACCGGATCTTAAAGCGGGAAAGCTGTTGGGAAGCTGTTGGGCTCTCCAGGGGGCTCGTATTTCTGAAGAAGAGCATCTTTTCAGTTCCCTGAAAACTTGAACACGTAGCAGGGTGAGGTGGATGGGATTTTTTTTTCTCTCTTTAAAAATTTCCTTATACTTAAAACAAATGTTTTCTTAAAAATTATAATGTGACATGTGGACACTTTGATGAGTAAAACAATACAGAAATGAGCTACTCTGAGGTCAGGAGACTTACCCATCTCCGATTCCTTTTTCTCTCCTCTGGGAAAACCCCTCCACTGCTGGGAGGGCCAGGCAGGGAGGACCAAGGACCCGTCTCCTTCTCTGTGTGCCGCCCCACCAAGGACCATGGAGCCCCTTCTCGACGCTGTGGTCCCTTGGGGAAGCCAGTGGAAGGTCTGTACTAGAAGAGGTGCTGTGGGGCCCTTCCTCTGTCCAGCTGCTTTGAGATCCACTTCCCTGTGGGAGAGCCCGTTTGTTTGCTTGTTGCTTTGGCCTGTGCTTCAAAGCTGTATTATCCAACCTGCTTTGTAGTCATTCCATCCTGTATACCACCTGGGATCTTTCCCATTTCCATTAGTAACAATGGCTTTTCTGTGAGCACCTTGGATAAAATATTTCTTAGTTTCTGGATTAGTCTCCTAGGGGGTGCATTACCAGGAGTGATAGTCCAGTGTCAAAGGGTAAGGATGGCTTTAGAGCTCTTGTTGTCCATACACAGATGGCAAAGAAGGTATTTTAAGACGATTTAAGCATCCACTGACTTGGGGGGAAAAAAGATAATCCACTTGCTGCCTTCCTATTCTTTATTAATATGCTGTCCTTTAGGACAGAGAGCAGGTGGAGCCAGCTGAAGTAGCAGAGTCCTGTTGGGTCACAGGTGTAGAAGCAAGAGTATCAAGAAAGGACAAGTGCTGCTTGCAACCACTACTATACAAAGTCAAGGAAAGGACTTCACACGACAATCCAGATCCTCTGATAGCCCTCGGGTGGCAGAAAAGGGAAGGGGGAAGCTGTGGACTCGGGAGTAGACCAGTGTTAGCTTGGAGAAAGGGGAAGGCAAGACACAATAAGAGGAACATTGGCGAAAATGATGGAGGCAGAGGAAGACGCTGGGAGGCTTGTAAGACTTACAGACAACAGAGGCCAGGGCTGTTATATGCACAGTATGTTATGTACACAGTATGTTATATATGCAGCTGTGCACATACACAACTCTGCACCAGCAGCAATCTATCCATAGATGCTTGGCGACACAGACTCAGAGGCTAAACAGGTATGATGGTATGGGAGGAAGAGTCGGGATTTACCCACCAATACATGTAGATTTGACAGAGGATGTCGGAAGATGTGTATTTACTTCTGCTTCAAATATATCCGTGAATGTAGCAGTGCACACAAGGGGCAAAGTTATAAACACTCCATAGATACCACCAAACACCTTGAAGAAATGAGTCACTGGGCCCTGGAACTCAGGACCAGCGTATCTCAGGGGATAACAGTTCACAATGACAATGTTCTACATGCTACTTTAGTGGTTATGGACTGGGGGTGGGGGTAGGGCAGGGGGTGCTCCTAAAACTGCGTGAGCAGCCATCTAAGGAGCAAATATTGGCCTCTCTCCACTCAGAGGGAAGAACAGTAATGAAAATCAAAAGACATATAGCAATGATTAGTCCAATGAGCTCAGAGACGACACGCACACCAGCCTCTACAACCCTGGAACCAGAAAACTAGGTGGTGCCCGGCTAGCACTACCAATTGCTTTGGGGGGCGGGGATCACTTTAGAAGGTGCTGAATCAAGTAGGAGAAAATGTGAAACTGAGCTGAACACCATGTAAGAGACCAAGCTTGCTAGTTGATGAAGACCCTGGAACCCCAGCACTTTAGTCGCCCTGAGGCTCTGGAACAGAATTCACCCTGGTGTTGCCATAAGCAATTATTTGAGATCAAAAGGGCAGCATTTAGCCAAGGACCGAGTACAGAGGGTTAGGGAAGGAGGAGTCCAGGGAGGACCTAGGGCAGTGAGGGGATAGCAGTGTATGTGCGGAAATAAAATATGCATGAGTTATTGAATGTGAAGCTGATGATCTTCTGTTAAGCCCTCGCCAAATTCACAATAAAGGTTTGTTTTGTCTTTAAAGTTCATCTCATGCACATTGAGGCATTGCTCTGGGGATGAGACTGGGTCGCTTAGGTAGGCGGTGCAGCTGCTCCCATCACGATTTAATCTCCGAAACCCCAGGGAGCAGTTTGACAGGGTCGCTATGAGTCAAGATCGCTCCATTGCAGTGGGTTTGGGTTTTGTTTTTCCGACAAATACCACAGCTCAGATGGCTTTAATGAACACATTTTGTTTAGGAGATAAGAAGTCCAAATTCAGGCCTTAGGCCCTAGACAAAGGCTTTCTATGTTGGCTCTAGGTCAGTGATCCTCAACCTTCCCAATGCCGCGACCCTTTAATACAGTTCCTCATGTTGCTACTTTATGATTATAGTTTTGAGACTGTTATGAATCATAATGTAAATATCTAATATGCAGGATGTATTGTCATTGTTACAAATTGAACATAATTAAAGCAGAGTGATTAATCACAAAACAATATGTAATTATATATTGTGAAATATTTATTTCTATTTACAAATAAATGAAATTTTATCTTGAAGCGTGGTGTAGCATGGGTAACAGTCTTATTATAACAACAGTAAACTACATTGCTACATTTTGTAACACTATGAGTAAAAAGCCAACCGTCGGTTGGAAGGTTGAGATAGCTTCTTTCTCACCAGATCAGAAATTCGCGGAGCAGTCTTTGCAAGAGCACAATGAAGATCATCTTCCACAACAAGTCTACTGCTGTATTTAGACTTGATAACCAACAAGCTGGAAAACCCTGTTTCACAAAGATATGTTGTTGGAAATGGAAGAAGAAGGCGCAACCCAGGCTCAGACAGAACAGGATATGACTGCAAACACTTGACCCGGAATTTTGTAACTGGCATTGTAGAGAAATCAGTTCTTGCTGCATCGCTGTTAATAAGTTCAGTGAACTCTTGTGCTGTCTCAGGAACATCTTTGATGTTGACTGTGAAGGGGCTCCTGGCAAGTGCAAATGGGTGTCAGGCTGATTTGGAAAGTATGATGAAATTTCATCTGCAATCACATGCAAGTGTTCTTTCACAGAAATTATCATTGTGATCCTTTTGTCTGGTTCAATGTCATGTTCCTCAAAGAAGGCAGATAAGGTAGGCAACATGTAAGTTTTAGTTTCATCCATTTTTGTGTGTGGGCCAAAGCTGAAGTTTCATTTGGAATGATTGGATCTTTTCAGGCAAATCGAGGCATGTTGATCCTTGCAGTGATAAATTTCACTCATTCAAAAGGGCAAAGATATCAACCAAGTAAGCTATTTTCTGTAGTTCACTTTTATCGATGAAAAGTGCCTGGAACTCTGGTCTTGTTTTCTGATTAAAAAACATTTTGAGTTCATCACGAAGCTCAAAAACCTGTTTTAAAACGTTTCCTCTCGACAACCATCTCAGTTCAGTGTGAAAGAGCAGAGCATTGTTTGGCGCATCCAATCCGTTGCACAGTTGTGAAAACAGTCGACTGTTTAAAGTGCTCGCCTTTACAAAATGGACAGAACTGATGATGCTTTAATGACTGCTTCTAACTCTTGTGGCAGCGTCTTCGTTGCTAATGTTTGCTGATGAATCGTACAGTGAGTTCCGATGACTTGTGGTGACTCATTCAGTACCAAACGTTGAAATCCAGATCGACATCCTAGCATAGCTGGAGCACCCTCTGTGCAAACACCACAAACCTTTCCCCAAGAGATCTGATGCTCTTTCAGAAATGAACCAACTGTGTCAAATACATCACGTGCAGTAGTTGTTGTTTCAAGAGGTTTGCAAACGAGAAATTCATCTTTAAAGTCGCCATCATTCATATCCCTCACGTAAACCAGTCACTGTGAACAGTTTGCAACGTCTGTAGATTCATCAAGCTGGATGCTAATTATTGGAAGTGGAGCAGATTTAATTTCCTGGATTATCTGATCAAGAATATCAGCAGACATGTCATCTGTTCTTCTGTGGACAGTGTCGTTAGGTAAGGAAATTGCATTCAATTTTGTAACAAATTCGTCTCCCATCATAACTCGAACAATGTCTTTGGCAACAGTAAATCCTCAGCAGTGGAGTGAGGTTTCATAACTCAGGTGATTCTGAGCACCACCAAATATGAAGCTTCCACGGCTGCTACGTTTTGTTTGTGGTACTTGCCACCAGTGTCCAGTCTGGCTTTCTTCATCAGTTTTGCTTCTAAAATAGTTGGGATCTTTGCTGGCAAAGCTTGGATGCTTGCTATCAAAATGGTGTTTTAGTTTCTTCGGCTTCATAGATTCGGCTGATAGAACTTCACAACAAATAACACATTATGTTTTCTCAATTCCTGCTGTAATTATTGAGGTAAAACTGTATTGTAAAAAAAATCTTCACTATATTTTATTTTCTTAACATTCTTCTCTACATGATCCATTGTCATGGAATGGTTTACTAGTGAAAATAATATATAACAATAGCTTTAATAATACAAAAGATGATCCATGGCATAGTTCAGTCAATACAGTTCATTAAAGTTTCCTATGATTTACCATTCTCTGGTGTATTTTTTACATATGTTACTATCCCAAGGGGGCAGTATTCACATCAACCACAGCTGAATATAAAAAGACTGATCAGTATCCAGATTAAGTTCCCATGGTACAGATAAATATATTTTTTGCAGTAGTTTATAATTTTGCAGTACATGTTTTATTTACCCAGGAATTATAATTCGTGAAGTGTCATTTTACCTCTGATACTGCTGCTCTCTACACAGTAGCTGCTCTCCACACATGTGTGGCTGGTCCACATAAGTACGTTATGGTGCCAACCCTGTCACATACTCCTGTATCTGTATGGGGTGTATGTGATGGGGTTGGTGCGATGCTGTCATCACACTGGGTACTCGTATGTGGGCATAGCTGAATGTGGGCAGACCCCCACGGAGACGGATAGAGGAGCAGTGTCTCCGTTCCTAAGACTATTGGAAATATGTGTTTTCTGATGGCCTTAGGTGATCCTTGTGAAAGGGTCATTCGACCCCCCCAAAGGGGTTGTGACCCACAGGTCGAGAACCGCTGCTCTAGGTGGAAGTCCTTGTATATTTTCCGTATCTGTGGGCCTGGTGTCCCTTGGAGGAGCCCTGGTGTCATAGTAATTACATGCTGTGCTGCTAACTGTAAGGTTGGCAGTTCAAAACCACCAGCTGCTCTGCAAGAGAAAGAGAGGCTTCTGACTCCCTTAAAGAGTTACGATCTTGGAAACCCACGGGGGCAGTTCTGCCCTGTCCTATAGGGCCCACACAAGTCGGCATGGACTTGATGGCAGTGAGTTTGTTTAATTTTTGGTATCCATTGGAGATTTTCATGTATCTTGGCCCCAATCTACCCCTGGGTCTAGGAGGTTCACAGCACAGGGGCCTTGGGTCCAAAGAATAGGGTCTGGCTCTTCCTTCCTGGTGGTAATAGGTCCCTTTGATCTCTGCCTTTTTATGTCTCAAAAGAGACTGACTCAAAATATAGTTTCCTTTTGTAGATTATATCCTTTCTCATTAACACGACTGCTTCTAATCCTGCCTTGTTAACATCATTCCATCTACACTGCCTTCAAATCAATTCGGACTCCGGTGACCCTGTATAGTGTTTCCAGACCATAAACCTTTCCATGAGCAGGCAGCCTCCTCTTCCTCCTGAGGACCAGCCATGGGTTTGGCCTGTAGACCTCCTCATCCAAGGCTCACCCAACAGCCCCACCAGAGTTCCTTCATTGACATCGAAGAGCAAGATTTAATGTATAGAATCATTACATCACTAACAAAGATAGAGGGTGATTACATACTACTGAAAATCATGGCCGCGCCAAGCTGACACATATTTGGGTGGGGGGGAGTGACACCCAAGTCAAGCCTTACAGGGAAGTGGAGGACACCTGAAGCTTGGTTTCCTGGATACTACCTGAAGGTCTCTAAGCTTCCCTTTGGCTTAGACTCATGTAACCTTTGTGTAGAATACAAAACTCTGCTTTCTCCATTGGCAAGGAGCTGGGGGAGGAGGTCTTCCCTCAGGGCTGGTTGTGGGCATGGTCTGCACATGCTCCTGCCCGGAAGCTTGCAGAGTGCACCTGTACTTGCTCCATCTGGGTGGGGGAGTGGTGGCGGTGGCGGGTGCATATGAAGCGTTTGGCTTAGACAAAATCTTGTCCTTTCGACAGCCTGCTGACCCAGGGACACCCCCGCTGTGGTGCGCACTTCCCCACCTTGCTCCACAAGGGAAGTAAGAGCCACAGCGTAGAGAACTGAAAGCCTCCAGTTCCTTCTGTGGGCTGTTGTTAAGCGAGAATTGAAGATTGTGGGTGCTGGGGGAGGCTGGGTTTTTCTCTCCCAGGTCAAGAGACCTGGGTGGGTCCAGGCCAGGTTCTATGTAGACTCCATCTCACGTGTGATGGTGGACAAATTCTCCTCCCTCTCTGGGCTTCAGTATCCCCATAGGAACCGAATGGAAGGTTCTAGATCAGCAGTTCTCAACCTGTGGGTCGAGACTGCTTTGGAGGTCAAACGACCCTTTCACAGGGGTCACCCGATTCATAACAGTAGCAAAATTACAGTTATGAAGTAGCAATGAAAATAATTTTATGGTTACCACAACCTGAGGAACTGTATTAAAGGGTCATGGCATTAGGAAGGTTGAGAACCACTGTTCTAGATGATGCCTAAGGGCCTGTCCCAATGGGCTAATTCTCACCCTTTGTGACTGGGAGATACTTGTCCCTAGGGCAGGGTGTGAGGGAACTTGTCCCTTTCCCTGATAAACCTGAGTGAGCACTGAGCCTGTTCAGATTCCAGTTTTCAATCAGAGCTGGGCAGCTTCCTTCATCTCCTGGGCCTCTAGTAGATTGTTATCTAAGCCAAACCCACCACCAGAGAGTGGATTCCAACCTTATAGGCTAGAGCAGAACTACTACTTGCATTTCTGGCCCTGGTGGCATAGTGGGTTCAGATGTGTTGGGCTACTAACCACAAGGTCAGCAGTTTGAGACCACCAGCACTCTGTGGGAGAAAGATGCGGCTTTCTACTCCTGAAAAGAACCCACTCAGTCCCAGTGAGTTTGGAAGGTTTCTGAGATTAAAGTTTTTATAGGAGCAGACAGCCTCATCTTTCTCCCTTGGTGTGGGGGAAGGCCAGCCCCCCACAATTAATCTCGGGTTCGATAGGTGCAATTGTATGGTATATATACTTATATATATATATATTCATAGAGAATAAGGAGAGATTGAAATAATGGAGTCAGACACATTTCATGGTAGCATGCTCCCCTCTGCTCCTCTTGGTGGTACAGGGCAGGAGAGAGAGGGAGGGGAAGGAGGACAAGGGGAGAGGGAACGGGAGCAAGGACTGAGGGAGAGAGGATGGGGGAGAGAGAGCTCTTTATTACTAACACATGTCACAGGAAAGGGTTGTACTATAGGTAATACAGTATTGAGAGGGGGACGATCTAGGAGTACACATGCAATAGGAAGGGGAGGGATTGGGGGCAGACCTGTGACAAGATGGGCGGATCCTAGATTCAGGATGGCAGCCTAACTTTGGATGTCACTGAGCAGGTTTGACCTGTTCTCTGGCTCTCCATGGAAACAGTTACTATCCTTATCAGTAGGGTGTGAGCCCCACCTACAGTGGACCAGACTGATGGCTGCAAGCCTTCAGGGAGACTATCTCTAAGCATCTGACCTCACACCATGTGCTGGCAAGCATCCTCTAATGTTTGGCATCTCTTTGGGGGAGACAAAGCTGGGAAGCCTTTTGCATCCCGCACCTTGGTGTGATCAGTGGGCTTGAACTGGGTGCTTTGGGTTAGCAGCCACCCCGTAACCACCGTACCACCAGGCTTCAGAATTTGGATCCAAATTCTCAGATCTAAGTTTCCCATCCTGCCTTCCTTCTCCAATAGCTGAGTCATGTCTGTTCTCGCCACATTTTACTCCTCACCCCGGTTCCTCCTCAGAAAGGTTGGACAGATCACCACAGACGCCCAGGGGAAGACTAAATAATATTGGAAAATGCTGTTTATGAGGGAAGTGAGTGTGTGTGTAGAACGTTCAGGGGAAAAACAGTGCACATGCTGACCTCAGTCGGCTAAATACTAAAAATACGATTTAGGAGACTGTGTGTGCCAGCTGGTGGGTGTGAATCCTACGAGGCAGCGTTCACTGCACTGAGTGGGTGGGTAAAGAAAGCCCCTCGGGAGCAGACTGCCGCAGCTTCAGCCCTAGACACCTGGTGGGTTTGAATCTCCCAAGTTGGACGACATTGTTCTTCTGGAATCTTGATTCGCTTGTGTAAAATGGTACCAGTAATAGGCAACAGCACATCACAAGAAAAACGCGAGGCTTAAAAGATCTTTAACTTCTTTGATAGCTAACATTTATTAGTAGCGTTGCTGCTCACGACCCCTCTCCGCGTCTTTCCCCTTGCCCCGCCCCTTTCCTGGCCCGGCCCCGCCCCTGTCCCGGGCCGGCCCCGCCCCTTCGCGCAGGCGCGCTGGGCGGTGCTGAGTCAGGCTGGGGGAGGAACCGGGCGGGTCCAGCCTGGGCGGAGCTTGCGCCTGCGCAGTGAGCAGCTTCGGGAGGGCAGGTTTATATCGGCGGAGGGTCAGCTGACGTTCTGCATTGCAGACTGCGGGTTCGCTTAGCGCCATGTACGCGCTCTTGGTTCTGGCCAGCCTCCTGGGCGTGGGTAAGCCCGGGGTCCCCCAGCTTGGGGAAGGGGAAAGGGGTCCCCGCCTCGGGGCGAACGCTGCCGGGCCTCAGCCTTCGGGCGGTTTCTCCAGCCCTGGGTCGCCAGCGGCGGGCAGTGCGCAGGCGCGCGCGCCGGCCCGTGCTCGCGGGGGGCCGTGTCGGGCGGGGTGGGGGGGGCTGCGGGAGCTGGCCGGCTGGCCACTCCTTACTTGAGGTGGGGGCGAGCGGCCGCGGCCGGTCAGGCCCGGAAAGTGGCCCCTCTCGCGGTCCCGGGTGGTGCCCGCGTTCCGGGGGCCGCCCCTGCGGCTGTTGGGGTGGGTCTTGGAGGGTGACCCCTCCGGCGGCTTTGTTTGCAGCTGGCAGCGCGTGACCCAGCCGGCCCGGGCCCTGGGCGGCCGGTCATGGACTCTTGGCCGGCTGCCCTCGCGGTGAAGGGTATTTTAGTTGCCGGAAGCACGTCGTTATCGTCTCTGTTGTTCGGTATTGCCCTCACCTTTGTAGCTGCTCCCAGTCCTCCGTCGGGAAGGGGCATGTGAGGTGTTGGGGTCCTGTAGAGTCCCCGTTTCGTCGCCTTTAAACTGCCCCGAACAGCCATTTCCTAGTGGCCCTTCATCTCGGGAGGCGAGACGCGCCTGAGAACGCCGCGTGCACCGAGCGCTTTAGACCCGTTCCGATGGCTGTGCAATTCTGTCAGCCGGAGCTCCCTTTGAGAGGAGCAGGTCCCCGTACCTCCGCCTTCTGGCCGAGTGCTTTCACGCACCGGTCCCCTTTCGTTTGTTTCTCCCGTCATCTCCTCATGGCGTCCTCCTCCTCATGCCCAAGGAGCGAGGTTGATTGACCATGGACATTGCAGCGCTGGATAGCTGTGGGGTCAGATTTTTACTCTCTCTGAGGCGAGGATCCCAAGGGTGGGTGTTTTGAGACAAAAGGTCTCTGTACCCCACTGAAGAGAAATAAGGCCCCACCCCACTAATTCCCGACCCTCTAATTCTCAATGCCCAGGTTCAAGTTTTCCTAGTTAGCTAGATGCGGGTTAGGGGTCCACTTCTGTGGTGCAGCTACCCATATTTTAATAAGCAGCAGCAGAAAATGGATGACAGGGGGTAGGAAAAAACCGAAGAACTACGCGGTAGCTAGTTATGACATGAAATACCTTAAGGAATGTTTTCTCTGTCAGTGACCCCCCCAGAATGGCTTGACCTTCTCCAGCTGAACTGTTAGCCTGGTTTTACTTGCTCTGCTCGGAAAGAAAGATGTTTTTTGGCGTCACACTCCTGGAGAAAATTAATTTTTGCCTGCCTGGGTTATTTCAAAGTTTGCATAGTAAACAAACATGTCTGTGGGTTTTCTATATGATTCAGCATATTTTTTCTCTTCTTTTTTTTACAGTTTTAGTTCATGCTGGCAGTGAGTCACTCCTCACAAGACTCTTGGAGTTTCGAATCACTCAAAACGGGACTAGATGGTCTCTTTGGAAATGTGCAGTCTGTGTCTGGCATGTGTGGGAGCGTTGTTAGCCAGAATATTAGTTAACCCGGCGACCTCTTGCCTGGGCACCTGAGTCAATGGGTGGCCATTATACACAGGAACTTCCAAAATATTCATGGGAAAATTCCATTATCTTTTAATTCTATTTTTCCACGAACTTTTCAAAGCCCTCTTGGAATGGCCTAATCTTAACATTGGCCCTTGGGATCCTGTAAGATGGTGATTACTTGCTGATTATGAATGAATGAATTCTCACTTGCCAGGTTGCTTTTTGGTAGCATAAATGTAATGATTCTTAATTACCTTGGTGCTGTGTCTGCTAATGAAAGTGGGAGATACTGCAGTCAGGGTCTATATCCAGGACACTGTAGGAGTTTGCTGGTTCAATTTGACCTTCCAGGGGTGTCCTTCTATATCGGCCAGAGCCTCTGTGTTGTTGGTGTTGTAGGGATGTATGTCCTGGTGGTAAGGTGTCTTGCTTTTTCAGTTACACACAGTCCCCAACTCAGGGTAAGGCTCTGTTCTGATGGCTTTACTCTAGCTCAGTTCTGCTGTGTAAGTCAAATACCTCTTTTCTGCCATAAGTCGAACACCTCTCTGTTTTCCAAGTTTTTGTAATTGCTGCCTTTGATTCTCGATGTCAGTAAATCATAACATTGCACATAAGCAAATGACAACAGAATTTCATGTATTGCAGCATGGTATAGAGACATATTACAAGCATACCCAAACCAAAAACACCCTAAGCCTCCTGCCTTCCCCATGATTTGGACTCTCAGCAGCCTTGTGTGGGTTTCAGAGGCTGTAACTTTGAACCCCACTGACTGACCTTCAGGTGCACAGTGCGGCTGCTTCTGAGACAGTGCCACTCAAACAGGTTGTTTAAGAAAACTCGTAGGGGGAGAAATCCAGAAACCAAGCTCCTTGCCATCAAGTTGATGCCGACCCTGTAGGACAAGGTAGAACTGTTCCTCTGACTTTCTGAGACTGTAACTTGACAGGCTGATGGCTCTGAACTGCTGACCTTGTAGTTAGCAGCTAACGTGTGCCTGATACACTACCAGGGCTCCTGGACTTTTCTGTCCTTCCCAGTCATCTCTGCTCAGAAAGATTGTGAAATGCTGGTAAAGTGAGAATTCTTCTCCTTTAAAGATTGAAGACACCGAGGCACCAGAGGTCGCCTTTCCAAATCACCAGCTGTTTAGCAGGGAAGCCAGACGTCAGACAGTGCTTGCTCAGCTCACATGGGCCTATTGATTTTTAAAAAAGACTCAATGGCTTTTGATTTCCTTGGAGGAAACCAGGCAGGTTTTAAATGTGCAGCTTAGTGAATGATTGCAGAGTGATCATCTTAAGTAACCAGCCCCCAGGCCAAGGCGTTGAGTATTACCTGAACCCAGAAGTCCCCTTTAGGATGTCACACTCCTCACATGGTCTCACGTGCCCCAAAGGACACCACGTTGCTAACTTGTGCCCCTGCGATGTTTGCTGTGTGTGTGTTTCTGTGTGTGTGTGTGTGTGTGTGTGTATGGAATGAATGGTTCCTCTGGGAAAAGGTGAAGCTCATGTTCATGAGTTCACATGGGTAAGCACCTGGCTTGTGACCTAGAGCTTAGCTGCCTGGGCTGTTCTTGGTGGAGTGGTCAACCAGCTGGCTGGTGCTTTCCCTGCCCAGAGCCAGGGAGGCTTCGAATGCATAAGGTTGATGGTTGGTTTGTCTACACCTATTTAATGAGGGTCAGTTAAAAAGAATGTGGCCAGTAGTGTTCCAGTTCTTACTTGCATGGGCTGTCTCTGCGGACAAGCCCTCTCAGTAACACATTAGTCTGATTATTTTATTTTGTATTTTGTTTTTTAAAATCATTTTATTGGGGCTCATGCAGCTGTTCTCACAATCCATCCATCCATCCATTGTGTCGAGCACATTTGTACATTTGTTGCCATCGTCATTCTCAAAACATTTGCTTTCTACTTGAACCCTTGGTATCAGCTCCGCATTTTTTTCTCCTCCTTCCCTCCCCTCCCCTCTCTCCCTCACGAGCCCTTGATAATTTATAAATTATGAACACAGTACATGTGTTAATGGGGGGCCGTGGCTTCCCCCCAAAAGGTCCAATCAAGAACTGATTTCTGAGGGGATTTGCTGGGCCAGTTAAGTTCAAGGTATGGCGACTGCCTTTTGGGACCCAAAGCGGTGATTTTGATAAGATTTTCTTGAAGGACGTAGGTTGACCACAGAGCTGGATAAAGGTTTGAGAAACTTCGAAAACTGCATTGGTGAGAAAAAGACCAGAAAGTTGTGTTCAGGGATTTTTATTTTTAATGCCACCTGCTAATTTTGTAAGGGTAGCAATAGAGGATTTCATTGGAAAGTCTTACCCCATCTGCCCTACAGCAGACTCCTGCCCCAAACTCAAAGAACATTGGGGAAGGAGCATTATTTGAGTGCCCTGATTATGCGAAGCCTGCTGCTTTGTGGTGATGTAGATCAGTGTAGAATCCTTTTAGGGAAGGGTGAGATGAGACACCACCTCTGGCTTTCTGCAGTGTGAATAAATAACTAGATGGAGAAAATGGCAAGAAGCTGTGGCTTCATCTATTGATACTTTTGCTTAATAAAGGTTTCTGTGATTTTTGTAGCAGTCATAGCAACAGATCTCACCTGCCAGGAATTTTGGAAAAATCAATGGTTATCATTAGCAAAACACTTTTATTCTGTGCAAAAAGGTGAGTCTATTTCCTGAAGGGTTTATTTGTATCAGCCAGCCAATAATTTGGCTAATGCTTGGCTCTGTGAGTTGAAGTCCACTCGATGGCCGTGGGTTGGGGTTTGTTCTTAATTGCGTTGAACAGGTTGAGCCTGCCCTGGGTGTTGGATTGAGAGGCATGGCTGTTTCTGTGTCGGGGAAGGAAGGGAGACCTTGGTGTGTGGAACTGGAATGGCCAGGCTGGGGCCTGAGCGGAAGGGGGAGAGGGGGGTGTTGCTAATTGGGGCAGCTAGTGAGCGAGGGCTGGGAGGTTCTGAAGGCCAAGCTGTGTGAAGCTGCCCTCCATCCAGGACTTTCTAGATTCTCAACCTAGGGTGCCTTCTGTTTGGCTCTGCCCCCGGGAAGGAAGGTCTAGAAGACCTCTCCGTACTCAAAACTGATGGCGTTGCCCCGTGTGCCCTCTGAAATACACGTAGACTAGTTAAACAACCGTACACAGTGATCAGGGGGAGGCAGCTTGGGACCGAGGTGGGCCTGTGGGATGAAGGTTTCCCTCTGTCCCACATCTCTCGCTTGCTCGGTGACCCTGGTCCATTCCCTTGTTAAGTAACTTGTTTTCCAAGCCCTGTGCTTCCTCGTGTGTAAAATGGATCTGATACTGTGTCACCAGGAGCTTCTGATAAAAAAGTTACCGTGTGAAAGGGCTCTGCTTTGCTACCACGTCACTAATAAAAACAAGTTATTTGTCAATGTTCTTGGCTGGCTAGCACAGTGACCCTTCTTTGCCCTTGATTTTTGTGATTTCCCCTGGCCGTCTTTATCTCTAAGGATGTTGTAAGGTTAACGAACAAATGCAGTTGACTCACTATAAATATATATGCTGGACCCAGTAATTACTGGTGCAAACAGGCTGGAGGGAGTTGAGAGTTCATCCTTCTGGCAGCTGGGTTTAGGCACTAGGTCAGTCCTGATAGCAGATTCGGGGCAGGTTCCCAGTAACCTTGCCACTCTGCTAACAAGCTGCTGGCGTTCTGGGGACCTGGTTCAAGTCTTCTCACATCCTGCAGGCAGGTTTCCCCACCACAAGCAGATGAGCTAGGTAATAGCTCCTTGCAGTAAACCAGTTCGACCAGTTAGCGCTGTGCCGGGCAAAAAGGATGGCTCCTCCTGCTGGCTTCCAGGCTTTCCCCAGCCTGTGAGCAGCTTCTCTAGGACCTTCCAGGGACTGCTCCTGCACATCGGTGGGGGCGTTTTCTGTTCCCTTTTTCTGTTGCATGCACTTGCTGACTGCCATCCGTTGGACTCCGACTCAGTGTGACTCACGGCGCCCGCACAGTATGTTCCACTGACTGCTCTGCCCTTGCCCTTCGTCTCACGGCCACCAGCCCAGGCCCACTCAGCCACCCTGTAGGACTGCGTGAACTGCCGATAGGCGTTTCCCAGACAGACTCTTCGCTGGAGTAGAAAGTGCTCTCTTTCTCCAGGAGGGAGCCTATGGTGGTTTCAAACTGCGGAATGTGTGGCTAGTGGCCCAGCTCATGACCACCGCACCTGCCCTTGTAGACATCCAGCTCCCTTTCCCAGCCCTTGAATGGATGCCGATGCATGGCCACCGGATAGGCCAGGGTAGAACTCCCTCTTATGGGAGTAGAAAGCACTGTCTTTCTCCCACGGCAGACCTTGAGGATCACAACCGAAATCGTAACCACCACGCCAGGAATAATAATTAATGGAAACCTGGGTTAAGAAATCAACCCTAACAACCCACCTCCCTTCAGAGTTAGTAACCACTTTTCTGGGTTTGTTGTTTACTGAACATTCGTTTCCCAGTGGGGTGTTGATTGGACAGTCATGCTTTGCAGATTTGAAACAGTTGACAAATACTGTACTTATTCTTGAGTTCATTTGTCTGCCATTGGGGTTCGTATGTGTTGACATAGTCAGTTCTGTTTCATTCATCTCTACTACAGCATGCTGGGTGCTGAGCTGATTTCCCGTTTAGGAAAGACTGGAACTGTCTTATAGAGTTTGCAAGGCTGTGGTCTTCACCAGGTCTCTGCTCCTGCAAAATGGCTGGTGGGCTCCCACCATTGACTTTTCTTAGCCTTCGACCACACTGCTGGGGTCCCTTTCAATGGGGAGTATACCCTTCCACTCTGGGTAGACATTTGCATCCTGTTTGCTTTTTTTGTTTTGTTCTGTTTTTATTTCCCTGTGACAAGCTGTTGTAGATTTTCTCGCATATGCCTTCTTGTGTAGGTGGACAGCGTTTCTCTAGAGCAGCAGTGGTTCTCAACCTTCCTGACCCTCTCGTACAGTTCCTCATGTGGGGGTGACCCCCAACCATAACATTTTCGTTGCTACTTCATCACTGTCATCTTACTACTGTTATGGATCGGGTGACCCCTGAGAAACGGGTCTTGACCCACAGGTTGAGAACTGCTGCTCTAGAGGACTTAGCCCGAACGAAGGGTGTGTGTGTTGTCAACTTGACAAGAATTGCTCAAGTACTCTTCAAAATGACTTCAGCACCTTGGCGTCCTCTGGTCTGTTCCCTCTCTGGCTGCTGCCCACGCTCAGTGTCGCCGGTGCCCTCCAGACCTTTACGCTGTGCCAGTCTGATGGAAGTAGTGTCGGAAAGGAGACTTGTCCTCCTCCTTCCTTATTGCTTAGAGATCATTCCAGGCTAATATAGGTAAGCCGACCTCATTTTTTCAAAAATCATTTTATTGGGGCTCATACAACTTATCACATCTATACATCCATCCATTGTGTCAAGCACATTTGTACATTTGTTGCCATCATCATTCTCAAAACATTTGCTTTCTACTTGAGCCCTTGGTATCA
>NW_022103968.1:63940964-63944756 GCF_000313985.2 Echinops telfairi | reverse complement strand
AAAAGAATGTATTTATTAAAATACCTGTCCTTTAACCAAATAATATAGAATGCTGGCTATAGGTATAACTCATAAATGAATATACTGTTACGATACAGAAATAAAGTATTGTTCTTGTAATCATATATTTGGTTGGCTAATAGCATGGCCTGCCCTACCTTTTTATGGTACTCCAGTATTTATTTCTTACCAAATCATTGAAACAATGGCTTTGGACAATATAATATTAAATAAAAGGCCAGATTTCTTTGTATACAAGCCTTAACTAAAACTGCAAACTTTATTTGGCTGTTCAACGGGTTTTTCCCTTTCAGGATCCAGTCCTGTTCACTGCTCAGAGGGAGCTGCTGAGGGTTGCGTTGTGTGGTTGTGTGGTTGTGTGGGTGTCGGTATCGTTGGAGCCCTGGGCCTCTGAGAGAGCGAGATGAAGTCCAGTGATCTTTCTGAATAAGAGGAAACTTTCCGCAAGAGATAGAAGGGAATTCTACCACAACGTTCTTTTGGCCTGTTAACGGATTGTGATTCCACCTCAAATACACGTGGGAATCCTAGCCCCCATGTATCCCTGCTTGGAAACATACAGTCCTTGTTATGAATGAGGTCATACCAGTGTTGGGTGTGTCCTAACATAGCCCCCTTCCCTTCAGAGTTACACAAAGAGCAGACAGACACATTCAGAGAGCAGTTGACAAGCCTGGGGACTCCCAGGCCTGCGAGCCCCCCAGAGGGCCTCCAGGAGTTGGGGGCACATTCCATGGCAGCCAGCAGCAAGCACTGGGTCTCCTCCCAGAGCCTCCGGCCTCCTGCATTGAGAGAAAGCAAACCTTGTTAAGGCCACCCTCCACTTGTGTTCCTGCTGAGACCGCGCATCGTTCACTCCCGTAAGAGCTATCTTTTGGCGGCTGTTCCAGATAGCCTACTAAGCATGCAGAGGTGCCCAGCAGCAAGTGGCCAGGATGTTGGGCAGCAGCCCAAAGGGAGGAGGGGAGACAGAACTCCGACAGGCAGCCAGGGCCCCAGGGTGTGCTGCCTTACAAAGTACACTCTGGGTCTCACTGGGTATGGACAGTACTGCCCCCCTGCAGGGCACTGGTGATTGGGGGGAGGGGGACGCAAGGACGGATGGACAGACGGACACTCGACTGCAAAAGCAGGCATTTAACAGTCCATTCCTGGATTATGGGCTATAGGACAAAAGGTTTTAATTGTTAAGGGGCACTGAGTAATTTTTTTCTTCGTCTGAAAATGGGACAGTGCATCAAATAAGCAGGGAGCCTGTAGTTTAATCTCAGTGTCAACTGGGTTCATGGTGGATGAGGGGATGTCCAAAAATTCATGGAGAAACAGTTGAAAGATGCCGCACGTTTTTTGAAGCCCCTCGGACGATGTGTGCAGCCTGTGGACCAGCACGGGTCCCGCACTAGATGCCCAGCGTCAGTGAATGATGGTGTGGGTTATGGGCAGAGCAGCATCTGCTCGGGGCAGTCCTGGTCGGTGTTTGGGAAACCGCGATGGGAATGGGGTTTGCCTCCATGGGTACAGTGCTTGCATCGTGGCTAAGTAAACGTCCGTTCACAGAAGTGCATTCTGAGAAGCTGTGTTTGCAAATGGACGAGTCAGAAGTGGCTTGGCGTGCGAGTGCAGCCATGGCCTTGGTAATAATGGTTCCTCTGGTTGGAGTCTCCCCAGACCTGTTGGATGTGGGGGTGGGGTGGGGTGGGGTGGGGAGCCTGCCACAGCTTAGGCCTCCTGGTGGCTCTGATTTACAGTGATTATGATGAGAACCTGCGCATGTTGAGGAAGTTTTTCTCCACTTTGGGTTCCCAAGGTTTATTCTAATTGTCGAGTCTGGTTCTCAGGGACCCCCATCCACTGTCAAATGTTACTGAGGATGCCAAAGAGCAGTTGTTGATGGAGCTGTATTGATATTTACTGAATTTTAAATTGAAAATCAGGACGAAACCCATTCCGTGGTACCATGAGTGATGCATTTTTGATGTGCAGTAGCCCTGCCGCCAGCACAAACGTGTGGTGAGAGCCGCTTGCTTGTTCGCATGTGCAGTCCAGCAGCTGTGCCCGTGTCCAGCCTCGTGAGTCACAGGTGGCCTTCAGAAACGCCACTGTGCGTGTGTGAGTGCGAACGACACGCCGCACCTCTACCGTGAGAGCACAGTTTTGAGATCATGACCTGATGTCGTATTCGACAAACTGACCCTCAGACGCAGTGTCCCTGGGGCCCTCGGTCCCGTTGGAGCGACACTGGGTCAGCTGACTGGTAGGAGTCACGGGCGTCATTTAACGATTCTGCCCGAGAACATTCCGACTCGGGAGCCCCCACCCCCTGCGTCCGAGGCGAAGGGCTTTCAGTGGTGGCCTTTCCTTTGAGGCACGACTGGTGTACCGGACCCTCCGGCCCTGCGAGGGGCCGCGGTGTGCTTCGCTGCTTGCTGGTGTGGTGGGCGGTATGCTGACTGGTCATCCCACTCAGAGTGGCCCGTCAGGGCAGAGTAGAACTGCCTTCTAGGGCTTTCTCCAGAGCTGTTGGGTGGTGACGGGGGTGGTGGTGGTTGCCTGTTGCCTTCGAGTTGGTGCTGACTTACAGCCAGCCTGTGCACCAGAGAGCCCAAGGGACACCCCCCACACCCTCCGCCCGTTGTTGGGTAGCCTGTGCCAGTCCATCTTGGTGAGTCTCCCCCTGTGTCACTGCCCCTCTCGTTTACCAGAAGGAGCCCTAGTGGCCCAGTGGCTACACGTTGGGCTGCCGCTAACTGCTAGGCCAGCAGTTGGAAACCACCAGCCGCTCTACGGGAAAAAGATGAGCTTTCTACTCCGATGCCAGTAAAGAAGTACAGTCTTGGAAACCCACAGGGGCAGTTCCTATAGGCTCTGCTGCCCTATAGGCTCTCTAGGGGCTGGCATGGACTTAGTGACAGTGAGTGGTTTTTAGCTACTTTTCCCCAAGCATGATGACCTGCTCCAGGATTGGTCCCCCCTGACCACATGTACAGAGAATGTGAGACCAATTAAAATGATCTCCGAGGTTTCTGATATTTCAGCCTTGTTGACGAGGCTCCGTACTTGAGGACCCTCTTCCCTTTCTGTGTGGAGAGGGTTCTAGCCCCGTGAGTGATCTGGCCTGTGGAGAAATTGCAAATAGAGGCCGGAGTGGAGAGAAGTGGGAAGGAAGAGCCTGTCTTGAATAACGGTGTGTTGGCAGTTGGGTTGCCTGCATGTCAGCTGGAGAACTTTAGCGCTTCTTTGGCAGCAATTTTGTTGTTGTTGCTGAAAGAGGAATATTTGGATTTCTGCTTCCTCCAGATCCAGGCCATTCTGAACGGTTCACCGAGTAGGCTGTTTCTGCTGTATAGAGTGTTTTCTAAAGGCAGGGTTCTGTAGAGACACACGCTCCTTGCCATAAACCAACTGCAAACTCAGTCATCACGTCGATTCTGACTCATCGCGACCCCATGAGACAGCGCGGAGCTGCCCGTATGGATCTCAGAGGCTGCACAGCTCTGCGGGAGCAGAGAGCCACGCCCTGCTCCCACGGAGCAGCTGGTGGGTTCAAACTGCTGACTTTGTGGTTAGCAGCTCGGGTGGCCCCTTCTCATTGCTCTAGATTAACGTATTGCTTGTGACACCATCTATTTGATGGAGAAGTTTTGTTCAGTGCTGTGGATTATCTATCTCCTGCTTATGGGAAGGGGTGTGTGTGGAAGTGCAGGAATTCCTCTGAGAAATCTCTAGGCTGCTCCTGGGGTTAGCCACTTTCTATGTTTCCTAGCAACTTAT
>NW_022103968.1:63938037-63940692 GCF_000313985.2 Echinops telfairi | reverse complement strand
GAGAGAGAGACTCACTGTTTGCCACCTCTCCTTCCTCCTCATTTGCTGGTAAAAACAGGCTGTGTGGCTTGGTGGGTGTTTTTCAGGAGTGCTGGGGGCCCGAGGCTTGGCAGGGACCTGGGAGGCTTCCAGAGAGATTTCTCTGCCCCCACCTAGGGGTGCGGGTGGACACCCTAATGCTAGGCTCTGTTACAGGTATCATGAGCCATCAGGGGAGCTCAGGAAGCGTTCTCCCAGGGAAAGCAGAACCCAAACCACGGCTTTGGGGAAGAACTCCACTCACAGTTTGTGAATTGGTTGTGTTTGAGACTTGCTTACAAAGAGCGAGGAAGGCAGTGTGGGTACTGAAAGGAGGGTGCAAGTGATCTTGCTGTGGCTTTTGGGGGACCTTGTGGTGTGATTTTTGTGCACACAGCTTGTGGACTAGGAATGACAACCTCCCATTTGCTTTCCTCGGCTGCTGGGGGCGTGCTGCCTGCATGCGCGCGTTCACCTGTGTGGTGTGTGTTGCACCTGGCTTACAAGGAGCAGCCTATGAGGCTCTAAAAGGCTGAGATGGCTCTCGGGCCAAATGCTTCCTATTTATAGCTTGCCAAATGCTCCTGTTTGTCCTTTTAAAGGAACTTAGCAGTGTCCTGACGAGAACATTTGATCGTGCTCTGAAATTCAAGTTGTGATCGCTTAGACTTGCCCTGTTGAACAGACACAAAGCAAAATTTGGTTGGTTCTCTCTGTTGGAGGCTGCTGTGTTTTGCCTCCAGAGACTTCATTCCTGCACCTGGGGAGAGGTGAGGTATATGAGTCTTTCCCCAGCATTCTTTTTAAAAATTAAGGATACCATGAACCTGTTTCAAGAAACAGTCACTTGCAAGACAATTTGAGGAAGGGATTAAAAAAAAAACCACATTACTGTATATTTAAACCCAGGAGCCCTGATAGTGAAGTGGTTACACGTTGTGCTGCTAACTGCAAGGCTAGCAGTTTGAAACCACCAGCCACTCCTTGGGAGAAAGACAAGGCTTGCGACTCCCGTCAAGATTTAGTCTCAGATCTCACAGGAGCAGTTTTGCCCTGTCCTATAGAATCGCGTGAGTCGGCATCGACTGATGGCAGTGGTATATAAACCAGCTGCTGTATCGTTGACTAACTCAAAGTGGCCCTATGGAGTTTCCAAGACGGAAAGCTTTACTGGAGCAGGCAGCCCTGGCTTTCTCTCATAGAGGCTGGTGGGTTTGAACTGCCGACTTTAAATGGTTAGCAGCCTGATACGTAATCCGTAGTGCCGCTGTGGACACCCCCAACACCCTGGATTCCACAAATACTATCAATTCTGTTTTTCCATGAACTTTTTTAAGCCCCCTGTGTCTTTGTGTGAAATTACCGTTGTGTAAGACACAATAAGACTGAGAGTTGTCTCTGATAATTCAGCCACCACCCTGCCCTGTTTCGTGAATTCTCTTTGTCTTTTCTGTGCCTCACCTGCATACCTTCGCTTTCTCTGCCTGGATTTCATTATGTATTGACCCTTTGCGATAGCTGTGTAGATCTCAGTCAGAATGTCGAGAGTTCACTCCCTCCTGCTTCTGGAATAAACAGAACTAAGAATCGGTCAGCACTTACCTCTCAGAGTGGCTGCTTCCTGAACTAAGAATCGGTCAGCACCTTACCTCTCAGAGTGGCTGCTTCCTGAGAATGCCGTTCTACAAGTGTTTCTACACAGCTTAATTGGCATAGTTTGCATTTCATGTAATTCAGTGTCCACGTTCAAAAGAGATGTACAGTCATCACCACAATCAATTTTAGAACAGAAGTATGGTTTGTGAAGAAAGGATTTTTATTTGTCCTTGAAATATTGAAGGAACATAATGCATAGTTGATCCCATTCCAGTTCATGAGTTCTTCTCACCATCCTCGCACACGTAACTGTTGTCAAGCGAAGACCGTTCCCACGATGTCGAATCACAACCAGTCCGTGTCTCCTGCTCACACACATGAAGACGGAAGGTGTTGGCTGCTGTTGAAGTACACTTTTTAGGGAAACGTGGAAGTCCCCAATACATTGTATGAATGGCAAAACCACTTTCTTCCTCTCAAGTACATAAAGCCCAACAAACGAATTTTTTAAAAGAACATTATTTTGAGACCTTTTAAAAAGAGCATTATTAGCACAGCAGCCTGTGTGATCACGAGGTGGTGAAGGGATCAGGTATCAGGCATCAAGGAACAAAAAATCTTACCATTGTGAATGAGGGGGAGTGCGGGGTGGGGACCCAAAGCTCATCTGTAGGCAACTGGACATCCCCTTACAGAAGGGTTCTGCTGTATAGAGTGTTTTCTAAAGGCAGGGTTCTGTAGAGACACACGCTCCTTGCCATAAACCAACTGCAAACTCAGTCATCACGTCGATTCTGACTCATCGCGACCCCATGAGACAGCGCGGAGCTGCCCGTATGGATCTCAGAGGCTGCACAGCTCTGCGGGAGCAGAGAGCCACGCCCTGCTCCCACGGAGCAGCTGGTGGGTTCAAACTGCTGACTTTGTGGTTAGCAGCTCGGGTGGCCCCTTCTCATTGCTCTAGATTAACGTATTGCTTGTGACACCATCTATTTGATGGAGAAGTTTTGTTCAGTGCTGTGGATTATCTATCTCCTGCTT
>NW_022103968.1:63929355-63937784 GCF_000313985.2 Echinops telfairi | reverse complement strand
TCTACGACAGCCTGTCACCATTGGTGTACAACCTGTAAAGCCAGTCCAGGCCAAATGTGCTCCGTTGGCCCCAGGAGCAGTGGAATCAGTCCTTCGGCTGGGAGAATGAGCTGAGCCTCACCCGGAGGGAACTGCCGAGTGGGGCAGCGTTGGTTCCCCGGGCCGTGCGTGGACATGTGTTTCTTGGTTTTTGCCCATGGACTTGTTCACACGCCAGAAGATTCGTCTGGCAGAGCTCGGTGTCGCTCTGAAAGTGCTCTTCTGCTTGCCCAGCTTCCAGAGTCATGGTTTCTCCTCGATGGGCTTGTGGCTCTTGGTGGTTTCGCTACAGATTGTTTTAAGTCTGCTTTCCGTTGTAGAGTGGTTGGAATTGTCTCTCCATTCAGCCTGCTTGGGTTTTTTTTTCTTGGGATTTCTTTCAGCTCCGCATGGAGACATTTTTAAAGATTCAAAGTTCAGATCCTACTTTCTGGACCACTGTTTAGATACAGTGTGAGAGGAAGATCCATGGGCCCCTGCTCGTCCTGAGACTTAAGTACACTAAACTCACAGCGCAGCTTCTTGACTGTCTGCAGTGGCCTACGGCTGGGTTAGGGCCCAGCACGGTGGCCACCTGAAATGCCAGGGCGGACTCTTGATCAGGTTGGTACAGCTGGTGAGGGCGCTCGATTGCTCCCTGAAAGTTGAGAGACTTTGAGTCCACCCTGAGGTGGCTGAGAAGAAAGACCTGGTGACCTACTCTTCAAAGCCATCATTGGAACTCCTCTGGAGACAGTTCTGCAGCGGTGTGCGCTGGGAGTTGACCTGAAGCCCCCTGGCTAACCCTCACCCCACGGTCAAGGAGAGAGATGGACTTTAGAGGTTCGCACGGCTACCTTCTCATGCTCTCTTCTTTCCAGCTCTGGGCAGCCCTGCCCTCGGCCTGAAAGAATGCACCAAGGGCTCCGCTGTGTGGTGCCAGGACATCAAGACGGCCTCTGACTGTGGCGCCGTGAGGCACTGCCTGCAGACCGTGTGGAACAAGCCCACAGTGGTGAGTCCCCTACCATTCCCAAGCACCTCCTGCCACGTTTCCTCCGCTCTCCCGGTGACCCAGTCTGAGAAGCAGGCAGCACAAGTCCGGAAGGGTCCCCAGTTGCCTCAGAGCAATGGCGGCTCCAAGAGGTCAAGGTGAAGGTTTCCCCAAGGCCCGCCAGTCTCTGGGAAGAAATCTTGCTGGCCTGGCTGGCAGCCCGGCTGGCAGCTGTGTGCTCTGCGCTCAGGCCTCTGCAGAGGCGGGGAGAAAGACCTGCGGAGGCTCTGCACAGCTCCAGGGCGCGCGTGCCACAGCTCCGTGCTACACTTTCCCCAATGTTTCCTGACCTTTTTGACCTTTGCCTACCTGCCCCTCATTCCGCTCCCGCCCTCAGGCAAATCACTGATGTGTTAGGAGGGCCACCTTCACATCTTAGTTTTGTAACTTTTCTTTTTGGTAGAATTTCTCTCCAGTGACACCCAAACTGGTGGTTTTATTACTTAAAGGATACTAAGTGCGGCCTGTTAATTTATCCGGGCCGGGGCAGGAGTGCTCGGTGGTAGAATTTCACCTGTCAAGCGGGAGATGGGGGTTCAGTTAGTCTCGGCACTCTTCAGGCACCCCACCCCGCAGTTCCCTCCGTCAGTGGAGCCCTGTGTGGGCAGAGTGCTGAACAGGCTTCAGCAGAGCTTCCGGACCAGGGTGGGAGAGCCTTTTTCTGCCAAGGGCCATTTGGATATTTATAATGCCCTCTGCAGGCCAGACAATTCTCCACTTAGAAATGAGCCTGCTCTGTTTGGTCAACCAGTTACTTCACTCACCGCTAATGTGATGGCGGGGTCTGCTGCTCCTTGGAGAGGCAGGCGATGTTCGCTGGGGGCGATGTTCGCTGGGGGCTTCGATGATTCCGTTTACCACTCCCACCCCTGTTCTAAGCTGAGACCAGGAAGAAAGGACGCGAGCCGGTGAAAACTTTACGGATCATCGTGCGACCGTGGCACAGGCTGTACAGCCTTCTGTTCCAAGAGTGCAACTGGCAGGCAGCCGACAGCAGCCGTGTAATGTAGGGTCTTCATCACCACCTTGCCACTGTCAGGAGTGTCGTGCAGGCCTCTCAAGCGGGACACTTCCCAGGAGGGATTTCCAGGCAGCCTTCTCTATGGGAGCAGGTCACCAGTTGACACTGCACTTTCATGTAACAACATGTAAACAACATGTACTAGTTACATCTGCCACCAGTGACCAAAATCACCTTCAGATCAGCTCTCGCATGTCCTTTTGATCTTGTGCTTAGTCATGCTCCCTCTTTAGATCTCACTTAGATCTTCCTAGGATCCAGTTTCTCTGGATCTGGCCCCAAGCATGACATTAGTCTGGTAAGTCTAACGATTCAAATGGGTTTTTCTAAATCCCACCAAAAGAAACCAGACTCACTAGGGTCTAGTCAGTGCTGACTCGGAGACCCCCTGTGGGTTGCCGAGACTATAGTGGGGAGTAGAAAGCCCAGTCTCTGCTGCTGCCCATGCAGATCACAGCCCCCCGCTTAACCACCTCACCACCAGGGCCTCCTAGATGTCCTGTAATCGTGTCCCAGCGTGCTAGTTCCAGCCCGTGGGTTGGAAGTCAGTTGACATCATGAACATGTTGTGGCATGTTGAGGGCAGCATTTCTGCCCAGGGACCTAGAGGGCTCCGCTAGAATTTCTACAGCTGCCGTGGGTTAGGCATGGTGCTGCCAGGGCGGTGGTTCGAGCCCGTCCTATTTTGGAGTAGAGAAGACCTGAGGTCACCTGCCCTCTACAGGCTTACAGAATTGTTGCCTGGGGAGTCCTGGGCCGCAGTTCTCTGTCCTGCGGGGAGGCGGAGTCAGAATTGACTCTTGGCAGTGGGTTTGGCTTTGGGGTTCTGTGAGGACCCTCAAGTCCAGGCTGATCAGAAGCGGTATGGGGTGAGGTCTTTCAAGCTTTGGAGTGGGGCTGTCCTGAACGCAGCCCTGGAGGAGGGGTGGAAGGTAGAGGGGAGGTGACCTGACAGTGCTGAGATGAGTGTGTGGTCAACAGCGGCGTCTCCTGGGGCGGGGGGTTAGGGTTCCCTAGTGGGGGGTGGGTGTCCCCCCAACCTCACCCACTGTTAATGCTTGGTGATATCAACCTTTCTGACAGTCCGCTCAGGGTTGCTGTCAGTACATCCAAGGTTAGGTCTGTGCTACAGACGTGAAAAGACGGGGCAGATTTGGGGGTGGCAGTCGCGCGCGCGCACAGAGCAAGGTGCCTCTGCTGCAGAAGCACAGAGTAGCCTGCTAGGTGTCACCTTGCTCTTGCCCCTTGGCGCCCAGGCCTGCGCCTCTGGGGTGGGATCTGGGTAGGTCAGTATGTCGACCCTCATCGAATGGCGTCGCCCGTGGCACTGGTTGGGTACCGTATGAAGAGGGCAGCAGGCCAGCCAGTTGACCCCATGGTGTGGGCGGTGACTGATGCCCTACAATCTTCTCCCTCCTGTTCTTCCCCTTAGAAATCCCTCCCCTGTGACATATGCAAAGATGTCGTCGTGGAAGCTGGCAAGCTCCTGAAAGAGAGCGGTGCTGAGGTGAGCCTTGGGCGCAGACTGCGGGTGTGAGTGCTTCGGGCTCGCTGAGCCACTTGCTATCTCTGATACACTTTTTCTTTTGAACTCTTTAAGAATGTAAAAATAGATCATGCTTTGGCTCGAGCCATACATAAAACAGGTTAAGGAATATCGTTTGCTGACCCCATGGCTGCTGCTAACTGTCCAAGATTAATTGGGACTTTGTTTTCACGCTCTGCTCACAGTTTCCTATGCCTGCGAGACTGAAGGCCAACGGGCTCTTTGCTTTGAGTTTTCACATCAGTTTTTTGTCTGGCTGGTGGGCTCGGCCCTCTGTCCCGAGCGTTGGCGGCTCCCTGGCCTGTGTTTCCGGGGTCCTAGAGGGCTTCCTGCTCTCAGTCCGGCTGCAGGAAAGCCTCCTGTCCAGAGTTCGACCCCGTGTCCCCCTCCCTTCAGGAGAAGATCACGGGAAACTTGGAGAAGGTCTGCGAGTGGCTTCCTAATGCGAACTTAACTAACTCCTGTTCGACCCCGTGTCCCCCTCCCTGCAGGAGAAGATCACGGGAAACTTGGAGAAGGTCTGCGAGTGGCTTCCTAATGCGAACTTAACTAACTCCTGTAAGACCATAGTGGACAGCTACTTACCGGTCATCCTGGACATTATCAAAGGAGAAACGGTACGATGGGATGGGAGGAGTGTGGCCCACGGGTGTGTCAGACCAGTCTAAGGGGACCGATAGGACATCTGTGCATTCTGATTCTCCAACTCCTCACGGGAAGTCTAGCACAGCAGAACTCTGCTGGGGACTGGGGTGAAAGCCTGACTCTTCCAGGGCAGGGGTGGGATACAGGTGGTTTGTACCCCAAAACAGGCCTTTCCAGGGCTGGTGAGGGCCCAGGAAGGCAGGTATTTGTCGGGTTCTGAGGGACTGTGAACTCAGGCAAGGAAGTGGGTGCTTTCCTTCCACCTGGTGAATGAAGCCCTAGCACTTAGCTGCAGTTCAGTACCTCTACCCTAAGTAATTCAGAGAGTGAGTTTGCCTCTTTCCTTCAACACGTGCCCCTGGCTGGGTCTGTAGCAGTGAACAAGGAGCCCAGACGAGCTCCGAGAAGGAAGACGAGGCTGGAAACCTGAGGCAGCTGGTGGGGCAGGAATACCAAGGTTGCTTCATGGGAGGCCTTCTGGGCCATGGTTAAGGATTCCCAGTGCAGCCTGAAGCCTTTGGAGGCTCTTGAAGAGGGGATTGCATTGCTTGGTAAATAGAGAGTGCTGAAAAGCAGGGAGCTACTTTGAGGACTAGGTGGTCTTTTCAGTGGCCTCGTGTATGTGAAGTGGCTCCACCAGTGGGCTCAGGCACAGGAACGGTTGTGAGGATGGCCAGGACCGGGCTGTGTTTCCTTTTGTGCGTGGGCTTGCTGTGGATGGGAACTGGCTCTGTGACACCCCACCACCACCACAACACAGGGGGATGGGGTGACCAGGCCGAGGTCCGCTGATTTGGGAGATGCTGCAGATGGAGCCATGGTGGTGTAGTGGTTGTGTGTTGGGCTGCGATCCACGTGGGTCAGTGCCACCAATAGCTAGCTCCACGGGAGAAAGACTGGGCTTTCTACCTGTGGAAACCGTTACCAACTCGGAAGCCCACAGAGGTCGCAGCAAGAGTGCGAGGGGAAGCCCGAAGGACGTTTGGGAGGCTATTGCCTGTAAGAGAGGTGTGACTGGGAAGTGGGGAGAGGGGCAAGTGTACATTCTGTTTTGGAGGGGAAATGTACCAGCTTTTCGGATGGAGGAGGGTGCACAGGAGAAGAAAGAGCTGAGCAGACGGAACCGTTTCCCCGTACAAAGACACCGGAGGGGCAGTGCAATCAGGATGTTAGTTCTGGCTGTGTTAGGGCTGAGGTGTAGGGCAGGCATGTGTGTGAGAGTCAGGGTTACCCTCAGCTCAACCCGCTGGTGTTGAGCCCATTCCAGCCCTTGACGGTGGTGACCCCAGAGGTGTTGGAGGGGGCGGAGCTCCAGAGGGTTTGCAGTGGCTGATGTTAGGGGAGGTAGCTTGCCAGGCCTGTCTTTCATTGCAGCGTCTCCGGGCGGACTTGGAACTTCCAAGCCATTTGGTTAGCAACTCAGGGTGTTAGCTGTTTGTGCCACGCAGGGGCTCCCAAGCCAGGGCAAGGGGTGAGTAACCCTGAGAGCCTGCCACTTATGGAAGGGATTCAAACCAGTGGAAGGGAATAGCCCAGAACTGCTGGTAGCGCTCCCCCCCTCCTCGTGGGCCCCCAGCCAGGCGTACCGGAAGAAGAGCCTAAGTGAGTGTGGGGACGCTGTCTTTATTCTTTGTGAGGGATGCTGAGTATGAGAAGAACCTTTGTGCATTTGCGGGCTGGGTGGCGTGTCTGTGTTCCTCTGGGGTGGCTGTTTCAGCTGGACCTCTTTCCCAGCAGAGTCGACCAGAGGAGGTGTGCTCTGCCCTCAAGCTCTGCCAGTCTCTCCAGAAGCACCTGGCTGAGCTCCAGCACCAGAAACAGCTTGAGTCCAACAAGATCCCAGAACTGGACACGTCTGAGGTGGTGGCACCCTTCATGGCCAACATCCCTCTCCTCCTCTACCCTCAGGAGGGCTCACCCAGCAAGCCCCAGCCCCAGGTAAGGCCGCAGGGCAGGCTGGGGCCCCCGGGCAGTGTGGTGAGAGACCTGGTGGGGCTGGGGTTTGTACACCTCTTCAACTGGGGCCCTGGCCCCTGCACGCCCACGGGCTGGGCTTCAGCAGTGCTCTGTGGAGCTCTGGAGAGCTGTACCTTCCACTTTGGTACATAGGTCTTGTACCGAGACGTGTGCCCAGCTGGTTTTGTACTCGTCAGTCATTTTAGTGCCTGTGGAAACAGAGGCGTCTTTAACTGCTCAGAGGAGGAACAGTGTGAGGGTGGGAAGCTGTCTCTTGAGATACTTAGGAACCCCTTTGGAAACGGCCCCTCGCTCCCTGGGCACAGAGCATCGCCACAGGCAATGTCCGTGGAACGGAAGAGTGTCATCATGACCTCTCGGTCTCTTCAGGCCAACGGGGACGTGTGTGAAGACTGCGTTCAGCTGGTGAGTGACGTCCAGAACGCCGTCAGGACCAACTCCTCCTTCATCAGCGCCCTGGTGGAGCATTTCAAGGAGGAGTGTGACCGCCTGGGGCCTGGCATGTCCGACATGGTGAGCCCTCCCCATCTGCCCACACTGGGAGGGGCCATGGGCCAGGACGGCCATGCAGGAGGCCAGTCACTTCCCGAAGCACCTTGCTCAGTGCTGAGTGCTCTCCAGTCCCCAGCATTCTCTCAGCTCCCTTGTCCTGCTCCAGAAGGCAACCAGAATTGGGAGGGGTGTGGTGGGGTGGGGGTACACATTTAAAACACTGCCTGGACAGTTGGGTCTGGTTTGGATGTTTGCTTTGTTTTGTTTGAAACTACTTACGTGTCCCAAAAGAATTGAAACCAATTTTGACTTTCATTTCCCTCCCCTTACAACCACTGAGACGAGTGGTCAGAGGTGATGGGTCAGGAAACTGGAGAGTGTTTAAGGTTGTGACCCTGCTCTTGGTAAAGAACACTCTTTATGTTAAAAAGTTCGGTGTACATTTAAGTTACTGCCTTTCCCCTTTTTATTTGTGGACTCGTCACCCGTGAAAAGAGACGGGGAACTGTGTGCGGCTGCCCAGCCCATCGTCACACCAGCTCTGGGCAGTGTCCCAGGGACACCTTTTGTTAAGACTCCCCCGTTCTACAGGCTGACTCATTGTCTGTTCGCACGTGAGGGGCGTTTTTTTCTAGGAGTGGATTCCAGTAACCACGCTCAGGAGATGGTGGTGTGAAATGTAAATGCCCAGTTTAGTGCTTGACACCCAGAACCTGGCTAGACTGGGATGTGGGCAAGAATCCCCCAAGCCAGCCCATTGCCACGAGTCAGTGCTGACTCACAGTGACCCAAGGCATTGTTTTCCAGGCTCAGCTTTCTCCTGAGAAGCAACTGGTGGGCTTGAACCTCTGTCCACTGCTTACACAACAGTGCCCCCTTGGCTTCTTGGATAGCTCCCCGGGCCTCGGGTCTAGAGCAAGTGTTCAACATTCCTCATGCTGCGACCCTTTCATACAGTTCCTCATGTTGTGGTGACCGCCTCCCCCCCCTCCCCCAACTATAACATTATTTGTGTTGCTACTTCATAACTGTAATTTGCTACTGTTAGGAATCAGGTGAACTCTGTGAAAGGGTGGTTCAACCCCCAAAGGAGTCACGACCCACAGGTTGAGACCCGCTGGTCTAGAGTAAGCTGAATGTTCCCTCTTCCCGGGCGCGAGGCGGGGCTAAGGGTCCCTCTGAGGACATGCACTCCTGCAGATGTGAAGACTCAGGCCTGGGGGCCACTGCAGGGTCTGCAGTTGTAGTCCAGGGCCCTCACACGTCGCTTTCCGAGACCTGCCGTGCCCTCTGGCTCCTTCTCGGTCAGGTGCCTGTGAGGGGCTACGAGGCTTCCTTGGTTTGTATGAAGATAGACAGCCTAAAAGTCATAATAACTTGGTTCTCTGCGATTTAAACTTGGATCCAGAGCCCGACCGTACGAGATCGGGCAGTAATCCTGAGCACGCCACTTGCCCCGTAACCTGTGACTCGGCCACTGGAGGACTTGTGTGGCCTTCGCATAGGGAGATTGGAGGACATCGGGGTCAGATCCCTTTAAGTGGGCTTGAAAGTGTGCTCGAAACCCTGCACACAGGTCCTCTTATGACAAGTGGCAGACTCACCAGATTGCCACTAGCATTTTCCCAGTCTGCTGCTGCACTTGCAAACGCAGCTTGGCTGTGTGTGTGTGTGTG
>NW_022103968.1:63897138-63929222 GCF_000313985.2 Echinops telfairi | reverse complement strand
ACACACACATGCTGGGGTCAGTTGGAAGAGCAGCCCGTCTCTCTCTCCCCGCAGTGCAAGAACTACATCAGCCAGTATTCGGAAGTCGCTGTCCAGCTGGTGATGCACATGGTAGGTGGCAGGGGACTAACCCTGCTCAGTGTGATCCTGTGTCTCTAATGGTATTTTCCAGGGATTTTGAAGATTATAGGGGTTACTTTCTCCTTGCAACACAGACATAGGGCACTGACTTTGGTCCCCAAAAGCCTCCTTTGGCTCGCAGGCCCTCTCTGGAAGCCTGGGTGTGGGCCCCTTGCCAGGGGAAAGGACAAAGGAGCGGGGAGGGGGCGCGGGCAGGCCGGTCGGGGCTGCTTTCTGCTATGGTCTGTGCTGACCCTAGGCTTCTGCTATCTGCGGTCAGTCTGCCCGAGGAAGCTGTGTGGTCTCTGGCAAGCCTGAGTGCTGGGAAGGCGCTGCCCCTAGAGCTGGCCCTGTGCACTGCAGCAGCCTCAGGTGCTGTCACTGCCTGAGCTGGTAACCCCTGCGCTGCAGCTGATGCCTCCAGCGGGCGGAAAGTCTTGGCCGTGGTCCTTGTTCCTGTACTACCCAGTCCCGGGCAGTAAACCCTGTCCAGAGCAGGCCTTCCCTGTAGCGCTCGGCTCCACTGAGGTCGAGGGACTCATCTTAGAGGCGCACGCCCTGGGCCTGAGCCTGTGACTTAGGCCACCAGGGGCCCTAAAGTTCCCAAGAGCTCTCGTGGTCTGAGCGCCAGAGAGAGAGTAGTGCAGAACTGTGGCCACAGTTCTGTGGATCAGGTTTTCTCGGCCCATAGCCACACCTGCTCATTTAGCATAGTTGAATGGGTGTTCCCCAAACCACTGGTGCACAAAGCCTGAAGTATTCACAGAAAAGCGTAGTGACCCCTGTCTAACCACTGGAGTACTGCAGTTAGGCACAAGAAGGGTTTTAGAATAAAGTGTGTCCAAAAGACGTAAAGGTGCCTTAAAAGACGTGCCAGATAAGTTCTTGCAGTGGCTTGATGTTGTTAAGTGTTTCCAAATAGCTAACTTAAAGATGTTACACTCATTATAAAAGTTATACTATCAAGAACTTTTTTGAAACACGGAGAATAATTCCCAAAGCAAATACTACTCATTTGTGTTTTGTTTTAAAACAAACATCAGCGGGGTCACGTAGCAGCTGGGCTGAAACGCTCTGCCATCGAACCAGGTCTTCCCCGTCGCCCCACAGGACAGGGCGGAGCTGCCCTGCCGGTTTCTAGACGGGCTAGAAGACCTTGTCTCTCTTCCCTTGAATCCGCTGGTCGTTTCTAACCGCTGACCTTGCGGTTAGCAGCCCAGTGTGTAACCCACTCTGCTACCAGGGCTCCTTCACGTGGCAGATACTACTTTGTTTCGTACCTCCTTTGGGGGGCGCTGGATGGGTGGGAATCTAAAACCATTGCTCACTAGCCTTTGCCAACCTATTTGTAAATGCCTGCCCGCATCAGACTCGCAGAGTGGATGGACCTGATGGATGTTGCCAGCCCTCGTTGATTGATGCTCAGATTGTGTGCCCTTGGGACAAAGGGACAGCCTATAGGCAAATACAAATGTGTGGCCCTGAGTTTTGTCCCGGGTAGTAGAGAAATCTCAGCCCCTGGTGGCAGTTCCACTGCCCCGGGGTCCGTGTGACTCAGTCCATCGACGACAGTGAGTGCTGCGGAGTCCAGCATAAGCCAGCTGCGAAGGCTTTAGAGAGATGGCCACATGGCACTTGCTGGGTGGCATTTAGCCCCTTGGGGTGGGTTGCTTGAGGTCCAGAGCTGTGGGGGACCCCTCTGGGCATCATCGTGGCCCTTGCCTGGGCAGCCCTGTGCCCCCCTTTGGTGCTCATCACTGCCCCGGCGGTGGTTGGGGCAGGCCACTGAGGAGGAAGCTCCCTCCCTAGAGGGGCGGTTCCAGGGAGGGCCTGCTGCTCAGTGTTCTGTGTGTGACCTGGCTGATCGGACTTGAGGGACAGGACGGTCGCTTTCAGGGCCCTTGTCCGCACAGCAGTGGGAGCACGTGGTTCTCAACCACCTGGCTGCCGGGGTTTTTCCCGAGCCACTCTGTGACGTCCCTGTCCCTGGTTGACTGCTTGATTGCTGCCGTTTTAATTTTTCTTAACTGTTGTGTCCTTTCCTTCCCCTGTCTCCCCCCGACTCCCTGTCTTTGTTCTCACCAGCAGGATCAGGTAGGTGATGGGGGGTGCTGCTGCTGCATAGTTCTCGTGTGGGCCGTGTTTTGTCTGGCATGGTCGGCTCTGACAGACACAAGGCATGGTCAGGAGAGGAGGGCCCCTCCCCTCCGGTGTCTTCCTCGGCTTCTGTGGGGAATCTGAGTGTCTCCCCTGCTAGCCAGGGGACAGGCAACTAAGCCAGCAGAGCTGAGCCCAGCTGCCTGTGTGGCCAGGGGAGCCATGGGTGGTCCCGGAGGGAGCTAGGCTTTCCTGAGGAGCAGCCTGATGTCCGCAGGACACCTTGTGTCTGTCTTGACAAGTGAGCTTTGCATGCCTATAGCCCTGTTCTTAGAAACGCTTCTGCATGAGCAAGCCCTCGCAGAGCGCCTCTCCCGCCTGGTGGATCCAGAGCGTTGGGAACAATCTCTTGACTGGCTTCTGCCCTTCTGGTGATGGCGTGGTCTCTGGGATCAGCAGCCAAGCTACACCACATGGTAGCCAGGCTGGCAGGCAGTTCACACTGACCCTGCCAGTTACTCCGTCCAGTGAACGCTTGATGGAGCCCCAGGAGTCGGCTCTTGCTCGGGGCCATGCTGAGCACTGCCGACTGCTCTAGGCTGCGGACACCCCCAGGGAGGGAGCTGTGGGTAAAACATCACGATTTTCACCTAGACCTCCGTAGAAGAGTGTCTTCTGAAGGCGAACAACGCCGATGCTGAAACAGCAGCCACCTGCCTCTTGATGCTGGGTGTTTTTCTCTAAACTCTTCTCTGCATCTTCCACCCTATTTCTCACCCTCTGCCCCCCTCCATTCTGTGGACCTGTCAAAGGCAGGGTTACTTGGGAGATACCTTCTTAGACTTCCAGGTTTTATTTCATTCTCATGCCTTTTAGCTGACAAAACAAGAGGGACAGAGCGTGGCCTGGCTCTCTTCCCTCGACAGGCCTCTTTTTTAGCGAGCCTGCTTCGTGATTTGGTGGTGGGAGGCCAGTGCCCTCAGCCCCAGAGCTCAGCGCTGGTTGTCTTCCCTTTGCAAAGTGAACAGCATGTGTGCACTGTGCCGTCCCGGTCCTCCTCACAGTGTCCTGGTCAAGGTGGTGTCCAGACCCTGTCGTCCTCTGACTTGTTGCCCGGGAGGTGCAGAATTGCGCTGGCTCACTAATCGGGGTTTCTGCGTGTGCTGTGTGATTGTGAACGCCGAATGTGGTTTTCACAGTCGTCTTTTCCCCTAACACACATCCGTGGAGTGGGCTTGCCCTGGACCTACCTCTGTCTTGGTTTCTGGGGATGGTGAGGCACCCTCCTGAGAGGAGCGATAGCTTACTCCTGAGAACCCCTTGACAATAGACCAGCTGCCCTGAAGATGCTCCAGTGGCCCATTAAAGGTGCCGGGAGGTTAGCTGCTCTGATTGGAGCAACAGCGGCAGTGGTTCTAGTTGGGCTCCACCCTCCACATGTAACTGGCACTTGCCTGTCTGCTGGGGATGGAGCCCCGCCCCTTTGGAGAGCAAGGGGAGGTGGGGCCCAGGCCTGCTCCTGACAGTACACGTGCTCTCCCCAGCAACCCAGGGACATCTGTGAGCTGGCGGGATTCTGTGACAAGGTGCAACAGGTGCCCATGCAGACTCTGGTTCCTGCTAAGGTGGCCGCGGAGAACATCATCCCTGCCCTGGAACTGGTGAAGCCCATGAAGGTACCAGGTGTCACACCGTGTGTCTTCCTCACGTCTCACCGCCTGGGTCTGGTCTCCTGCCCCCTCCTAAAGGCGTCTGTGCTCCAGGCTGCAGCTCTGGCTGCCCCCATCCCACGGCAGCCCCCAGAGCTCTTCCAAATTTTGTCACTCCCTTGCCCGTGGGCTCGAGCCTCCATTGTGCAGCACGCCACTCAGGAGGCTTTGATAGTGTCTGCAGCATTCAAGTTCACGTGCCTCCCCCTGTGGCCTCGACTTTCCCAGCACACCCCTCTGTGTGTGGGTGTAGATGTTTTGTTTCCCTTGACTTGGGGAAAATTGTACTTCTTCCAGCCTGCATTTGTACCGCTGCATCCCGTGGGCTGAGCGTAGCTTTAGGGGTTGAGACCACGGTGCTGAACCAAAAGATGCTCTTGCGATCACGGAACTCCCAGTTCCTCAGGGCCCAGGCGCTTGCTAACATGTCACCTGTATGTGCTTGTCCCAGAAATTCACCTTTCACTCAGCAGCTCTCTGCGGAAGGGCTAGGGTGGGATGCCCTGCCACTTTTTCCCTCGCCATTTGAGGGGCTCGCTTACCCAGATCCTTCACGCTGGCCTGATTCATGGTCAGCACTGTGAAGGGTCAGAACCAAATTACACCTAGAGTTTGCACAGAGTGGTAGCCACGAGCCACGTGCGACTGTTCAAACTAAAATGAGAAGTTAATTCCTTTAGTTAGGCTAGCCCATGTTTGTGTGCTGCTGTACACAGGTGACTGGCGGCTCCGTGTTGGACAGCGCAGGTAGGGACTGGAGGGCTACTGAACAGTGCTAGAGAAACACGCTCACATGCTAACGAGACTTGGGAAACCCAAGAGCAGTGCTGAAAAATCTATTTGAACTCTTGTCTCTTAAATAGCGGTAGAGTTTCTCACTCTAATCTCAGTACCCCCCACCCCACCCCCGATGAATGCTGAAGGATTATCCCTGAACAGAGAATCACGTGGGGGGTTCTTAGGGGATTGCTGCCTTCTGTGTCCCTTGTCCTTCAGGGGGACAGGGCCCAGGAGTGAGTTCTCCACCCTGACGCGTTCTTGGAACCTCCCACAGGAGGAGCTGGCCCCGGAGAAGGCCAAGGTCTACTGCGAAGTGTGCGAGTATGTGGTGAAGGAGGTGGTCAAGCTCATGGACAACAACAGAACTGAGGTACGTGGACTGGACTGCCCTCCTTACAGGCTGTTCCTCGCCTGGCCTTGAGCCAGACGTCCAGTGGGGGACCTGGGAGCCTTGACCCTTGACCCTTGCTGGTGTTGGACAACTATTTGGCATATGTACCACCATTTCCCAGCTTTGTTCATTTAAATCAACTCCTAGAATTTTGGGTGAAGGCTTACAGCAAATTCGGCTCCCATTGGACAGAGTGCACTGGTCTTAGGGGTAATCGCCTTTATCTTGTGTGCCGCCACCCTGCTATTTTCTCGAAAGGTGATCTCAGGGTGTCTCGGTTCTCCGTTGAAAGAGTGTCTAAGGCTGGTAATCTTGGGGAGCCTTCTGTGCTCTACTGTCCCGTTTAGCGTTTGTTTGTTTTTACTAAGAAGCTGCGCCTTCCCAGTGCACCCAGGAGCAGCTGCGGGGGCCCAGCCTGAGCTCTGGGGTGGTGGCTGCGGTCATGTAGCTCCCCGGGTCCCGGTGGATAAGGCCAGGCAAGCTGCCCTAGGGGATTTGCGTCCGTCGTGACAGTCCCCCTGTCCCAGATCCCTGTGGGCTGCTTTCTTGTGATGAGCCCTTTTTGTTTCCTTTTCTTCTGTGCTGCTTTTTGATTTCTTAGTGGTTATCCTCTGTTGGGGAAGCTTCTTGGTGATTTATCAGTTGTTACGCACGTTGTCTCATGTAACTTAAAACATGTAATATGATTTAAACATAGGAGCAACAATGACCATACAACCTGAACTGCTAATCTACTCCTGATACTTCTTCTCAGCCCTGTTTCTGTATAATGAGCACGCTTACTTTGCACTTACTCACAAAATCGAAGTTGGAGTGTTTGCATGATTTACTGCATGCGGAGCTTAGTCCCTGACAGCACCTACGTGGCCTTTGTGATTGACCATGTGCACTTGCTAGCGCTTGCTCTCTCTCCATGTTCCCTCCTGCTGTGTAGAAACGAGTCTTGCCCAGTGTTCTGTACTCTCCATTTGGAGTGTCCTTTTGAGTCCTCCTCGCGGAGCCGATGGTGGCGAATTTTTCGAGGTCCCTCTGGGAGTGTCTGACTCGAGTCCCCTCACTTGAACAACAGCTCTGCTGAGCAGAGCATGCTTGGGTGGCACTGACTTGCTTTCATCTGTATAAATGTTGCTCCATCGTTTCTGGGCAGAGGTGCCCAGTGTTCGTAGGAAAGCCGTTGGTCTGTTACCCAGCGTTTCCTTCTGCTGGTCTCCACATGCTCTCTCGTCTTTGGTTTCGAAGCAGTTTGCTGGGCTGTGGACGGAGCTGTGCTCGCTCTGGTCTCCCTTGGAACTGGGTGTCAGGTAGCGCCTCCTGTTTGCGTGCTTGGCTGGTACTGAGGGAGTCTAGGATCTGTAGCCCCAGAGCTCTTGCTGTGCACGGTACTGTTGGCGCGCTTAACTGTGGAAGCCCAGGTTCCTGCTGGGTTTGCACCCCTTTCTTTATCCCCCCCTCCCGTTTCTCTTGAGGCTCGGTAAATTCTGTTCATTTATCTTCTAGCGTTTTCCTTTTTATTCTTCCTTAAGCCTGTTCAGCTCTCTCG
This sequence comes from Echinops telfairi, assembly GCF_000313985.2. Lineage (NCBI taxonomy): Eukaryota > Metazoa > Chordata > Mammalia > Afrosoricida > Tenrecidae > Echinops > Echinops telfairi. Next base: position 63,922,585 of record NW_022103968.1, on the reverse strand, counting down.
TGAGCATTTCGGTTGCTTTAGCTAACCCTCTTGTTGGGTTCTTCCACCCCGGTGGTTCCCGTGTTGCTGTATTCTCTGTTCTGCACGTGTTCCCTGCCTCTCCCTGGCTGGTTTTCAGTGTACTGCTGGCTTTCTTTAAACATACTTATCACCATGGTCCATCCCGAAAGTCTTGTCTTACTCTAGCCTCCACGAGGGAGATCTCCTCCTCAATGAAGACTCTCTCTTTCTGGACCCGGCTCGTTTTTGCTCTCCTTGGTTTGTCTTTTTTAACCCTAAGTTTTGTGTGTATGTGAATTTTTAAAAATTTGATGCCTTGGCCAGGCCTGCACGTCCCAGTTGCAGGTGCAGCGGCCCATCTCCCCAAAGCCCTGGACAACTCAGGATCCCCACAGGCAGCATTTCAGAACGGCCCAGCAGCCCCATGCTCTGTGTCTTCTCCTGAGTGCCACAAGAGGGCGCTCTTATCCTTAGCTTCAGCGTTTGTGTTTCAAGTGCCGATTTGGGAGTTTGGGGATTCGGTATGCATTCCTGGGAGTAGGATTTTGGCCTTCACGGATGCTGGCATAAGCAGCGGGGCTGCCCTTTCTAGTAATGGGAGAAGGTGGTTCTCTGTTTCCCTAATGGGTGCTCTGCCCACTCCCCTGTGGTGGCCCTTCTGTGTCTGTGCCCCTACTTGCTGCCTTCAGCACCATGGCCCTCCCTCCTCCCCTCTCAGTTGTGTGATACTGACACTTTGTACCGTAGGGGCTGCATATTGGGCCTAGCCACACCGTCAGCAGTTGGATCTAGCAGCCACTTGATTGGAGGGACCAAGGCTTTGTTTCTGTTCCTGTAAAGATTTACCGCCTCAGAATCCCACGGGCAGTTCTGCTTGTCCTGTAGGGTTGCTGTGGTTTGGAATCGACTCTGTGGCAGTGAGCTTTATTTCCTTGCTAAAGGAAATCCAGCTTCCACAGCTTTGCCCATCCCAAAGGTCTGCAGTGAGCGTGTGCCCTGATGTTAGCGGGCAGGGTCCTCTCAGCTTCTGGGCCTGCCCTGCCCTGCCCTTCTCTCTAGAGCAATCTGACCCAGTCTCTACTGTGTGCATTCACTGCCCGGGGGGTGGAGGGGAGGATTTAACTGGGGAGTGAAAGGGGACTTCCACTACTGTCACCCATCATGCCGCCTCCCAGCTGTTGGCTCCCTTCCTGGCTAGTGTGCGCAGACTGTCTCCCACCCCTGCTGAGCCTCCAGCTTCTCACAGGATGCTCTCTTGTCTTCCAGAAAGAGATACTCCATGCTTTGGATAGTGTGTGCTCCAAGCTGCCCACCTCCATGTCCGAAGAGTGCCAAGAGCTAGTGGACACCTACGGCTCCTCCATCCTGTCCATCCTGCAGGAGGCCAGTCCTGAGCTGGTATGCAGCTTGCTCCACCTCTGCTCCAACAAAAGGCTGCCAGCCATGACCGGTGAGCCCCTTAGGCTGGGAGGGTGGGACAACCACTCACACCCCCAGGCCTGAGAAAGGACCCTGTCAGCACTAAATCTGAGGTTTCGTGTTCATCTATAGCCCACGTGACTCATTTGAAGGATGGGGGCTTCTGTGAGGTGTGCAAGAAGCTGGTAAACTACTTGGACAAAAACCTGGAGAAGAACAGTACAAAGCAGGAGATCCTGGCTGCACTGCAGAAGGGCTGTAGCTTCCTGCCAGAGCCTTACCAGAATCAGGTGTGCCTACAGGCCCAGTCAGGGGTGCCCTCCCACCCCCAGCCCCGGGAAACCAGCCCGTTCCGTCTCTGATATGGAGTCAAGGAGGGAATCTGCTGACTCCAGTGGGGGAAAGTGGGAGCCAGTTGGGGAGGGACCTCGGGGGAGAGCATGCCCGGCCCATCCCCTGTTTCTCTGACAGTGTGATCAGTTTGTGGCCCAGTACGAGCCTGTGCTGATTGAGATCCTAGTGGAGGTGATGGACCCCGCCCTCGTGTGCACGGTAAGCCAGGCTGGCCGGTTGGGGGGTCAGGAGTGGGGCTGAGAAGGTGGAGAAACAGGGCTCTGGGCCCACTGCTTTGTTTATACCCCGAGTCTATGATTAAGTGTACGTCAGAGCCCCCAGTCTGCCCACTCTTAGAGGTTTGGAAAGGATTAAGTGGGAGCGTCTAATCATCATCTTGCCCCCTTTCATATAGAAGGTGGGAGCCTGCCCCACAGCCCACAAGCCTCTTTTGGGCACCGAAAAATGTGTCTGGGGCCCGAGCTACTGGTGCCAGAACATGGAGACTGCCTCCCAGTGCAACGTAAGTCACACCACGTGGCCCCCCAGCCTGTCTGCGAACAGGCAGCCCTGTGCGCTCCCCGTCCTGCCTTCCTGACCCTTCCTTTGCTAGAAGCCCAGAAGTCTGCGCACGGCTCCCTGCCCTCCCTCTGTACTGAGGGGAATGCTGGGCTGGGCTAGGAAGCAGCTTCCTCCTGGCCGCCTGCCTGAGAGGCCTCAGGGACGGGACTGTTGGCTCTGGGGAATGTGGGCTGGGGAAATACTGGCTTCCGTGCTCCTGTCCCTTGCGTCAGGTTTGCATGAGGCTCGGGGACAGTTGGACTCACTGCTGGGTCCGTGCACCAGCCCTTTTGCCTGCTGGGTGCATCTGCCCTGTTTGGAGCGTGCCTGGGGCTGCGTCCCAGAGCTCCCTGCAAGTGGCCTGCGCCAAACCAGCAGGCTTGGGAAGGCAGAGGTTTGCCCAGGCTTACTTTTGGCAGCTTTCCTGAGGTTGCTGACTGGGGCCCGGTGAGTGTGCCCCTAGGTATTAGGGGCAGAGCTGTATCACCTGCCTCAGGGCTTGGGGAATGCAGGGAGGGGCGGAGAGGCCAACACCCAGGACAGGCCCAGCTCCTTCCCGCTGTGCCCCAGCATGGTCAGTGGTGGCCCTGGCTTCTGCTGGTCTCCTGTGGGAGGAATGTTGCAAGGCTGAGCTAGGGTGTAGGAGCCGTGGGCTGCCTACCTGGTAGGCGGGCCAAAGCCAGCCGTCCCAGAGGGAAAAAGATGAACCTGTCTCTGCTTCCTTGGAGGCTTGCAGCCTCTGAACCCCCTACGTAGGGTCGCTATGTGCCCGAGTCACCTCTGTGGCGGTGGGCTTGGCCTCTGGGGTCCTCAGCAGCCTCCCTGGCAGGACATCCAAACTAGATGGTAGGGCTTGGGCCACCTGCTCAGAGGGGCAAAGTACGGAAAAGCTTTGAAATCTACTGTGTCTGAGGAGCCCCACACCCCGGCGGCCCCAAGTCCGCAGGTTTCAGCCGTGCTCTTGTTGGCGTGGAGGGGCGGGATGGGGTCTGTCACTGACGAGGGGACCACTTCCCTGCCCCAGGCTGTGGAGCACTGCAAGCGCCACGTGTGGAACTAGAGGGAGCCTCTGCCCAGAGAGCGCAGCGTCCTCCACTCAAGAACGCACGGCTGCGGACAGCGGTTTAACAACGGGTTCTGCTTCTCAAGTCCTTGGTTGTAACATTACTGTCGGGGGGGTGGGGGGGGCTGCCCTGCCCTCGTACCTCTGTGTCCCTTTCCTCTGCTGGACAGGGACATAGACTGTGCCTGGGGGCTCTTTGAGCCCATCCTTGCTTCTGGGTGTGGCTGCGGGGTGTGCTGGCCTGAGCCGGTGCTTCCCGGCCAGTGGCCGTCCACCCTCTGTGGCCGGCTGGGGCCTTGCTCTGAGCCTGCACAGGTGCCCGGACACTGGTGGGGTTGGCCTCCACCCGGGCTGCTGTGCAGGGAGGCCGAGCCAAGGCATTCCCTGTGGAGGAGCACATGCGCTTCTTGGATTTGGAGAGGCTGCTAGTGGCTCATGGGAAGTGGGTGGGGCCCTGGCTGGCTGACCCTGGGGCGGGTTCCCTGTCTGTTCATTGTGGGGTGTTCTGTGGGTCTGGGTGGGGGGTGGGGGTCTCTAGCCCCTTGTGACAGTGCTGTGGGTGGTGAAGGTGGCGCTGCCCCATCCCTACTTTCTGGCTCCCCGGCGCTGCTGCTGCTGCTTCGAGCAGCCACAGCATACCTGTCTTAGCTGCTTCTTTTGACCTTTCTTTTATGTCAATGCAAATGAGATGCCGCCCCTTGGCTTCCTGGTGGAGGTAGCCCAGTGTGGCATGGGTGCCACCCCAGGCTCGGCCTCCTGCTCCGCTGTAGTGTCTTTCCTGCGTCTGCTGCCAGGAAGATGGAGTGTTGCTAGTCCATGGACCTAAGGAGTCGTGTTTGTTTTGCACTAAAGTTTCTGTGACTTACCAATAAAGTTCTCTCAACCAGACCTGGCCTGCGTGTTTCTGGGGCCTCCACCAGAAGGGTGCGGGTTCCCGTGTCTAACGGCCTTGGCCCCCTCAGTGGCTGGCAGCTCTGCGAAGCCCCTTGGTCAACGACATCCCATCTGCTTGTTCGAGAGAGACCCAGCCTAAGGGTAACAACCTCCCAATTGCCCCTGCCTGGTCCCCGCCCCTGCCCCCAGCCCGGCCCGCAGAGTGACCAGAGCCAGAGTATTGCTGGTTCCTCGTGAGTCGTTTTTCTTTTGAAACACCATTCCAAACACTTGCACCGAGTACCAGGTAGACAGAGCGAAGGGGTGACGTCGGGAATAACTTAATTGAAAACAGGAATGCACGGGAACACAACATTCAAAACCCCGGGAACAGGAGTCGCTCACGTGTGGGGGCTGCCGATGCAACAGAGGCTGCCCTCTCTGTGGTGCGGGAAGCAGGGCTCCCTCCTGCCTGCGTGAGACGAGATGTCCGTCCACTGGGGTGGCAGGGTGCCAGCTTGGCCCTTCAACCCAACCAGGGCCCCCACCGGAATCCTCCTTTACCTCGTGTCCACAGACACTTCCGGTTTTGTTGTTTTCTTAAAAAAATAACCAATCTTATGAAGGTGGCGATGGGCCGAGCCGGCCGGGCAGGGCTCACAGCTCCGTGACCTCCAGGGGGCTCTCCATGATCACGTCGCGCAGCCTGTGCAGGGGCGTGGACTTGGCGGACTCGGTGCGGGCATTGCGCTCGAAGGCGCTGGCCTCGGCGGCCGTCAGCGTCTCCAGCGAGCGGCCCAGGCCCTTCTGGTCGTCCTCGGGCAGGCTGTTGAGGTCGGTGGGCAGCAGCGTGCCGGTGCTGCCGTGCACCCCGTGGATCCCGTCTGCGCCCTTGAACTCCACGGGCGGCTTGTGGCGGAACCGCAGGCTGCCCTGGTCCGGGCTGCAGGCCCCCGATGACGACTCCACTTCCGTCTGGATCAGCTGCGGAAAGCCGTGGCCGAGCCTCAGGCACCGCCAGGGCCAGGCCCACTGCCAGGGCCCGTGCTCCTGCCGCTCCCCACACGAGGGGCCCCCGTGCCCTGGAAGCAGGCCCTCCCGCTTCTCAGACAGGGCAGGGGTCTGCTAGTACTAATGGTGCTAACGTGCTCTCGTCCTGTCGAGGACCCTCCGCGGTGCGGCTGTGTCTGGGCTTGTGCCCATCTTGACCTGGGGGCCGGCGGGGAGGGTCCACAGGTGAAGCTGGAGGGGCTTGCAGGGTGCTGTTGCCCAGGTGGGAGTGGCCTGGCAAGAGAGCTGGGCTTCCCGACTCCTTCGGGCCACTGAGCATGGCTGTGAGGGCCATTTCAGGCAGACGTCACCCCTCCGAGGGATCTTGGGGGCGGCTCACATCCAAGCAGCAGTGCCCCCTCCCCCCCAAACACACAAGAGCCCAGAAAGTAGAGCCTGCCACGGCAGCCTTGGCAAGGGGTCTCCGAGACGCTTACAGGAGCAGCAGGCAGGAGAGCCGGTGAGCACCCCCAGGGCTGGGGCACGGCACACAGCCCGCCGCCCCGCCCCGCCGCCTCACTACCTCGGAGGTGGAGGAGTGGCACGAGGAGGCTTTCTGCACCATCCGTTGTGCAAAGAGCTTTTTGAGCCGCAGGTAATCCTCCAGGACCACCTTCAGCAGCGAGCCCTGGGGGAGCGAGAGGGTTAACTAACCCTCCACCGGGCCCCTCCCCGCGCTGCCCACCCTCACTCCAGCACCTGGATGGAGGCGGTGGAAGGAGGAGAGTGGGGCACACGGGACCCAAGGGTGTGTCAGCTGGGACCCGGGTGGGCTCACAAGATCCTGGCCGAGGTTGCCACAGCTGCACCGGCCCAGAATCCTCAGCCTGTGTGTCGGGGAGGGGGGGTGGTAACCCACGCGTACAGGTACAGACAGACACACACACACACACACACTTTTCCAGGCACCCTGGTCCTCACATTCTTTGGGGCTCGGTCTGAGCGGGGTGCAGCGCCCACTGGGCAGCCTCACCTTGATGGGCCCCTCCCGGATGACCTGGCCCAGCTTGGCGATGTCCTCGTACTCCTGGAGGGCAGCGCGCAGGTAGCGGTCATCTGCAGGCTTGACAGCCGCTGGCTCACGCCCAAACGTGCCCTGGGGGCAGGGCGCAGTCGCTGGAGCAGAGGCACCCCCCCCACCCCGCCCCCAGGAGCCAGGCTGCCCCTCCCTGCCGGCTCACGTGTGTGCGGGTGGGGCTGTTCCACAGGTCCGCCACCTCACTCAGGTTCTCCGGCAGGTCGTCCTCCTGCTCCGCCTGGGCAGCCAGCTCCAGGTTCCGGCAGAAAGGATCCAGCCACACGGGGTTGGCCCTGTGAGGGGGTGGGGGCAGCCTGAGGGAATGGATCGCCCCCCATCCCGGCCCCCCCCTTGTCCTGGTCAACTGCGGTGGTGTATCCGCCTGGGCTATGGCCCCCGCCCCGATGGGGGTTGGGTCAAGAACAGGGGGCCCAGCGCAGTTCAGAGAGTGGGTGAGAATGGCAGCTGGTCCACCAGGGGTGCCCACTTCTCCAGCCAGCTGTAGTTTCCCCAGGTGCACAGGACCGCTCACCCGTCGAAGGAGTACTTATTGGTGTTGGGCATGTCCATGATGTCGATGAAACCTCGACTCCCTGCAGGGAGAAGGCCGGGGGGTAGGCCAGGCCCAGCCTGGGTGCCCCTGCCCACCCGCCCTCGGCTCCTTTGACAGGGCTCACCTGCCGAGCCTGCGACGATGGCCTTGAGCTTCCGCTTGTGTCTGGGGGAGCAGAGACAGGGCGGTGAGGGGCTGGGCGGCCTCTGCAGGGCGTGCCGGGCCCCGCCCTCGGGGTGGGGGCGGGGGCGGGGGTGGGGGCGGAGCACGCACATGGTCCTGTAGTACCAGTTCATGAGGATGAAGAGCAGGGCGGCCACGCAGAGGAGGGTGGCCAGCACGATGATGGCCATCTGGGGAGGGAGGGGCTGGCGTGAGCGTCAGGGGCCCCTCTGCACGCAGCGACAGCCGCCAGGGGCCACCCGGGCTACCTGCAGCGCGGACATGTCATCGGGCAGCCGGGCCGAGATGGCCGGCTGCACGTCCAGCACGTTGTAGTTCCGGAAGAGGTTCCGCAGCTGCTCCTTGTTCTCGTCAATCATCTGGATAACCCTGGATGGGAGGCGGGGCCTCAGCTTCCCTCCCCGTGCCCCGGGCTTCCAGCAGCTTCTGCCCGGTCCCAGTCCACCCCCACTGGCGGGCCCCATGTCCACACCCGGCACACCCCTGGAAGACTAAAAGTCCTCTGCTCGGGCCGCTTTGGGTCTTACAGGGCAGTCCTTGCATTGCTACAGTGCTTCCAGTTCACGGATGGGGAAAGTAAAGCTCAAGATGAGCAGAGCTCAGATCATGTCCCTGCCGCCGCCCCCCGCCCCCCAGGGTGGAGCCCCATGTGGCAGGTCCTCTGGTGGATGGTGCTGTCTATGCCCCTTCTGGGTCCCTGCTCCTGCCGCCAGGTAGGGCTCCACCCACCTGTCCACATCCAGGATGCGGTTGGTGTCCCGGTTCACCACGTGGATGAGCAGCTCTGTTTGTGCGAAGTTCACCCGCCCCTTCTTGTCCACGTGGAACTAGGTGAGAAGGGGCGTTGTGGACTGGGCACTGCAGTATGAACAGGGCAGGGGCGGAGGCAGGCCTCTTCTAGGTACCCCTGCCACCCCACCCTCATAATACACCCGTCTCTACGGAATGCTCACTGCAGGCCAAGCATGGTGCCAATCCCTTTCCTTGCACCCGGGCCAGTCCATATGACAGGTGAGGAAACAGGCCCAGATGAGAAGAACTTTCTAGAGATCACACAGGAAGTACACCTAGCACGCACACATGCTTCCCTGACCTCACTGCAATGTCCTGGCCCCGCCACCGTCCCCTCCACTGGGCTAGGAGGGCCCCACGGGCACCTGGACATCGTCAGTGTTGACGATGGCACCAGTGATGTTAGACAACAGGCGGATGAACTCCTCTTCAAAGCCACGCACTCGGTCAGGGATCTCGTTAATGACGATCTTGACACGCTGGTCGTCCCTCAGGATGTAGATGCCGATGATGGCTGTGTCGTTGTGGCCCGCCAGGTCCCTGGCCACGATGTCCACCACGAAGTAGCCAGGGCTGTAGGCCATGAAGAGGTCAAAGGTGCGCAGGATCCCGTCCACACTCCCTGTGGGAAGAACCCAAGGGCGGGCCGGCTCAGGAGCCAGGGGTGTGGTAAAGGGCTGCGTCATGGGCCTGTTGGGCGAAAATGTGCCGGCCAGCATGGAGCAACGAGGACAGGGGCTGTGACCAGCTGTCTCACAGTAGTGCCAGACCTTGTGATTTTTTGGGGGAGAGAAACCAGACGTTGATATCTTTATGCAAAATCGCTTGGTTTTGAACCACTGAGTTTTTGTTTAACAACTTCACAGGTGCAGCAAACTTCTGTGGTGGCTGGAGGCAGGTCGGGGTGGTGGGTGGTCCAGGGCCTCCCCTGCTCCAGACCCAGGGGCTGTGCTGTGGTCAGGCTGGAGCCTGTGTGCACAAATTCGCCAACCACAGTAGAGTGGTAACCAGAAGTGGTCCCACATGGTCTTTTCTTAGAGGACAGTAGGCCTGGGTTCAAGACCTGAAACTTTCTAGCGGTGAGTGGCCTTCAGCACGCAATCCAGCATCTGTGCCTTGTTCTATGGAACCGAGAGCAGCAGATGCTCAAGACGCAGGGAGAGGGGCTGCTGCGTGATCAGAGAAGCCTTCCTAGAGGAGGTGGCCTGAGAACTGGATTTCAAAGGATGGAAAGGGCTGTCAGAAGGTAGAGGCTGGAGTGGGGATGGCATTCCAAGAAGGGAGGGCAGTGTAGAGCTGAGCAGCAGGACTAGGCTGGGCACAAGGTCTGTGTCTGATATTATTAGTAGGGGAAGCATGTAGAGTTGGAAAGAGGGGTTAGAGGAGGCCTTGAATGCCCAGACCAAAGAGTCTGACTGCTCCTGTAACACGAGTGGGGACGTGTTCAAGACTCAAGCATTCACACATCCTCACATACGGCGGCACATTTGGAGGCCTGGCTTCCCAGGGCTTGCACACTGCCTATTCTGAGTGGAGGTGAGGGGGCAGGCCAGAGGGGCATGCATGGGAAGATGGATGAGGGGGTAGCTAAGTGGAAGAATGATGGGCAGAGATGGACAGATAATGGGTGAAGAGAAGGAAGGAAGGAAGACCGGTGGGCAGATGCCACGATGGATGGGTGGCTACATCAGAGAGTAGACGGGACTAGAAGGTCTGAACATGGGTTGGGTGGCTGAGTAGTGGATGGAAGGAAGAGTAAGTGGACGAATAAATAATGACTAGCTAGCTTTGGCAGATGGACACGACACACACAGACCCTGTGGTGCTCACAGACCGCCTCTCTTCCCGGGACTACCGTGCATGCCGTGCCTGAGGTCCTGGCTAGGGACTGCCACGTGTGGCTAGGCACTGACCCATGGTAAAGACCTGGCCCACATCTTCCGAGTCGTTGGCGAAGGCCTGGAAGTAGTGGATGGCCAGGATGCTGTAGAACACCAGGCTGTTGTTGCCGATGTCTGCGTCCAGGGCCAGCACCTGGATCAGCTCTGAGCCCATCTTGGCGTCGGTGGCCACTCCTGCAGGCACAGGCAGGGAGACGTGAGTGGCAGGTCGGGGGTCGCTCCTCCCTGTGGGTGCCCAGACCCAGGCGTACCTGCAGTGTACTCAGACTTGGTGAAGCGCGGAGGCTGGTCATTGATGTCCTCCAGCACCACGCGCACCTCCTGCAGCGTGAGGTCGGCCAGCGGGTCGACGAGGGCCAGCGAGGGCCCTCGGGGTGGAGTCCAGCTGCGGTTGCTGGAGGCCTTCACAATGAAGGAGAAGGCAGCCTCCCGCTCCCGGTCCAGGTCCCGCAGCACCAGCAGCCGCCCGTCAGGCAGCAGGTGGAAGTTCTTCTCTTCGTTGCCGGCTGTGGGTGGGTGGGGCCAGGGCCGGAAAGGTCAGGGCCGGATGGGGCCCATGGAGGCCGCCTCTAGCCCCTAAGAGTCCAGCACTAACCCTCAGGGCAGGCCCACCTGCGATGAAGTAGTACACAATGGCATTGGGGCCCTCGTCTGCGTCCACAGCACCTGTCACGTTGCCCACGAGGGTGCCGCGTGGTGAGTGCTCGGGGACCATCAGCAGCTGGTACTGGGGGCTGCCTTTCTGTAGGAGGGGAGGGGGGCATTGTCACCAGTAGGAGGGGAGGGGGGCATTGTCACCAGAAGAGAAGAAGGGGCTGCCATCCCTGCCCAGGGCCCTGGATTATGACTGTGTTTGGGCTCTGTGGGGCAAAGAGAGCCAAGGGCAAAGGCTGCGAGATGCCAGTTGTCCCCAGGGCGGGTCGCCTAGTGACATCTTCCACAAGGACAGGGCTGAGCTCAACATGTCCTCAGATGTATCCCTGGCACCTGGGCCAGAGTGGGGCAGAGGAGTGGATGCTTAGCCTGGGCAGTGACAGGCTGGCACAGAATCACCCAAGAACAAACATCACATCACAGGGCACACAGGAAGATAAACCAAGCAGCCCCTGAGCCCAGCAGTCTGAAGTCCTTCCAGCCCAGGCCCAAGAGAGCACAGCTACTCTGGTGCCGTGGGGTGGAGTGTTATTAAGCCGCTGGCTGAACAGATGGCCGTGGGACACCACCAATCAGTCTGGGGAGAGACAGTGCTGTCTGCTCCCCTGAAGACGGACAGGCTCAGAAACCCGAAGGAGCAGCTCTCCTCTGTCCTGTAGGATCGTCAGCCGGTGGCAGTGGGCGTGGTGTCAGCTTGCTTGTTTGCATGCAAGTACATGAAAGCCTGTTCTCAGAATCCAGGACCTGTCTGCTCCCCTGCGTCTAGAACTAGTAGCCGCTCTCGAGAAAACCCTTTGCTCCCCTATGACATGTGGGCAGGGTACGCGTGTGCAGAGAGGTGCGTAGGGGGCCACTGCGGGGAGGAAACAGCTTACTGGGGGCCTCACGAAGAGGGGCTCGTTGTCGTCGATGTCCTCCAGGGCCACCTGCAGCGGCTGCATGGTCTCGTAGGGCACCGGCTGGCCCAAGTCGCTGGCCACCAGGATGAGCTGAGGGTGGAGTGCAGGCAGGGGGGAAGGGTGAGACATGATGGGGTGGGGGACTGGGGGGTTGGAGGAAGAGCCTGTTGCCTTGGTCCCTCGGGGTGGGGGGAGCAGTCACCGGGGTTCAGACCCCTGCTATGGGGAAGTAGAGCCCCGCCCCCCGAGAGGAAGCCCCGCCCCCACACCAGGACCGTCCCTTACGCTGTACACGGCCTGCTGCTCGCGGTCCAGGCGCCGGGCCGTCTGGATGAGGCCGCTGACGGGGTCGATGGTGAAGAACTCCCAGTCGCGGTTGCCCGCCGTCTTCAGGAAGCTGTAGCGCACCGCCCCGTTGAGGCCTTCATCCTCGTCAGTGGCGAAGACCTCGTACACGTTGGAGCGCAGCGGAATCTCCTGCGGGGACGGAGACAGGATGGCGCGCGAGGCGCCGGGGCCCCCGTGGCCACCTGCCCTTTCTCCCTTAGCAGAAAGGCCTAGTCACCCAGCCAGCGGGCTCAGGACCTGCGGGCGCCTTGCCTGGGCTCTTGTTGGCTGAGCAGCTGCCAGCTTCCCCTCCCCCAAGACGCAGGCCCCCTGACAGTGCATGGGGGGCCTCAGCATGCTTCTAGGGGACCACCTTCCCTGGGCCATTCCCCTGTGCCCCCAACCTTAGTGCATGCTGAGGCTGCCCTCTCTGCTACCCCAGGCACAGGGACACCCAGTATCCCAAGTGTGGCTGAGATGACATGCGTGGGTTCTGGTCTGTCCCTAATTCACCATGTGACCTGGACAGGCCACTTCACCTCTGAGTCTCATCTCCTGAAATCCCATAGGTCTAAGATGTACAGAAATCATATCGAAACCAATCTGGCAGGGGGCCAGAAAGAGAGAGAGAGAAGACCAGTTTCTTGTCTTTAGTTGAACTATCAGCTTGGCCTGGTTTCATGGTGTATCTCATTGGTCCTAACAATCGGTGACATCTAATTCGTAGAAAGTATGACGCCGCACAGATAACCACTTAACAAATTCTGGCTGTTTGGGTGACATCCAGGGCAATAACTTAGTGAGTGTGGCCGCCTTTGGAGTGGAAAAGAGCTAGATGATCATTACGTTATATCCTGTCTCATTTCACACAAAAATGGTTTGAAATAGCTTCTAAGAAAGTACCAGTTATAGGAAGAATAAACATGGTACAAACCCCAGGGAAAGGGGGAAAAAGAGGGGTGTGGAGTTATCAGGGAGCTGGAGGCTGAGCGGTGGGAGGCGAAGGGTACGCTTGAAGTCCTTGCAGGATCACTCCGGTTGGAGCTCCCTGGCTGGCAACGCAAAGAGGGCCACCCAGGGGCTGCAGAGATGCCAGGGGACGCACTGCATCTCCTGGAGCTCAGCTGGGAGAATGCCTCTCATGGGACCTCACAGGGGGGCAGAGCATGACAAGGCGATTTAGGGCTGACGTTCTCTGATGCGGAGAGCTGCAGCAGTCTGGGGGTGGGGGCACGAACGAGTGGAGACACCCCACTGCACCACCAAGGAGCATTTGGGGCAAAAGAAGGGAAGAGCAGGAGAGTGTGCCCCCCGTCTTAACTGGTCGTTTAGACCAGAGACTGGAGGAAGAATTGGAGAGGCTCCATCCCTGGCCACTTCCTGTTTCTTATTCTGATGCGCCCGCCCCCAGGCTGTCTGCATGCTGTCATCAGCACAACAGACAGACAGACAGGGCTTGTGTGTTGAGTTTGAGACAAGTTTGGGGGAAGTGGTGACTGTTGAGACCGTCCTTGGCAGACACCTGGGGACAAGGGCCAGGGCATCTCCTATTAATAGCATTCCTGTTTGGCGGATGGAAAAACAGACTGAGAGACGTCATTGGCTCAAGGCCATTCATTGGGCTGGCAAGCTGGACTCCAACCACATCTTTTAGAGGCATGCCCACGCTCTTAGCGACTGTCCAGGCTTGCCGTGCGTGGTACCAGGCATGTCTGGTCTCTTCTTTGGCCTCTGTTTCCCCACCTTCACTAAGGAGGGCCCTGCCACTCCCCCAGGGCCATGCCTGAAGGACGAAGAAGGGGGTTGGACATTGGAAAGCGGCCCAGGCCTGGGGCCCTGGTGGCGGCCGTACCTCTCTAATGTGTAGGATGGTGCCGTTTGGTGGGCGTACAAAGACGGGGCGGTTGTCATTGACGTCGATGACCTCCACCAGGAGCATGGTGGTGCCCCAGAGAGGGGGCACGCCACCATCTGTGGCCACCACCGTCAGGTTGAACCTCTCGTAGGACTGCAGTGGTCGCTTGGTGGTCACCAGGCCTGAGTCCGTTTCCACGTGGAAGGCCTCTGGCAGGTGGGCAAGAGAGGAAGGGCATGGCGCTGGCTACTCAGCTCACCCCTTCTCTTCCTGGCCTGGGCAGCAAGCATGCATGGCAGTCTGCCCCTGCCCAGCCCCAAAGGCCATCCTGGGGGTCCAAGACCAGCTACGTACCGGCACCAGGGCCTTCCAGCGAGTAGGCCAATTCTGCGTTAGAGCCCTCATCCTGGTCGGTGGCCAGCATGGTGATGACGGAGGTCCCTGCGGGCTCGTTCTCGTACACGCTGGTGCTGAACTGGGGCCTGGAGAACTGGGGCCGGCAGTCATTGACATCCAGCACCTGGATCACCACCTGGGCGGAGAGGAGAGAGAGCTGTCCCCAGAGGCTGCCCCTTCTTACTCTATCCTCTTGCTCTTCCCTCCTAAACCCAGCCGAACTTACTGCCATCAAGCCAAGATGCACAGCGACCCTGTAAGACAGGGTCGAACTGGCCCTGTGAGCGTGCAAGACTGTAATTCCATGGGAGTAGAAAGCCCCCGTGTTTCTCCCGAGGTGTGCCTGGTGGTTTCTAGTGGTCACCCTTGCAGTTAGCCTCCCAGCGTGTAACCACTGTGCCACCAGGAAGCACCGATGGCCCCCTTGCAGAACCGGCAGCTGAGGCCGAGGGAACTTAAGTGACAAATGCAGCGTCCTCAGCCGGTGGGACCTTAGTCTTTCCAGTCCACATCCAGGGCTTTTCGAAGGCCCTCGTTTGTGACAGGGACAAGACTCAAATAACCCTGGTCCTACTGGGTGGCCCCGGCTGGTTCACGCTCCCTGCTGAGGAGAACTGATCTCTGCTGAGTCAGCTCCTCCCTCCTCCCCTCCTCCAGGACGTGAGAGGCGGCTATGGGGGTGGGGTGCGGGGGTGACAGACTGGAGAAGGGACAAGGTTGGGGGGTGGGGGTGGGGATAAAGAGAACGCGAATCCTCAAGGCTTGGGGTTCTGATAGAAGTGGGGAGCGAGTGGACTCTGCTTCCTGCACGGTGACACGGAGGAGACACCAGCTGGATCTGAGTGGCACTAGGGCGGGCTTAGCTGCCTTAGCAGGAGTTTGGCACCAGAGATTGTCAGTCTCGGAGAAGCCCGTCTTCTTCCGCCACAGCCATGGGAGTGCATTCAGCTAACCCCCTGCCTCCTCCTTCCGGCCTCTCTGCCTCTGAGGGGTCTGGGGGGCTGTGCTTCCACGATGCAGCAGCCCTTCCTCAAAGCCTGGCTCGCTGCCTCTACCAGCCCAATCCCTAGTGTCCCTGGCCGGGGCCAGCGGACCCAGGCCCCTCACCTGCACCGAGTTTTCTCGACGGTTGCTGGCTGCATCCCCAGGGTTGTCTTTGGCCAAGGCGGTCAGGATGTAGTGGTCCTTCTTCTCCCGGTCCAGTGAGGACAGTACATAGATGTCACCCTAATGGGGGTGGGGTGGGGGGGTGGCTTCAGGCCCTTTATTCAGAGAGTTGCTGGGCGTCTCCTATGTATCGGGCCCTGCTCTAGGCGCTGGGGAGTCCGTGTCAACAGAGAGATGAGAACCCCTGTCCCCCAAGAGCTCCCATGCCAGTGGCTCTCCTGGCCCCCACAAGCCATGACAGCCTTGCCTGGCACTGACCTCCAGACCAAGGCCCACCCTACATGGTCCTCGCTCCTAGTGCCAGGCCATAGGGCGGAGCAAGAGTGTGAGGGCAGACCAGTGGGAGGGGGCGTGTACTGTCTGACCAACCACCCCCGGGCCACAGGTTGAGCCCTCTCCTCTGAAAATTGATAGCGTTGAGCCACCTAGTTGACCTTTGATATCCTCCCTCATCTCTTCCGCTACAAGACTGGACCTCACAGCAGCTTGGGGGTGCCTCTCGCAACCCCGCTGGCACTGGATGCCCGCCTTGCACACAGCAGATGCTCCAGCACATGCCCACCTCTTGCCAGAGGTGGCCTGTGACAGTCTCAACAGCTGACCTGGAAAGCCAAGCCTGAGTCAAGCCCTTCAGCCTGGACGGGGACACTCAAGTCTTTGTGCCCGACGAGGGCTAGTTTCAAATGACTCTTGCTCCTTCCTGGGCCTGTCTGGGGCTCTGGGAACAGGCTCTGCTGCCTAAAACCCTCCGAGGCGGCAGGACCAGAAACAGGGCGTTGGATGCAATGACCTTGGGTGGTGTCTCCTTTGACCCTGAACCCTCCCTGCCCTCCCCTGGCTGTGCCCCCTTACCGTGGTGGGGTTGATGGCAAACTTGCCCTCGCCGTCCCCGAGACTGTACTCGATGAGTGCAAAGTTGCCCGAGTCGGCATCGGTGGCGGAGACTGTGAGAATGACGGTGCCCACAGGCACATCCTCAAAGATGGCTTCCTGGAGCCGGGGGTGGGTGGGGTGGGTGGGGGTGGGGAGAGAGAGTAGGTCAAGGTCAGTCCCAGCGTTGCTGCCTTGTCTCCGGATCTCTCAGGCCCGATGCAGAGGGCCCAGGGGCTGGTTGGTCATTCCCAGAGGTCTTAGAACTGGGCAGGGTGGGCTTAACCCGGATGGCCTGGTCCCTCACCTGGTAGGAGGGATGGTCGAAGATGGGGTTGTTGTCATTGATGTCTACAATCTCCAGGAAGACCGGGATCTCAGCTGCCCGGGGAGGCGACCCGTTGTCAGAAGCCCTCACGGTGAAGTTGAACCAGTGCACCTCCTCATAGTCCACCGTGCGGTTGGCAATGACCTTCCCTGAGACAGAGGCACCCGCTGGCAGCCCAGCCACTCCCTACTCATGGGAGCTCCCTGCCCTCTGCAGAGAAGGATCTAGAGCTCCAAGGGCCACGTGTGGCCTCTTGAAGAAGGGCAGCTAGACGGCTCTGTACAGTGGCGGGCCAGAGAGCCGAGGGGGACCAGTGTCCAGTGGTTCTCCTTACTTGGGGACCTTTCCACAAGCCAGTTGGGTGAACCTCCTCTGCTAGGTGACCCCTCACTGCTACTAATCAGGAGAGCTGGGGTTGGTGGATGGGGTCAGGGGTAGTATCCCAGGCTCCCAGCAGACCTCAGGGCTTTCCATCCACCCAGGAGCGGGCATACGGTCCTCTCCTCTCGGGTGGGCATCTGGGGGTGAGTGAGACTGGCCATCTTGGATCTGAATTGGGCTCCTGAAGGGACGGGGGTTGGGGGGCGGGGGGAGCCAAGTGGAGGATGCGCAGCAGGCAGCCCTCCTCTGGTGGATTCCAACCTACCGGAGGAGGGGTCTTCCAGCTGCACGGAGCCCGGGGGCGTGATGTCAAGCAGGCTGTAGGTGATGAGCCCATTCAGGCCTTTGTCAGGGTCCACGGCGGCCACGGCAATGAGTGTGGTGCCCGGGGTGGCCCCCTCCAAGACCCGCTCTGTGTAGTGGGTGATCCCGAAGGGCTTGAACTGGGGCGTGTTGTCATTGACGTCCAGGATGCTGACCGTCAGCCTGGCTGGGGTGAAGGTACGCAGGGGCTCTGGTGGGGCTGGCTCAGGCGCTGCAGAGCCTCAGCCACGCCGGGAGCAGGTGGCACACCTCACAGCCCTGCAGGGACTCCCTGGCACTTGACATCCCCCTCAGACTGTGGTCCTCTGCTTCCGGTCACACACGCCTCCATAAGGGAAGGGGCCTGGGTCCTACTGACTGACCAACCAACCTCGGTGAAGGCCCTGACCCTCACTGGGCCTGAGGTTCCTGACCTGTTCTGGGAGGTGGGCCTGGATGGTCATGGAGACCCCTCCTGTGAAAGCTCCCCTCTACACAGCCAGCCTCAGCCCTTGGCTCTTTTGTGCTTGGGACATAGAGGAGGTGTCCTCCGGGTCTCTGGGCTGGGACCATAAAAAGCCATTGTGTCCGGCTGACTCTCCCAAGTCCCACCCCCATCCCAGCTGGTGCCGCAGGGTGCAGGCAGGGTGACCTGTCCCTGCAGAGGGCCTCGCCGTGCCCCTCTCCTCACTACCCTGGGGCTGACGCAGCCCCTCCTCCCCCTGCTGTGGCTGTGATGTCTCTGCACCTCTTGTAGCTTCCGAGCTTCCTGCCTCTGCTCACTGATGACAGCCTAAGCCTCTGTTGAGCCCAAACTAAAATCGGCCCGCTGCTAGGGAGCCTGCAGAGGGCTTCCGAGGCTGCGGGTCTTTACGGACGCTCTCACTCGGCCTCTTCTTCCTTGTGCTGGCTCAGCCTCTTTTAACCCCCCATTTGGCTCCACCAAGTCCCCCCTTTTCCACTGCTGAGCCAATTCCGGGCTTCCAGATTCACCCAGTGAGCTCACCGAACAATTGGGTGCTCAGCTCCACCAGCCCCACTGAGACTCGCTGGCCGCTGCCCACGTCCCACCCCGTGGACCTAGTGTGGCCTACCGGCAGCCCGGGCACCTGTGTGGGATACCCCCCCCACTCCCACCTCCAGATCTGTTTCTGACCCACCCTCTGCCCGTTGGCTCTCAGGACCCAAGGGCACATGCCTGCAGGGGAAGCTTACCATTGGGCACACTGACGGCTCGCTCCGGAAGGTCGCTGGCATTGTCAATCACGGAGACAGTGACCTCGTAGGTGGCAACCAGCTCCCGGTTCAGTGGGGACTTCACCATTACAGACCCTGTTGACCGGCCAGCTCAGGTTCAGCCTGAGGGGAGTCTCTTAAAGGCTGGGCCTGGTGGGGGGTGCTCCTGGCCATGCCTCCCACCCCCCTAGAGAACAAGGGCCCTTGTGGGCCCTGGGACGTGCTGGTCTCAGCTTGGACTGGATGGCCTCCCAGCCGCCTGTAAGCTGGGGCCCATCACTGCCCCAGGCTCAACACTGGAGCGCAGGCGGCCTTGGGCAGGTCATTCAACCTCGTTCCTCATTTGTAGCATGGGCGTGATTATGGCATCCGTAGGGCTGTGTGGTGGATTCGGAAAACGTTTGTGAGCTTGCATTCGTGAGGTGACTGCACGGGCACCTGGCACACAGTGAACTCTGGCATGAATTACTGGGTTCAAAAATGTGTGTGGTTGGTGGGCTCCAGAACTCAAGGAGGTCTGGGGGAGCTGAGAGGCATGGGGGCAGCCAGGGGCAGGCCGGGAGTCCCAGGCGGCGGACCCCTTGGTCTTGGTCAAGAGCAGTTTGTGCTAGCAAGGGCTTGCTTCTTTCTCTCTTGCCTGTTGCCACCCAGAGCCCCAGCCTGCTCCATGCAGAAGCAGAAAGGGACCCTCCCAAAGCTCGGGGCTCGGAGTGGACAGACCTCATTAGGCTGACCTCCCACAGGCTGTGCTGGAACCCCTTTTCCTGCCTGTCGCTCCTCATAGTGACCCCCTCCTAGAGCAACACACCCTTTCCCTCAGCAGCTCCCTTCCATGGGCAGGGGCTTCTGGGATTCCCTTCCTCTTGGCAGAACCGCCCCCCCCCCTTCCTGCTGGGCTTCTGTCTTCCGAGGTCCCCATCCACAGAGTGGTCACTTACCCTGGGCCTCCTCCTCCTCCTCCTCTTCCTACTCTCGCTCCCTGTCCCCCAGGCGGGGGAGCGAGGATGGGGAGAGGGCAGCTGCATTCAGTCTGCAAAGGCTGGGCCCCGACCTGGCCCGGGCCCCACAGGACGGAAGGGGTGGTGGTGGGGGGCATGGAGGGAGGCAATGGGGTGAAGCAGAGAGGAGATGAGGTGGGAAGTGACAGAGAAACAGAGCTCAAACCTGCGGGCCTGCCAGCCAGGAGAAGAGAGAAGAGGTTAACACCAGTTAGTTCAGGGAGCAGTGGGGATGGGGGGGGGGGGTCTTGGGGAAGGAGGCCAGGGAAGGAGGTGTGAGAGGAAGAGGTGAGAGCAGGGGGCTGTGGGGGAGAGGCAGAGGGGAAGGGAGCGCAGGGAGCAAGTGGGGCTCAGTCAGAGGACACATGGGGCTGAGGCTCTAGCACGAAAGGAAAGGGAGGGGGGAAGGAGAGAGCGAGGAAGAGGGAGCAGAGAAAACACTGGGAAGAAAAATAGAGGAAAGCGAGTCAGTTAAAGGGGGAGAGGAGGAAAGAGCACAGTGGAGGTGGAGCAACAAGTCTCTAGCGAGCGGAGCAGCTCTCCAAGGTTCTGAACAAGCCCAACCCAGGGATGTCGCTCCTTCTGGGAGAAGGGTGAGGCTTTCTACCCAGAGTTGGAAACCCACGGGGGCAGGTCCACGCTCTCCTGTACGGTCGCTATGAGTCAGAATTGACTCGGTGGCTGTACGTTTGGTTTGCTTTTTTTTTTTAACTGGACTTCCTAAGGGGTGCCGGACCCAAGCCACGATATTTTTAATGGTCTCATATGCCAAGTGCAAAAAGTCGGACAGTGAATAAGGAGGGCAAGAGAAGATTGGATGCCTCTGAATTGTGGTGTTGGTGAAGGATACTGAATCTACCACGGACTACCTGCCAGCCGAATAACCGAGAAGGGCGGGTCGACACTCCTTGGAAGTGAGGACGGTGAGATTTTGCCCGCGTACATGCTATCTGGGAGACCAGCCCCTGAAGAAGGACGCCCGTTGGGGAAGCAGGGGGTCAGTGAAAATAGAAAGGCCTTTGATGAAATGTATTGGCGGGGCGACTCGGAAACGGGTTCAAATGTAACAATTGTGAGCACAGTGGCAGGACCAGGCAGTGTTTCCTCTGTTGCACACAGGCTGCTGTGAGGCAGAATGGGCTTGCAAGCAGCCATCAACCACCATGCTGGGAGGTTCCCCCCCCACCCCGGGTCTTAGGCACCAAGGGGGTGAGTCACACACACCCCCCCTTGGCTGATTGCACACTGATCATGGGTGCTTTTGTGGTCTGATGAATGCATCGACCCTTTCTCTTCGCCCTTCCTAAAACGACTGCCATGCATTGAAGTATTTCCCATCTGAACGCATTCCTACAAAGTGTGTGTGTGTGTGTGTGTGTGTGTATCCATGTCATGTTTACAGAAATAGTATGATAGTGTGTATCTCACGCGGTTTCTCACTCCTTTCAGGAGGTGCCCACCACAGAGGGTCCACCCATGTTGCGCCATGCACATCTGACCGGTTTTCTCTGGCTGTCGTTTGCTGCACCCACACCATTGTGCTCACCAGGATCCTCAGACGAGGGTGCTCTCCAACTCACCACTGCCAATAACATTGCAGCGAGCACCCCGGTGGCGCCTCGCTGCTGGCCTGAGATGTTCTCTGGGGCATAAACTCCGGGGCTGCTGGGCCATACGTACGTAGCGCATGGGTGCACTTTTTGCTACACTGCCGCTGTCCAGATGGTGGCGTGGTCATGGAGGGCAGTCCCTGCTGTGTCTAGCATGCTCTTGTCTACTAATTACAGACGGAACACCGGTAGGTCATTTCTTATGCATTCCTCTAATCACCAAGGATTTTAAGTAATTTTTTTCATAGCTGTGTTAGGTTTTCTTTCATTCCTGGGCCTCCCGAGAAGTCTTCCTGGAAGGTCCCATGTCCCTTCCAGAATCTTCTCCAGAGGAGCAAAACCACTGAAGACAAAAGGAAAGCCGTCCTCAAACCCTCATGAGATCAGTTGTGTAAATTGTGAAGGAGAAGTCACCAGCTCTCTGCTGCACGAGGGGGTAAGAACATCCTTGCGGTGCAGCTGTGCCTTGTGGGGATTTAAAAGGGCAGCATGCAAATGAGGAAAGTACTCAAGGTAGCTAGTTATTCAAATCAGCTACCACTCTCTCCTGCAGTGCCAATCCCCACCAACGTGTCCTATTTAATGCTGGCAAGACTGCAGTGGTACGGGCACTGCCTTACAATCCTGGTGGCGGAAGAGGGCCAGCGCGGAGAGAAGACGCTGGTCAGGGCCCGAGAGAGAGGAAGAAGCAGAGAAGGAAGAGCAAGGGTGATGGGAAGAGAGAGGGAAGGCTGGGTGTCAATAAGGGGGCAGAGAGTAACCATCGGTGGGAGGGGAGAAGCAGAGGGAGAAAGCCAGAAAGAAGGCTGGGAAGAAAAGAAAGCAGAGAGCAAGGTACCTTGGAGGGCAGGGAGTAACCAGGGAGTAGCAAGGAGTAACCAGGGAACCAGGGCTGAGGGCAGGGGGCAGCCAGCCCTTGTACCTGTGTTGATATTCACAGCAAAGGCGTCCTCCTGGTCCGGGACCAGGCGGTCGGTGTCATCCTTGGCGACAATGCCAATGATGTGGTACTCCAGCTTGGGGTTGAGGTCACGGTCGATGGCGGTGACGTTGGCAATGACGGTGCCTGGCTCAGCCGACTCCAGCACGCTCACCGTCTGGATGGGGTTGAGGAACTCGGGGCGGGAGTCATTGATGTCATCGATGAGGATGGTGATGATGGCCGTGCCCGAGAGAGGGGCCGTGCCCCGGTCGGTGGCCACCACTGTTAGCCTGTAGGATTCTTGCTCCTCCCTGTCGATGGTGACATTGCCCACTCGGATGACCCCGGTGGCCGGGTGGATATGGAAGCGGTCCTGAGCCCCTGCTTCTATTCGGTAGATCAGCTCCCCATTGAGGCCACTGTCCTCATCCGTGGCTGTGACTTGGAGGACTGAGAACCCTAGGGGGGTGGGGATTGGAAGGCACTGAGCATGCCACCATGCCCCCACTCCCTCTGTTCCCCCTCTTCCCCCGATGCTCCTGGACCCTTCACCAAATGCATTCTCTCCAAGGTCACTTAAAACACTGGGTTCAGAAATTATATGAGACTGGCACCCAGCAACTAATTCCCAGAGCATTCAGGATCTAAAAAAAGAAAATCCTTTAGGAATCCTAAACCTGAAACAGACAAGCAATTCAAGATACAAGCAATCTAATAAACCAGAAAATGATTGTGAAAGTTCAGCAAATCCCTGCTTCTTTCAAACGGTCTCTTTCCGCACTCCAACATGGCTGGTGCCCCAAGAGACGCTTAGCCCACAGATCCCCGCCTATGTGCTGAAGAGAAGTGATGATTTCTGTAACAGGCTGTCTTCCTATCTGAGCCTGCCCTGCAGGACTGTGCTCATGTCAGCGTGCTAGAGACCCCACCGGTCACCTCGTCTGGCTCCTCCAGGCAAACAACCAAAACAACCTTTAAAGTAACTTCTAAAGCAACATCGCTGTATATTATGAATAGAGGTTTAGATCTCTACGTCCTCTGAGTCTATTATACACAGGAGCCCCGAGGCAGAGCAGGGGAAGGAGCGGGCCGCCAACTGCACGGTCAGGAGATCAGAATCACCAGCTGCACTTGTGTGGGAGGAAGAGTGGCAGCTTTCGACTCCCGTAAAGAGTCACGTCTTGGGGACCCACAGGGGCACCCCCACTCTGTCCTAGTGGGGTCCCTGTGAGTCGGCATTGTCTCGATGGCAGTGAGTGAGTGAACAGGGCTGTGTGGGCAACATCCAAGCAAACGTGTCTGTGGGCGGGGGCACCAGGTATCTGAGTGCCGGGACCTTTGTTTGAGGTCAGTGTCCCCCTTCTGCCCGGCTGCCCAGAAGCCACTTAGTCTGCAGTGGTGGAGGCCTAGCCCCCACCCCGTCCCCGTGGGCTCCCTCGGCTTGGTGGGTCTGTGTTGTCGTTAGATGCCCTCAGGGTGGTGCCATCGCACAGCAGTGACCCGGAGGCCAGCAGAACGAAACGCTGCCCTATTCTGCACCCCTCACAGTTGGTGCTATGACCTCATTGTGGCACCCACTGGGTTAACCCACTGCTCTCCATGCGTCTTCCACTTTACCAGGGTGCTGGCCTTCTCCAAGGACTGTCCCCGCGCGGTGTGTCCAACGTGTGTGGTGAAGTCTCACAGTCCTCACTTCTGAGGAGCATCCCCGCTGTGATTCTTCCGAGACAGACAGACCTGTGTGCTTTCCCGACAGTCTGCACTAGAGCTTTCCAGAGTCTTGGCCCACACTGTCATTCAAACGCATCCATTCTGCTCCATTTATGTCCCGGCTTTCAGAGCCAGGTAACGAACGCGACGGAAAACAACATGGTGTGGCAGTTGGGTTTTATGTCAACCTGGCTTTGTGTGGAGCTGTGGGGGTGGAATGCAGCCTGGCCATCAGGTCTCAGCCCGAGGATGCCTCCTCGGGGGACGGAGGGGTGTGTGGTCTTCTTGCAAGGGAGAAGCTGGGAGCTTCTCTCTCTCTCTTGCCCTTCACCATCATCCTTTCTGGGACTCTGTGTATCTCCGGTGGCAGAACCAGGCCACTGGCCTTGAGAGCCGCCAGCTTCCTGCCATGTTTCCACCGACCTCGGGGCCTGTGATCCCTGCTTCCTGCTTCACCTTTCTGCGCCATCAGCTGCAGCGCCGTGAGTCTAGAGAGGGCCCTGGCCGGCTCGCCTTGGACTGATGGCCTTGAGTCGGTCTGGCTGGGATGCCTTCTTGCTATGAGATGACTTCTCGACGTACAGTTTTTCTTAGACCCGTCTGAGTGTCTCTGCTTTTGTTTCTCTCGACAACCCAGCCTGACACACACGGCTTGTTGGGTCAGGTGCATCGTAGTCCGAAAAGTGCCACCTCTGCTTGTAACCACTTAAAGAAGTCCTCTGCAGTCCCCACGGGTTGTCTGGCATGGTCCCGTGGGTGTCCATGGGGAAGCAGGTGCCCTCCCAGCCCTGGCTCCGGTGTCTTCAGCCCTCTTGGCCTTCATCATGCCCTCCATGGGCAGGCTCTCACTGTGAGCTGGACTTTGCTGGCTCAGCAGGGCAACAGCTGGGGAGATCCAGTGGAGCCATCAACCAAGAGGTCCCTGGCGGGAGCTGCCACACTGAGGGCCGCACAGCAGCTCCGTGGGGAGCCTTCTACACAGTGGGCACAAGTGTTTGCACAGCCCCCAAGTATCCAAAGTCCCATTTGTGACATTCTCTTTCACAGGCTGCAGCATGGCTGCTCCCCCAGTCCAGAGACTGCGTTCTCCCTCACCTGGCCCAGCCTCTCGGATGGTTTGCTCAGCATATGGGTTAAATAAGTATGGCGAGAAGATACAACCCTGACACACACAGGACTGGAGGAAGGCCTACTGACAACCTGCGGTGTGCAGATGACACCACCTTGCTCGCTGAAAGTGAGGAGGACTTGAAGCCCTGGCTGATGAAGTCAAGGAGCGCAGCCTTCAGTGTGGGTGACGACTCACTGTAAGGAAGAGCCAAAGTTTTCATCACTGGACCAGCAGGTAACATCATGATCAATGGAGGAAATACTGGAGTTGTCTTGCTTGTCTTGCTTTTGTCTTGCTTGGATCGACAATCAAAGCCCAGGAAGCCAGCTGACAAGAGATCAAAGGACGCATTGTACCGGGTCAATCTGCTGCACAAGACCTCCTTACAGTGTTGGCGAGCCAGGACGCTAGTTTGAGGACTAAGGTGCGCCTGACCCAGGCCGCGGTATTCTCCACGGCCTCATATGCACACGTGGAAGTTGGGCGTGGACTAAGGAAGACTGAAGCAGCAGCGATGCCTCTGGAATGTGGTGCTGGTGACTACGGACAGTACCCGGGCTGCCAGAAGAGCAAAGCAATCTACTGCGCAGGAGCCCTTCAGAATGACAGAACAGAGATGTCGCGTTGCAGACAAAAGCGTGCTTCACCCGTTTGCCTCAAAGGCAAGTGCGAGTTGGACAATGAAGGGCAGAAAGACAAGAAGAACCGATGCCTCTGGATCCCAGCGTTGGCGAGGAAACCCGGCGCTCTCACGGGCGGCCAGCACAGCTAATGAGCCTGCCTTGGGGGAAGTGCAGTCAGAGCCTGATGAGACGTCACCTCATGCGATTTGGACATGTGGTCAGGAGACAGATCATGCTGGGCAAAGCAGCAGGCCGGGGCAAAGGAGAAGCCCCTCAGGGTGACAGAGTGACGCAGTGGCTGCAACCATGGG
>NW_022103968.1:63895581-63896927 GCF_000313985.2 Echinops telfairi | reverse complement strand
TGCACAATGCGTTTCTTCCGTGGGTTCCACCCCGCAATGCTACATTCTCTGAATCGCCAGTGTCTGTTCTTGGGCTGCCTCCCCCACAGACTTACTTAGATGACCTGGTTTTCAGTCTTGTGGCTTTGTGTTCTGGTTTTATTGTATTCCTAGATGGTACACAGGGGTTTACATTTGGCTGCTACCCAAGTGCTGGTGGTTTGAGCCCACTCAGACATCTACTTCCAAACCAGCCACTGAAAACCTGTGGAGACGTGGCACTCAGCTACATACTGGGCCATCACGACCTGCAGTCAACTCGATGGCCATTGTTCTGAGATACTTTAGTGTCTGGTAAAGTAAACCTTGATTACAGTGATGTTGACATTCTCCCTGTGCTACTAGATGAACTTGAGCATTCAACTCCGTTGTATTTTTAGTTTGTTGGGAATCACATCCATTCTATTTTGCTTTTAAAAAGAGTCTGTCTTTCCATCCAAGAACACAGCATATGGAGCATATTCAAATAATCTCTACTTACAGACCAGACACTGAAATCCGGGATGGGAAGTGGGGCAGCCCTGGGTCTCTGCCTCTCCACCGTACCCTGTGGGGGCCCAGCCTTCTCTCTACTGGAGGTGAATTCTGTGTCCAATCTGTGAGGCTCCAGGTCCCGCAACCACCAACCAGCTCCTCCCGGCTGTGGGGTGGGGCGTGCTGGGGCCTGTCCTCCTCCTTACCTGGGGGGCAGTTCTCCACTAGGTGCACGGTAAGGGCATTGTGGCTAAACGTGGGCCAGTTGTCATTGTCGTCCAGGATGGTGACCAGCAGGTCGGCAGTGCCATTCAGCAGCCCGATGTCCTCGGCCAGCAGGAGCAGCTCCAGGATGGGAGGTGAGAAGGCCTCCCGGTCAATGGTGACTCCTGACCTCACTGTCACCACCCCTGGCGGTGGGGGAAAAGCCAAGAGGGGAGTGACAGAGAACGGCAGGGCCACAGTAGGGAGGGAGAGGAGGAGAAGCAGAGAAACGTCATGTCAACACGATGCCTCTCTTCCCTGCAGGACTGACAGTGTGGGGCTGCTCTGTGCCAGGGTGTCACCGGTGGTTCCCTCCTGAGCATGCTTCAGAGTCCTGCTGGGGACAGCCCTGTCCCCTGAGACATGCGAGTGCATCCCTCCCTGCTGATAAGTGGCCCCCCTGTCCAGGGCTGGAGAGAGGCCTGGTCTCTGGACCTTCGGCTGGGGGGAGGGTGGGAGGGAGGGCTGCTCGGGGTTGCTGGGCCTGTGCCTGGGCAAGCTCTTGGGAGTGGAGGCAGCAGGCTGGGTTCCCTGCCTGGGGCATGTTTCCTTCTGTGTCCTCCTCTCTC
>NW_022103968.1:63862643-63895348 GCF_000313985.2 Echinops telfairi | reverse complement strand
GGGGGGAATCTCTGGCCTCACCTGTGCTGTTGTTGATGTGGAAGAGGCCACTCTGGGCGCCCAGTAGGCGGTAGGTCACTACAGCGTAGATGTCCTCATCTGCATCCAGGGCCAGGATGGGCCCATTGAGCATCGTGAGGGGGGTCCCTGGGCAGAGGTGAGAGGGGTCACTGCAGGGCCCGCCAGTCCCGCCCTCCCCGCTCCCAGCCCTTCCCAGTGAGCCATGGCTGAGGATGGATGAAAGGGGAGAGGGGAGGGGGGCCGGGGCGGGGCTGTGGCAGCCTTGGCAGATTGAACACAGGTGCCTGGGGAGCGGCCTCAAAGCCCTGCTGGGGAGAAAACACACGCAGTGAGCAAGCCCCTCGGCCCGCCCGGAGCCACGCCTGCCTTCCCAGCAGCCTTTGAGGCTGGCCACTCACCAGAGGGTCTGGGCATTCCCTGACATCCCCTTCCTGATGCTCCGTGCACAGGTGTCTGTCTATACCTGGCTAGGAAGACAGGTGTGTGCACCTGGCGGGAGCACTTGTGCCCTGGGTCCCAGGTTGTGAGTTGTCTGCCTGTGCCACCGTGCGTACTTGCATGCGTGAGTGCGTGTGCAGGCACCCATGCCCTGTGCATCTGGGTGCCGGGCACATGCACATGTGTGCTGGGTCTGGACCCATGCTGGCCGTGTGCGAACACACGCACACGCGCGCGCGCACACACACAGGTGAGGCTTCAGAACCGAGTGCACAGCAAGGCCCTGTGCGCGCACATCTTGCTCTGACTCCACACCCAAGCTTCAGGGCTGGAGGACGTCCGGGCGCCATCCAGGGGGAGTCAAGACAGGACTCTGCTCCTTGAAGGGCAGTGTGAGCAAGGGGTACACTGGCTGACTCAGGCCTCAACCCCTATCTCTGCTTACAGCCAGTCCTCACACTGTACACGCCCCTCTGCAGGGGGACCTGGGACCTTAGCTGTCTCTGTCAACCAGAAGCTGTTCCAAGAGGCCTGGCTGGCCCGCCAGCCCCTCAGCACCGCATCTCCCATCCACACCCACAGGGGCTGTTCAGCCATGTGGCGAGGCTGCCTGCCCAGCCAGACCTTCCCTGGGCCCCCATCAGCAGGAGGTGGGCTTTCAGGCCCCCAGTCTCTGGGGCCTGGCAGGGACAGGGTTTCAGGGGTGGGGGCAGCACCTACCCTCGGGGGAGTTCTCCATCACCTCCGCCTGGTAGGTGTTCTCAGTAAAGAGCGGGTGGTTGTCATTCTCGTCCGCAAGAAAGATCAGCAGGAAGTCGAAGTCCTGTGGGGGGAGGTGGGACGCAGGGTGGTCTTGGGCTGTGTTCCACCACTGCACCATAGTGGGAGGGGCTCAAGGCACAAAGCTGTGTGGATGACCAAAAGCCAAACCAGGGATCCAGAGACCCTCCTGCTAGGTGGTCAAGTCATTCCCCCTGCCTGGGCCTCAGTTTCCCATCTGGCAAATGGGCCTGTGAACTCCCTCTTGGAGGTGTTGTGACGGTCCCGGGAGACGGAGGCTTTGAAAGGTGCCTTATCTCGTGACGTAATTGAGGTTTGGGGCCAGAGGCCCGAGTCTTGTTTTTAACACCTCAAGACCTCCTAGGCATCCTTCCAAACCATGCCCACCTTGCTTGGGAGTCTCTGGGCCTCCAGGCTGGTCTCCAGTTCAGAGAAGAGGCGTGACACCCCCCACCCCGCCCCAGGCCACACGGCAAGTTAGTGGCTGAGGGGTGACCAGGACGGCAGTCTGTGGATTCCCATCACTCAATGCTGCTGCTTCCAGGACAACCAGGCTGTCCCCAAGTAGGTGGAGGAGGGGCCACAGAGGGGAACTCAGAGCAAAAGAGGCAGGGGGCTCCTGAACAGAGGCTTCCTGGGCTAGATTGGTGGGGAAGCTGGGGCCCAGCGGGGCCGTATGTGTGCCAGGAGCAGAGCAGAGCGGAGCTAGGCAAGCCCAGGTTGCACACGCTGGTCAGAGACTGCCCCTGCCCTTCCCCCCCCACACACAAAGGGACTGTTTGCTTCTACAGCACCCACCGGCCCTCAGTAAAGGGGGTCAGAGGCCTTGCTTTCTGAGGGGGGACACAGTCCCTGAGGACTCAGAGAATATGCCGTGAGTGTCCCCATGGCCCTGGGCTCATCGCTGTGGCGTGTGCCCAGGGATCGGAGGTTGGGCGGAAAGAGGAATCTGGACGGGCGGAGTGTTCGCCACTGTCCAGGGCCTGGGCTGCATCCTCGGGGGACACTGGCTCCTCTCCACAGCCCAGAGTGGTGTGAGCATTTCGTGGAGCAGAAGGCGAATGTGGAGAGAGTTACAGCACTGGGGGACTCTTAGGCCCAAGCGCCCCCCACGGGCTTCCGGTACTGGAACTGGGGAGTCCTCTGTGTCTCACCCGCCTGGCGATGCGGGGGTCCCCTGGGTTGTCCTTCACCGAAACGGTCAGCTTGTAATTT
The DNA here is from genome assembly GCF_000313985.2 of Echinops telfairi. Lineage (NCBI taxonomy): Eukaryota > Metazoa > Chordata > Mammalia > Afrosoricida > Tenrecidae > Echinops > Echinops telfairi. Next base: position 63,892,894 of record NW_022103968.1, on the reverse strand, counting down.
GGGATCCGCTCACGGTCCAGGGCCCGGTTCACAGTCACGACCCCTGTCTGGGATATGGCGGGCCGGTGAGGCAGGCAGGGACTGCGTGCTGACCCACAAACGCGCCCGCTCTGCCTGCGGCTCCAGGGCTGGCTACGGACGAGGAGAAGGCCCAGAAGGCCAAGCCTGGCCTGCACCTGTGGGGTCTTGGCAGGACTCAGGGACCCACCGTTGCTCCCGTCTTGCTGCCTCAAAGGGATGGACCCTCTGATGACCCTTCGGGTGGGGCTGCTCACCAAGGGGTCAAATGAGGACTTCCTGGTGCCTCTTGGTACAGACTGCCAGGGGCACCAGAGGCTCTGGCACTGGCCCTGCATGTGACAAGCTTCAGGGGTGACAGGGCTGGCTTGAGAGGGGGTCCAGAGGTGGCTCATCAGGGGGACTGGAGGGAGACTGCCTGGTGAGAGCCTGGACCAGAGGGGCCTGACCCCACTCCCAGGAGCTGGGGCGCTCAGCACGTAGGTGCTCTGTCGTGGGGACCCCCGAGCCTGCTGCGCCGGCAGGGCGCTACCGTGGCATTGATGATGAAGGCCCTCTCGCGGTTGCCGGCCGTGATGTTGAAGGTGAGCAGGGCATTGCAGCCACTGTCGGCGTCACTGGCCAGGATGTGGGCGACGAAGGTGGAGACGGGGCTGTTCTCGCTGATGGTGATGTTCATGGGCAGGTTCAGCAGCACCGGGTCATTGTCGTTGATGTCCAGCACCCGGATGCCCACCAGCATCTGAGGCAGAGGGGAGGCGGGAGAGGTGGTGCAGGCGCGGGGCGGAGGGAGAAGGGGGGGGTGAGGGAACGTGATGGCGGACACAGAGGCGGAGGAGGAGTGGAGGCCGGGTGGAGCGGAGGCCCGAGGGGTGCTCACGGAGGAAGAAGACAAGGTGGCGTGGGTGGTGGGAAGACGAGGGGCGGGGGGAGGGAAAGGATCACTAAAAAGGCCAAAGCGGATGACCGTGAGGACAAAGAGGGCGGGACAGTGCTGGGAGGATGGGTGCTCGGGGGCTGGAGCATGGGTGCCCACGAGGTGAGCCCTGAGCAGGCGTGGAGGTCTGCCGCAGGCATGCAGGGTGGCCGGGTTCGTAGGCGCAGATGAGAAGCAGGGTCTCTGGTGGTGGGGTAAAGCCAGTGGAAGGGGCTCCCAGACTCACTGTGGAGCTGAGGGGGGGCACCCCCCTGTCACGGGCACAGATGGTCAGGTTGTAGAAGGCAATGGTCTCCCGGTCCAGCTCCACGTCCCTGCGGACCCGCAGCACCCCCTCCACAGGAGAGATCAGAAACTCCCCTGGGTGGGCCCGGGAGAGGCTGCAGTTAGCAGCATGGCCAGGAAGTGCGCAGAGCCCAGACCCCCCCTCCACCCCCGCCCCCGCAAACCCAAGCCTCCAGCTGGTCCCAGCTTCAGAAAGAACCTCGTGCAACCTGCCCAGGGAGCGCTGCGGGCAAGTACAGAGGCAGGAGGACCAGGTAACCACTAGGGGCGCACGTGAGCCGGGGACACTCACACATGGTGGGCCTGGCCTCCCCACCTGTAGAGCAGACTGCAGTCATTCCTCCCCACCTGTTCAGTGGGCAGACCAGGGATTCACCCTGGGTGAGATGGTTAAGTTGAAAAAGTGGGGGGTTTCTTTCTACAATCCCTGGGTGGCACCAAGAGGTTGGTTGTTTGCATCCACCGAGAGGTAGCTTGGAAGAAAGGATTGCCATCCGCGTCTGAGAACCAGCAGCTGAGAACCCCACAGAGCAAATGTCTGCCCTGATCCACGTGGTGCCAATGTGGGCCGAACTCTACTGGGTGCTTCCTCACAGGGACCGGTTTCAAAGTAAGGAGGCCTGGGGGCCCGGCCACACGCACTTAGTTGTGAACTGAAAGGCCTGGGGGTTGGGACAAAGTGCTAGTGATCCGTAAACAGGGCAGCCTAGAAAACCCAGACAGCGCTTCTCTGCCGCAAGGGGCTGCTGGGGGGCAACGTCGCCTCGACAACACTGACAACATCCACAAGACCCCTTTTCTAGCAGCTTAGGATCAGAAATTGGTCCCTGAAGGTCTGAGAAACTTCTGAATGTGCGATCCCTCCCAGATCGAAAAGAAGAGAGAGAGAGAGAAGCAGGAGGAGGAGGAGGAGCCAGAAGACCAAAGCTGAACACACAGGAGTGCCTTGCTACAGGTGAACCTGCCGCACTGGGCTGGGGGCGGGCTGGGGGGAGTGGAGGAGGAGAGACCCACGGCAGGTGGCCCCATCGCCCTCCATCTATTCCTGGTTCTGTGCCATGGGCACACTGCAGAGAGGGCTCTCTGGCTGGGGGGGTGGGGGGGGTCCCCTAGCCCCAAGACTGCCATTCCCTCACCTTCTAGGGAAGCCTCAGCTGGTCCTTTGGCTCAGCCCTTGTTCCAACCTGGCTGAGCAGCCCGCTTTCTGAGGACGTCTGAGAGCAAGCCTTAATTCTCAGTCTCTGAGTTGGATGGGGCCTCCAAGAGAGTCCTTTGGAAAATGAAACTGAGGCCCAGTGAAAGGTGGGGACTTATTCTAGACCCCACAGTGTGATTTGAACCACAGTGCATGGTCTTTTCAGATGGCAGCACTCAGAGCTCAGCAGGGCAGGAGGGGCAGGAGAGAAGGAGAGGTAGAGGGTGAGGAAGGCACTCTGGTGGCACAGCAGGCTAAGCATGGGGCTGCTAACAGCAAGCATGGTGGTTCAAACCCACCTGCTGCTCTGTGGGAGAGAGACGAGAGGCTGCTTGTGCCTGTAAAGATGCAGTCTCAGAAAACCTAAGGAGCAGTCCGACTCCATCCTGCAGGCTCGCGGGAAGAGAGCCAGGGGAAAGAGTGGGATCCGGTTGGAGTGCAGACATTAGGGGGTGAGGGAGGCTCTGGCGAGAAGAAAAGGGAGGAGCGGGGGAGCAGAAAGTGGGGAGAACTTGAGGAAGAGGGGCTGACTCTTTGTACTCCCCCAGGAACTGGGAGGAAGTTACTTTGGAAAGTGAGGGACAGGGGTCCCGGAGTAGGGTATTGACTTATCCAAGGACACACAGCACAGGGCCAGAGCACAGACAGAGGTCACAGCTCCCCAAGTCTTCTCTGCCTGTCCCTTGACCTCTGCCTCACCACTCCTGGCCTGGCCCCTGCCACTGTGATTGATAAAAACCGTCTCAAGTCCCACCTGCGCCTCAGCTCTGCACCCCACGGGTGTGGCCCGGCCGGCCAGAGGCACAGAGACTGCTCTAGGCAGGATTTCCCAGGTCTGGGGATTCCCTTTCCAAGGCTTTCCAGCCCAAGCCAAGTGCACACAGATGGCCTCTTGCCAGCCTTCAAACCGGCACAGATCCCCCCACTCCTTGAAGGAAGGTACTAGGTTCCTGAAGGCTCAGAGGTGCTGGACCCAGGCTCCACCCAGGATAGACCCCTGCAGCTCAACTCCCAGGGACCAGCAGGCCAAAAGTTCTTGCATTGCCAGTGACCCTGATGGCCTTGGTGGGTAAGCATTAGGCTGCCACCACAAGGTCAGGGTGCAAGCCAACCATCAATTCCATAGGACAAGGTCCCTGTGGAGATGTACAGCCCTGGGAACCCCCACAGGGGGAAGGGCCAGGATGGCAATGGGGCTGGGGCATGTGCCAGGGCTTGAACACCCCACCCTCTCACATCGGCACTCACTCAGTGCCGGCTCACAGTGACTCCCTCTGCGTTCCCGAGCCCACCTCGACGCCTCTCCACTGAGGGAACCCCTCCAAGAGGAGGCTGTCGTGGTGGGGCGGAGCCTGCAAGCTGGGTGACCTTGAGCACCTCATGTCACCCTGTGGGGGGTGGCTACACTGGGCTCTGCCCTCTGGGTACGAGACAGATGCGCCCATTGGCAGCTCAGGACCACCCTCCTCTGCTCCATGTTCACAGCGCTCTCACCTCGGCCCTGTGAAGAGGGGTGAGCGGGGCAGCATCCGCCATCGTAGGGTTGGGGAAACTGAGGCCTAGAGAAGAGGCACCCGGAGGCGGGGCCAATTGCTGTGAGACCTGTCCTGCTCTGCGTAAGGTGGGGAAGAGCCCCGGCCCCTTCTTAGTTTAGGCCCTACTCACCTAGGGGGTCTCCATCCACGATGCTGTACTCCACCTGGCCGTTGGGGCCCGAGTCCCGGTCGTGGGCCAGGAAGGTCCACACTCTGGGCCCTGGCTGGCCCTCTGTGACGTCAAACGGCCCCTCGTAGTCTCGGGGGAAGGTGGGCACATTGTCATTGATGTCATTCACGTCCACCAGCACCTGAGTGGTGGACACGGCTAGTCAGGGCCAGAGATCCCAGCCAGGCCTGGTGCTGGTTTAGCCCCCGCTGGGCATCTGCCCCTTCACCTGTAAACGGGACCTGGTAACCCTGCCTTGTGGGGCGGATGCAAGAGTCTTAAAGGATCAGGGGAGGGGAAGAAAGGGACTTTCGAGGTATCCGTGTGTCTGAGCCACTGCCACCGTCAAAGCCTTTTCTCGGCCATACTGATGTGTTCCTAAGGGTGCTGTGGACCTCCGGTTCCCACTGGGCTCCGCTTCCTTTGATTTCCCTCTCCTCTGACGAGCAGTTTTGATTAGCCCCCTCACAGCGGAGGAAACAGACGCTCGGGAAGGGTACGTGACTCGCACAGGGTCGTAGCTCTCAGAGCTGCAGGCGCGGGCCACGGAAACCCTGCTGGCTCGAGCAGAATCACGGTCTTCCCAGGAAGGTGGGTGCCACGACCCGTCTGACAAGTGCAGCCACAGACAGGCCCAGCGACCTCCTCGAGGTCACACAGCCCATTGGGATGGTCGAGGAGGCTAAAGGCTTTTGGATTTAGCCATCCCCACTGGGTACCCAGGCTTTGGCCATCTCTCCAGTTGGGTGTGTCCCCTCACTTACCGTGGTAGTAGAGGTGAGACGGTGGGACAGGATGGGGCACTGGTCTGTGGCGGTGACGATCAGCGTGTAGCGGCCATGACTGATCTCGTAGTCCAGCTCCTTGACAGCGCTGAGGACGCCCTGGGTGGGGTCAGAGAGGAAGCAGGGGGCGGGGGGGTGTCAATACATGGTGGGTCTGAGTGCGCTGGGAACTGGCTCCTCCACGGAGCTCCCCCTGACCATCAAGTCATGGAGGGGGACCTTGACCCCTCTCCATCCAAGCTTTCAGGCTCTGAGCATGGCTGCCCCCACCAGGTATCTCCCAGACTCCATCGTCTCTCCTCACCCTGCCCTGACCCCTGCTAACCGTGTGTCTGTCGATACGGAACGTGTTGATGATGTTGCCCGAGACGATGGCGTAGCTCACTGTGCCATTGGGCCCCTCGTCCGGGTCCAGCGCCTGGATGGTGAGGAGGCTGGCGCCCACCGTGGCAGGGCCCTCATCCAGCAGCACCTCGTAGTGGGGCTGCTGGAACGCAGGCGCGTTATCGTTTTCATCCACGATGGTCACATACACGTGGGTGGTGGCCTGCGGAGAAAAACAGGGCGAGGTGGCCAGAGGGGTTGAGGTGGAGTTAGCTGGTTAGTTAGTTAGTTAGTTAGTTTCTCCTGGACGGAATTCATTCCGAGTGAAGGAGAGGGAGGAGCCACAGGCTGGTGGAGGAGGAAAACACACACGTCTTTGGCTCACGGTGTCTCCCTGCTCAACACGTCTGGTCGTGCACCCTCCCTATGGATTGACATTGAACAATGTCCCGTGGGGATCCATCAGGTTTCATTGGATGGGTTTTGGAAATAGGTCATCGGGCCTTCTTGTCCCTAGTCCATCTTGGTCTGGAAGCTCCACCAGGACTCGTCAGCATCAGAGCAACAACAGTGATCTCAGCCACTGCCTGAGGGGTGGAAGCTGCTGCACATAAGGGTTACTGCCCGGGAATCAAATGCAAGTCACTGGCATGGAAGGCAAGAATTCTACCACTGAACCATGAAAGGATGAGATTTTTTTTTAAGGGACCGAAAAAGAAATACATTAAAAAGAACATAAAGAAAGCACATGAGGCTCCATGAAAAACAAGGGTAACTGGTTAGGGTCACAAGAGGGCACTTACATCACTACTTACTGTCCAGTGCCATGACAGACCTCACCAATCAATCACAGTACTGCCAAAGTCCACCCCAGGCTCCTCCTCAGCAGAATCCCGGGGATTGAAACTGGTATACGAGAGAAACCCAGGAGTCACCTCTCCACTACTCTTTTGTCAGCTTGTACTGCGGTGGTTTGTGTAGTGCTGTGATGCTGGAAGCCATGCCACCAGTGTTTCAAATACAAGCAGGGTTACCCATGGAGGACAGGTGTCAATGGTGCATCCAGACAAAGACCTACTGAGAAGAAGAACCCGGTGCACTACTTCTTAAACAATGGTCAGTGGAAACGATAAGAACCATGGTGGGACATGATCTGGCACAGCCCCGTGAAGCGAGCCCCTCAGGGTGGGGAGCGCACAGAATGAGGGGAGCAGCTGCGAGCCCGTTAGGACTTCGCATGTGGAAGGCAGGCAGTGTGAATCTAGGGAAACCGGAAGTGGTCAAACATGGGATGGAACGCTTGATGATAGAGATCGTAGGCTTTCGTGAATGGAAACAGACTGGCATTGGCTGTTTGGGACTGAACAATCGGATGACAACTTGAAGGGAATGGTATCGCATTCAATGTGGAAAAGAACATTTCAGGGCTCGTTCTGAAGTAGAAGGCTGTCAGGGATAGGATCATGTTCAGATGCCTACAAGGAGCAGCAGGCAACAAACTATGACTCAGATTCATGCGCCAACCACTAACACTACAGATGAGGAAATTGGAACTTTTTTTAAAACCAATTTTTGAGATCTGAAATTCATCAAACATGCGACCATTAAATGTGCATTGGTAATTACTGGTGAGTGGAACGTAAAACTTGGAAACAAGAAGGATCAGTAATTGGCAATATGGCGTCGATAATAAAAACAAAGCAGAGATTGCGTGGTGTGATGGAATTTTGCAAGACCAGTGACCCATTCATTGGAAATACCTTTTTGACAACCTACACAGTGACTATGCACATGGACCCTGCTAGATGGACTATACCAGAACCAAGTCAACTACATCTGTGGAAAGGGACCACGGAGAGGCTCAACAGCATCAGGTGAAACAAGGCTGGGGCTGACTGCAGTGGCGGACCCTCAAGTGCTCATATGCAAGTCACAGGGGAGCTGAAGCAACAGAAAGTAAGTCCCTGAGAATAACGCGCAGCCAACTCGAACGTAGAGACCATCTCGAGAAAGAGTTGATGCACTGAACCTCATGACGAAGGACCAGCTGCTCTGTGGTCTGAAACCAAAGACAGCAAACACAAAGAAACCAAAACTCAAACAAAGACAGAAACAAGCCTGCGGGCATCGGGCGCTGGCCTCCCATTGGCTGGGAGTTGGAAGGACATCATGAGGCCTTCCCCCCTAGTCCATCTTTGTCTGGAAGCTCCACTGAAATGTTTTAGCACTGGGGCAGCGCTCACACCAACCACAGTGAGCTCAACCACTGTCCGACGGGCAGTGCCCAGGAGTCAGTAACCCTGTAGGACAGAGGAGAACCGCTCCCCTAGAGTTTCCAGAGGAAGGAGCACCTGGCTCAGGACTGGAGGGGGATTCATTACCCCGCTGCAGCATCCTGGTTAAAAGGGAAGATGATTTGAAACACTGACTGATGAAGGTCAAAGATGGTAGCCCATAGATTCCAATTCATAGAGAGCACCCCACAATCTTCACAACCGGACCAGCCAGCAACATCCTGATAAAGGGAGAAGCTACTGAGGGTATTAAGAATTTCATTGTTCGATTCAAGAAATAAAGTGATGATGAATTGCATGGGGCGGACCTGCTGTGAAAGGTCTCTGAAAGGTGTTTAAAAGTAGAGCTGTCACCTTGAGGTCTCAGGTGCCTGACCCAAGCCATGATGTTTTGAATCACTCAGATGATGTGGAAGGTGGACAGTGGATAAGGAGGGCGGAAGGAGGACTGGTGCCTTTGAAGAGCCTGGAGTGTGTCACCAACTGGGAGGAGGAGGAACACATCTGCTTTGGAGGGAGCCCAGCCAGGGCACGCTGTAGAAGTGAAGATGTTGAGACCGTCTCACGGGCTTTGGGCATGCCAGCAGGAGGAACCAGGCCGTGGGGAAGCATCACGCTTACAAAGCAGAGCAGCAGAGAGAAAGAGGAAGACCTTCAACGAGACAGGCTGACACAGTGGCCGCAGGGATGGGCGCACAGAGCAATGGCATTGAAGAAGACAAGGCTGGGCAGTTTTGCTTTCTTGTCCCGGAGTCAGAATTAACTCAAATGCCCCTAACGAAGACAATTATGGTCACTTCTAACACTCAGCTCTGCCAGGCTCCGGTCTCCCGAGAGACCACGTGAGGCTAGCCTGCAGTATGGAAGCTGCACACATTGCTCATATCGATGGAATACAGGCTTTTGGCCTTTTTAATGGAGAGGACATTGGATTTGGGGTCACATCATGGGCAGAATTTCTTGAGCTGTGGACAAAATCAAGCTCACGGGACACAACTCAGTGGCAAGAACAGCTTCTGCGACACCACGCCTGCGATGGGCTCTCCCTGGCTGATGCGTGGCCACGTTCATACGGCACTTGGCAGAGTTGTCGCGGTTGGCTGCTGTCCAGTCAGGCCCAGGCTCATGGCGGCCCCAGGACAGTGGAACAAAGCCCGCCTCACTGCTACACCATCCCTGTGACCAGTTGGGGATCAGACCACTGTGATCCATGGGATTTGGGTGGGGCTGGAGTTTGGAAGGAGATCACCAGGGTATATATTTATTGTAGTCCAGGTTAGTCAGGAACCTCTGCTGAAACTTGCCCAGCATCATAGCCACTCGAAGCCTCCACCGGCCAGGTGGTGATGGCCACGAAGCGCACCCGAAGCTGAAGCCAAGTCTCCCACGTGGGAGGTGAGAATTCTACCAGTATTCCACCAGCGAGCCACCGAAGGCACCTTCACAAACAGGGCGGATGTGTGGGGGAAGGAACGAGCCAGGGGTGCTAGTCTTCTCCCCAACCCCCTCCCTGCTGTGTCTTTCTTCCCCTGGGAGGGTATTCCCTCTGCGTTGCCTTCACCTGGGCTTCCCATGGGGCTCCCCCATGGGTGGGCCAGGGGGCAGCTGTGGCAGAAGGCAGGCAGAAGGAGGAGCAGGAGGGAGTGGTGGGGACTATGACACACATCCCCGCCTTTCCTCCTGCAGTTCTGCCAGCAGCTCTGTTCGCTGATGAGGAGACCTCTCTCTCGTGGCTCCAGCTCTCCTCACTGGGCATGGATGAGCTCATCTCCTCTTCTTACCCCAGGCCCGGGCATGGCATGGCTTCCCACAGGTGCTAAGTCCTGGCGCTTTCCCATCCCACTGCCAACGGTCCCTCCGTGATACCCTGTGGAGCCATTTCCGGTCAGAACCCATGTCCCATGGTGCCCATGTCCCCTTCCCCTCCAACGCACATTCACCTGAGAACTCAGGATGTGGCCTGCGTGAAGATAAGGTCACATCGGATTAGGACGGACCCTAGGGTTACCCTTAGTAAGCCCCCCTACTCTACTAAGCATGGTGCTCTTTTCCAGAGACTGGCTCCTCCTGACGGCATGCCCAAAGTCCGTGAGACAGGGCTCAGCACCCTCACTGCTAAGGTGCACCCTGGTGGGCTTCCTCCAGAGCAGATGCATCCCTTCTTCTCAGTTCGTGACACACCCTGCTCTTCGACCGTGCGGGTCAGAGGCGTCAGTTCTCCTGAATCCGGCGCCTTGTCTTCTTACAGGAAGATGTGTGAAGACAGCGAGCGATGCCCCACGAGGAAGCCGAACGCCCTTCGACCCTGGGAGCAGTCCAGGGTCATCAAGGTTGGCCACCACCAGGAACTAGGAGAGGCTGCTAGAAAGAGCCAACCCTGCTGAACTCTTGATTCCGGACTTCCAGGCAGCTCAGGTGGCGGAGCGGAGTACACATGGGGTGCTAACATAAAGTCAGCCGTTTGAAACCCCCAGAAAGCAGAGGCCCTCACCTCCCGCAAGGACTCAGGTGCTCAGACACCCCCAGGGGCAGCGGTGCTCCGGGCTACGGAGTTGTTATGAGTCTGACTCTGCTTGATGGCAGGGAGTTAGACAGGGTCGCCGGGAGCCCGAGGGATTCAGTGGCAGTTGGTTTGGTTAGCCTCCAGAACTGTGAGAGAATAAAATTCGGTGGTTTTAAGCCACCTGGATGGTGGCACTTTGTGATGACGGCCCTCAGATATGAGTCGAGTTGACTCCTAGGCTATCACAGCTGCAGCCATGTCTCCTAGAGAGAGTGGGACCCTGGTATTGCCACGGCCAGAGAACGGAGTCAGGTGACACAAAGAGCAGAAGGTAGGCCACCTGTGAACCATGTTCTCCTGGGGCCTGATGGCTAGCTCTGGGGTCATCTCTGCAGCGACAGACAGATGGATAGAGGACCCAGGCCCAGGAATGTAGTGCCACTGCCCTGAAGTCACGGCTTTCGTGGGGGCCAGAGAGGGCCGTGTTAGATGGCTGCTGGAAATGGTTTGCAAAGCAGGTGGAGTTGGTAACCTTGACATAGAGCTCTGTGGCCTTGAACAGGACAAGCTCTTCTCTGGGTCTTTCCTGTCCAGTAACCGGGGGATCTATCTGGATCTCTGAAGTCCCTCCTCCTTCAGATATTCTGGGGTCTGGCCGCTTGACATTGGTCACATGGGCGACAACCCACTATGGGGAGGCATTCCTTGGGCCTTGGTCTCTCACTGAAACTTTATTAAATTATAAACGCTGCGAAGGAGTGGGGTGGCAGCAGGGGGCAGAGAGGGGGCGGAGGGAGGAGAGAGAATGAGAAGGTATTATTTTAATATTTCTCAAACTTCCTCCCCAAAATTGGAGAGGGAGCTTGCACTGAGAAGTTTGCAGAGTAACCGGAAGGGTCTCAGGAATTAAAGCACTTTGAAATTGCTCGTGCTGCCTTTGCAATCGCATGTGCATTTACATCAGCCTCCACGACACACTGGTGGGGAGGGCGGGCTCTCCCGTGGAGAAAGCAGGAACAGGATTGCGACATCACAGCTTTGCCGTGGTTTGCGGCAGCAGGGGGCGGGCTGGGTGACTGCTGGCGGACTCTGCTGGGAAAGGAGAGTGGCTGAACAGCACGGGGAATGAAACCACAGACCTGAATCACACAAGTGAGCATCGTTGGCTTGGCAAATGGGTTGTTGTATGTCACACACACACACACATTAAAAACCTACGGCACCGTGTCCATTCTGACACACAGCGACTTGGACTGGGACATAGAACTGCTCCTTAAGGGTTTCCGAGGCTGTACATCTTTACCAGAGCATACGGCCTCGTCTTTCTCCAGAGCAGCAGCTGGTGGGCTTGAACCACCTTCCTCGTGGTTAGTAGCCCAACTCATCACCCACGGTACCCCCAGGGTTCTTGACACACAGTGGTAGGGACCCTGAAATGTTTGAACCTTTCTCTGGGGGCTGTGCACGACCCTGGCTGCAGCTGGGGACACTCAGCCCAGGGGGAGCCCAGCCCTAGGTCCCTCAGGACAGCTTCTCTGCCAGCAGGAGCTCAGGCTGGCAGGGGAGGGGCTGCACAGCGGAGAGCAGAGGTGAGGCTGGCTCCCACTCTCCCGGCCCCCCTCCCAGATTCCCTGCGGTGAGTCTAACCATTGTGCAGGGTGTGTGTGTATGTGTGTGTGTGTGTAACAAAGTCACTCCACAGAGTCCCCTCTGCTTTGAGGCCAGTCTAGGCAGTGGGCAGGGGAAGAAGGTCTGGCATCTTCTTTCCTCCCAGCTGGACTCCTCCCGCCCTGCCCTGTCCTAGCACTGAGGAAATAGTGCTTGAGGTTCCTGGACCCTGCCTTCCCCTGGGGCAATGCCTCTGCCCCTCACAGATGCCCATGTCACCCTGATGCAACCCGGGAGGCGCAGGGGAGGGGAGGGGAAGCTAAGTTGCTACAGCTCTCAGAGGAAGGGCTGGCAGGCTGCTCCTCCCTTCCCCCATTCCCAGCCTCTCACCTGCTAGTCTCCCCCTCTCCGGCCCCCCTTGGGAAGGAGGCATCCAGTTTCAAGGGTGACAGGGCCCCACCAAGCCAGAAAGGAGTTTGGGAAGAGAGGTGAGGCGTTCCAGCCTCTGCTCCCATGGACAGAGCCACTCTGCCTGGGACAGCCAGGGTGGGGAGAAAGCCCAGGGCCCATCAGGCTTTGCACCTTCTCCAGGTGAAAGGCAGGTCACACTGGGCCAGCCGGGAAGGGAAAGCTCCTTTGAAATGGGATCACAAGGTGAGGGTCAGCTCATCCTGTTGGTCCCCCAGGCGCCCAGGGGACTGAGCCTACACGAGGTCACCTCTGTGGTGGCCTTCCCTTGCCCCACCCCTGAGAGCCCCCAGAGAAGCGGGGACTGGAGCCATGCTGCCCATAATCCGTTTTGAAACGGATTGTGGCTGTGACTGTACACTACTGCTTGCTGTGATTGAACTATGGAACAATAGGGTATCTATTAGCTCCCAATAAAATGGTGTGGAGAAGCGGGTAGGGAAGCAGCTGGTGGGTTTGCAGCAGTGGTGGGATTTAACTAACTTGGTCTCCAGTTTGAAGCCCTGATGACCATTTTAAAAAGATATGCCGAAAGGTAGACTATTATTTCATACAGTTAATCCTTAAATAAGAACAAACAAAGAGGGACACAAAACTAGATTATGAGAGTTTTAAACTATAATGAAAAATATTAAATCAAACCTGACCCAAAACAATAAAACTCTCATTTGAGATATTTCCATACTGCTTCTCGATGGGCAACTCCCTTCATTTTGCTGCCAGCATCATCGGCCGCGTGATGTGTCCTGAACCATCTTTTCACTGCAGGAGCGGGATCCCATTCCTGGGTTCTCAGCCTTCCTAACGCCGCGACCCTTTCACACAGTTCCTCATGTGGTGGTGACTCCCCAACCATAACATTGTTTCATTGCTACGTCATCACTGTCATTTTGCTACTGTGATGAATGGGACGACCCCTGTGAAAGGGTCGTTTGACCCCCAGGTTGAGAACTGCTGTTTTAGTGGTGGCAGATCAGACAACACTCACTCAGATGGGTGCCCTCTCGTCTCTGAACATGTTCACCTTTGCAAAACCCCTTTGCGTTTCTGCAGAACTCACAGCAATCGTTCTGTAATATTTCTGACAATATTTTCAGGTCTTTGAATGCTCTCAGGAATTCACTCATGAGAAGCCGTGGGAATTTGGGGCATCACGCCAAGCGAGCTTTGGTCTGCTTGGCACTTTGCCCCTTGACCTTATCGGCTTGCTTACTGACATAACAAACTCCGAGGGATAAAAATGCACTATTTCATCAAAAGTAGAATTTGTTTTATGAAATGAATAGAGTAATATCACACACATGGCTGTGATTTTTTTATAGCTGTGGATGGAATGAACATTCCTGGGGGCACTTAGGCTACACTATTGAACAGATGAATATCGATAAGGAGTGAGGAGTGTAAATCTGTGATTGCCACATGACGGTGGGCAGCTGCCCACCTTGGGGAGAACCCTGGCTACACGGTCCACCTTCACAAGCAGTTCGCCAACTCAACAGAAAGCGAGGTATCAGTTCTGCCAAACAAAGCAGAGGGAGGCGGCTGCGGCCCAGCTCGGGTTTGAACCTGGTGGTTAGCACACCAAAGGCCAACACAGTGTCACCAGGGCGCCCTGCCGGCCTGGAGAGAGATGCAAATCAAAGCCACAGTGCGATACGATGACACTGCCCCCCTGGTGGCACACTCACCTGCCAACCGCAAGGCTGGCAGTTCAAACTCCCCAGCCACTCCAGAGGAGAAACAAGAAGCTGTCTGCTCCCATGAAGATGTACAGCGCCGGAAACCCTATCCAGGGTCACTATGAGTCTAGGTTAACTTGATGCCAGTGGGGAGGCTGGCTCAGAAACAAAGAAACAAAAAAACCAGAAAGTAGCAATTGCTGGTGAGGATGTGGGGAACCCGAAACCTCCATTGCTGGTGAAACCGTCACGTGGCCCAGCCCTGTGGAAAACGGGGTGGCGGTTCCTGGAAACCCCACGTAACCCCGCGCTCATCACAGTGCTACCCACAATAGCTACAAGGTGGAAACAACCTAACTGCTCGTCCACAAGCGAGTGGATGAACCCACGGGGACGCAGCCACGGGGGTGGGGGCACGACGCAGTCTTGATACAGGCAGAGCGTGAAGACATTCTGCTGAGTGAAATACGCCAGCCACGAAAGGGCAGGTACTCTCTGACGTCATGGACAGGAAGATCCGATAAGGCGGATACAGAGAAAAAGTTTATTCACGATGACCAAGGGCGGGGGTGGAGCGCTAGTGGTGCCATGGTTACGAGTTGGGCTGCTAACTGCAAGGTCAGCAGTTCAGAACCAGGTCTCTACTTCCGTGCAGAGTTAAGGTCTCGGAAGCCCACAGGGCAGATCTACTCAGAATCGACTCGATGGCCCTGCGTCTGAGTTGGAGGGGTGGGGAGGGGAAAGTTTGCATTGATGGAAAAGATCATATTGATTAAGGGTGCGGTGGCATGGCCCATTACTGTAATTTTTTTGTTTTGTTTTTTGAGGAAGAGAAGGGGTTTTATTCTCAAGCGTCTAAAGGTTTACACACATGGGGATTTTGTTTTAAAAAGGGTCAGGGCAATACTGGAGGCCTGAGAAGGGGGTTGGGGGCCACAGGGCTGGCGCCCCCAGGCCCCTGCCCACCCGGCACCCGCCTCTGCCCAGTCTGGAGGCCCAGCTGGTAAGCAGTGGAGGGTGGGAGAGGCAGGGAGGTGGGGGAGGGTGGCTCCCCCAAAGCTCCTGCTTAACACTGAAGGGGCAGCAGGGGTGGGGTGGAGGGTGACACACACAAAAGAGAAAAGTTAAATAAAAAACAAACTAGGCAGCGGGGCCTCGGGCCCTGCAAGCCCCGATGTCCCGGGGCCGGGTTCATCCTCTCACAAAGGGGACACAGGGCCAGCGGGCCAGTGGAAGGCAGTCTCCCCTGCCCCAGGGGCAGAGTGAGGACAGCGGGCACTGCTTCTCAGACACGCGGAGCCGGGACCCAGTGACAAGGACACTGCCCTGCTGCCTGTGGTGTGGGTGGGGCTTTGTCTCATTGTCCCTGGCCCTTGTCACCTGGCACGGGGCTGGCCAGCTCGGGTGAGCCGAGGGAGGCTCTGAGGTTGCTTATGTACAACCAAAGACCTCGAGGGTTGGGCTCCTTGGTGTGGAGGTCTAGGGTCAGGATGTGACGGGTCAGCGTTTGATGGGACCGTCCAGTTCATGTATTTAGCGCTCCTGCTCTATCTCCTATTCCCGTGGGTGGTGTCTGGGGTCTTCAAAGCTTGCAAGCTGCCAGCCAAGTCACAGCACGGGATCGCTCTTTGCCTGAAGCCACCGGGGAAGGAGGAGAGTTGAGAACAGGATGAGGGACTGTCATGTGTGGCTAACTGCCCCGGGGAACAAAGCTGCCTCTTGTGCCCGGAGAGCAGAAGAACCAGGCTACGGAACCATCATTGAACATTTCGATCAAAGATGCCACAGAAGAATCCGCATCAAGAGGGGGGCAAATGCAGAACAGAATCTCAAATTCTCATCAACGCCAGAATTTCTGGGGCCGTGGAGGATGGATGAACCAGGGAACGGAGGATGGTGAGGGAACCCCTATATCTGAAGCCAAAACTATCCCCTGCAATCTCCTTCAAACGAAACAACAGTCGAGCGCATTGCTAGTCAGCGACATCCATCGCCGTGAGCGTCATGCCGCTTTAAGATCTGCACGGCATCAAACGGACAAGGCAACTCGAAAGATTAAATAGGAGCCTGAAGGGGTGGGAGCAAGTCAGAAAAGGAGAACAGTTACACAACTGGAAGAATGTGATCAGTATGACTCAGTGGCACGTGCAGAAGCCGTCCGCTTGGCGTATGCTTGGATGCATCAAGTCCGACAGCTGCTACCAGCAACATCAGCACTCTGATGTCACTGGTCCCTCTACTCCCATAAAGAGTCACAGTCTCGGGTTTCTTCTGAGAAAGGAAACAAGAGGGGTGCCAATAACCCCCCTGGAGGCTTCAGCCCTGTCAACTGGTTGTGCTGTTGCCTCTCCCGGAGCCTGGGCTCAGCCATGGTCCCCGATAAAAGTGCATCCGCCTCCTCTCCAGGCTCAGCTCTGTGCAGGGGCTCAGGGCATCACAGTCTAGCTCGGAGGGCAGGCACGCTCTGGTTCTTCCCCAGGTTGGCAACCCCAGGTCTGTGTGGGAGCTGGATGCGCATGCACACAGTAGGACTGGCTCTAGGCACTTGTGAAGGGGGATAACTTGAGCTATTTCGACAAGAGGGGACGACAGACTTTCTGGTGACAGGCTGGGTGGAGGTGCAAGGGTCAGGGCACTAGAGGTACGCATGCAGGTGTGATCTCCAGCCAGGGGAGGCACCGGGTAGGAAGAGCGGGTATGAAGTGGGAGGTGCACCTGGGCCTCCATCGGGGAAGAAGCTGTGGTGATTTGGGGGGGGGTGGTGCACCAACAGATGTTAGTACACGTGCTTGTCCCCGTGTGGGATGTGCTGAGCTGTGTGTAAGCCTGCACCTGTTCCGTGGGGGGGGATGTGTGTACGCACACTTGTCCCTGGCCTGACACTCCACATATCTCCACCACGCCTGCCCCAGTTTGCCTAACACGTCTCAGGGGTCGGTCAGGTTTCATTGCTCACTCCATTCATTGCTGTCAGGGTCCACCAGGCCCTGGGCTGGGTTGAGGGTGTAGACAGCAGGAGGCTGGTGGGTGAGGGCAAGGAGACTCCAGCATTAGGCATGGCACCGAACTGGGCGAGGGCAGATCTGTCTACTTCTCTAGCAAGTCATGGGGTGCTTTACCCTGGCCGTCCAGAGGAGCTGGCTCTCTGGGGACACCTTCTCTGGGCCTCCCTGCCCTCACCTCTGCGGCCCAGATGTGGAGCGCGACCAGGAAGTCTCCGCCGAGCGGCAGTGCTGCCCGCGGCCCCCGGGGGGCGCCCCGGAGCAGGCGGCGTCCCGCAGCCAGCGCACGCAGGTCCCTGCACTCACTTGCCAGGGCGGTCCTGGGGCCGGCGGTCCGCTCGCTCGCTGCGCACTCGGCACCCCGAGCGCTCACTGGCAGCCCCGCTCCGCCGGGTTGCGACATGGAGGTCCCAGCGGAGGCCGGCGGCCGGCGCTGGGGGCCTGTGTTCCTCGCTCTTTTCCTGGCTGCCTCGCGAGGTAAGACAGGCGGCAGGAGGCTGGGCGCTCTGGAAGAGTCCCCGAGGGGCCCAGGGCGGGTTGGGGTGGGGGCCCGGGGAGTCCCTTTAGACGACTATGACCCCCAATCCATGGGGGCGGAGTTCTGCTAGCGCTAGACTTTAGGCTGGGCACCAGGCACATCTGCACGCTCTGACAGCGCCCACAGCAGCCACCAGGGCTGTGCTCCTGGACCCTGGCGGTGGGCCCCAGCCACCGGGGACGGGGTGGGGATTGGGGGGACAGCCCCTGTTGTGGATGTGATCAGCTTTGGACACCTGTGGCATCTCCCGGCAGCGGCCCTCCTGCCTCAGGGCTCCAAAATCTTGGGGGCGCTGTACCACTTCAGGCTGAGCATGTCTGGGTAGTGGGAGCCACTGGTCCTGTTCTGAGGGCCAGACAGCTAAGAGTGAGTGGCCAGGTGACTGTGCAGCCCGAAGAGGCCGCAGCTGGAGACCAGGCTGGCATCCTCCCAGCTCCTCCATCAGCAGCTCCAGGGGCTCTGGGATAACTTGTAGTGTGACTGTTCCCTTAGCTCTAACTCAAGTGTTCCACCCAGGGAACACTGCTCTCTACTTCCACAGTTCCCCGATTACAACTCCAAGCCCAAGCGGTT
This sequence comes from Echinops telfairi, assembly GCF_000313985.2. Taxonomy (NCBI): domain Eukaryota; kingdom Metazoa; phylum Chordata; class Mammalia; order Afrosoricida; family Tenrecidae; genus Echinops; species Echinops telfairi. The sequence continues at coordinate 63,874,981 of NW_022103968.1, read as the reverse complement.
TCCTGGCCAGGGCATGGTGGCTCCTGTGGTGAGGGGGAGGGGAGCGGAGGGGAGGGAGAAGAGGGCAGGGCAGCAGGGGCTCTGGTACCCACAGCTTGCCTCTGGCTGCGGCCTGCTGCCCAGCACTGAAGAGGCTGGACCTTGAGGGAAGAGGCGGGGCGGGCGGGCCGTCTGTGGGATCCGACTTTAAGGGGCTGGCCCAGGGAAAGTGTGAGTCAGTAGGGAGTTGGAGGGAGGGAGCCGGGAGGTGGAGAGCCTGCAGAGAGACCCAGTGGGTAGGATGGAATGAAGGTAGACAACATTTAGGCAGACAGGTGGAGGTAGGGAGAACCTGGTAGATGCTTCAGAAACAAAGCGGCTGCCTGCAGGCAGCCTGTTATCTCTGCACTGGGCTAGCCAGACCTCAGATAAGGAGGAAGGCGTCCACACCCCACAGGCCAGAGCTGCCTGAGCCCAGGATGGGATGTTCCCAAAAAGGACAGCCGAGGGAGGGAGAGCTATTCCTGAGATGGGGGTGGGGCTGGTGGGAGGGTGGCTATCCCAGCACCAGGGCCAGAGGCTGCTGGCATGACAGGGCTTCCAGAAGGAGCAAGGGGTGGGTGGAGCTGGGGGGGTGCATAGACAGGAAGGTCAGCACCTACCTGCTATAGACCACCCCCACATCCCCCAATGACTCCATGAGGCCCCGATTATTATTATTTTTAACTCTTACCTTTCTGGGTTGCTCTTGGTTTAGCAGCCCCAGTTTGGGAAGTTGAATTTTAGGGAACCAGCCCATCAGTGGTGGGGAGGCCAGAGAGATCACGATCCCCTTGTCTACCTAGCTAGGAGCATCCCCTCCAGAGAGCATGGTGCACCCAAAGTCTTCCTAAGTCCAGTTCTAGGAGAGAATTGGGCCTTCTAGCAGCCCTAAATGCCTGACTTGAAGTAGCCCGGCTCGGGAGAATTTGCTTTGAGTTGCTTATGGGCACACCAGTGGATCTGCCTAGGAGTCCTGGTGGTACACTGGTTATGCATGGCGCTGAGATCCTGAAAGTCAGCAGTTCAACACCACCAGCCACTTCTTGGGAGAAAGATGGGGCCTCTACCTGTGTTTACAGTCTTGGAAACTCACAGGGTCACTACGCATGACACTGACGTGATGTCAGGGAATTTAATGGGTTTTCAACCTACTACCTAGTGCTGTGCGCTACAAAGAGGAGATGGGGTGGGGCGTGATGTGGGTCACATCAGTGAGGAGGTGTGATGCCAGCACCCGGCAGCACTGGGGGAGACCAGCTCACACCCTGTTGAGGTGCCAGGATGCCCAAGCCTTTGTGTCTGGGGCACAGCTGTCTTCCAGCTCTTGGGGCTGGGCCAGCTCAAAGGCGGATGGGGGCGGGGAGGAGGTGTGCAAGGAGCCCAGAGATGGTGAGCTTTTTTCCCCAGAGTACCAGGGCTGACTCCCTAGGAGCCAGCACTCACTAGACCCCCAAAGTGGTGCTGCCCTTCAAACTGAACAGGCATTCCAGGGCCTGCGGATGGATACATGCTCTGCTTTCACAGGCGGCCTTGTACTCAGACTCGGAACACACCCACACTCATGGGTGCCCTGGGGCTAGGGAGGGGTCAGCCAGGCGGCAGTGTGGGGGGAGGGGAGGGGGAGGCCTGCTGAGTAACCCAGCCGTGCAAGCCTATGAAGCAGTGATGGTCTTGGCTTGGAAATCCTGATCTTGCTGCCCAGGTGGGGTGGGAGGGATGGAGCAAGGCTGGCTGCGAAGCAGCACCTGGGAGCATCCGTTTCTTCCCCCAGGCAGGACAAAGGTTCTCTGCTAGGGCCTAGTGTCCTCAGTGGGAATGTGACCCAGGCAAGAGGTCCTCTGCTGGAAAGGGGCCCCTCTCTGTGTGTTTGTAGCATGCGGCCTCAAGGGCCAAAGTAAAGGGGGTCGGGGAGAGGAGTGCTCACTGACAGGGGCTGCAGATATTGAACAGGATTTAGGCCAACCACCGCCCTGGGGGCTGTACTGCCTGGCTGTACCAGAGGCCCGGGACCTGGGATGAGTGAAGAAGCTTCCACTGGGCTCCCAGGCCCTTGAGCAGTAGCTGGCAGGCCTCTGGGGGATTATTGGAGACTCCAGAGGACCTGGAGTCTCGTGGGGCCACTAGGAGGGAGGCAGTTAGGCGCTGCCATGTCTGTGGAGGCGCTCACAGGCCTCCTCTGACGTTCTCCAGAAGGGGGGTGGGGGGACTAAACCACTGCAGGGATCCCAGTCCACGGCTTGCTTATTGGCATCTGACCTTTCTGTTCAGCCTATTGTGAAAGCCCAAAGGAAAGACAATGGCTGCCATCACGCTCACCTACAGCAACGCGGCGGCTCTGCGTGGACTAAGCAGCTAAGCTGCTTTCACCTGTGTATTTCCCATGGGCACCTGGGACCAGGTCCGGCTCTGCCCCTCATTCAGCGGGGGCCACGGGCTTATGTGGCCAGTGGTGGGTCGAGGGGAGGGTTGCCGGAAGGCTCACCACTCCTTTCTGAAGGTGCTTCCCTTCACCGTGAGGGTGCCTTTCGTACTTGCCTATTTATTCCCCTCACTCTTTTATTTAAATAAGCGGGGTTTAAAAGGACACTTTCTACCATTGCCATACAAGGAAAGCCAGTATCACTTGCCATAAATGGCACCAGATCATAAAAGTACACACGAGGAACACCGAGTATGGGAACGAATCCCAGCCGGAAACCCTGGCCTGGAGAAGGCTCGAGCCCTGCAGCCTGTCGCCTCTTAGCAAATACCCCTCAAAACACAAGTGACAGAGAGGTGTTGTGAAGACATCGTCATGTCACACGGGCACTTTCCTTTTGAGGTGGTCCGAGCTGGACCAGAAATGAAAAGGGAATCGTCTTCTCTCACTATGATTCCGCGTTCTGAAACGCCAGCCAACGAAAAGCCAAACTCCCCGTCCCCCAGCCAGGTGCCGCCAGCTCTTCTCCACTGCCCCCTAAGCAACCCTCCTGGGGGACAGGAAAGAGGGCAGTGCCCCTCATCTGGAGAGCTGAGGGATGGGCAGGCCAGGTGGGACCTGGGGGTGTCGTCAGGTGTCTTCTATCCCTGTTCCTTCCCCAGAGTTAATGTCCAAACACAGCAGCCCAGTTGGGTCTGCCATATGCTGGCGCCAACCAGGGCTCCCAGGGGAAGAGGGAACAGCTGAAGGAGCCGGCCGCTTCCCAGACAAGGGCCCTGGGCAGCTGGGTCTGCATTGGCCAGGTCAGCTCGGTTAAAAGGTAGGCACTTATCTGTGCCTCCCAGGGACTCCAGACTACAGGGGTTCAAAACTAGGCCTCTCCACGTACTAGCTGGGACATGCAACCTCTCAGTGGGTAGTTCCTTGCTGCTGTGACCCACCTCAGAAGGGGGTGAGGATAACAAATCCACATGGAAGGGCTCAGAGCGATGCCTGCAAATAAGTGTCCCCTACAACCACTTTGACCTCCAAGTCTCTTGTGTGAGGCCTGGACCTGAACCCTAGGAAGTCCTCACAGCACTGGACCCTGAGGGTGGCTGGCTGGGGTCAGGGGTCATCCAGAGAAGCATCCACAGGGCAGCTGCCCAGGCCCTCCCTTGGGGAGGCATGCTGGCCCGGCCTCCAGCCCCGATACACAGCCGGGTTCCCAAGATGCTGGAAGCGGTGCTTCCTTCAATAGAGCCTGGCTTCCCCTTCCCGGCCCCTTGGGCAGTTGTCGTGAATGGACACTTCCTGAGGGGGCAGGTATCAATAAACACATCTGAGATGCCCTTTGTCCTAACTAGCTACAGAGCCCTGTGGGTGGGTCTGCTGGCTTCAGGCCCCACCACCACCCCAGTCCCCTTCAGCTTTTTGCGCCTACCTTTGTTTCCAACTTGACAAAGACAGTGCCTAGTTCTTGCCTACACCCCCTGGAGCACCACGGGGGTGGGGTGGGTGGGAGGTGGGGGACAGTGGCCTGCAGGAGCTGGAGACCAGGCCCCCTAGGGCCGCCCTCCACACCGCCCCTCCTCCGAAGGCCAGGAGCAGGTCTTTGGCATCTGGTGCAGAGCTGGCAACCGGAGACCTGTTTACTCCAAGTCTCCTAGCTGCTGGACTGAGCTCAGCTGTTTGGGGTGGGGCTTCCAGGCCTGATGTATCAAGCTGGGCCCCACCTCCAATGGCTGGGGTGTTGCTATGGCGACAGCAGGGCAGGTGCAGACCCTTCAGGGGGAAAAAACACCTGCCCGCCCAGGCCCACCCACCTGCCCTGTGCCTCCCAACAGGCTTTCAGGAGCCCCCTGCTGGGCGGGAAGAAGGGCAGGCCAAGGAGCCAGACTCCCAAGATCCCCAGCCAAGGCTTGAGGCCCTGCACGATGCAGGCTCTCCCCTCTGGTGGAGGGCGCCCGGGCCAACAAGTGACAGAGGCAGCCCTACCTTTCAGTGGCTGTGTCCCTCAGAGCTGCACACGCCCCAGGGCCTCTCCACTGCAGGCCGGGCTTGCATCAGGCCCTTTATAAAGACTCCAGAGAGGATCCCCGGTGGGGTCCTGCTGACACACTGAGCTAGCTGCTAACGCAGAGGTCAGCAGTTCAACACCACCAGCCTTTCCGAGGGAGGGAGATGAGGCTGTCTGCGCCCCTAAAGAGTTTACCGTCTTGGAAACCCTCAGGACCCATTCCACTCTGCCCTCTAGGGTCACTATGAGCCAGAGTCGACTCCCTGGCAGGGAGTTTGGGTTGGTTTTTCAGGATTTGAGAATACAAGAATGGTTTTTCAGTCTAGGTCTGAGGCAGCCCCCAGAGAGGCCGTGTGGAGAGGTCAAACTGAAGGTCAACCCATCATCTCCTAACTGGGATGGGGTGGCAGCCACACTGGTCCCCTGTCCTTTCCTGGAGTGTCCAGCATGTGTGGATCTCAGCTGAGCCCCACATCGGCTAGGTGGCCTTGGGCAAGGCCTTTGACTTTTCGGAATTTGTCTCCTCATCCTTAAAATGGCCAAGAGAATGCCAGTGGCAGGGGGTGCTGGGAGAAGGAAGAAGGGGGCGGGTCTGCAGTGCCCACTGTTCGGTGCCCAGTGGTGAGTTCCTGTTATTTACGATGGTGTTGTTGGACTGCTGCCAGGCCCTGTACCCGCATTGCCCAACCCACCCCCCTCCCCTCCAGTCAGTTACAGATTCAACTATTGTGGTCTGCAGGGGTTTCCTGCAGTGGTTAAATCTCAGAGGTGGATCCTCCCCCTGTTCTTCCTAGCCCATCTTAGTCTGGAAGCGCTTGGAAACTTGTTCAGCCTTGTGGCAACATGCAAACCTCCGCAGACAGGTTGGTGGCAGGTGTGTAGCACAAGCGCACTGGCTAGGAATCGAACCTGGGTCTTGCTCAGGTAAGACACTTACCCCTGAACTCCCCAAGGTCTCTGCCAGCCAGTCCTCTCACACAATAAACCCAAAAGCCAGACTCGCTGCCCACGAGTGTATTCCAGACCATGGCCCCCTGTAGGGCAGGGTGCGACTGCCCCTGTGGGTTTCCATGACTGGAACTCTTTTGGGGAGTAGAAAGCCTCGTCTTTCTCCCATGGAGAGGCTGGTGGTTTTGAACTGCTAACCTTGCAGTTAGCCTGACCAGAAACCACTATGCCACCGAGGGTCCTATCACATAAGAAGTGAGATCTCACAAAACTTGGGGATCACCTTTGCGGCCCACTGCTTTCCCTCTCTCCAAAACGAGGCCAGACAATCCTTCCCACTTGCCCCCTGGGTTTCGGAGCCCCCCACCCCCCACGGGAGGGCTCTAGGGTCCTGGAGAGTCTCCCAAGTAGTGATGAAGAAAGGGGGCTCAGAGAAGCAGTGGGACCTGCATAGGGCCATCCAGCCAGGGCATGGCTAAGGGCCAGGGGGTCAGCACCCTATGTACTCCGAGTGGACTTCCACAGCAGACGGGGAGTTTGCTGGCTCACAGCACTCCTCTTTGAAGGGCTATGCCGCCGTAACCTGTGGTGGTGGTGGTGGGGGGGTCAGTGATGGGATGGTTCCTGCCTCAGCACATGCTCGGTCCCGTGCTGGGTCATCTTCCTGTCCCACATGCCCTTGGTCACTCCGGAGCCGGGGCCTTCCTCCCCACCCGCTCTCCTGGGCCCGGGACAATGCAGCAGGGTCTGAAAGGACCTGCTCTGGACAATAAGCAATAGCCTCCGGCCACTGATTATAACTCCAGCTGGGCTGTGTGCGCGCATGCCTTGGGCCACGGCGGGTACCCGAGGGGTGAGTGCAGCGTCCTTTGCTCTGCTGCTCTGACCCAGGCCCTGGGTGGCTTCCTGAGGACAGGCTCTTCAGGGGCTTGTCCCCGCGGACGTCTCAGACACGATAAACAAGAGGCTTTGTGCTTACCCCACAGCCCTGTGGGCACCTGGTCCACTCCTGCCTGGCCTTTACTTGAGGCGGAGCTCAGATTTCCCTCCCCCCACCCCCCAACACCAAACCCTGCTTCTCCTTTCTCTAAAAAGGGAAGAGATTCTGGGGCCACCGGAGGTGGGGTTGTTGGATGTTGAGCAATGTCCCTCTTCTGCTACCCCTGTGCCCTGGTTCTCTGTGACCCCTATGGGTTTTTAAGAAAACGATGACCCTAGTAGAGACAACACCTTTACCCCACTGTCCAGGCAATTCTGTGACCACCAATACCATACCTGGCTGGAAGGCCACAGCTTGTTCCCACCCTGCCCCAAAGCCCTGGGCACATCAATAGCCACTCCACCCACCACACTAGCACCACCCTGCCCACAGCTTCTCCCACCCATCCACACCTCTCTCCATCCGAGCTGCCTAACCCCCTTAGTGGTCAACCAACACCCCCCACACTTAGCTCTGAGCTGCCCTCCATGTCCCTGCTCTTTCCTCCACCTGCCCCACTTGCAGCCAGTCTGTGGACCCAGCCTTCCTGCCAGTCCTGGGTGCTCCTGAGGAAAGCTAAGACTGTCACTCTTTACAGGACTAGAAAGCCTCGTCTTTTTCCTTGCAGCGGCTGGTGGTTTTGAACTGCTGACCTTGCAGATAGCAGTCCAACGTGGAACCTACTGTCCCACCAGGGCTCCCACAGGTCCACAGGGCCAGACGCTTGTGGTGAGGGGGTGAAGCAGGGGGGGCGTCAGGGAGTGGTGGGGGGGTGCTGAGGCCAAGAGTGCAGTGTCTCATCTCACTCTCCCGCCCCCCGTTTCCTTAGCAGTGACCCGAGCAGATGAAGGGGGTTCAGAGAGTTCGTGGGAGGAAGGGAGCGAACAGATGACAGAGTTTTGTACAAACGTTTTGAAGCCCACGGTAGTGTGGAGAAGCCCTGGTGGCGGAGTGGGTGACACGCACGTTAGATGGCTCTCCACCAGGGCAACCCTTCCATCCCATTAGCTGCTGTGCAGGAGAAAGATGGGGCTTTCTGTTCTTATAGAGATTTGCAGCCCTGGAGGCCCAAGGAGGCAATTCTGCTCTGTCAGAAGTCGCGATGAATCGCACGGCCCGGATGGCGGTGAGAGGGTAGAGTGTAATGCGTATAGATCGGTACAGCATGCTGTTCTCGGTGCAGCTCCTTTTAGCTAGATCTCGCTTTACCGCAAGGCCCCATCGGCCAGGCTCTGAGTTCACAGCTGCAAATCACTTTTGGTTTCGGGGTCTCTGTATTTTTGGCTACGGATCCCTGGTGGTCCAGTGGTTATGCGCTCAGCTAGCAAACCGAAAGGGTTGTTGGGTGTAACGCACCAGCTGCTTGGGGAGACAGAGGTGGCGGCTGCTTCTGTCAGACTGCAGCCTGAGAAACCTTACAGGGCAGTTCTGGCGGAAAGGGTCTTTCAAGGTCAACTCCATGGCAACTTCATTCAGCCAACTCAAAGGCAAGGGGTTTGGTTTGGTTTTTCATGGAAGGCACTGGGGTCCCTTTTCTTTGGTGTTCAGATAGAATTTAGACTAGAAACGACAACGCTGTTGAAGGAGAGAGGGATGCGAGCAAATCTTACAGAAGCACACCGGCTGTGAGCATAGAGAGCTATTGGAGAGCCTGACCCTAAGGAGCCCAGGCGTCTCTGCTAGCTGTAGAGTCGTGGCTCACGCTGCAGGGAAAGTCGTGGCTGTGTGCGTCAGCCAAGAGCTACCGTCTTAGACTCGATGGGCAGTTCTGCTCTGTCCTAGTGGGTCGCGATGGGTCGGAATCGACTCTGGTAGTGGGCGTGTTACTGCCAGAGAAGTTCTGAAATCTCAGGCCCCTTTGCAAGGGACGCTCAGACTTCAGGGTCCCACACATGGGGGCTCTCACATCTGGGTGCAATGAGGAGTGGGGGGTCTGTGTGTGTGTCTGATGTCTCTACCTTCTGGGACTGCTCCCCTTACAGATGTGTTGGGGGGGGGGGCGGCGCACAAAGCTGTGCTGCCTCCCACCACGCTCCTTTAAAGATACAAGCACTCCAGAGTGGACCCACGGGCCATTCTCTGTAATCCACACTTGGCGCCTCCATCCATGGTTCAGAACTGGTCCTCAGTAATGGAGCAGCCTCCTATTTAGCTCTCATCTGCCAGGCACCAACTGTGAGCAAGGCACTCCCCGCACACTTCAGTAGAGTTAGACTAATCCTCGCTCCAGTCCCACGTTGTCTAGTGAGGAGTCAGGCTCAGACTGTAAGTGATCACAGCTCTTGGACCCGAGGCAGCCTGGGCCAGGTCCAAAGGCTACACCAGAGCCCCACCTAGAGTGACCCTTTCAGCCCTGCTGTGCATCCCAGCCTGCTGCCGCGCCCTGGGCTGGACAAGCAGGGACAAGCCATCTGCAGGAAGAAGTGGCATGATTTCAGGGCCAGGCTGTGTCCAGGCAGAGGACACGGTAGCCACCTTGATTCTGGACATATTTCCAGACCTGCTTCTCTGTCTGGCTGATCTTCCCGCAGCTCTGAGAGGTCCAGAGGGAAAGAACAGGAGTGCACGACCATCCCCTCCCCCTCGGGTGTCTGCAGAGGACAGGCGGGCTGCGTCCTGCAGCTATCTTTGCCCCCAGCCCGTCCTCTTGGCAACCCTGCCCATAGCTGATTGTTTTCTCGTCACACAGAGGAGGAAGCAGGGACTTACATAGACAGACAAGTGGGGCTTCTGGCTCCAGGAGTCTGTTCCCAAAGGCCAGTGGTTAGGGGGTCCACATGGTGAACTACTGTGGGATTGGGCTAAGGTGACAGAGGCCCAAGTCATTTGCATCCTGAGTGGAGAAATGAATGAGAATGTATTTCTAACAAGCCTGTGGTGAGGGGGGGCAGGTGAATGGACAGGATGACCTTTCATGTGTCCCTGCCCCAGTTCTGTGGACACCTCAGGTTCCCCTGCTTCTCTACTCTGCCCAGGGAGACCTCTCTACTGTCTGTCCGTCCTGTATGTCCATCATGCCCCAAAGACCCGCCTTCCTTCGGGAAGCCCCCAGGGAGGGACTATCCCCAGGGTACCCTCGTGGACCAGGGGGCTGGTGTTCCCTGAATGCATCAGGGTAGTGAGCACCTGGGGGCATCCAGTGAGCTGTAGCAGCTGCCCCCCCCCCACTCCCCACACCACTCTATTCATTCCCTCCAGCCCCTGGGGTGGGGAGGGCAGCAGTGCTGATGGCTTTCAGAAGGGAGACGGAGGACAAAAAGCTCCGGCGACTCTCTTGCTGCACATGCAGGAGCCCAACAGTCCTGAGTGTGAGGGCCCGGCATGGCAGGGCCAGTCCCGGGTCAATCGGGGTGGCTGAGATCAGGAAGCTGGAGCCAGGGTGCATGCTGTCCCTGGGAGATAGACACACCCAGTCAGTTGGACCAGACTGCCGTCTGGGAGCCTCAGCCTTTCCCTTGGGTGGCCCTGCAGCTGAGAGGGTCCTTGAACCCACCTCTTTGCAGCACCGGGCCATAGCTCTTTACAGCACTGGGGCCACTGGAGGGGTACTGGCTCAGTCAGGTGACAAAGCTCTTTCTCTCCGAGCAGGTCTGGTGGCAGCCTTCAAGGTTGCCACGCCATATTCCCTGTACGTGTGCCCCGAGGGGCAGAACGTCACCCTCACTTGCAGGGTCCTGGGCCCTGTGACCAAGGGGCATGGCGAGACCTTCTACAAGACCTGGTACCGCAGCGCGCGGGGTGAGGTGCAGGCCTGCTTGGAGCGCCGACCCATCCGCAACCTCACCTTCCAGGACCTGCACCTGCACCTGCACCAGGGGGGCCACCAGACTGCCAACAGCAGCCGGGACCTGGCCCGGCAGCACGGGCTGGCCTCGGCCTCCGACCACCACGGCAACTTCTCCATCACCGTGTACAAGCTGACGCAGCAGGACAGTGGCCTCTACTGCTGTATGGTGTTTGAGGTCCGGCACCACCACAGGGAGCAGACGGTCCATGGAGCCATGGAGCTGCAGGTGCAGACAGGTGAGGCCCATGCAGAGGGGCCTGTGTGACTATGGCCGTGTGTGGGAGTGCACAGCTGGGTTTCTGAGGGAGTGGCCCATGGTGACACGTGGTCGTGCATGGGAAGCCTTGCCCTCTGGTAAGTGGATGAGAGGTCACGTGTGTGAGGCTGTGCGGAGGTCACTGGGATTGACTGTGCAGTGGCAGGGGTGGGTGGGGTGGGTGGCGTGGGTGTGTGTGCAGCTGTTTGTGACAATGAGACTTGTTTTTAATAACAGACCCAGATGTTTTTAGGGCAGGTTGAGGCTTACAGAGAGATGGAGTAGAAAGTATAGAGTTCCCATCTGCAAGGAGACTTGTTAGCTTGTGTGTCCCTGGGCCGGGTGTGAGCGTGTGCTCGCCCACGGTGACACTACAGCAGTGCTGGTAGCAAGCAAAGTGTGTCTCACGCGTAGCCTGAGGCAGGAGCTGCAGGGCAGTCAGGGGAGGTGAGCAAACCTTTCTCCAGGTGAGAGTGTTAGAGGCGGGGCCTGGAGGGAGGTGTCGGTGCTGCATGTCCCAGTGGGGGGGCGGCGTGGAAAATGGCAGGGCAAGCTGGTGTTTGTGAGAGTGTTTGAGAGTGTGTTTGTGTGTCCAGTGTGTGCGTGTGAGTGTGTACACCTGTGCGTGTGTGTGTTGAAGGTCTATCTGGATGAAGAGTGTATGTGCTTTATTGTGTATAGACAAGGGCACATACATATGTGTACATATAAGGGTGCTTCCAAGAGTTGGTGAAAAAACCCATCATCTTTTAATTCAAGTTTTCCTTGAATTTTGGGGTGCCTTCTCGTGTGTGTGTGTGTGGGGGGGCGGTAATGCACATGGGCATGCTCCACCCCTGTGCAGGCTCCGGCTGGACCCTGCATGAGCGCCTGTGACAGGGAAGGATTCGCTGCCACACCAACTTCATGACCCTCTTCTTTGCCCCCACAGGCCAAGAAGCACCGTCCAGATGCATCGCCTACCCGCCCTCCCCCCAGGAGAGCGAAAGTAAGGGCCCACTGTCCTCCTCTGAGACCCAGATCGGCACGAGCTCTGACCTCATCACCCCAAGTCCAGGGCCCCCCATTATGCCTCCTTTGCTGCTTCCTCTTTTACCCAAGCCCCTGGGGTACACGGGGCAAAAGGCTGAGACCGTCCCCCAGGCTGTCCCAGCTCCTGAATCCCTGGGTGGGGAGGTGTCCTGATAGTAGCAGCCCTTGGGCAGAGGAAGCGTCCGAGACACACACACTCTCTCTCTGTAGCCCGGGAAGGAGGGAACGGCTCAAGACAGCACTGGAACTGCCTTTCCTTGAGCTCTCGCTCTAGGCCAGGCCCGGAGCTAGCTCACGGCAATTCTGTTGTCTCAGTTTACCCTCGAGAACCCTAAGGGGTAGCCATTTTCATTTTCACTCTGACTTGCCCACGTTCTAAGCCAGCAAGGACTCCTGTCCCCCTGGTGTGGGCTGGAGGAAGGGCCTGGAAACCGGGCATTCGGTGGCTGTGAGGCCCTGGTTTGCCCAGAGAGCTCCTCTGTGGGGAAGGGGTGCTGGGCCCTGATCCCCAGCAGCTTGGAGGTAGCCGGGGCCAAGGGGAGACGTGTTAGGGAGAGCACCTGGGCTTCCTCACTGGTCCTCCCCTCGGGCATTATTGGGCATCCAGTGTGGGCCAGCCGAGGCTCAACCTGCACTTCAGGTTGACATGTACAAAGACCAGCCACAGGACCCGCAAGCCCCCACCCAGCTATCTGGACTTAACGCAAACTACCCGTTTTTGAGCCAAACTAGGAGAGAAGTTAGGATACACATTCTGGCCACATCCTTGGGCTCCAGCTCTGCTCCCTGCACACTGCAGGTGCTGTGTCCCTAGTGCACTGGTCACCAGTGTCCCCATTCCTCCCCTAGAAGAGGTGCTGGCAGAGATGGGCCCTCTGAACGCCCCCCCCCCCCACC
>NW_022103968.1:63857064-63862440 GCF_000313985.2 Echinops telfairi | reverse complement strand
CAAGCCTGGGCCCACTTCTCCCTCTGCAAACATGCACAGAGCCGCAAGCCCTCAGCCGCCTCTACCTTTCCACAAACCAAGGCCCAGGCAGGTGAAGCCACAATTGCCCCTCCCCTCTCAGACCCTGGCCTCTCAGGTGGTGCGCCTCCCTGAGTGCTGGGCTGCCTGCACCTCTGTCCGCTTGGCTTGCTGGATGCCAGCTGTGTGGTGGCAGGCTGGGGAAGGCACAGGAGAGGCACTGGGCGGGGGCAAGGCCAGAGAAACCTGGGGTGCAAAGACTAGGCGGAGAGAGAGCAGAGACGTGGCGGAATTTCCTGGTTAAGAACAGGCGTCGGCAAACTGGATATGGAGGAGTCTGTCCCTCGCACCAATTTAAAAACCATCTGAGCGCGATCAATATGTATGGTACAAACCAATGGATCACCACGATCTGAAGAACAGCCTTTAATGCTTTCCAGTTTCACTTCCGAGCCGCACGCACTCATAGAGAAAGCCGCACACGGCTCGAGAGCCACAGTTTGCCGACCCCTGCTCTAGAAGTAGCTGCTGGAATTCGGGGGTCACGGAAGCCCTGGGGTGAGGCAGGCCCTGGAACCTGACTCTCAGAATGGGTCAGGGCACCCGTGCCTCCACTTTTGGACCCTTCCTCCCTCTCTAACTGGCACGGGCGAAACCTCCTCAGGCCCAGTGCGCCCGCTTTGTCTCCATCCCAGCTGTGGAGGGGTGGCTTTGGCAACCCCTGGAGCCCCTTCCCAACTCTGGGTTCTGAGAACTCGAGTCCGGATACTGCTGCATGCCGGCCCTGAGGCTGTAGAAACGTGGTTTGGTGGGGAGTGGGTGTCAGCGTGCCCACTCATCTCCCCCCCCCAGAGAAGTGGGGACACAGCGAGAGCGGTGCACACAGAGCGGTGCACACGCATCCTTTGTTTCCTACCAGCGAGTCGATTGCTGTTATCTACGTTTTCAAAAACTCAGGTGCCCGGGGCTGGGCAGCTGGTGAGACAGTCGGAGGGGTGGTAGACCTCAGCCAGCGGGTGAGGCACTGCTCCTAGGGCTGCCAGACGGCGGGGCCCAGAGCTTTCAAGAAAGCCAGAAAACATGTCTCGTGGGAACGATCTTCGTTTTTAAAGTGAACGGCTCAAAGTCCCTATAGACCCCCAGGTACTGCATGGGACACGTCTGCCACCCGCGTGGATTCCCGTGACAGGCAACGAGGGGAAGGGTTAAAGGCCTGGACCCCGACCCCAGCCGGGTTGCTTCACCTTGGTGTTCTTCTCTGTGAGGCCAACAGAGATGGCACTGTCATCCTACTTACTTCCCAGGGTGGCGACAGGGCTGCAGTGAGGCACTAGATGCTGCCTCAGGAGCCCTGACGGTGCAGTGTTTGTGCGCGGGCTGCTGACTGCAAGGGCAGCAGTTCGAAACCCCCAGCTGCTCAGTGAGAGGAACTTGGGGCTCTCTACTCTTGCCAAGAGTCTTGGAGACGCAGGGGGGCAGTTCTACCCTTTCCTTGGGGGTCGCTATGGTTGGTATCGACTCGATGGCAGTGCACCTGCGTTTGGGAATGTGCTCTGTTAAGCACAATCGTTAAGCACGTGGCTGCTGACAGAAAGGAAGCTGCTCTAACCTGCTCTTGGCGCTGAGGGAGAGAGCCGACAGTCTGCTCTAATGGTGGAGAGTTCGACTTGGGTCCCTGGAGTCTCTAGGAGTCCAGTGGCTTGACACTGAGCCCACCACATGAAAGGGGTTCAGAGCCAGGCCTGTGTAGGCGTGGGCTGTGCTAACTTCTAGAAGCAGAGGTCTAGCCTGGCTTCTTCCCATCCCTGTGCCAAGGCACGTGACAGGCAGAGGCCAACACACAGGGTGCATGTGTCCTGTCTCCTCAGGGCGTTAGAAACATTTGCCATGGAAGTGCTGAGTGGGTCCTGGGACCTGTGGCCAGGGCATCCCCACTGCTTCCTCCTGTTGCAGTGAACCCCCTTCCTGCTGGCTCTCAGACAGAGCTCCCGAGGCAGTCCTGGTACCTGTTTATCCAGGGCCTCCGGCCCAGGGCCTCTGGGCATCCTTGTCTAATGTCAGCCCGAGACTCCATGTGACCCTGGGACCTGGGGCCGATTCTGATCGAGGGAATCCCCTGAAGGCCCGAGGTGGGTGGGGGCAGGATGAGGAAGGGGCAAGGCTAGGGGAATTGGTTTTGCCAGGCAGCCCAGCTCCGAGTGAGCTCCCTCCATGAACACGGCAGGACCCAGCGTCTGCTTTGATCCAAGCCCCTTCCTGGGGAGACCAGGCAGCTCAGTCCACCTCTGCATCCACCCGGGGGGTGTTGGCCACTGAGTGCCCCCATCTCACCCTGATGTGTAAGTCTGGCACGCTCCTGGGAGCTGGCCTGGTGGCTGCCTCTGCCAACACTTTATCACCTGGCTCTGGATGGCCACTAAGAAGTCTCCTCCCAGGTGGGAGCAAGGTGGGGAGCATTGCCAAGGACAGCTGATCCATAGGAGCTGCTCCCCGGCTCCTGGATGGGCTTCAGTGCTGTGCGGAAACCCAGGCTCTTTGAGTGAAAGCAAGCCCTCCTCCCCTGGTGTGGCCGGGGATGGGAGTCATGCATTGGCCAGGTGAGCCCCTGTGCCCTAAGCAGACAAGGGGTGGGATTAGTGAGCACGTGCAGAACCTCACAACAGGTTGCTTGGTAACAGCTTGGGGGGGAGACTAGAAGAGAGCACTTGGCAACCGCCTCTCCGGTATTGCCCACAACCAGGCCCTTTGATGTGGTGTGGGAATTTGAAATGTCTGAATTGCAGAATGTTTTTGACTTTTACACCTTGCACGCCAAAATGCAGCCTGCTGGAGCTGGCTGCAGGCCCAGAGGCCCTTGCCGGGTAACCGGCCCAGCCTCAGTCCCCACACCAGGGCGGGTTTCTACAGAGCCTGCCTGAGCCAGCGGGCGCTGGTCTGCAGTGGGCGTGGGCACCGCCCCGAAAGCTTGTTTATGTCAGTGAGTGCTACAGCAGGCAAACAAAATAAAAACCGCCTTCACCTCCCCGCCCCCTCTTTCCCCCCCAAATCGTGCAAGGCCGCATTGGGGCCACAGCCCTTCCGACTGCCCAGAGCCCTCCATGGGGACGTCGCCTGGCCCATCACTTGGCCAAGGGAAGGGCTCAAAGCAGGGAGGCCCTGGGTTTACTGCCCAAGGGCACGTCTGTTCTAGCCCAGGAGTCAGCAGATGGACCAAACCCCTTGCGCCTGGCCGTGTTGCTGCGCGCCCTTTTTTGGGACGGCGGGGCTTTTGTGAGTAGGCACCCCTGGTGGGGGCTCACTCGCTCCAAGGGAATGAAGAGATTGGAGGTTCGTATCCACCCCGTAGCACCTTGGAACAAGGACCTAGTGATCACCCCTGCCCCCTGCCCCCGCCAAATCCACCATTGAAACCCCAGTGTCGCACAGGGATTGCCAAGAGCAGGATGCGACCTGGTAGCAACTGGCTCTCGGTCTGGGCCCTGCCCGCAGGGACGCTCAGGCGGGTCTCAAGGGAGCACCGTCCGGGAAGCAGGCTCTCTACCCTGTGGCATGAGGAGGCCGAGGCAGTGCTCGGCCTGTCTTGTGGGGGCTCTGTAGACATGCCGCTAGGCTAAGTGGGGAGCCGGGTGTCGTGGGAGCCCACAGGCTCTGTGTAGGCATCGGCCGTTTCTAACGCAGATTCGAGAAACCGCCAACCGCCATCTCTTTGGAGGGCGGGGGGCACAATGCGTGGACTTAAACAAATGAGTACGCACGCTGAAACGTTTGGAATGTGGACTCTTTTGAGCCAGGATCCCCATGGGACTGTTCCTGTGATGTGTGGGCAGGAAGAGCAAGAACTTGGCCTGCCAGAGGCCCTACCCTGGGTGGCGGGAGCTCTTTTTGACCTTGAACTCTGTGGGTTCCTAAAGGGTCTGCTCCACATGCTCAGGGAACAAGCTGTATCCCATGGGGGGCTGAGCAGCCGGCTGTTGGGTGGGGCTCAGGCTCGGTTTTCCTGCGGTTCTGTATACTCAGGGTCCACCTGGGGATGAGGCGGGGGCTTTCTCTTGGAAGTGCTCCCCAGAACTTCCTGTCTCTCAGTCGAGGGAGCAGTCCTGCCGCAGGTCATAGATGCTCTGGCTGGAGGTCCCCAGGTAAAGGTGGGTCCCACTGCTGCCTGCCTTCCCTTGCTGGGTCTCAGGTCCTGTCAGGTGGCCGGGAGCCCTCACTTTGTTTGCCTCTGTTCTTTCAGGCATCACGGCGGCAGCCCTGGCCACGGGAGCCTGCATCGTGGGCGTCCTTTGCCTCCCCCTGATCCTGCTGTTGGTCTACAAGCAAAGGCAGGCGGCTTCCCAGCACCGTGAGTAGCCCTGCCCGGTTGGCCTGGCTCAGCCCCTGGGGTAGCAAGGACCCAAGGCAGGCACAGTGCCTGCCACGTGACAGGTGTGAGAGCGGCAAGGAACAAGATTCAGTGAGTGCGCGGGACCCAGGTGGGCCATTTCTGGAGCCTGAGCACCCCCACCCCCAAACCCTGTGGGTCCCAGGCGCAGTGGGCTTGGCATTGAAAATCTATCTCCTTGAGTGAATGGCCGAGACGATGGAGTGTCTCAGCGTGGTTTATCAACATGTCACCCCTCTGGGATCGTGGGGGGCCTGCTTCAATGCGTGAATGGGCTTGCGTTGCCACTAGTGCGGTGGTCCTCAAGCGAGAGTGACCTTTGGAGTCTGAGACCTCAGAAGGACCTTGGAGATCACTTAGTGCGACACTGCCTCTTTCAGGGGTCAAAGAGCTCACCAACAGCCACCCTCACGGGGCAAGTGCGAGGGCTGGTAGACGAGGCCTTCAAAAGGTTTGGTGGAAAACTCGATTCGTTCATTCCGTTTTCCCGTGGAGGTTTTGAAGCCCCCCTGGTGCTCAAACACACGGCTTTCCACTTACACTTTCCAGAGGACATGGCCCCACCATCTAAACAAAACGCTCGTCCACCTGGCCCTCCTCAGGAGCCCTGGCGATACAACGTGAGGCACTCGGCGCTAACGAAAAGGTCGCTGGTTCGAACCCGCGCAGCGCTCCATGAGAACAAGACTCTTACAGCCCAGAACACCCGAGGGGACAGTTCTGCGTGGGGGTCACTATGACACTATGAGTTGAAGTAATGACCCCACAGTCACCAGCGCCAGGACCCCCTACCCAATGAGGTGCTGCTGGGCGCTGGGTCAAGCTTGCTGCTTCCATTCTCTTTCTTATTCCATATAACAGCCCTAAGAGTTGAGCACCGCTGTTACCCCGTTCCACAGGTGCGGAAACTGAGGCACGGGTAGGTTAACCACCTTGCCTCAGGAAATGCACCCCAGGACGTGGTAGGGCCAGGCTGC
>NW_022103968.1:63840735-63856855 GCF_000313985.2 Echinops telfairi | reverse complement strand
TCAGCCTGGATGCAGTAGTATGGGGATGGGAGGGCAGGCAGGGCGAGAGGCCTGTTCTGTCACCAGGCATGGCTTTGGCTCACAGCTGGTTGTCTTTGGCTGTCTGCTGAGAAACCTACACCAGCGCCCAGGGTGGGCTGCTCTGGGATGCACCCACTCACCCTTACTCTCAGACAGGGACAGGCAGACGGGGGAGGTAAAGGGGTGGGAACAGGAAGACCAGCCCAGGGCTGTGCACCCCGGCCCCACGCAACTAGCCCACCCTCCCCCAGATAAAGAAGTACTTTCTGCGTACTCCCTCCTCCCCATGCCCCCCTTCACCCCACGACCACAAGGCTGCCCCTGCCACGTGAGCAGAACCGGGAACAGGAACTGGAAAAACAAACAGAGCTGCGGGGAGGATGGTGTGTGCGTGTGTGGGGTGGGGTGGGGGGTGCATGACTTCATTACCTCCCGGCTCTCCTCACGAGGTGGTCTGGGTGGGCCCAGGGTTCTCCCTGTCCCAGCTGAGGCCTCCCTGGGTGGGCAGGGGACCACCACCTCTCCTTGGGAGGTTGAGTGAGAAGCTCAGAGAGGGGGTGAAGGGTGTGCACGGGGCTGGGGGGCAGCTCTCAGCCCCTCCCTGCCCTCTGCAGCACTGCGGCCTAAGTGCTGACTACCGGGGACTGGCTTCCTAGTGGGTCCTCACGTGCCCCTGGAGAAACGGGGGTCTGAGGAATGCTGTGGAATGGACTGGAAGAGGGGTGCTTTGGCCCACGCTCAGAGAACCTCCTTTCTCTGCTGAATGGGGGCTCAATAGGACCTCATTCCCACACTTCCTGTCTGCAATAACAGCCTAGTGGCCACATGGGGCATCTAACAGGAATATGTCTGAGGGCCGAAGGAGGAGGAAAGCGGGCTGTGGGCGCCCTCGGGAGACAGGTGGTGCTGGGGCTGGGGCCTCGCCCAGTCCTAGATGGAGACTGGCTCCTCACTGCCTCAAGGGGACCCACCAGTCTCAGCCCTTGAGTGGCAGCGAGGATGGACGGCGTGAGTGAGGGGCACTGGCAAAGCGGCTGCAGGAAGCCTGCACACAGGACTTGCCCCGTCAGCAGGCGGCATGACTCAAGGGTTTGGGAAGGCTGAGCCACTTCCTCCTGTCCTGTGTGTTCCTGCTCTGCCCTTCCCCCGCGGTCTGTTTCCCCAGAGGGTTCAGCAGGAGCAGCCCTGCAAGGGTCTGTGGGAGCTCAGGGAGAGCTGGGGTCACTGCACCCTGGGTGGGAAACAAAGCCGCAGCGGCTTGGATGAGGAGCAGAAAGTGGGGGGGATGGCCGGGAAGTGATGGGGTATGCAGACTCCACCTGCATTAGGGTTCCCTCCTGCCTGCTGAAGCCCTGCTAATAGACAGCATGGAGGAAGAGACTTGGAGGGCCTGGAGCCTCCAATTAGGAACCGACCTTGAGACCCTCCTGCCTGCAAGTCATGGCTGCAGACAGAACACCAAGTAACCAAACAGGAAGCCAGCCTCACCCAGGGACAGGCCCTCTGTTTCAACCCCAAACCCTAACCAGACAGGGTCTGGCTGCCTCGGCCTGCATACTGTTAACACACAGGCTCAGGTTCACTGGTCAGTGGGCCAGACACGCAGAGCACTGAGCACTGCGGCTCAGCCTCCCGCCCCGGGAGCTGAACTGGAACCAGAACTGGTTGGCCCGGCCTGTGCTCGCTCCTTTTTCCTGGGGGTGTTTTCCAGTAGTGGAGGGGGTGGGGGTGGTGCTGTCAGGAAGCCTTCCCTCCTGTGACTGAAGTCTCTGTTTGTCTGTCTGTCTGTCTCTAGGTGCCCAGGAGCTAGTGCGGATGGACAGGTAAGGTCCGTGGAGCCCCTCGGAAGAAACCCTCCTCTAGCCATCACCCTCCACTGCCCATTCTGAGTCACCACTGGGCAGGGTCTCTCTCCTGTGACTCAGTCAGGCAAGGACACGTGTGTCCTTGTGTCCAGCTATGTCTGCAGTTCACGAGGAAGGAGGCGGGTAGGGTCACTTTAGGCCAGGACAGACTGACCCTTTCCGACACCCCCACCGGCACCCTGCTGGGTCCCCCCCTCAGAAATGGATGTTCACAGAGGTGGTCAGGATAGAGACGCCTGAGGCAGGTCCATCACCGTGGCCTTCCTTGGGCCTGGTGCCACCATCAAGAGCCAGAGCGTCCTTAGCCAACCAACTACCACAGCTGTCAGGCAAGCACCTGCCACCTGCCCCAAAGCCATACACCTGGGCTGGGCTGTCTGTCCACCCCTCCCTACTTCCAATGTCCACGGGGCCATGCATGCTCCTGCCTTTGGGTCTCAGGGGCCAGCTTGGCCACAGTGGGGTCGGACGGGGAAGGGGAGGAAACAGCCCGAGCTGACATTGAAAACAGAATGGTGGCTTCTCCGGCCAGGCCATGCAGGCCACAGGCAGAGGCTGAAAGGTCCAAGTGGGGCAGCAGCTGGGGGTGCAGTATGGGGAGGCGGAGGGGATGTGCTCCTGCACTCTGGGCACAGGGCTGGCATGGAGCCTGGCATGGAAGGCGTGCTCGGACTTGGATCCTGGCACCTGCCACCCCAGATTCGGTGCTGGCTCCGAGATTTTGAGAGGGAAGGTCAGAGCAAGTCCGCCAGCCGTCCTGCCATAATCTCAGAGTTGGAGGACGCTGGTGGAGGTGTCCCACTGCCAGCCCCTCCCTAGGCTCCAGACAAACTTCCAGGATGTTCAATCCTGATGGCGTTTGCTCTGGCGGGCCCAGGGAAACCATAGCCTTCCAGATCTGAAGGTCAGGGAAGAGGAGGCGACAGGACACAGCCCACAGCCTTTTCTCACTGGCTCTTTTAGGGAGGGGGGCTGTGCTTGTGTTGGGTAGGTGGGAGGGGGGAGGGGAGAGAGAGTGGTGGGATGGACTAGAGGGCTCGGGGTGGAGCAGGCGAGGAAGCTTAAGCACAGGACCCCAGTAAGCAAAGCATGTCTTCGATTCTGGTTTCCCAGCAACAACACTCAAGGCCTTGAAAACCCCGGCTTTGAGGCCACCCCAGCTGCTCAGGGGATGGCAGAGGCCAAGCCCAGAGCCCCTCTGTCCTACATGGCCCAGCGGCAGCCCTCGGAGTCGGGCCGGCACCTGCTCTCTGAGCCCAACACACCTCTGTCTCCTCCGGGGCCTGGCGACGTCTTCTTCCCGTCCCTGGGTGAGTGTGCTCCGCTAGCCTGTGACACCGTGACCCTGGCCCTGACCTGCTTCCGCCAACGGGAGAGGAGCGGGGACTTCTGAGCCGGCCACTGCCGGCTGCGTGGGGCCGGGCCCTCACGTCGTCATCTCCACAGTGCGGACAGTTGAGGCCCGCATCCCCCTGGCGTGCTGTGTGCCTAAAGCGCTGGTTCACCGTGGGTGCCCCAGGGGCGGGAATCACTGTTTTCAGCAAGGACCCCCCCGTGTTTCACCCTTGATTTGGGGTCCGACCATTTTAAATCACTTTCTATCTTTATCCATAAAGACAGAGCTACCTTCCTGGAATAGAGTATCGCCAGAGAGAGAACAAGGGTGGGCAGAAAAACGTAGCCATTATATGAAGGACCACCATGGCAGCCACAGGCTTAGGTGGTGCCGGAGTGTGTGGTGCCGTGGCTAGCGTGCTCACTGCTGGGCCAAAGGCTGCAGGTTTGAGTCTGTCCAGAGGGGTCGAGGAAGCCAGGCCTGGAGAACTATGTTGACCAGTCGGCCAGGGGCCACCCTCTGAGCACAGTTTACTCTGCCATGTCAGGGAGGTGAGGAAGTGGAAGCAGGGTACCCAGTCAGCACAGAACGACCTGCAATTCTGATTCTCTGGCACCTACACTCAAGGAATCGGAGCTCGACCACTCTGGCTGCTCGGGGATGCCCTCAAGTGGGGCTCCTTGTGTGGGTCTGCAGCCACGGACTGTACTGTGTGCCAGGCTATGAGCGCCTCCCGCTTAGGGGCTCAGGGGAGGAACAGGGTGCCCCCATTCCCTGCTCACACAGCTGCTCCTTTCTTTTGCAGATCCGGTCCCAGACTCCCCAAACTTTGAGGCTGTCTAGACCAGCCTGGGCCAGTGGGTAGTTGTGGCTGAGCCTGGGGCAGGGGCCAGGGGGCCCGGACTGGCCATCTGAGAGGCCTGCTTGATCTAGGCCCTGGTTGTCTTCCTACGGCTCTGAACTGAGACTCCAAACTCCTTTGGACGCTGCATGGAGGAAGAGAGAAATGCTGGATTGATCACTCAAGGCTGTTGGGATGCTGGGTTCCTACTTCACAGACCCAAAGTACCCCAGCAACAGCTACCACATGACCAATATTCTGAGAGGCCCGCCACTTCCAGCCTTAAATCAGCCTCTCCCCTCAGGATGTGAGCCTTGGGACGGGCCAGCATCGACGGACAAGACGGGTACTTAGTCCCGCTTGTCCCGCCTTCCAGGCATAAGACACAGGACAAGATATGGAGAGAGCCCTCTCCACTGTGGGTACCTGGCTTCCTGATTTTGCTTTAACTGGGAGGCTGTTTATATCTGGGGAACTTACTTTTGGCACCCCTGGGTGCCCAGGGGTTGGGCAGCTAGCCAAAGGCGCCTTCCCCGAGCTGTCTACTAACAACCTCTCTAAGAAGCTGTCCACAGCTTAGGAAAGTCCAGGGTGCCCGCTGCCTGCATGCTTGCCCCAGTGTCCGATTACCCACGTAGCAAGGTAAGCAGGGGCTTACTTGCGCTTACTTACTAATTGGTTGTGAGCAATCATTCTTTCCCCCCACGGCATCAAAGAATCTGTCTCTGGGCATGGCTGGCATCTGCCTCTCTCCCGACCCCACAGCTCCTTCCTGTGGAATTGAAGCCTTTACAAAACTTTCACATTGACAGTGGCGGGGCCCAGTAAACAGTCGCCAGTCAGGGGAGGACGGTGCTTCATGGTTCTCACCACGGAAGTGAGGAAACCACGTGAGGCTGCTTGCTTCAGAACCATCGTAAATAAGCACAAGTGAGCTTCCCTTGCTCCGTGGGTAGCCAGCCCCTGTCCCCGGAGCTCCCCAACGGGAAGTGTGCACTAGGGCACAGGGACCACTGTGGGCCAATTGGCTTATTGGGCAATTCGAGGCCAGTGTTGCACCAGCTATTGCAATGCCCCCCTCCCCTGTCCCCATCCCCCTCCCCGGCCATGTGGCTGCATGCTGCCTTGCTCAACTGGGGCGTGTTTGTACAAACGATACCAGGACAAGAGGTGTAACCAGGGACACAGGGTGACCCTGCCGCTGGACCGTAAGACCCCTTTGGTGCCCCTGAAGGGCCCTTCGCCTGGGGAAGCCTCCTTGCGCTGCCCCACACTGTGTGAGCCCAGAGGAGGCAACACCTGGGCCCAGTACACAGGAGACCGCCTCAGCGCTGGACTCTGCTGCGTCTCTGCTTTGGGGTGACCTGTTCACACACAAGGGGACCCTCTGTGGAACCACGAGTAAAAGGTTTTTAAAGCACGGAGCGGAGTGGGATGTCTCTGCACTCTGAGGGGGAAACAGGGATGGGGTGTCAAGCGGAGGGGTGAGTCTGAGTTGGACAAATCCCCCTTGGCAGGGGAGGAGCCCCCAGGACTGTGGGCGGTGCAGTTTCTTTTGGGCCTGTGTCTCCAAATTTGTTGGCTCTGGGGGTGGTGCGCCTGGGCCCAGCCAGCAGGGAGAAGAAGGTTGTTCAGTCCCCTCCAGGGGACCCAGGCGGTCTAGGCTCTGGGGCAGCAGGTGCCACCTGGTCGGGGCTGGGCCCAGGCTGCCCCACCAGACACGCAGCTGTACTTCCCAGCCAAAGAGCCGGGGCCGCCGGAATGTCTCTGCTGTGACCGGGCCTGTGCTTGGGCCAAGGGGTCTTAGGGAGAGGGTGAGCCTGTGTCCTGGGATGGGACTGACAACTCAATACTCAACCCCCTTGTCCCTGGGGGTCCCCTGTTCCACTCCATCAGCTGCCAAGGGTGCTCAATGCCAGCTGTCTAGTCAGAGGGTGCCGCTCTCCCTGCTCTTAGGGGTCCATGGGACAGGGGTGGGCAGGGCGACACCTGTTTCTTGGTGGGCTGGGCTGCCCTGGGGCCCAGGGACAAGTCAGGGGCAGACCCCTGTGTCTAAGCGCACAGGAAGCTGACCTCGGGGTGGAGATGATTTCTAAGAATCTGGCTGCCAGCGCCTGGCCCCCCTGTGCTGACAGTGAGAGGGCGGAGCCCCAGAAGAGCTCCCGCACTTCCTCCTGAGTGCACGCGCGCACACACACACACGAGCGCTCCTCCAGACCGACCCTGACGAGCAAAGGTGGCTCAGCCTCTAGGTTTCCTGTTTGCAGTGAAATCCACCCTACGCTAGGCCAGTTCCAGTTCCGTCCATCCCCACAGGCTCCCCCTACTGCTGCTGCGGCTGCCGGGCAGCCTGGGGGGTGGGGCATTACTGGGGACACCTGCCTGCTCTGGTGGCTGCCCCCAGGCTCTGTCAGCAGAGTTGAGAGGCAGGACCAGCATGCCTCACAGGAGGCTGGAGAAGCTAGTGGCCTCTGGACATCTGCAGGGTGGGGCTCCGGAACTCCTGGGCCCAGGGCCCTGCCGGAGGCTCTGAGGCTCTGGGACACACACTGCTTTAGGAATCCACTGTAGGTGACAAGTCAGGCATTGCTAGTTGCTAGGTAGACTTTCCGGCTGCACTGATTAGGACAGTCCCACAGGGTTTTCTCGGCTGTAATCTGAACAGAAGGGAGCTCTGGTGGCACAGTGGCTGCATATTGGGCTGTGATCTGCAAGATCAGCAGTTCAAAACCACCGGCTGCCTCACGGGAGAAAGGGAGGGCTTCCTATAGTCTCAGAAGCCCTCCCTATAGGGTCACTGTGAGTCGGCACTGACTCAAGGGCAGTGAGGGTTTTTTTGAGACCCTTAATGGGAGCAGACTGCCAGGCCTTTCTTCCAAGGTTCAGCTGGCTGGGTTTGAACCAGCAATCTTTCGGTTAGTCATTGAGCACAAACCTAGTAAGAACTTGGGGCCTCCTGACAGCCACATCTGATAAAGGCCTCCAGCTCTGATGCCGCCACAGGTGAGGGGAGGGAGTGGGATTTGAGGGACCATTAGGAAAGTCTGGGGGCCCAGCAGAGCGGTTCGACAGTCCCTCAGAATGCAGCACGGAGGCCATCGATGGCTGGGAGTCGCTGGCAGTGGGCTCTGGGTGGGCCTGCGGGGCCTTGGCCCCGGGGCTGCCCTCCCTCCTACCTGGCTGGAGCTCCCTTCTACCTGAAGTGGCTCAGGGCCTGATGCAGAGGGGCTGGAAGCCTCAAGTTCTGCAGGGAGCGCTGTGTGGGTGTGCCACCCCCATCTTCCCTGTCAGCCTCGGAAGGCAGGTCCACCTGCACTAAGGTGGGACTTCGTTACTGTCTTGCCGCTCTGGCCTCCACCTTGGCAGTTGACCAGTAGTCCCACCCGGGCAACCAGGTTTCTGCACTCCAGGGTGCGCATGTTTGCCTACAGGGCCTTCCTGTCCGTCACCCTGAAGGTCCACCATCTCACCCTCCTCTCTAGCACACAGTGTCACCTCCTTTTTTAAACAGGATTTTGTGGCAGTTATCGTGTGTAGTTACAGGTCCTATTGTTTCGAATTTCAAATTTAAAAAAATAATAAAAAATTACCATTTATATTGAACATTTTTCCTTATTTAAAAAAATCATTTTATCGGGGGCTTGTACACCTCTTATCACAATCCATCCATCCACTCATTGTGTCAAGCACATTTGTACATTTGTTGCCATCATCATTCTCAAAACATTTTCTTTCTACTTGAGTCCTTGGTATCAGCTCCTCATTTTCCCTCTCCCTCCCCACCCCCTCCCTCATGAACCCTTGATAATTTATAAATTATTATTATTTTGTCATGTCTTACACTGTCCGATGTCTCCCTTCACCCACTTTTCTGTTGTCCGTCCCCCAGGGAGGGGGTTATATGTAGATCATTGTGATCGGGTCCCCCTTTCTACCCTACCTTCCCTTTACTCTCCTGGTATCTCTATTCTCATTATTGGTCCTGAAGGGATCATCTGTCCTGGATTCCCTGTGTTTCCAGTTCTCATCTGTACCAGTGTACATCCTCGGGTCTAGCTGGAATTGTAAGGTAGAATTACACCGATGAAACATACAACTTTCCTATAGTTCTTTAATGCTTCCTCCCCTCACTATCATGATCCCAATTCTACCTTATATTTAATTTTATATAAAAAACAACAACCCTATGGTGAGTGAGTGTGTTTGGCGTGTGTTTGGTGTGTGTGTATGTGTGGACTTGGAAAGATGGGGTCGAAGGGGGTCTTGTGGAGGTCCTGTTGCACCTCCTTACTTGGGTACTGGGCTGTGCTGCTCTTGAGGCCTGGCCTGACTGCAGGGCCCAGAGGACACATTTGCTCAGGGGGCCCACAAAGAGGCACTGGGGTGCCGTGTGCACAGGCCTCTTGAGACAGACTTGCCCAACCCAGCGAGTCTGACCTGACCCCCCACCGGGCAGGCATCCCTCGGCCCTGCGCTCCTCTCCCCAGCTTTGTCACCCAGACTCCTCTGTGAGCTCAGGAGGCTGGGCCGGAACTGCCTACCATGGCTCCAGAGCTGGTCACAGCAGGTCGCATAGCAAGCAACGGGATGGGCTGAGCCAGCATGCCAGGGATCAGTTGTCTGGCCCGCTCACCTCTGGTTCTCTACCAGCCTGGAGCTTGGGCAGGCCAGCGAACCAGTGACGGATCTTGTTTAGCAACTCTCATCTGTTGGTACGGATTCTTTTTCTTTCTTTCTTTTTTTTAATTAGCAATAATCGCGCCTCGGGTACACCTCGTTGGCTACGCTATTGCCACTGTGCAAAGCGGGTACGGATTCTTGCAATAGATGTTGAGAGGGGTTTGTGACGCGTCAAGGTGGCTTAGTGAGAAAATGCTGGGATTGGCTAGCAATGTCTGTGATACTCTGTTGTAATACTCTGTGGTTTCCAAAACGACTTTCTTCTGTGCTATTTCCTGACCACTCCCATCCCCTGCGAACCTTCCAAAGGCAAAATTCACTGCCACTGAGTCAGAGCTGACTCATCTCATCTTAACCCCTTGCAGGTTTCTGAGGCGGTAACTGTTTAAGGGAGTAGAAAGTCTTTCTCCTGTGGAGCTGCTGGTGGTTTTGAACTGCTGACTCTGCAGATCACAACCCAAAGAATAACCACCATGCCACCAGGGATCCTCTGGAGGAGGCTTTTATTCCTCCACTTATTAGAAGAGGAACCAAGGCCAGGAAAGGTTTGTATCTTAATCACCCTTCACGTGAGTGATAACGCTGAGGCTAACAGCCAGACCCCTGCCTCCAGGCTAGTTCTCCACCCTCTCTATCCAACCGGATGTCTGTATACGCCCACTCCGGTGGCACTGCTGGGAAAGCATGGAACTGCTAACTGCAACGTTAGCGGTTCAAACCGGCCCACTGCTCTGTGGGAGAAAGGTGAGGCTGTCTGCTCCGGGAAAGAGTCGCAGCCTAGGAAGCCTTCTCTCAGGTTGCTCTGTGCCGGGATCAGCCCAAGGCAGTGGGTTTGGGTGACCGGCCAGGCATGGCCTTCACTGTAGCCCATAGGATGTACTAGGACCCTGGGATACAAACGTGCCTCCAGAGGGCATGGCTTTCTCCAGCCCCCACCCTCAGCCCTAAGGCACACGCCCAGCCATAGACAGGGAGGCCAGGCCTGGGCGGTCAGGCCACCCCAGTTCCAAACCAGAATGTGCCTGTCTGTGCTCTGCCTGACCAGGCTACCGCACTTTGCGGGGTTCTGAAGACCCCGTCGTGGCTGTGGTGGGCTCCTCCCACGTCATCTCCCCCTGCCTGCCTTCCTGGAGCTCCGAAGCCACAGCAGTCCACGTGGGTGGGCAGCCCTAAGCCTGAAGGAGCCAGAGAGGATGGGAGGGGGACGCTTCAGTGGCCACTGGGCACCGTCACTTGCGCATTCGCAGCCTTGGGGCAGCGTGGAAGCTCCTCATGGAGCAGGCTCAGGCAGGGCTTGGATTTGTTCGTGCGGGTCCAGAGAAGCCTGGCCTAACGTGGGTGCAGCGCAGAGAAGGGGCTGGGCTGCGATTCCTGAGCTGGCGCTGGAGCCGGAAGAGCAGGTCTCACTGGTAGCAGCTACGCCCAGGAGAGCCCTCTGTCCTCAATGCTCCAAGTGAGGCGCCAAGAACTGGGGGCCCAGCTCACAGAACACCATGGGGCTGCTGTGGGGGTCTCGTCCCCGAAGGGAGTGGTGGAAGACTTTCTGTCCTGACTGGACAGGAGACCTCTGCCCCTCCCCCACCCCAGTCTGAGAAGCCAGGCTTTGTTACCCAGGCACGTAGGACCTGTGAGCAGGGAGTGGTGGATGGGTGAACCCCTCTCCCCAGCCCCCGCAAGGGGCCTTTGAGGCAGGGCGGGGTTCAGCCCCTGACCTCCAGATTGCCTTCCGTCCTTCCTCTGGGGCCCAGCCCTTCCTCTTGCACGGACCTTGCTGGCAGCCCTGTAGATAGCTGACCGCCCAGGCCTGGCCTCCCTGTCTATGGCTGGGCGTGTGCCTTAGGGCTGAGGATGCACGGCAGGGTGGGGCGGCATTGTGTGACAGGCCTGGGGCTGCCCAGATGCCCCTGTAGTGCAGCTGCTCTGAGCCCTGGGTGCGAGGGGCCGAGAGCCGGGGGGAGCCTTCTGGGATGTTAGCAGGCACGCCTGGATCTCAGGAAACTGAGTGGCAGGGTGCAGATGGATGGATCTCTATGCCAGGGCCCCTGCTTAGAGAGCTTCATCCTTTACAACGTGAACACTAAGGACCTTCCGGGAACCCGGGGACTCTGTCAGCCGGAGGAGGAGAGAAATGTAGGCCAGATGGCGCTGCACCCAGCTGATGGCACAGCCCCCCAGCTGATGGGCGGGCAGTGCCTCTTCTAACAACTTCACTTGGCCCGAGCAACACTGCCCTGGACGTGAGCAGCGGGGAGGGCAGGAGGAGCCTGGCCGAGGGCAGAAGTGCCCGGCTCAGCCCGCCCCCGTCGCTGGCCTGCAGAACTGGGTTGAAAAGGCGGCGGTTGTTTCCTGGTCTACCTCGTGTTTGGTTGGCAGGGCAGCGTGCTTTGGGGGCGATAAAAAAATCGCCGACCCAACCCTCCTGCTCTTCTCGGAGTGCCAACTATGTTCACAGACGCGGACTCCCATGATCCTGCGAACACCACCCAGGAAGCAAATATCCATTCTCTTTGATAGGTGACGCAATTGGTATTCTGAGAGGCGACGGTGTGCTGTGATCCCACACTTGAGCGGGCTCCAAATTTCAACCCCCTGACTCCAAATCTCTGCTCTCTACCACAAAACGACCCCATCTTCCCACTGCTTCCCCTCCATCACCCAGACCATCTCCCCATCCAGCCTGGCAAACCTTGGACACACGTGGCCTTGGTCAGGGGCTGGGGCTACTGCAGCCGCCTTGCAACCGTCAGGGAAAGGCCCAGAAACCTGCATTCTCACAATACCAAGCACCGGACACCATTCACAATCCACCAGCATTTGTATGCACGAAAAAACCCTCTGCTGTCTTTATGACGGATCTGTTACCTGCAGCCCAACGCGTCAATGCACGTCAGGGGAAAGATGATGACCAAGAGGGATGAGTCACCCTGAAGCAAGCATGAGGTGGGACCCTGGTCCCTTCCTGTGACCGTGTGTCACGCCTGTGACCATGTGTCACACGAACGGGACCCAAAGAAAGAGGGACAGGGAGCAAGTCCACCATCTGGGCGCAGTGTGGCCCCGAGGACGCGCGTCTTGGTGAGTGGGAGGTGGGCTGGACCTCAGCTCCCACTTGCTTCCTCAGTTCACCCGTTACCGCCACACGGAGCTGCTCGGGGGTGGTGGGGTGGCGGGGTGGGGGGAGCGGAGAGTACCAACCGTGCTTGTCAAGTCCATTCTGAAGCCTAGCAACCCTACAGGATGGAGGAGGACCCTGCCCCAGGTCAACCCCCCCATCCCCCACCCCCACCCTGCACTGGGGACTTCTGAGGCTGTGAACTTGTAGGAAGCAGACTGCTTCTTTCATGAAGCAGCTGGTGCATCTAAACCACTGACCTTCCAGTGGCAGCCTGATCCTCACCCCACTGTGCCGCCCAGGCTCCTTGAGCCCCACAGGCGTGCCATAAACACCGGGGCTTCATCCGTGCCCGAGGCGCCGTCCAGGACTCTCCCTGCTGCATGCAGCTCCTTGCTCTCCTCCCGTGGAGGCTGAGCTGCCCCCTTGCCCACCCCACCCGCCCCATGGCTCACCGACAGGGTGGGGGTGCCCTCGTCCTCCACGGTGACCACCAGGTGGTAGAAGCTCTGGTGCTCGCGGTCTGGGGGTGCTGGCCGAGTGGTGATCTCGCCGCTGATGCGGTCCATGCGGAAGGTCATGTCATCGTTGCCCTCCGTGATGTAGTAGGACAGGACGCTGTTGAGCCCAATGTCACGGTCGGTGGCTCTCACCTGGACCACAGTGGTGCCCCCGCCTACATTCTGGGAGGAGAACAGGAAAGAGGTCATTCTGGATTCCTGGTCTCTGGGGCAAAGGCTGCACACAAACCTCCTCTTAGTGGAGCAAGGGCTTAACCTAGACCCCTAGAAGGCCCGGGCTATCTACCTCGAACCATGAGCTGATGATAATGAACATGATGGTGGTACACAGATCATGGGCACCTACTTTGTGATGGGCCCTGCATCTTTTCTGCAACGCTTGAGTTAGATACGGTGTTATCCCCATTTTCAGATGAGAACGTTGAGGCACAGGGAATTGGCTTCTGCAAACCCACACAGGCAGGCATGGCAGAACCAAGGTTTGAACTGAGGGAGTCTGGTGAGAGCTGCAGTCCAGACCTTTAGGCTCTTGGGCCGCAATGCCTACCCAACCCCGCATACCACCCAGCACCCAGTCTGGGCAGACATTCCCCGGGTATCCCACCCCTGTTGGTGTTAGGTGCCACCAGTCTGTTCTGACCATTAGTGCCATCCTCACAATTGTCCCTGAGCTCGGGCCCGTTGCTGCTGGCCTGCGTCAACCCTTCTCCTTGAGGCCTTCTCCTTCACCAAGCGTGATGTCCTTCTCCAGGGACTGGTCTCCCCCGGCAGAATAAATGTCCCAAGTACGCGTGATGAAGTCTTGGCATCCTGGCTTTGAAGGAGCAGGGCGTACTTCTCCCGGGACAGATTTATCGGTCCTTTCAGCAGTCCACAATGTTGTCAATAGTCTCCACTGGCACCACAATGCAAAAGCTTTGATTCTTCTTTGGTGTTCCTTACCCAATGTCCAACTTGGAAACACGTATGAAGTGACTGAAAAGATCATGGCTTGGGTCAGGCGCATCTTAGTCCTCAAAAGACCATCTCTGCTTTTCAACACTCTAAAGAGGTCTTGACCCTTGACGGCTGCTTCCATGAGCATTGAAAATGGATCCAAGCAAGATGAAGTCCTTGACAACGTCCGTCTCTTCTCCATTTGTGTCACGCATTGGTGCAGTTGTGAGGGGTGTGATCTTCTTTACACTGAGTTGCAATCCATACCGAGGCTGCAATCCCAATCTTCATCTGCAAGAGACGCAAGTCATCCTCGCTTCCAGCAAGCAAGGTGGTGTCACTTGTGTGCGGTGGGTGGTTAATAAGCCTTCCTTCCACCCGGATGCCGGACCGGCTCCTCTGATGATCTGCTCAGCATACAGACTGAACAAGGACGGTGAGAGGCTACAAGCCTAAAACACGTCTTTCCTGATTTTAAGCCATTCTCTTGTAAGTGCGACTGCCTCTTGATTCATGTACAAGTTCCTCCTGAACACAATGGAGTGTTCTGGGAATTCCAGTTCTCAAGGCTATAAATGGTTGGTTCTGATCCGCACAGTCAAATACCTTGGCATAGTCAATAAACACAAGTGACAAACTTTCTGGTCTTCTCTGCTTTGAGCCAAGATTCATTTGACTTGAGCAATGATATCCCTTGTTCCATGTCCTCTTGTGAATCCAGCCTGAACTTCAGTGTATCGCTGCAACCATTGTTGAGTGATATTCAGCAAAATTTTACTTGCATGTGATATCAATGATATTTTTATATAATTTGAGCATTCTTTTGGGTCACTATCTTTGAAATGGGTACAAATCTGGATCTCTTTTGGTCACTTGGCCAGGTAGCTGTCTCCCAAATATCCTGGCACGGAAGAGTAAGTACGTCCAGGAGTTCATCAGCTTGTGGTTGAAACAATTCAACAGGTAACCCATCAATTCCTGGAGCCTTGTTTTTGGCTCCCGCTTCCAGTGCACCTTGGACTTCTTCCTTCAGCACCAGTGGCCTTGCTCATACGCTCCCTCCTGGAATGGTGGGGGTGTCCACTAGTTCACTTAGGTGCAGTGACTGTATTCTTTCCATCTTCCTTTGATGTTTTCTGCATCACTCAATGCTTTGCCCATCGAATCTTTCAACATTGCAGCTCAAGGCTTGAGTTTCCCCCTTCAGTTCTTTCGGTTGAAGACATGCTGAACGTGTTCTTCCGTTTTGATTTTCCAACTCTCGGGCTGTACACCTTTCATTATAACCGTTTACTTTGTCTTCTTGAGCTTCCCTTTGAGATCTTCCAGTCAGCAGTGTGACTTCCTCATTTCTTCCATTCATTCCATCCCTAGCACGGAGTAACACACAGGCCACGTTGATTTCTAAAGCCGCCCTCCAAGCAGCGTCAGTCTCAGCTCCCTATTGTTTCTGTTGGATTGGTTCTGACTCATGGGCAGCCCAGAGGTGGCTCCCAGGCTTTTGGGTAGTGGCTGACCGGCTCCGCGGGAGGACAGGCCCGGCTATCTGCTTCCCTAACATTCTAGCCAAGAAAATCCGCTGGGCAACTTAGTTCTACCCCACGCGTGGCACATGGGTGGGCTTCAGTCCCCCACCACACCCAGACCACACACTGAGGTCTGGGACTGCAGCCAGCGACCACTCGTGGGGACCCTAGGGTTTCCCAGTAAGGCTGTAGACCTTTTGGGAGTGGAATGTGCACCTTTCTCCTATGGAGTGGCTGGTGAGAATTTGAACCATTGGCCAATGTTCACCTCACCATGCCACCAGGGCTCAGGAGGGACTTGGACGAGGCACAGGGGTGCAAGTTTGAGTGAGTCAGCCCCCATCTTGAAGACCTGAAAATTGGGGGGTTGGGTGTGGGAGTGGGGGAGGATGCTGATATATATATCAGGGCCTTAAATCAGGGGCTTCAAGATCAGTCATCTCATGCCCATTGGTCACCTGGCCGTCAGGTGGGGGGCTGCCCTCACCTCGTTCACGCTGACATTGTATCCAAAGGGGCTCTCGATCACGGGGGGGTTGTCGTTGACGTCCAGGATGGTCACCTGCAGGATGTGGTCCTTCTTCCGTGGCGGGGTGCCACGATCAGAGGCCACCACCTGTGAGGAGGAAGGAGGACTGTAGTCAGGACCAGAGGGAGGTGGGGGACTGGGAAGACAGAGAGCCCCCCAGGCTGCCTAGCTTCCACCTTCTCTGTCTCCTCTCTGTGAACAATCCTTGCCCACTTGTGCCTGGCATGAGGCCCTGCCCAAGCCTTTAGCCCCTGAGCCCACCTCTGCCAGTGTTCTGGGCTGTGCCAGCCTCTGACTATCACCCTGGGCCTGCCACCTGGCTTGGGACCTCCTGCCTTTGGTTTCTGTCAGGTCTGGTCTCTAGTGAATAGAAGACAAGCCCAAACACTCTTCAGCAAGGACGGGCATCCCGACTGTAGTCTGAACCCAGCTAATACCCCTTCAGGAGGGTCACCCGGGCCCGAGAACCCTCGGGAGACAAGCCCGCACAGCAATGAAGGCCTCTTGCGGCTGTGCTGTGTCTCAGCTTGCAGAGGCAGGCCAGGATGGGGCCCCTCTGCCCACTGCACAGGTGGGGAAAACAGTGACTCAGGCACCTGCGGTCACACTGAGTGTGAGTGATGAGCAGGCTTGGGCTCCCTCAGATCTGATGGGCACTCACTCCGGCTGCTGCAGCTTGGAGTCACGAGACCCCTCCCAGGGTGCCCCCTCCTGGGCTGATCAACCTGTGCTCTCAGCCCTGCGGGGTGCAGG
>NW_022103968.1:63837005-63840608 GCF_000313985.2 Echinops telfairi | reverse complement strand
CCCGTCAATGGCAGAGCCCTCCCTGATGGCCGTCAGGGCATACCTTGAGGATGTAGTGGTCCAGTTCTTCTCTGTCCAGGGGCCTGGCCACAAACACTTCACCAATGGAATCGTTGAATGTGAGAATTTCAAAGGTCCTGGCCACATTGCCGGAGGCCAGGGAGAAGACCACCTGTCAGGAGGAGAGAGGCAGCCAGGTTAGCCAAGGGGACTCCTGGTCCCCTGCTGCCCACCTGGGCCCTCTGCTCGGCAAGGGCACTTGAGAACAGCACTTTATGCAGAAGTGGTTTATGTCCCTCCCACTGGGTGACTGTGCCGGACACAGGCCCATCCAAGGACCAACTACCACCCTTAGCTCAGCGAGAGGTGGCCCCAGGCAGGGTGTGTGACTGGCTAGTGCCAGAGAGGAGGAGGATGTGAACCCACGTCCTTCCCGTAGAGGAAAGGGGTGCTGAGCGCCTTGCGCGTATGTACCAGTCATCACCTGGACTTGGGGTTGTGTGAGGTGGGTACAACAGGTGTGATATGCCCTCTGGTTTGTGGCCAGGCGTTCCCAAGAAGCATCAGCTTCCAGGATGCACCTTGCTCAGCGGGGCACCAAGCCTCCAGGAGCTGTCCCTGGCTGGGCCTCTGCCTGCACGACCCTAGGAGGCTGCTCTGCAGAAAGGGGTATGTGCAGGGAAGTCCTGCTTGGGGGGCAGGGGCACACCTGGAGGATCTTCCCCTTCTGCCTGGGCACAGAAGCCTGGCTTGGATGACCCGTCCAGCTGAGGGGTGGTGGGAGGCCTCCTAGTCACAAGAAGGAGCTGGGCTATTCCATTTCATGCCTACCTGCCCGTTGCTGCCGGCGTCGGGGTCCCGGGCCTTCACAGTGGCCACTTGCTGGCCCACGGGGCAGTCCTCAGGCACAGAGACCGCTGAGTCAGAGGTGAAGTCGAACCGGGGGCTATTGTCATTCTCATCCAGCACTGTGATGTAGACCTGGGGCCAGGGGAGCCATGGTCAGACACCCTGCCTTCTCTGCTCCTTGGTCCTCACCCCGGGGTTCCCACTGTGGGTTCAGTCTGGCCCAGAGGCTGGTGGTGGCTGTGTCCCAGAATGCTGGCCAGCATTCGGAGCAGAGTGGGGCTGAGCCCTGACTTTGCAGAGGCAGCCTGCGGCTTCGTGCCTGTGTGGCACAGGCTTGGCCCACTCCATGCTCCCAGCAGCAAAAACACCAGAGACTGGCTAGGCAGGGAGTCCCCTAGAAACACTGGGGCCAGCAGAGCGAGGGAGCAGCCTACATGTGGGTCTCCTGGGTCCCACGAGGTGGGTGGGCACTGGGAAGACTGGAAAACACCTTCCCTGGGGCTCCTCCACTCCAAATCCTTTAGAGAACGGTCATCTGCTACTGGTCAAGCGCCCTGATTTTCAAAAGGTATGAGCAATGCAGGTTTTCACACGGCACCATCATGGTTTGCACCTTGGCTGGCCTGTAACAGCCTTGTGACCATCCGAGCCCCACAGACAGAAATGCTGCCTGAACCCACACCATCCCCATGGGTGCCTGTGGCTCTGGCCACGTGGTCCAGGGGGTTTTCATTGGCTGACTTTTCAGCGGTAGATCTCCAGGCCTTTCTTCCTGGTCTACCTTAGTCCGAAAGCACTGCTGAACCTCATTCAGCATCCTCACTACATGTTGGACAGGTGGTGGCTGCCACATGAGGTGGGCATTGAGTGGGGCTATCCCACGTGGGAAGCAGAAAGTCCACCCCAGAATGACAATGAAAAGAAAATTCAGGTGAGGGCCAGCACACCTGGCAGAGGGGCATGGCTGGAAGACCTCCTTGTTGGCACCCCCTGGATGAGGCTGGGGCTGGGATGCACGTGCAGGAGTAGGGTGGCAGGAGACACAGGGCGAAAGAGCAGGTGGGGAGGCAGGTGACAGGGGGAGCAGGTCAGCTGCCTGTGCAGAACACACGGCTTTGTGCTGTTGGTACAGCCCTCCCTGGCTGAGGCTGTACAGCGATCTGGCAGCGCCTGAGAAGGCCCACTGTAGCCAAGCCCCCCGAGCCCCCCGCCCACCGAGCTGGAGCCGATGGAGTCCTGGAGTCGGGGCTCGGGTTTCGAGATGCCCAGGATGGGGTGCTTCCTCCTGCTGCATGGTGGCTGGACCCCTCCCCTCCTTACAGGGGGTTCCCTATTGACACAGCAGCACTGACCTCTCCCTCTACACCGCTCAGGCAATTCATGTCCGGCTCTCTCCTAACCACGCTTGCTCCCCTCCCCCGTACAGGCAGCTACGGAGCTTGACAGACAGGTCAAGAGCTCTGGGCAACGGGACACAATGATCCAGCCTCTCTGACCTTCTACTGCACCCCCGTCAGCTAGAAGGAAGACCATCTACTTCCTTGGTGTGCCGGTAGGTACACGAGTAACCTATCCGCATGGTTGAGGGGCTGCATAGAGTAGGCCCCTGTCTCTCCTCTCTCCTCTCTATACCTTCAGAGGAGGGTATAGAATACCTGGTGGGGTTTGATCAAGTGCAATGTAGCCGAGAGGAAGTACAGAGAGCTGGATGAAGGTTGAACATGATAGTGGGAGAGGAGGAAAGTAAAAGAAAATAGAGGAAAGAACTAGGAGGCAAAAGACATTTATAGAGCTATAAATACAGGCATGTATATGTATAAATATATTTATAATGATATGGGCATAGATTTATGTACATATGTTAAGTATCAAGGTGGCAGTTGGACATTGGGCCTCTACTCAAATCCTCCCTCAACACAAGAACACTTTGTTCTAATAAACTGGCATTCTGTGATCCTCACCTTCCCAACACACTCACTGAAGACAAAATGGGTGCATATGCAAATGTAGTGATGAAAGCTGATGGTACCTGGCTATTAGAAGATATAGCATCTGGGGCCTTACATGCTTGAAGTTAAACAAGTGGTCATCTAGCAGGGAAGCAACAAAATCCACATGGAAGGAGCAACCAGCCTGTGTGATCATGAGGTGTTGATGGGAGCAGGTATCAGGCACCAGAAGACCACAAACAAACAACCATATCCATGCGAACAAGAGGAGTCGGAGTGGAGACCCAAAGCCCATCTGTAGACAATTGGACATCCCCTCACAGAAGAGTCACAAGGAAGGGACAAGCCAGTCAGGATGCAGTATGAAACACACAACATTCCTCTAGTTCTTTAATGCTTCCTCCCCCACCCTCCCCCACTATCATGACCCTGGTTCTACCTTACAGATCTGGCTAGACCGGTACATTGGTACAGATAAGAGCTCTGGACACAAGGAATCCAAGACAGATAAGCACCTCAGGAACAATAATGGGAGTATCGAAACCAGGAGGGGAGGAGGAAGGTGAGGAGAGAAGAGGGAGAAATGGGGAACGGATTGTAATGATTGACGTATCAGCTGCACTGCACACACACACACACACACACACACACACACCCCGCCCTTGAGGGGGACAAACAACAGAAACGTGGGTGAAGGGAGACAGCACACAGTGTAAGATATGAAAATAATAACATTTTAACAAACCCAGGGACAAGGGGACAACAAGCGATCCAAATTGGTGGTGAGGTGGGGGTGGGAGACCTG
>NW_022103968.1:63813310-63835685 GCF_000313985.2 Echinops telfairi | reverse complement strand
TGAGAATGATGAGGGCAATGAATGTACAAATGCGCTTTACACAATTGGTGTATGTATGGATTGTGATAAGAGTTGTATGAGCCCCTAATAAAATGCTTTAAAAAAAATAAAAAAGTTTTTTAAAAAAGAAAATAATAACATTTATAACTTATTAAGGATTCACAAGGGTGGGAGGGTGGGGGAGGGAGGGAAAAAAGAAGAGCCAATACCAAGGGCTCAAGTAGAAAGAAAATGTTTTGAAAATGATGATGGCAACATGTGGACACATGTGCCTGATGCAATTGATGTATGTATTGTTCCAAGAGCTGTAAGAGCCCCCAATAAAATGATTTATAAAAAGCGTTACAGTCTCAGAAACTCCCAGGGGGGCAGTTCTACCCTGTCCTGCAGGGCCGCCACGTGCAAATGAACAAGGCCCCGTGGGCTGAGCTCTCCCCAATGCCCCCCTTTGGTCACGGCCTTGGCAGACTCCCCAGGTTTCCTCCCACCACGGGGCCTCTGCACTTGCTGACCCCTCTGCCCGAGACACCCTGCCCTCTTTGTGGCATTCACTCGTGGGCATCCTGAGGGTCTCAGCTGAGTCACCGCCTCAGGGCAGCCCTCCTTGGTTTCCGGGTTGGGTGACATCTTGTGAGCGGGTCCTCCTTGGCATGGGCATTGATGGGTGTGATCATCCGACCCATAGCTTTCTCCTACTATTTCTTAAAGGAGCCCTGGGACCGCGCGTGGCTAAGTGCTCAGCTGCAAGCTGAAAGGCGGTGGGGTTTGAGTCCACCCAGGCTCTGTGGGAAAATTGGCTTCCATCAGGATTGTAGCCAAGAGACCTCAGGGGGTGTTCTACTCTGTCACTCAGGGTCACCATGACACCTCTAACAACAGCTGTCATCTCAGGCTCACGGTGGCAGCAGGGCTCTGGTCGGTGCTCTCTCCACGATGGTTACTCTGCTGATGGTGATTGTGCGGTGGGCCTGAGAGGGCTGAGGGCCACTTAGGGGCAGTCAACTCAGTGGGCTAAGGGGGAGGCCAGGGGACAAAGTCTAGCGGAATTAGACACGGTCTGTGTCCCCACCCAGGACCTCTTGGTCCAAATGCCGCCCTTCAACCCCCACCCCAGGACCTAAGGGCGTTACCCACGGGCTCTGAAGGCAATCTCCCCAGGCCTGGCCCTCCCTCCCCCTCCCCCCACTCCCCGAGTCTGCAGGGGCTGCTGGGGCCAGGAACGTCAGGTGGAGGTGAGCTGTGGTTTGGGGGTTCTGGCTTTGCAGCTCATACAAAGTCATCTTTAAAAGGCTCCTCAACCTGCTCCACTCCCCCTCCCCCTCCAGCACCATCTGATACCATGCTGACCTTGGGAGCCTTCGGGAGGAAGCCTGGGGCGGAGGACGGGGGTGGGGGGGGGGGTCCTGTTTCCCGGAAAAGGGCGAGCTGATTGGAAGCAGAGCACGAGGCTCCGAGGCACCCTGGCCTGCCCACAGGGAGGAAGTGGGCCCCCGCAGAGGGAGGGGCCCCAGCGGCCCAGGGGACACCCTACCATCTCACTCTGACACCCGGATTCCTTATGACCTCTGCGGTGCGGGGAGCACTGAGCTCATCTTCTCAGTGAGGCCGTTGAACTGGGGCAATTAGACAATGCTACTGAGCGCAGGCTTGGGAAGGCTCTTGTCATAGGACCCTTGCTGGGAGCTGCAGGACAGGGCACCTACCCAAAGGCTCTGTTCCCTGGATGCCTTCTGCCACCTCCGTGGGTTGAACGCTGTCCTCATCCCCAGACTGGCCCAGGGATAGAAGGTCCAGCCAAAACACAGGCAGAGCCGCCGGAGCCCTGCATCCAAGGACCTGGGAACCGAGGACTCCACGCGGCAGGGTTTGGCTCTTACCTCGGACACTGGTGGGCTTCAGACTGAAGTGCAAGGGGCTCGTGGGGTGACCATGTGGTCATAACTAAGGCTGACGGTGATCTGGACACCCCACATGGGCACACAGGTGATCACCTCAGGGCCCCAGCCAGAGCGGGGCCCCTCTCAGGCACACACCCCCCCAAGGCACTCCCACCCGCCGTCCCTGTGCCTGCTGCCTTCCACGCGGGCGAGGCAGCTGGAGAGGGCAGGCGGGGCCCTCCCAGGTCACGCATTTCTTCCTGTGGTCACTTGGGCCACGGCTTTCCTCCATCACACAAGGGGCTTCGAAAGGTCCATGGAGAAACGAAAAGGCAAGGTCATGGAATTTCCCCCACAAACTTTTCAAAGCTCCCTTGTCTTATGCTCCCAGAATGGAACCTTCCTATCCTTGGGTTCATTGCCCCAACCCAGAGGCAACACACTGCACTCAGAGAGGCCCTCCCCCGAACACGCGGTCCACCGCTCACACGCCTGTGAGCATCACACACACAGTCTGTGACCCGCCAAGCGGGGTCCCTGTGCGGATCGCCCCTCAGGCGTGGCGAGGGGTTCAGAGGATGCTCCCATCCATCTCCCTCACATCCTCGGAGGACGCCTCCTGTCACACTCGCAGCAGAGCACGCCCAGGGAGGCCGGGCAGCTTGCTTCCACTGCGCAGCAAAGAGCGGAGCTGGGAGCAGGCCGCAGCCTTTCTTCCCGGTGTGTTCCAGTGACCCCTCTGTCACCACACCCAGCAAGGCCCGGGAAGGACAGTGGACTGGCTGGGACCCTGGGGTAGGGCTGGACTTAGGTACAGGACTGGAGGTGGGTCAGGGCTCAGGGAGCAAGTATGGTTGGACTGGGGAGGCCAGCGAAGGTCTGAGCTGGCACTTGCTGTAGGCCTGTCCCCATGCTCTCTCTCTGGGGGAGGGTGGGAAGCTCTGGTTGTGTGGGGCCCAGGCCAGCACTGGCCAGCGCCAAGGGCTCAGGGGGGAAAATCCAATCCACAGGCTACTCACCTTCTGCAGGCAGAGGCAGCAGGTGGTCAAGGAGAGAAAGAGCAGAGATGCAGATGGTTAGGCGCCTGGGTTTGGCAGTGCTACCCTGCCTGCCTGAGGCCTCCTCCCTGTCCCTCCTGGGTGCCCAGGAAGTGCCCATGGCCACCCGCATTCCCTAGGGCTCCCACATGGGGTCCAGGCCTGTGATTCTGGGGCAAGTCTCGCTGGGCCCTCATGGTTTGGCCTGGGCTTTGAGACCCTTGCCCTCTGCCCGGCTACATGCCGTTGTGTGGCTGATGAAGACACGGGTTTGGGATGTCTTGGGGCAGTGACAGGCTGCACCTGGGGAGCCCTCCCCTAGGCACCCACTCACCACAGTGGAGTCCACCTTGGGGCCACCATCGTCTGCCACCACCGTCAAGGTGTAGAAGTCTCCCTTCTCTCGGTCCACCAGGCCCTTGACTGTGATCACGCCCTGCAGGGAGGGGCCCAGTGGAGTGAAGGATGATGTCATCGGACCCTCTGCAGGCCCACGGCCCAGTTAGTGGTTGGATGTCCTGCCCACTCTCCCACCTCTGCACCACTCCCTCGGCCCTGCTGGCTCTGTCGGCTGGCATTCAACTTCTCTCTCAGATCCCAGCCAGCCACCACCTCTTCCTGGATGGCGCCCTGCTCCCCCCTCAGGGCGGTCACCCTCTTACTCAGGTCCTGGGTGCCTCGGT
The DNA here is from genome assembly GCF_000313985.2 of Echinops telfairi. Taxonomy (NCBI): domain Eukaryota; kingdom Metazoa; phylum Chordata; class Mammalia; order Afrosoricida; family Tenrecidae; genus Echinops; species Echinops telfairi. The sequence goes on along the minus strand of NW_022103968.1, from coordinate 63,832,088 downwards.
TCTCCTGGTGCTCTGGTTTGAAGCCTTGGTTAACCCCACGTCCCTCTCCTAGCCTGAGCCTAGCCTGCTCTGAGTGGGTAGCAGGATCGGGCTCATCCTGTCTTCCCCAGTGCCCCACAGGACATGCATGTCCTGCCCGCTGTAAGATTGAGCTGGGTCCCACTGAAAGACCCACTGATGCCAAGCTGGAGGAGCAAAAAGAGGAAGTAGGTGGGGTGCCAGGTGCTGAGATGGTGGCCCCAGAAACTTCGCCATTTAGTTCAGTGGAGCCCCATCCAAGCACCCAAACCGCCCCGGGACAAAGGGGATGGTGACACTTGCATGGTTCTCATCCAATAACAAGGACCCAGGGTGTGTGGACGCAGAGCCCAGGCCCAGCACGGAGTCTGCAAAGGGACCGGCCACAGGGTTTGAGGAGTGTTGGTGGGCTCAGGACGTGCGGCGGGCGCCCCTCGGCCCTCCTCACCGTGACGGCGTCGATCTTGAAGAGAGCTTTGGCCTGGGCGCTGGTGTAGGCGTCGAAGCGGTAGGTGATCTGGTTGAGGTTGTCGAGGGAGTAGGCCTGCACCCGCACGATCTCGGTGCCCAGGGCCAGGTTCTCCAGGATGGTGGCCTCGTAGGACGCGTTGGAGAACTGCACGGCCTCGTCCAGCTCGTTGAGCAGCGTGACGTGGACGCTGCAGAAGCCCTGGTTGAAGGGGGGCGCCTGGTCGGTGGCGGACACATTCATCAGGTAGCTGGTCTTGGTCTCGTAGTCCAGGTAGTCCACAGTGATGATCAGCCCCGTGCTGTCGTCAATCTGGAACTTCCCCTCCGCTCCCGACAGGATGCGGTAGTTTACCAGGCCGCCGTCCCCTGCAGGGGAGCACGGGGAGTGGGGTGTCGATGCAGTCCCAGGGGGAATGAGGCTGCCCTGTCACCCCCTAACTTGCCCACCCCGCCCCTGGTGACATCCCTGAAGACAAGGTGGAGGGAGGGGGGCTCGGCTGGTCTACCCCACCTCTATGGATCTACACCATCTCGAGACAGGTGGAAGTTGGGCTCTATTTCTCTTAGGGGCTTGGCATGACATGAGAGAGGCCTGGTTTTGCTCTTAAACACCAAAACAAACAAACAAGCAAACAAACAAGCAAACCCCACCCCACTGTGGCTGGGCACATTCTGACTCAAAGCGATCCTGTGTGACCAAGCAGAACTGCCCCACAGGGTTTCCAAAGCCTTACACCTTCAGAGGAGCAGACTGCCTCATCTTGCTCCCAGTGGGTTCAAAGCGCCAACCCTTTGGTTAGTGGTGAGTGCTTTAATCATTGCGCCTGCAGGGCTTGTTCTACTCCTGGAGCCCCACAAGTTGAGCTTCAGGACCTCCCTTGGAGAACCACAAAGATGGAGAATTGGGGATCTACTGGAGAGGCTCTAGAGCTCTGATCTAGAAAGGGTACCACCCAGAGGTCGCCAAGCCTTAATCTGGTCCCTTGAACTGAAGGGCTGTGGTGGCAGGGACACCTCCCTGTGCTCTCCTCATTCCCTGCACACACGCATGCGCCTTGGGGAGGCTCTGTGCACTAGGGACTGGAGCTGGATGCTCACATGACTTCTGGTGCAGAGGCGGGACCAAGGACGGGCAAACAGCCTCTCGGGAAACCTAAGGCTTTCCTGAAGTCTCTTGCAAACTGGGTGGGTTTCTCTGGGGGGATGATTGGTTCTTCAAAGGGATTCCTGATGCATGAGCTGCGGGCCTGTGGGGAGTGGTGTGGCTGCAACTATGTGAATGGGCTCTCTCTCGAGAATGAGCCACCTGGGACTCTCTCCATCTTCTCCCAGTCCCAGGTGAGATGCTCAAGAGGGCATGGCAAGGTGCTACCTCAGCATGCAACAGTTCAGACAGGAGGGGAGGGAAGGTACTTCAGGTGTGTGTGTGTGTGTGTGTGTGTGTGTGTGTGTGTGTGTGTGTGTGTGTGTAAGAGAGAGAGAGAGAGAGAGAGAGAGACAGGGAGGGGTGTCATGGTGGTGGGACTACTAATTAGAGAGAAATAGAGACACAGGGGGTGGGGGTGGGTGGACCCCCCAAAAGAGCTCCTCTCTGGCTAGGGACAAAGACCCAGACAGCCCAGACGCCATGCAGAGGGCCACCGTGACAGTGCATGCTTCTATTTCATGTTACATGGACTACAGCTGGTGAGCTTTGAGCTGGCCCTGTGAGACATAGGAACAGTCCCAGGCAGCTTCCTGCCAACCTAGTGGGAGCCTCCGTCCAGCCCTGGCCAGCCCGAGCCAACAGTCACCGGGAGCTGCCGGGTCCTAGGGTGACAGATGCGGCCCTTCCCTGGCTGTGGTCTCTCCTCTCTACCCAGAGCTTGGGACAAGTCCAGAGGGCTCCAGACCTTCTAGGCCTGGCCATCTGATGGGGTGAGACCAAGGCCAGGCCAGGAGTCCTCCCTGGTGGGGATGGGGAGGGGTGATGGTGGCTGAAAGGGGGAGTCTGAGAATTCTGGGTATTTGTGGGAGTGGGTGGGACAACTGGGGGCCCTGGCATTTCCCACCCGCCTCACCAGTGTCCCGGTCGGTGGCCCGGACCACAATGACTGAGGTCCCGATGCCCGCCGTCTCCCGGAGCCCCAGGCGGCTATATTGCTGCTGTGTGAAGACGGGGGCCTCGTCATTGACATCCTCCACGTACACGATCACCTGCAGGAGTGGGGTCGAGTGGGGAGTCATGGGGGCCGATGGTGTGGTCACCGGGAGGCCGGCTACACAACACCCTCCCCCCCACTCCAGTGTAGAGCACCTGGTACACAGCTCAACCCCCACTGCTGCTCAGCTTCAGCCATCTGGTTGGAAACCGACCACGAGAGCCGAGCGGAGGGAGAAGAGAAGGGCAGGCCGAAGTCCAAACACACAAGCATGTGCGCCCTCGGACGCCACGGTTGCAGGGGCGAGGGGTGCCCAAGGCCGGGATGCCTCTGCAGGTTGCTGACTGCATGCTACTGTCTAGAACTTCTATGGGTCTAGAACCTGAGAGGCCCACCTTGCTTATCCCTAAACCCCCCCTTTTCGAGCCTCTGTCCAGAACCTATGGTGTTCTGGACTGGTGCTGCTCCAGCAGGGTCTTAGTGCAACATGCACCATCACACATCCCTTCTGCTGCCTGAGCTGAAGAATCAACAACAACAGAGCAAAAACCTCCCTGCCCTGAGCCAATGCTGACTCACAGCCGGCCTGGAGGACAAGGTGGACGGTCCCGGTGGGTTTCTGAGACTAACTCTTCACAGGATTAGAAAGTCTAGTCTTTCTTTTGCAGAGAGGCTGGTGTTTTGAACTGCTGAGCTTGCAGTTAGCAGCCTGAGATGTAACCACAATGACACGAGGGCTCCCTGGTGCACGGCAGGTGCTGGAAAACGACCTGTTAGTAGACTGATGTCTCTTTCCTTTTAAGCCCCATGCCTGCATGCCCCTGACTTACAGTTCCGTCATCAACCCTGCAGGGTAACCTAGGACTAGTAAGTTATTCTTTAGGGCATCCGTTGCTCAGTGTTGAGACGCGGTGATATTAATCCCAAACCAATCCAGACCCTATCCCACTTGTAGGGCGTGCAAAAGTGCTCCAAGAAGTTCAAGGTGATATTACTGAAATAGACACACACACACACACACACACACACAACACGGCAATAGAGCATCCGGGCCCCCTTCCCTTGGGCTCTCCCCAGCAGCCCCTGCAGAGTGTGGGCTGTTTCCTCCCACCTGGGGCAGAGAGCATCATGGGGCAGTAAGGCTCTGGCTCCGCTGCACAGACCGGAGCAGCTGGAGGCCCTGAGCCACCTGGGCTCCTCGCTGCCTTTCCTTCCGGTCCCACGTCCCTCCCTCCCGCCTTTTCTGGCCTGGGTCTTTTACTCCACTGCTCATCTGTGCCCCTCTCTCTCTCTTTTTAAGGAACACACGGGTCCTGTCGCAAATGTAAGAGCTGGAACGGTGTTGATGGAGAGGTGTTTTTGGTTAGAGTCTAGCACCACCACCCTCTTCCCCAACTCCTTCCCCCCAGTCAAGGGCTTGGGACAGTTTGGAGAGGGGTGTGTGTGGGGGGAGGGCACGCTGGGGGTGTGTGCAGCTGAGCCAGCCCCGTGGGGAGGAGAGTGAGTCAGACTTAGAGCCACAGAATACAAGGCGCGGGGCTCCTGCTCTTTTTACAGAAGAACAACCCCAGGTCCAGAGAGGGGACGTGACTGGCACCAGCGAGGCCCTACCATCCCGGAGAAGGTTGGTGAGACAGCAGGGGTGCGTCTACTCCCCGCCATCTGCTCTGTATAGAAGATGCACTGGAGACCCCAGGGGTGTACGGTTGATGTGCTCAGCAGCTGGAGTTTGGGTTTTCCCAGAGATGTCTCAGGAGCCAGGCCCGGCCGTTTATACCCCAGAGGTCAGTCACCGAAAACCCTGTGACTATAGTCCTTTCTACTCTGACCTACAGGAGGCGGCCTTGTGCTGGACTCTGGCCCCAGGAGCCTGCAGTGTGGAGAGGGGAGAGGATGGGGCAATGGCACTCAATGTAGATGCCACGTGGGGCACCCAGCACTTATGGGGGTGGGGTGGGGGCAGAGGCACAAGCGAGCCGAGAATGTGTATGTTTGGCTTCTGGGTCTGGTCCCAGGGTTGACCCTGGACGTAGCTAGGGAAGTAGTTTCTGGATTGGTTAGCAGAAAGCAGCAGCGTGACCCATGGGAGATTGGGGTGGGGGTAGGGGAGCTGGGTGGCAGAATTGGGAGGTGGCATTTGGGAGTAAAAGCTTCTCTGCTTCCCTGCTCTTGGGGTTCCCCCAGCTCTGCTGTGTCACCAGCTTTTTTCCTGTCCAGACGCCCAGAACCCACTATGCAAACTAACATGCCCCCCCCCCCCCCAGCACAGCTGCTCATAGGCGGTGACCTTCTAGGGTTAGTTTCACCCGGAGCTTGGTGGTGAGGGCCTGGGCGAGGTGCGTGCGGCAGGGGTGACTTTCGGTGAGTCTCTTTGGTTAAGAAAGAAAAGATGGAATCATTCATCTTTCAAAGGGTGGGCCTTCTCCTTTTTGAGTCTGCCTGTCCAGACAGCAGCGCCCCAAGGTCCTGGGGCCAGCGTGACGGGACACGGGGTGAAACCTGGGTCTGGCTCCACGCCCCTCCCCTTGTTCATTTCAGCCTTGCTCTGAGTAGCAGCCAGGAGGCAAGATGGCGTGTGGTTTTCACACGTGTGGCACAGATGCACAGGAAGCAGAGGCCTGTGGGGCTCCCTGCAGGTGTGGCCTGGGGCGCCCGGTCCTCACCACTCTGCACAGCCTGGCTCTGATGTGCTTTATACAGTCCCCTGCACTCTGTCCAGGGGGCTCGGCTCAGCGCTGCTACCCTCAGCAGGGCTGGGAGAGAAGGGCTATGTGTTCACATGCATGGAGCGCATGGCCATGCTGGGGCTCACGTACTCATGTGGATGCATGGACCTGTGGCATGTGCATCTGTGCGGTGTGTGGACATGCCCATAGCCGTGTGTGTGTGTGTGTGTGTGTGTGTGTGTGTGTGTGTCCACACCAGCCTCTATGAGGAACATTCTCTCCAGGCTCCTGGCCCTGCCCTGGCTGCTTTGGGAGGGGGAACTGGAGAACCTCTCGAGGTGCATGCACACCATCTATTTATTGCTGCAGGGGAACAGATGGTAAGGGCGCAGTGTCTTCAGGAAGGCCCCTGCTATCTTGGGTCTGAGGGGGGTGGGGGCCGTGTACTAAAGGCAGTCAAGTTCCTGCCCCGAGGGGCTAGTCCCCAAGTTCTCCTTTAAAGTCTCTCCTTAGGGCCGAGGCAATGGTGTCCAACTGCTCGGATGAGTCTCAGGCAGAGCAGCTGTGCTGTGCTAAAGAGAACAGAGTCCAGCCGGCTGCTTGAAATGGAAGCCCAGTTCGAGCCCGGGGTGATCCCAAGCAGGCTGCCCCAATCTCCTCATCTGTAAAAGGGGCATAATAATACAGCTTGCTTCAAAGGCTGTTGCCATGGAATCGATGCTGACTCCTAGCACCCGCAGGGCAGAGGGGATGGGGTCTCCAGGGTTTCCGAGGCTATAAATCTTTATGGGGCGACGGCCTCATCTCCTGAGTGGCGGCTGCTGGTCCGAATTGCTGACCTTGTAGGGAGCAGCCCAGAGTCTGACCCACTACGCTGTCAGCGGTCCCGAGGCTCATAAAGCGCACAGAAAGGTGTGCGGGGCATCGTGAGGACTCCGCGAGGGCTCATAGGAAGAGGAGGAGGGCGTGCGGGTGGCAGGCAGGTGTGGCCTGGGGCGCCTGGCCCTCACCGCTCTGCACAGCCCGGCTTTGATCTGCTTTATACAGCATCCGGGACCACGGAAGATCATCTTGCCTTAAAAGCTAAACAAAAGTTTTGTGGCTGAAACACAAGAGGTCACTGTCAGCACCCAGCCGAGGCTCCTGGGGAGGCAGGCCCCCCACAGGGCAGCCAGCGAGGAGGGAGCCTGAAGCCCAGAGACCCAGACCCAAGCTACAATGATTTGGGGCAGGTGCTGACACGCATGCACACATCAGTGTGGGAAGTTGAGGTTCGGCTGTGAGGTGGCAGGGTGTGTGTGTGGGGTGTCTGCCTGCATCTGCCAGGGGTTCCTCCAGGGACCTGGGTTTGACCTTCAGGAACGGGGCCTCTAGAATTGTAACCAGCCACGGGGTGGAAGCCTGAGGCAGACCTCCGGCTGAGGGGCAGCAGTAAAGACCAGCCTGGCCCCACATAGGGCCGTCTGCTGCTGGGCCCAGTGCACCCTGGGTGATGGCCAGGTAAGCCTCTGTTCATTGTTTCCACCTTGAGGGAAACAGCGGGGGCAGAGATGGGGCAGATTCTGCTGACTCCCATCCTGTGGAAAAGTTTCTGCCTAACCCCCACCTTGACTTCCCCTACCTGCTCCTGCTCAGGTCTGCAGGCTCAGACTCACTTCCTCCCACCTAGGGGAAGGGTCTGGGAGCAGCTGAGCATGTGGGTGTGGTGGCGGTGGTGGTGGCTTGCCCCCACAGGACAATGAGGGAGCTGGTGCCCAGGGATCCAATCTGAGCTATCCTGTCATGAAGGAGGGTTCCCCACAATGATGCCCCTGAGCCGGCTCAGGAGTGTGTGTAAACCATTCGGCCTGTGGAGTCTGTGCGGATGCCAATCAGGAAGACGAAGTTGGTTTGATCTCAGAGAAAGAGCAGGGGAAAGGACCACAATTTATGGGGCAGCTGGGAGTGGCGATTGGAGGATATTTGGGGGTGGGGGGCGGTCATTCAAGGGAAAGGGCACTCCCTATGCATTCAGTAGACTTGGCTCCAGATCCTGGTTCCGTCATGAACAGTGGGGTGTACTGCAGTTTCCTCCCCTGTACAGTGGGGTGCTAACATTCCCATCTCCAGAGTAATGGCCGGGGGTGGATAGAGGCCACGTCTGTAACCTCAGCATCTGTGTGCCCCTTTCCTATCTTGGGAAACTGAGGCTCAGACACAGCCAAAGGACAAATCCAAGGTCCCAGGGTTGACTGAAATTATGACACCCCCCCCCCACCTACCACACACACACACACACCTCACCTAGGGCCCCAGATGCCATTCAGCAGTGGGCCAGTGGTGGCCACCTCCACCCTGCTGTACCCTCGGCCCCACCCTCCCCTGCCCCTGGCCTCACCCTGACAGAGCTGCGCATGGGCCCCAGGTCGTGGTTGTAGGCCTCCACCACCAGCAGGTGGGATGAGTTCCGCTCCCGGTCCAGGGGCCGGGGCCCTCGCATCAGGAGTCCGTTGCTCACATGGATCCGGAAGTTGTTGCCATGGTTACCTAGTGGTGGGACATATGAGGGGCATGGGTTCAGCCTGGGATCCAGATGGGAGAGAGGAAGGGGCTCAGGAACGCTTAATCTGCCTAGTGGTCTCTGCTGGGGCGTGGTGCACAGACAGCCTCCCACACTACCCAAGCCTGGCAGGCCTTGGGGAAGGGACAGAAGTCCACCTAATTCCCTTCCTGATGGGAAGCCTGGAGCTCCTCCTGGACCCCCACTCCCCTCCTAGAGGCATTGCGGGTGGAGTGAGAACACTTTAATGCTTCAGAGAGCTCTGGGCCCTGAAAGAGGGAGACACAGGCTCCCTTGGGGGTGGATTCAGGATGTAGGGGCGCCTTCAGGCCAGTCCAGCATTCAGTCCCCCAGTTTTTGGCAGTCGCGTCTGATTTCCCTTTGGGCTTGCAGTTAGTGTAGGGACTACTTTATCACGGACTTCTCTAGCTATGTGATTGGTTGAGGGGCAGGCATGTGATTCTCTTGGACCAATGAGCCTCGATCTTGGGGGAGTTTGCTGGGATGGCCCCCCGGCCCCGTTGAGTGGACCTGAGGTGGGCAGGGGATTCTAGTTGAACAAATGAGGCTCCAGCTCCAGATGGCTCACTGGAGGCGGCTCTGCCCTCCAAGGCCCCCTTCTCAGGGGGATGACCTTGGTCCTACATTCCGTGAGGGGCTGGGGGAATACGGCACTGGAGAAGTTCCATCAACATCACACCTGGTTCAAATCATGGCTGGGGAATTTACGCTCGGCCGTGGCCCGGCCCCACGCGGGCAGCTGTGGGGGTGCCTTGGTATCAGCCCCTGGCCCCTTGGTTTCTGGACAAGCTCCGCCCCCCGCCCCCGTCTGCTCACCATGGAGGATGCGGTACCACACGCGTCCAAACTCGCCCTCGTCCGCGTCGGTGGCTTTTAGCTGAAGGAGAACAGGAGGTGGGATCACTCTGTGAACGTCACTCACAGGGAGGGGGCATACTTGTGGAGCCCCTTGCTTCCTTCCAACATCCCCGCACCCCACCAATCCATGGCTTCTCAGGGTGGCTGATGGCATGGGAGAGGAGGCGTCCTGACTGCCTTTCTCCTGCCCCACAGGGATGTGGCCATTGATGGCTCCGTGCTGCCCACTGGGGCTGGGAGCAGGGGAAGCAGGTAGCAGTAAGGAGGCCCCCTGGATCCAGGCTCCAATAGGTCTTTCCCTACAGCCCCAATTCCCTACTCTTCCAACCTTCTGAGATCCCAGGAGCCCACATAGAATGACTGCCTCCTGCCCACACCTTCTAGATCTGAAGATCTTCTGGTCCCACTGAGTCTCAGCTGGGTGCTGCATACTGTGACAGTCCCTGTGTGGGGTCCAGAGATCCTATCCCCCAAGGACAGCTCCATGCTCATTCACCACGCAGTGGCTTTGGTCCACTGCCAGCTCACCTAACTCGGCTGGCTGTCTCTCAGGCTTATGTTTTGTGTCCACATGGGACATGGAGTGCATGCTATTCTGACTGTCCCTCTGAGACATGGACTGGGGCCTGGCCCTTTTCAAAGAAATTGACCTTGAGGCTGTTGGTAATGTCACAGCTGGCCCCCGGAGCAAGTCCTATGAAGACAAGTGTAGAACATGCCTGCCACTCTCGACAGTGCTGCGCAGACAGAGTTTGCAAGGTCCTGCCTGCGGCGCGAGCAGAAAGCAGCCCGGGGCAGCAGTGCTGTGTGATTTGTGGAGGACTGCTGGGGAATGTTCTGAGTGCTCCCACTTCTGGAAGAACGGCGCCTCCCTCCTTTCTCCACACCTCTCGCTTGGACCCAGCCATGTGCGGGCGCTGCCAGGATCGTATAGACTGACCCGCTGTGGTCAGCGGTGACTGTCCAGGGGTGTGCACCTGATCACAGCTGGGCTACAATCAGTTTCTGGGGTGTTTGGCCTTGGGTCCCAAGAGGTGGGTGTGTGCCAGTCCTTCTAGCAGTTAAGAGGTTCCCACCACCAGCCCCTCCCTCTGACCTCTCCAGCTTCATGTATCAATCCCCTCTCTCCCTTGCTGACTTGGCCTTGGCCCCTTGCGGCTCCTGGCTATTTCTTGAGCACCGAGAGCATGCCAGGCTCACGCCTCTCTCCTGTGTGAGTTCCCCTGCCTGGCATGATGGCTCGTCCACTGTTTACTTACTGGCTGCTTCATCAGGCCCTTTCTGATCACCCCACTCCCATGACCTGGCCTTTACCACACCCCATCCCTGCCGACACACTTCCTCTTGGTGTATTTGCTTACTGCCTCCCTGAGACAAGGGTCTCTGCTCATGGCTGTATCTGTAGTCAAGAACCCCCCAGGTATAGTGGGGTTTACATGAGTTACACATTGGGCTGCTGACCACAAGGTCAGCAGTTCAAACCCCACAGCTGTAGGGGTAAAGAGTGATGAGCCCTTCTACTCCCAGAAAGAGCTACAGCCTTGGGAACCCGCCGGGGCGGTTCTACCCTGTCCTGTGGGGCTGCTGCTATGAGTTGGAATCGATTTGATGGCATTGGAGTTGGTGTTTTGGTTTTGATCTTTAGTCCCCAGAGCAGTGACCCAGGCACACAGCAGATGCTCATTTTGTCGCCGTGGTTGAATGGATATGAACAACCAAACTCTGTAGCCTCTCACCATGGGCACGGAGCCGATTCTGGCTCACAGCAACCTAGCGAGAGTCAGGCTGGCCCTCGGTGAAGCAACATGAAGCCCATGTGCCTGGACACGGCCGTGTCTGGGTCCTGCGGACTCAGTTATTCCGAAAGCCCAGCTGCACCGACGTCTTTCCCTCCTGGGTTTTCCTTGGATCCTGTGGGGTGTGCCAGCACTGCTGCAGGTCACGCCTTCCTGTACCTGAGTTCACGTAAGCCGTGTCTTGCTGCTTGCCACCCAAGGTCCTGATACAGGCTTTCCTGTGTGTGCACCTTGAACACACCCTGTTAAGTACCTACCCTGTGCACGGCTCCATGCCTGGCACCGTGAGGGGCGGGGAGAAGAGGGAGATGGGCTCCTGCTTGCTTAGATCAAGAAAGCAGTGGTCACTGAGGGCTGGACTGGCCAAGGGTTCCCCGAGGAGGGAGCTGAGTTTGGAAGGAAGGGTAGGATCTGGCAGAAAAGTTGGGAAACCTACTCAGGATGGGAAGTAGCATGAGCAAAACCAGAGGCTCCTGCTCTGAGCTGAGCTTCTCACCAAGACCCCAAGCCCGCCCGGATGGCCAGGTTTATACTGGGGTGCAGGATGGACAGGACAAGGGTCTCACTATGTAGCCGGGGGCCAGAGGAAGGAGAGTCAGCAATAGGAGTCGTTAATTGCCTCCATGACCAACAGCCTCTTCTGTCGGGAGATTCGAAGAACTGGATGGTGGCTGGATATCACTACTGAAAGTGCTGATCAAAGATCCTGCAGAGGAACCGTGATCAAAAGGGGGAAATGTGGAACAGATTCAAACTGTCATGAACTCCAGATACTCTGGAACTATTGAGGCTGGATGAACCCCACAAAACTATTGCCCTGATATAATTTTAAGCCTTAAACCAAAAAGAATCCCTGACATCTTCTTTAAACCAAGTAGTGGTTTAGCTTAATTAGTAAAACTGTGCTCTTGTGGGAACTATCTAGATGGGATCAAACTGACAGCAGCAACTTGGAAGATTAGATGGGGAACGCAGTGGCTCGTGAGTTTATGTGAAAGGGAAGATCAATTTGGAAAAAGGATGCAGTATGATTGGCTTCTTTTATATATGGTCTTTCGGACCTATTAGGCTGCTGCTTCCATGAAAATGATTGGCTAGGCCACAGTCTTGCAAGGGATTGGTCAGCACGCTGTGCAAACACCAAACTCCCAAACTCACTGCCATAGCGTGATTCCGACTCATCGCCGGCCCTGGAGGACAGAGAAGAACTGCCCTTGTGGGTCTCTGAGACTTTCCATCTTTATGAGAGAAAAAAGCCTCATCTTTCTCCCACAGAGGAGCTGGCGGCTTTGAACTGTGGACCCTGCGGCGAGCAGCTTCACCATGGCAGCAGCAGTATGAGCTTTACAGACTGGGAAACCCCGTACACAGTCTCTCTCTGATTCGGGATTGACTCGGTGGGAGTGGGAGCAGACGTTTTGGAACGTTCAAAGCCGGGGAAGCACAGCCCCACTCAACACGCACAGGCTGCCTGGATTTGGAGCCGTGTCCCTGGCAGCCTGGTCTTTCTCTGTCAGGCCTCTTAGCTGTGATGTCCCTGGAAGGTGTGCACAGGGTGTGAAGCACGTGTCAGCGGCCCAGGGCAGGAGGGAGGAGCTAAACACCCCAAACAGGTCTTGGGCGGAGTCGCGACTTCCCTGGGTTGTACAAGAATTTCTGAGAGCTGGGGGAGCCGGCCTCCTGGTGGACACTGTTTTGAGATGCAGGCTCCTCAGAGGGCAGCTAGTTGCCAAGGAAGCTGTGGCTCCCAGGGAAGAAAGGAGGGGAGGGGTGTGTGTGTGTGTGTGTGTGCGTGTGTGTGTACACACGCGGGGTGCATGCACCCCTTTTGGAAGGTCCCTGGTAGCCCACCTAAACTTCAAAGCACAGTCTTGATTGCTTCTCAATCTTGTGCATTCTGCTTTGCGGTCTCTTCGACCTTTGAAAGTGCCTCTCTGCTAGGACTCAGGCTGCCAGATGCCTTACAGGAGGTGCTTTTCTGGGCAGCCGGGCAAGGAGACTGGAGGGAGAGGGGCCTCAGGGGCCGCCTCTGGGCTTGCTCTCCTCCCACTGTGTACAGGGAGCCCCTCTCCAGGGTAACCTGGGGCTGGCAGGCATTGAACAGCCACCAACCCACTGGCTGTGCTGACCATACCATTCAGACTTCCAAAGGGGGAAGGGGAGAGCCTTGGGGGCCAGGAAGCCAGGCAGCGCCCCCTCGATGGTTCCTCCAGAGCCTCCCACCCTAGAGAGGCTCCAAGGAGACAAGCTGGGGCCAGGCCAGGGGCAGGCTCTTGTGGAGAGCTCCCCTCTCTTCCTCCCTGCCCACTTGCATTTATACCCCCTTGGTGTCCCCTCTCCCAGAGCAGAGACCAGCCGGTTCCAGACAAAGCCAGGTCCACTGCAGAGCAAAGGCCTCCGAGACACCTCTCCACTGAGCTCAGGACTCCTGAGGGCTGGCTCTGAGGTCAGTGATTGGACGGGGAAGGCTTGGTGAGGAGAGGGGGTTGGAGGTGCAGATCCAGGAGTCCTGGCCAAGACACAACAAGGGCAGTGCCTCCTAGCCTGAGGTCACCCAGCAGGCCCCCGCTCCCTGGAGCCCTGTAAGAAGAAAGAAGGTTCTAGTGTGAGCTGGGGCGGGGGGCTCAGAGGGGGAAGCCTGGGTTTCCTACTTGTGTCAATAGGAACTGTCTCAGAAACCCGCAGGCGGCGCTATGAGTCAGCACGGACTCAATGGCAGTGAGGGTTTGAGTCTGAACTTACAGAGAGAAGCCCAGACAGAGCAGGGCCTGCCCAGTGTACTCCGGGCCAGCTTGTGGAAGCGGGATCGGGGAGGCATCTGGTTCCTGGCCTTGGTAGACCAGCCAGGCGACCTACCACCTGGCCGACCTACCACCAGTTCCAAGGAGGGTAACTCGATATTTTCAAGCACTTCAGAACTCCTCGCTCCCCAAGAAGCGACCCAGAGGAGAATTCACTGTAGCTGTTTGTGGCTGCTGTTGCCTTCATGTGGGGCTCATGCTGGCCCATCCTGCACCATCGTCCTCACCTGGGGATTGTGCTTGCCTGGTTTTTCTGCAGGAGGTGATGCCAGGCTCACTTCCTAGCCCGTATTCATCTGAAAGCTCTTCTAAAACCTGTTCAGCTTCATAGCCACGCGAGAGCCTCCGTTGTCTAATGAGGGGGAGCTGCAGGTGAGGGGCACTGGCCACAAGTCCAACTCAGGGTCCCGAGTCGGAGAGAATGCTACCCTTGAACCATCGTTGCTTCTTGATGCGATCACCCGTCATTAAAGCAGGGCTGCGGGCCATGGTGTTGCCTAACAAATGTCTCCAGATGCACCCAAAGGTCCCGGAATGACCTTCTACCCAACAGCATTCAGACTGCTTCTCTTTGCGGACTCTTCTTTGCTTACTCCCAGAGGAGCGGTCAGTTTTCGCCCTGTGGCCAGTGGCCCTGGGCACAGCTCCCTTTGCCCACTTGCTCAGACACAGGGGAAAACCAGTCATGTTCAGCAGCCTGTCTGGAATGTTGGCGGCAGCAACTCCATCCTGAGTTAGACTAAGCCGCCAGCTGGGACCGAGGGAGGCCGGCTGGCCCCCAACCCCACGGAGCACCAGGTGGCAGGAGAGGGAAAGGGCTCTTTTTCTTTATTAGGACCCTTTGGGATGTTCTGTTCTCGCCTGACAGAAACCAAAGATCACATCCTTGGCTTCATGAACTGGGCCTGGGGATGTGTTTTGCTTGGCCTGGGCTCAGCCGGAAATATTTAAAGAATTCATTTCAAATTGTTTTTAGGAGCAAAATTGTAGACTTGGGGAAACAAACAAATAAAACAAAACCCATTTTTTCTTCTTTTTCCTCTTCCTCCACCACTTCCTCCTTCATAAGTGTGGGACTTTAGATTGGTCACTTCTCTGGGCCTCACTGTCCTGAGCTGTAAAAATGGCCATTACACTACCTGAAAACCAAACCAAGCCAAAATCACTGCCATCGAGTCAATTCTAATCCATGGCACCTCTATTGGACGGGACAGAACGGCCCTGTGAGTTTCCCAGACTGTAACTGTTTAGGGGTGCAGAAAGCCCCATCTTTCTCCCACGGAGTCACTTGTGATTTCGAACTGCCAGCCTTGAAGATTGAAGCCCTATGTGTAACCGCTACACCACAGGGCTAGTTCAATAGTGCCCTTTGCCATCAATGCCCACCCTGTCCCCCTGTCCCGGGTCCAGCTGACCTGCCTATGAGTTTCCTATCCGTTGTTCCTGTTGCAGGAGCCATGGACATCCCCAGCGTTCCCACCTCCCCAGCCCCCAACCTCTTCGCCTTCTTCACTGCTCAGGCCACTCCGGGGACTCCAGAGGAGGAGGAGGAGGAGGCAGGCGATTTCCTCCCTGGACTTATTGCCCTGGCCTGCATCTTCCTCCTGCTGGTCTCCTGCCTGCTGTTCATGATCGTCTGCCAGCCAGCGGCACTGGACCCGAGGCGCAGGCGGTGTGAGAGCATGCCCCACGACCCGGTGAGCCCCAGCGAGCCCCAGCTCCGCCTCTGGAAGCGCCTGGGCTCCCTGCGCCTCTCCAGGCACAGCTTCCGCAGGGGCCGGCCGGCCGCCCCGAGACGCCCTCTGCCGGGCCGCGCGGGGGACAGCAGCGGCGACTACATGGAGTCCACGCTGATGTGAGGGGCATGCCCCGCCCCGCCATGGGCCCAGGCAGAGGCGCACGTATAGAAACCAGTGCCTTTGGCAAACACTGACATGGCGCCCCGTCTTTCAGAGAACGTTGCTTAATATCCGCTCAGAAATAGAAGTCACCCACGTCAACCTTTTGCGAAATGACAACGCCATTGCGAGATGGCACGGCATGAAAAGGACCGCTGTCACCGCTGAACACTGGTCTGCGATGTTCTCAGGAGCTCTCCTCTTTCGACACTCGGCTGAGCAGACCACACAGGCAGCCGGGACCCAGGGAGACGCTCAAATGCGGAAGCAGTCGTTTAAACTTGCTGTACGCAGCAGTCTCTCACAGCTGGTGACGGTGGATGGCCATGGTCAACAGGCCCTGCTCAGTAGTGCCCGCCCCCCTTTGGTGGTGCCCAAGGCCTGCCTCTGCCATACCTGAGCTAAGCCTCTGGGCCCAGGATCCTGCTCTTTCCAGAGATGGTTCTCAGCAGACCCTTCAGCTGCATCCTGCTAAAAGACCCCTGGCCCAAGGGCTGAGTACCTAGAGCCACCTGGGAACTTGGCCTAAAGCGCCAGGGTGCAACCTGGGGCTCCCCAGGGCCCTTTCTGGCACCAGCCAGGTGGTCTCCCCCCGATCCCCCTCACCTCCCGGACCTGGACGCAGCATTCCTGTTGGCCTGCCTTCCTAGACCAAGGCACAGTTCCAGTTCTCATGTGAGCTATCACATGGCTGATGGCTCCCTCTGGCCTTGTGACAAGGTACCGCCTGCCACCTGTGCCAACCCAGTGCTCAAGACAAAGGGAGCCCAGGGACTCTTCTCCGTGGACACCTGGGCCCGGTGGTGGTGGTTGGCACCCTAAATGGATCTGAGAAACCCAGGCCCCTGCGACTCCAGGGTGCACAGTCCCAGTTCTCCCTGACAGCCGGCTTACAGGAAACCCCGGGCAGGGATAAGGGCTCTTGGGTCACCTCTCTAAGCTTCTACTCCAGAGAGGGGCCTGCTCCCTCTTGGGCACAGTGGCACTAATGGCTGTAAAAATGGGACACTATGGGCCTTGCTCTGACCTTGCTGGGGGAGGACACATGTGTCAACCATCTTTAGCATCTAGGCTGGGCCCAGGGGGGCAAGGACCCTAAAGGAGATCTGACTGAAGGCTGGGCAGATGCTTTGAGCCTGTCTCGACTGCCCTGCCCCAACACATGACTCCCCATCCAACGCCCCACATGCTTGCCTGCCCTGGATACTTTCTCGACGGCCAACATCCATTCTGATCTTCGGGGTGGGGTCTCGGGGGCTGGGAAGGAAGGCTTCTCTCAGGTCATGTGGTCCCATCAGCCCACTGCCATCCCCAGCTCTTAGGGCCAGTCTCGCATCTTTGCCAAACTCCGCGAGGTCCTGCTAGGCTGCCCTTACCCCCAGCTCTCCTCTGACCTCATCCCCTCCTAGGCACCACGCTTCTCTCCTACCTAAACCCTCCCACCCTCTGTCCCCTCCCCTCCTTCTCCAGCTCCCTGCTCCCACGGGAGACCTCCTTCTGGTCCCACAGGGCTCAGCATAAGTGCCACTGCCTCCGTGAAGTCTCCCTGGACCTCACCTGCCCCCCCTGCTCTGCTCCCCTGAAGGCTGCCGGCCACTCAGTGGGAGGAAGATGATGTAGTCTGCTCCCACACGGCTTTATAGCCAGGGGACCCAGGTGACAGGGGACACGGATTTATAGCCAGGGGACCCAGGTGACAGGGGACACGGATTTATAGCCAGGGGACCCAGGTGGCAGGTCCTCTCAGACCACTCACTGGAAGCCTGTTTCCTCTGGGAGCGGACGTTCAGAGCTTGGACCTCCGAGTGAAGTGGGCCCCCTGAGAGGAGGCCCCTCAGCTCAGATGGCCCCAAAGCTCCTTGGGCAGAAGTGGGCTTCTCTCATCTCTCATCCTGGGGATTTCTGGGAAGCCTTTGCCCAGGCCAGTCCCTGGAGTTCCCTCAGGTGCCAGGCCTGCTCAGGCCAAGCTGGAGGTGGCTGGGCCCCAGGGGGAGAGGGGCAAGCAGGAGGCTCCCACAGCACCTAAGCTATCAAATTGCCATCTTGGCAGCAGTATCAGGTGGCCCATTTCAACCTGCCCGTGTCAGGGCCAGCCTGGAAGAGGCTGCCCCACCCAGAGGCCAGGGCTCGGGCTGTGTCAGATACTGACAGCTGGAGAGGAGAGCACACTGAGGAGAACATGCTGTAGCAGGGAAGTGGGAGGGTCCAGCCCTCCAGGTCTGGTCCATGGGTCTGGCCCCCACCAGGTATGCACCGTGTTCCTGCGGTGACTCCACCGAGACCCTACCACGATGGGCTTTCAGAACCCCCAACCTCTGCTCCCAGGACCAGGGCAAAACAGTTGGGCTGCATCCCAAGTCTGAAGTTGGCTGGTCCCACTGTGCTAGGGTCTGTAGTGCAGGCAGCCAGGTCTTCTCAAAGTGAGCTCGGCGTGCTCCTCCCTGGTCCCAGGCCTTCCCCAGACACAGCCAGAGCTCCGTAGCCCGGCGCTCAGGACGCTCCAAGATGGGCAGGGGCTGTTTCCCTCCAGCTGGTGCGGGCCGCTGGAGCCCACAGCTCAGGCACTGGGAGCGAGGCAGACCTGGTCTGGGCCCTCACTTGGAGTCTCTGGCTCCATCGTATGTGGAGTCTGAGGCCTCTGTTTACGGAGTGCCCCAGCCTGGATGTGTCCCCATCCTCAAAGCCATGGTGGAGGAAGTCCTGGTGGGACTCGGCTTCCTTGGAAGCCCTGGGAGATTTCTCTCCCAGCAGGCTCTGCTGGAGAGGTCCAGTGCTTCCCTTCCCAATCAGTCGGAGGTCAGAAGAAGTCCAGCTTTGCTAGAAGCCAGCCAACAGGACCCCAGGGGTGTCACCAGGATCTGAATCCCGCCCCACAAGAAACAGGCGGAGTTGGGGTAGCCCTGTTACTCGTGCAAGGAGGCTGTCTAAGTTGTGTGTAAGTAGAAGCCCTTTCTGGGGTTTAGAGAGTGGGCGGTCCCCTCCCAGAGGTCTGCGTCCACCTCTGGTCCAGCTTGTGAATCTCCCCTGGAGTCTGTCCCCGCATGGCCTCCCTGAGACACACAGACTGAATTGAGGCTACAGGAACACCTCGCCCCGCTGCACCTTCCTGAACCAGTGGGCCTGCCAGGCACCAGCGGCTGCTTCCTGCAGGTAGGGTAGGGGCAAAGGCTGCCCTGAAGGTTGAGGAAGGAATGGGGAGGGGGGCTTTCAGTGGTTTGGTACCACTCCCTCTAAACCCCTGCACCGGGCTCGGCAAACCTCTTGGTCCTAGGACACTTGCCAACCAGCTGGGGGAGGCAGGTGCCGGCTCTGGGGAGTGGCGCACACCCAGCTGAGGCCCAGAGGGATGGAGCTTTAGCCCTTCCCGCTTCTGGATGGCAGCCGCAGCCGTGCCAGGCTCTGGCCCTGTGCTCTGCCTGTGTCTGGGCACTGGCACCCACTCCCAGCCCCTCTCCTGCCCCCTTCCCGGGCACATGCCCAGCCTCCCACTCTCCTGCCCCGTGCCCCGCCCTGGACAGGCCTGGATTTGCTGGGTGAACAGAGCCATTCATTGCTGGCCTCCCCTCTCA
>NW_022103968.1:63800696-63813209 GCF_000313985.2 Echinops telfairi | reverse complement strand
CCGACCCTTGGCCTGCTGCTCTGCTCTTCAGGCAAAGCAGCTCCTGCTTCCTGGGCCTGTTTACTTCCCAGAGGGGAGCCCCGCCCAGTCCCATGAAAGGCCCTCTGTTCTGACCTCCTGGGCCCTGGCTCCATCTCCCTGGCTCCCTTCCCTGGAAATGTCACATCTCCATCCCTGCCACCGCCCTGCCCCTAGGGCCTGGTGGGGTGGGGTGGGTGGGAGGGGAGGCTAAGCCTTCCTGCTTGCTTGGGGGAGCCACACATGAATGCCCAACATCCCCTGGAGGATGGGGTTGGATCCCCGCTTCCTGCCATGCTGGGGAGTCCTCAGCCTGCCAGGATGTGGTGAGCATGTGTCCTCCCTGTCCGGGGCCACCTGCCTGCACGATGCTGTGGCCCTCAGGGATGTCCTCCGGGACGCTGGCCTCGTAGCTGCTCTGCAGAAAGATGGGCCTGTTGTCGTTGACGTCAAGGACAGTGACGAACACGGTGGCTGTGCCGGTGCGCCGTTTGCCAACCGGGCCATTGTCTGTGGAGGGTAAATGGGGGTGGGGGTGGGAGTGTGTTAGCGCTGTCTGTAGGGCTCAGTCGGAGGGAGCCCCTCCTAGGCGCTGCCCTGCTTAGATTAGGGGCAGCAACACAACCGTCCAGGACCTGGATGGTTCCATGTGCCTGCCGGGCCCTGTTCTGACTTCGACGTCTCTACTGTGCCCTGTGTTGTGGGTGCGTTCACCAGCCCTGTTTCTCAGAGGAGGACACCGAGGCACAGTCCTGGGCGGCATGACAGCCCCCTGGAGCCGGAGAACGTGATTCCATTTGAAAAAAAGGGTCTTTGCGGATGTGAGTGAGGTGAGGGTCTTGCCGTGAGATCATTGTGGACCGGCCGGCCAGACCCTACATCAAGTGTAAGAGAAAAGCCCAGTGAGGAGTGAAAAGGGGAGGAGAGGCCCAGGGCAGGCCAAGGCAGAGCTGGGGTGCTGCTGCCATCAGCCAAGGGCACCAGACACTGGAGAAGCAAAGACGGATTCTCCCAGACTCCGTGGCCCTGTTGACCCCTGTTCAAACTCCTGGCCTCCAGGTCTAAGAGAGAGTGCAGGCTATACTTCGAAGGTGCCCAGAGGGTGGTCATTTGTTCCGGCAGCCCCGAGAAACGAACATAGGTGTCAGGGCTGGGTGGGTAAGGCTGTGGGGGGCCCCCTGGGAGTGCCTCCTGTGTGTCAGGGGCCCTGTCCTCTTCCTGGCAGCTGTGGGCCCGGGAGCACCGGGTCTCGGATAGAGTGATGGAACATTGGAATTCAAATAAAAGCTCCAGAGTCTTCAAAGTTCTCAATGGATTGGAATCACTGCAAAGGGTGGAGGCCAGCAGAAGGGCTGCTGGTGGATCTGGTGACTGGCCCCTGCCTCCGCCTCATGGGCCCTGCTGGACTTGAGGGAGTCTCCGGGCAGGGAGGGAGGGGAGACAAGAGCTGCATCTCCGGGCAGCAGGAGGACGGGGTTGGGCTTGGTGGTCCCTGCTTCTTTCCCAGGGCAGCTGGCCACATGTCAGGTGTGTTCCCCTCCCCAAGGGTAGGTCCTCTCGCCCTCCAGGACCACCGTCCTTAGGAGAAGACAGACTCTTCCCATAGCCTTGCTAGTCTGCCCCAGCTGGGGACAGGGTGAGCTCGGAGGCCCCACTGACGGCTGAGACTAAGTCCTCTCCACCTGCTAGTCCAAGCCTAAAGCAGAGGCTGGGCTCTGGGGAGGGGCAGGTGGCTGCAGGATGGAGAAGCGCAGGCAGGTGAGGAGGCCAGGGGGCTGGCGAGAGGGAGGCCAGGGCGCCTTCTCAGCAGGGGATGCCTCTTTGGGGCCCACCACAACCCCTGAAGGATGCAGGCCTCGCCACACCCCTCCCTTGCCCACTCCCCAAGCTCTCAAGGGCTCCCTGCTGCCCAGAAACCAAAGACCACTGTTCCAGCCCAGCATTCAGAATGACACAGTGTGGCTCCACCTGGCCACCCCCTCCCAGTGTGCACCACCTGAGAGCCAGCCACTGCCCATGCACACACTGCCTGCCCCTTCGCCTGCAGGTGAGGCCCCCCCACACCTCCCCACTGTGTTTTATTTTGGCCAAGAGTGGGTTGGCCTTCAAGGTCCCTGTTTGGGCCACTCGGCGCCATCCCACTGGGAGCACACTCCCTTATCCAGGTGCGGTGGGCCTGACTGCCCCCCGATCTGCAGGGCTGGGCAGGTGACTCAGCTTAGTTAACAGCATGTCTCCCAGCCAGTGAGAGGGAGGAGCTGAAGGAGGGGCACCAGGACTGACTGCAGCGAAGGACCACTCATCAGAGGGCTGGGAAAGGGAGGCTGGAGGTGGGGGCTGGCCCCACCAGGTACATGGGAGGATGCAGTTCACATGCAGGGCACGGAGCTGCACAAGAGATGGGAACCCCGTGGCCACCACCTGGCTGGGTACCTGTCGCACCTGGCTGGGTCTTGTGAGCTAGTATTACCGGAGCTAGTTTACTTAGGGTGACTCTTTTTATTTGCAACCTGAAGGCCCTGATCCCAGGGGTCTCTTTTAGGCAGCCTTCCTTGGCGGCCCCTCCTCCACATCCCCACCACTCTTGTGTCCTTCTGCTTTCTTAGGCAGTGACTTGGCTACACGCTGGCCTCCCCTTTGGCTCCATACAGCTCCCACCTCCCCATCTCATTGCCTCAAGGAGCCGCGTGTCTGAGGCCCAACCCCGATGTTGCTGAGCCCTGGCCGGCTGACAGGGGGCAGGGTTCTGCCATAGGCTCCAGGACCCCAGACAACCTGGGTGGCGGGAGCTGGGCGGGCAGAAGCGTACCTATAGCCTCTAGGATGAGCGTGTATGCAGCTGTGGTCTCTCGGTCCAGGCTCACCACTGTCCTCACGACAGCATCCCGGTAGCCAACACTGAACTTCCCATCCACGTTTCCGCCTGCGGGCCAGAGAGAAGGGAGTTTCAGGGGCCACCAAACTCTGCTCTGGGCTCCACGGCCCACCACCCTGCCTGGCCCCGGAGCTCTGGAGGGGGCACTTGTAAAGGTGCTGGCCCTTTGCTGGTCTGAGGTCAGGCTGCTGGAGGCCTGAAATGCTAACAGGGTGATTATTATTAGGATAGCACGTGCCTATTTCACTAGATCATGTGGGCTGTTCATTCAATGGTCACAGCAACCTAAGAGGTTTGTACTGTCACCCTTTCTACTCCACTCTCCAAAGTCATTGCGCTCTGAGCGGCTCCCGACTCCAAGAGAGCCTATGGACCCTATAGGACTGTGAGGAACTGCCACTGTGGGTGTCTGAGTCTGTCTACCTTTACAGGAGTAGAAAGTCCCGTCTGTCTCCCACAGAGCAGCTGGTGGGTTTGATCTGCTGATCTGGTGGTTATCAGTTTAGCCCACGACCCACTACATAACCAGGGAAAGCAAGCCGTGGAAGGAGGCACGTACAGCTGCTGCGCCGGGCAGCTGACTCACAGGTTGCAGGGCTGGGTGCACCCCAGGGCCCTTGAAAGAAAAGGCTGCAGACCTATTTCTGAGAACTCAGCCCTGGGAAGCCAGCGGAACGCAGCTCTAGCCCGACACACAGGAGGGCCCCACGGGCGAGAGGTCCGAGGCCCCGTTCACCGCCTGTGCTGCAGAACTGCGTGGACAGTTCACCTGGGCTTTCATCGGGGACTAAGGATTTGGGGGCCAGCAGAAGAGCAAGAGTCTGTCTCTGGGACTGGGGAGGGAGAGGGGCTGAGGACCACGGCTCTCTGGATTGGTAAGGGCTCAGGTTTCCCAAGCAGCAGGGCAGGTGAGACGTGTATGCGGTGAGCTTGGCTCCGGGTCAGCACTGTTCCCTGTAGGATCTACCCTCTGAGAACCCCGAGGCTGGGAGGGTCCTGAGAGGGTCTGCAGGAGCCCACCACTGCCAGGAAGCCATCCAGCCGAGCACTGCCATGTCCTTAGCTGGGAGAGAGGCCCAAACCACCAGGGTCTGTGCAAACCCTGTACCTCACAGAGATTCTGTGCAGGGTTTCCCCGAGAGCCTCATAGTTCTCCCTTGGAGCGGAGGGTGGGTTTGAACCACTGACCTTTCCATTAGTAGCCCAACACCTAATCCACAGAAGCACCAGGGTCCCCTCCCAGTGCCTGAATCAGTTTCCAGATGTGGGCGGAAGAGGAGGCAGGGCAGATCACGCTGGAGGCTGGACCATGAGGCTCCTTGTCACGCATGAAATCTTTGCTAGAATCTGAGCCTTGAGCATTAGGGAGGGCCAAGGAGATGGCCTGAGGGGGCTGTGTCCCTCTGGCAGGGAGGCAGGGAGGGGAAGACTCTGGAATGGAGGTGCTAAAGGCAGGCTGCTGACGGGCTGTGAGCCTGGCATTCTTTGCCCGCCCCCCCCCCCCAGAGAGACGCCGAGTGTGTGCACTGCATATATGTAAGCAGTCCCAGCTCACTTGTAGAGGGGAGGGAACAGGTCACGTGACCAAGGAGGGCTGAGCAATGTGGACGAACCCCGCTCACTCCACGTGCCCGGGAACTTTCGGGTCTGACAGGGATGAAAACTGGGATGGGGCGCAGGTGCAACCAGCGTGTCATCTCCTACCCCGCTTCATCTAGGCAGACATCACTAATCAATCAGGGCTGGCTCACCCCCATTCAGACAGCGCTAGAGTGGCGAGTTACTTAGTGCTTTTCAGTGAAAGTTTCTTTCTGGAGTGGTTTTGTGAAGCCAAAACCACCTGGCTCAGAGCAGAAGCAAATCCCCCTCCATCAGCCAGAGGCTCCCTGAGAAGGAGGGGGCCTGGTCCCCCAGCCACTGCTCTGGTGCTCTGCGTTGGGTGACATGGGCCTCACTCCTTCCCAGGAGCCTCTGGGTCCTGCTCCCTCTGAACTTTACCTGGCCAAGCCCGCCCCACCACCTGCAGGTCCAGGGCCCCCGGGCAGCCACGAGGCCAGGCCCCAGGGAGCCCGTTGCCACGCGCCAGGGGTAAGCCAAGAGCAAGTGCTCAGGCGGCATCCGTAGCAGGGAGCAGCATCCTTCCCAGCCTCGGTGGGCTGCACCCCAGCCTGGTTCGGCATCTGGAAGGGGAGCGGGGGCGGGGCTGAGAGGGGCGAGGGCAGACCTGTGATGAAGTAGCTGAGCTCGGCGTTGAGGCCCACGTCGTTGTCCGTGCAGTTCAGCCAGACCACGCGGAAGTCCCGGGGCACGTCCTCAGACACGGAGACGTTGTACATGGCCGGGGAGAAGGTGGGCGTCTCGTCATTCACGTCCAGCACTGTGGACACAGAGGGCGCTGGTGGAGCCAGGGCTGGCGTCTGCTCTGGATGACCCACCTCCAAAGGTCAAGTAGGAATGTGGATCCCAAGGGAGCCACAGCCTCCAAGGAGGCACTGGGTCAGCACCCCCTAGTCACGAACGGAGGTCCCTTGTGCCTTCTGGGGCCAGGCCAGAGCTGGCCAGGGTGCTACATTCCCTCTCCTCTGCCCTGCTTCCTGATGGCTCGCTGCTGCCTGCGCTGCCAAGCGAGATGGACCATCCCAGAGCCTGTCTCCGAATGAGCCTCACAAGGACAAGGACCACGACGATGACATTGACCATTTAGGACAGAGCAGTTCAGGGGCATGTGCAGTTCTCACACTGTGAACCCCATACCAAGCCCACTGCCATTGCAGGATTCTGACGCAGAGGGTCCCCAGCTGCCAGGCTTTCTAGGTGCAGATGGCCTCCCCTCTGCAGACCTTGCGTGGCCTAGAGACCACAGACATCCGACAGAGGGGATGGGAGCTCCGAGCAATAGAGTGACTTGGTGACTTGGCCGAAGCAGCAGAGGAGCAGGGCTGTGGTCCTGAGCAGGCGTGCCCCTGTTCCAGGTAGAGTCCCAGGAGGGGTCTGCGGGCCAGGCCCCTGTCTTTGAGGCTGGGGGTGGGGGGGGACCCCGTGACCTGATAGCAAAGTGCCGTCTCCTTTGGCAACTCCGTGATATTCATGTCTCGCCAGGAGATGGGATGAGGCCATTTGGTGAGGTGGCTTGTGTGGAGCCCTTGGGACCAAGTACCCTGTAGATGTCCTGGTCCTCCCTCCCTGGTGAAGAGGGGGTGTGGGGGGAGGTCAGATGCACAGGCATTCTCCCGCCCCCCCTGAGGGTGATCAGTTGCCAGACTGCACTGGGCCTGCTCCCTGCTGTTGGGGACAATGGACAGGCTCCTGTAGGTGGAGTTTTCACCCTACTGATAATGGTTCCTATGGAGACCCAGAGACCACCCCCTCATTGCTATGTAACCTATAGTGCAACTCCTCCCTGTGATGTATGTCTCTACCTGTAATTAGTAGGCTGGCATGCCCCCAAAAGGTATATAGGCGTGGGTCAGCAATATAGAGTTCTCTGATCTCTCTGACCCATCTCTCTGACCTCTCTCTCTGACTCCCCTCTCTTCCCCCGCTCTCTTGTTCCCTTGCCCTCCTTCCCTTCCCCCTCTCTCCACGTGGACCACCAAGCCAGGCTGAGGTGAGCAGTGCTACCATGTAAGGTGTCTAACTGTATTATTGTATCTCTCATGCTCCTGATGACTTTAATATAATGCTTATATATCTCAACCGTACAATTGTGCTTACTGAACCTGTGGGTAGTATTATGAGTAGTAGTAGCGGGTTGGGGCTGGCCCCTCACCCCTACCCATCGCCAATTAATTTAATATTACAAATGGCGCCCATCGCGTGGCAATGAGTTATATCCCATGTAACAATTGTACGGCCTCACCGGAATGCAGACGGAATTGGAAAATTGTGTGAAGTGAGGATCCGGTGTAGGGATTTGCAGATAAGTAGTAGAAATAGTGAATGAGTATTTTATAGAGAACAATGGGGCAAGGTAAAGTAAACCTGAAACTTATGGTACTAAGCTCATTTTCTTACTGAAAAGACAGGGTGTAAAAGTAATGAAGAAAAAGATGCAATGTTTTCTAAAAGTAGTAAAAAGGTATAATCCATGGTTCCCGGGGGAAGGAACTTTTGATATAGAGACCTGGGAGAAGGTCATTGTTAACTTAAAGGAAGCACACACAGATGGGGAGAGTATCCCCGTAGAGACATGATCTCTGTGGGTTCAAGTTAAGATGGTTTTAAAACTTTTGCAGGAGGAAGAGAGTGAGGATTATCAGTCTAGTGAGAAGTCTTGTGTGAGCCATCCAAATCTAGAAAAGCAAGCTAAAGTGTCTATGAATGAGCATGAATTACGCAATAAAATTTTAGGAGAAACTGAAAAGGCAGGGATTGATTTATTTTCTAGGCCTCTGATTCTAAAATAAACCTCACGGCCAAAGCCTATATGTCCTCGGGGGACTGCAGCCTCCAAAGGGTTAAAGGTGATAAAGTACGTGAGGCAGTGAATTCCAACACCCAAAGCGAGGCTATTAAGCAACCCCAGGAAGCTCCCTTGCTTTCAAATGTAGGGAAAGCAGAGAAACAGAACCAGCAGAGTAGTGAGGAATGTCTAAGATACCCAAGCTTAAATCGGGTGAGAAGCAGTCAGAATGGGTCTCAGGCAGATGAGAAGATTTTAGGCAGAACTGAAAAAACTAAAACTGAGTCAGATGGGGACATAGTGAAATCATCTGCTCCCCTGCTGGAATTTAGTGGAAGAAAGACCAGAGATTGTAAAACAATCAAGCAAGCCAGTGCTGGAGGTGGAGAGATTAGCTCCAAAGAAATGCAAACTAGGGGGGCTGACACAGAAGTAGCAGTCAGGGAAGTGCAACTTGGAAATATACAGGTTAAAAAGAGCAGCTCAGAGAACAGAAGCAAAGAGACGTATAGAAAAGCATCTTTACTTTCGAGAGTAGAAAGAGGGATTGCAGAAGAAGGAGATTTAGAATTTAGAATGTCTCATCCTGTTAGAGTTGTTAGTGGACAGCCTTATGGGAAACATCCACAAGGAATTCACAGTGCCTTTTCATTTAAGCTGCTAAAAGATCTCAAGCAAGCAGTCAATGAGTATGTCCCAGACTCACATTTTGTAATTAGCATGATAAAGGCTCTGGCAGGGTCCGAGAGCTGGACCCCTACAGACTGGAGAGGTTTAACGAAAATATGTCTTTCCTCTTCAGAATATTTGCAATATCTCATGCTGTGGAAGGAAGCAGTTCTGGTACTAGCATTCAGGAATGCTGAGGATGGGATAGCTATAGGAATTCATCAATTGCTAGGGGATGAGAAGTATATCACAGTTGAGTCTCAACTACAGTTTACTGAACAGACAATAGGACAGATACGTGAAGTTGGCATAAGGGCCGAGTTACATGGCTATAAGACAGCGGAATGATGAGCCTTATGCTGACTTTGTGTCCTGACTGGAAGATGCTATTTCCAAGTGTGTAAAGAATGTCCAGGCAATAAGAGACCTAGTGCATAAGCTATCTTATGATTTCTCTAATACACAGTGTAAAAATGCCTTGTGGCCCTACAGGGAAAAGGGCACCCTGCTAGATTATCTCAGGATATGCAGGAATGTAGAGACAGATGAATACAAAGCCGACCTCACGGCAGCTGCACTGGAAAATTATATCAGACCTAGAAAAAAGTGCTTCAGTTGTGGAAAGACCAGTCATCTTCAAAGAGAGTGTAAGAAAAGCAAACTGCGGCCT
The DNA here is from genome assembly GCF_000313985.2 of Echinops telfairi. Classification (NCBI taxonomy): domain Eukaryota; kingdom Metazoa; phylum Chordata; class Mammalia; order Afrosoricida; family Tenrecidae; genus Echinops; species Echinops telfairi. Next base: position 63,804,575 of record NW_022103968.1, on the reverse strand, counting down.
GAGCCAGAGCATGGGCCAGGGCCACCTAATTCGGGTGTAAAAGAACCTGATCTTTGCCCACGCTGTAGAAAGGGAACTCATTGGGCGAGTCAATGTCGTTCTAAATTCAACAATAAAGAACTGCCATTAGCAAAGAGTTCCCTGCGGGAAAATAAAGGAAGGAGCTTGATACAGGCCCTGCCTAGCAGAGCAAGCGAGGCTAGCAGAGCATGTGAGGCAAGGTGTCTGCCTGCCAGAGCAAAGATCTTAGAGAGAAACTGCAGGCATCAGCCAGTCTCACAGCAGGAGACCAGACCTAGCCAAACTTGCAGGACCCCAGCCTCTGTTATCGCTGCAGTTGGTTTTACTAACCAAAAGAAGGCTCAGAAGCCCTCACAGCAGCCTGTTAATTCTAAAACGCAGGAGCCTCTTATTAAAAGAGTAATAGAGTTTTTGTCAGGAAGATTTAACCTAAATAGCCAAGGAATTAAAATTGATACTAGAGTTGATCAGAGTTGCAAGGAAAAGCCTAAAGCTGTGATTAAATCAGAAATTATTAAGAGCGGTAATTGGGGTCCGCTACTTAAAAGAACTCTAGGATGTTTATTAGGAAAGTCCAACATAAATTCTCATGGTGTTGGTGGAATTAGTGACCAGGGTTATGAAGAAATTAAGGCAATAATAAATTCTAATATACCATGGTTTATAAAGGAAGATCGCTTAAGCCAATTTTTGCTTCCCTGCATCTGTAGAAACGTAAGCCTATCTGGAAAGAGTACTTAAGTCTGACCACCCTTTAAATGAAGGGGTCTTTTGGAAACAACAGTGCCCCCACATGGAGTTAGAAATGGAAGGGAAAAGGTTTTTAAGCTCTAGATATGGGGACATTTCCTTAGGGCATTCAGGTGGGCCTAAGACCCTCCTATTAATTTCCCCTAAAGCCAGTATGGAGGGAATGAGTGAAGTTAACCAAGAGAGACTATTGCAAGATTGTAAAATCATACAGTGTAAGAATCCTGAAGGGCAAAGCGGCTTAATTGAGCCTGTAACCATACTGGTAAACTTGGAGAAAAAATGTCTGTTTGGTAAGTCACTTCAAGAACAGCTGAACAAATTTATTAAGAAATTTTTCAGTCATTCAAAGTATTTTAAGAAGTTCTCACAAGGTATCTCTCTTAATTCTCTGAGAAATGGCAGCCAGTATTTGCATAACAATGGAGGCTCCGTAACTAGTCTTTATACTGGGTCAAAGCCTAGCAAGTTAGCTGAGTTTGCTAGCAGTGCTTTGAAATCTAAATTGTTAAAACAGAAGGGGGAGAAGAGGAATCTTATGTATGACGAATTTCATTTGGTCAATTTAACCAAAACATTTCTCTCCTTACTAAAAGCTTGTAAAAAAAATTAGGACAGATAAACACATTTTCAATTCTACAGAGAAACCTGATCCTAAGAAATCCCAAGATGATGGAAATCGTGTTTGGGATCCAGGTCCATTTACCTGGAGAAAGGGCTATGCATTTATATTTTTGCAGAATAAAGCTGATGGACTCCCTTTAGAAGGACGCAACCACGTTTGGAGAAAGATGGACAAGGAAGAGATGGAGAAGCCACCCAATCTTAACCATAATTCCTTTTGCAGGTTAATGACACCCCGAAGAGAGGGGCTATTTGTTTATATTTTCACAGGCAAAGGAGATAGGTGGATTTCTCTTCAGCCAGCAAGGCCCATAAGAAAGGAGGGATGCTGATGCTGTGACGTGACCCCGTCCTGTTATTGAAGTTACCCAAAACGTCAAGAAGACCTCGCAGATGCCTGAGAATGGCGATCGCTGTCAGCTGAGATATTTCTTCCATTGCGGATGACCTCTAAGAGACACTCTGGGACTCTATGATAACTGAACATTTTATACAATAATGACTGGACTACCACTACAGATTGTTGTGTTGCTGAAAGATCAAGATTTTGGACTTGTTAATTAATGCTATAATGTGATTGGAATGTAACTGATTTCTGTGTAACTCCTTACCTATATAATGTAACGTTGCATGATTGGGATTTGATTAGGAAACATTTGCAAGGGTTTAAGGGAAATGTTTCATTAGAAGTTGATCAGCTTAAGAAGGATATTTTCTATACATTCAAAGACAAGCTGGAGGCATCTCCTGGCTCTGATGTGATAAAGCAACTGGTGGATGGCATGGAAGGATTAGATCCTCATGCTTGGGCTCAAAGTATCTCACATAGTTTAAGTGCTAGTCTGACTGTTGTTTATCATCATAATTTTGATGCTCGCAGTCTCATGTTGCTTCTATAGGAAGCTAAGAGATATGAAGAGAGATCATGTTGCCTCCGTGACACTATTAAATCTTAAATGTAATGCAGAAAGGGGAAACGTGGGATACTAGCACTAAAGGAAATAAAACTGGGACTTAATCCCTGACGTGTACCGAGGGAATCTGGAAATCCAGTGTTCCATGGAAAGGAAAGCCACCACTCTGGAGGTTAGAGATGGAGTCCAAGTATATTTTCCTGCGGTAATCTAATTTTTTCCACAGTTTCTCCCTCTTATACTGTGCTGCCTTAAAATGAGCACATGGTTGATTCATTCTCCCTATAGAAGCAGACATTCCTATTTGGCTCCATTTCTTCCCGCCCTGGTATCCAATCTCTCATACCTTCCTCCAATAGAATATGGGCATAAGGGGACTTTGACCCCAATGCCTGGATTCAAAATGTTTTGCTATAAGCCTGCATTTTTGTCTAAATTAATTGAATCATGAAGTTTTGCCTTGACAGCCTTTAATGTATAGAAAACCAGGCTGCCTATGCAGCTTTTGAATTTTATATATAAAACAAAAGGGGGACTTGTGGGGGGAGGTCAGATGCACAGGCATTCCCCCCACTGAGGGTGGTCAGTTGCCAGACTGCACTGGGCCTGCTCCCTGCTGTTGGGGACAATGGACAGGCTCCTGTAGGTGGAGTTTTCACCCTACTGATATTGGTTCCTATGGAGACCCAGAGACCATCCCCCTAGACCACTCCCTCATTTCTGTGTAACCTATAGTGCAGCCCCTCCCTGTGATGTATGTCTCTACCTGTAATTAGTGGGCTGGCATGCCCCCAAAAGGTATATAGGCGTGGGTCAGCAATATAGAGCCCTCTGATCTCTCTGACCCATCTCTCTGACCTCTCTCTCTGGCTCCCTTCTCTTCCCCCTCTCCCTTGTTCCCTTCCCCTCCTTCCCTTCCCCCTCTCTCCACGTGGACCACCAAGCCAGGCTGAGGTGAGCAATGCTACCATGTAAGGTGTCTAACTGCATTATTGCATCTCTCATGCTCCCGATGACTTTAATATAATGCTTATATATCTGAACCGTACAATTGTGCTTACTGAACCCGTGGGTAGTATTATGAGTAGTAGTAGCGGGTGGGGGCAGGCACCTAACCCCCCACCCCCCTTCACAATTTAACTTAATACTACAAGGGGGGCTCTCAGCTGGTCCCAGACCACCAGGAGAGGAAACATAGGTCTCTCTCGTCCTCGCCTCCATGGGTCTCTACTCTGAGGGACACGGAGCTTGTATCTGTGCTGGGGCGACTCCCGCCCTCTGGTTTGGGGCGGGGCTGACCTGGGAACAAGCCGCAGCTTCCCTGTGGAAGAGCCTTAGTCCTGCTCTGCAGCCTCAGCTCCACCAGTGCGCCAGGGGGGTCTCAAGAGTTAAAGACACTCCCTGGGGTGGCGAGAAAGACTGCCCCTTACCTGCCCTCAACTAGTGGGGGGGGTGCTGTGGGGGTGCCCCGAGGGGGTGAGCTGCCCCAGGGTGTCTGTGCACCCTACCTGCCTCTTCCCAGGGGGAAGCTCCTCCACCCACCACCCTGTCATCACACAGCCTCCATGCA
>NW_022103968.1:63797151-63800596 GCF_000313985.2 Echinops telfairi | reverse complement strand
CCGCCAGCTCACCCCTGCTCAGGCCCCCTCTGCAGTCACTGGGGCCCAAACTCAGCTCCCAGGGAGGCCAGCAGGGGGAAGAGACCTTGGAGGGGCGGCCTCGGCCACTGCCCCTGGTCTCTGAGGGAAGAGGGGGTAGTGGGGGTGGGGGTGGAGAAGGTGCTGCTGGACTTTGGATCTGGTGGACCCAGGGACACCTCTGCTCCGCTGAATGGTCCCAGGCAGCTAGAAGGGCAACCTTCTCAGATGGTGGGCAGCGGTGGTGGGCATGGCCCCACTTCTTCTGGCTCGGACCACGAATCGTGGGCCACAGTATCCGGCAGCCTTTGTCCCACCTGGCACTGCCGCGTGGATGCTGGGCAGCGGTGGTGGGCACCCTGCAGAGGCCATGTGCTCAGTGCCCAGCAGAAGACCAGAATGTACACTCACCGTGGATGGTGAGGGTGCTGGTGGAGCTCTTGGTGGGTGTGCCTGCGTCACTGGCCACCACCCTGAGCTGGTAGCTGGCGATGCGCTCACGGTCCAGCTCAGTGGTGGTGAGCACCACGCCGCTGCTGCTGTTGATGAGGAAGTCCATGCGGGGCATGCCCACCTGCATGCGGTAGGACACCAGCCCATTGAGGCCCTCGTCCAGGTCGATGGCCACCACCTGAGGGGAGGAGGCAGAGGCAGAGTGAGAGCCAGGGGGGGCTTCAGGATGCCTACTTGGGGCCTCAGGCTGAGTCACTGCCCAGAGTGGCTCCCATATGCTCCCGGGAGGCAGGCCAGCTGAGCTGCGGGGCCTCCACTGATGGCACAGGTACACTGAGGGGGCTAGAGATGGGTGCCCCAGGGAGGGACTATTATGCACAAGAGCCTGATCTGCGTGTGCCTTTCCCCCTTCCAAACCCTGCTCTCCCTTCCAGGAAGCCCTCCCGCATGTACTCCATCCGGTTCTGGTCCTCCTGAACGTCCAGTGCCCCAGTAGCCTTTCCTCACCCCCCAGCCCTTGCCATGATGCTGGCTTGGAGCAATGGCTACAGCTTCCAGAGCCCCCTCTGATGAGCACCCATCTGCACAGAACACTCAATGTTCGGCCACCAACAGTCAAACTAAGACGGTACCAAGGATTATTATTATTTTAAAAATAATAATAAATATCTGGGAGAGGCCAATGAAAGTGAAATTGAGATCCCACCTTACACTTGACAATGAGCCAGTACCAGCACCACCACAACCAGGGGCAGTCAGAAAATAGCCAGTGCGGCACGGTGTCACCTTCACACGCTGCTGGGGAGACCCGTGCAGTCACTGTGGAGCGCGACAGGTGCCCTCAGACAAAGGACTGGAATTCCACACAAATTGTGCACCCGAAAGACGTGAGAGTCCCAGCACGGACAGGTGTACTCACACCTGTGTCCACCCCGTGTCCCCACTAGCAAGAAGAGAGAAGCGACCTAGATGGCCACCAGTGAAAGGCGGGATCCCTGTGCACGCACGGTGGGGCACCCTTCCTCTGGGTCCCTAAGAGACCGTGAGCAAGCCACAGAGCACCTCAGGGACCAGAGGGCATGGTGCCGAGTGAATCAGCCAGTCACTGAAGGACACATGTCTTCTGGGACAAGGGGGAGGGAAAAAAGCAAGATCAAGACTTTCCTAGAAGGGAAGAGGCTTTGGGGATTGTCCACGCGAGGAGAGCCAGGGAGGGCAGACAAGCAGTGGGTGGGCCTGGTGACGGGTGCTTACTACCTTGGGTGGCATGGAAGACAGGCCACAATGAAGGAGTCAGTCGGTGAACTACTGAAGGGTTTGATTAATCGTTTGATCTGAAATATGATCCTCCACTTAATTAACAATTAAAAATGTTACCTGAAGATTTCATTATTATGATTATGATTATGATTTTAAAAGCCATTTCGGGCCCTGCGTGGTGAGCCTCACTGTTCCCATTTTCACTTCCGGCCCTGATCAGAAATATCCCCACTCTGGATCCTGGTCCCCTGACAGTTGTGAGGAAGAGGCTTTAAGACATCGGAAGGAAAGGTGAAACATGAAACCGAAGACGAGAATGCTGGGTTACAAGGACTCTCAGAATTGGAAGACGGCATCAAGGCCCGGGGGTCGAGTTCACCACATGCTGTCGGGAGGGTGCCCGGCTCGGCGTGCATGCGCTCCAGGATGGGGACTCGTGCCTCCCTTCATTGGCACACCATCACTGGTCTGTCAGTTTGTCACAGTGGGGTGGCTGCGATGATGGACACTATGCCACTGGCATTGCAAAGGCCAGCAGGGCCACTCAACGTGAGCAGGTTGCAGCGGAGCTCCTAGGCCAAGAGCAGACTACTAGGACGGACTGGCTGCCCACTTTGGGAGCAGCAGCTGCTGCTAACCACAGGCATGGCTTCAAAATCTTGTCAGGCACCGACGGGCTAATGAACGGAAGCAGACCATTGTCGGAGATCGTGCTGGAGAATGGACCCCTCAGGTCAGAAGACACTCCGAGTGGGACTCAGCAGGAGCTGCGTTCTCAACGAAGAATTGACCTTGGTGGAGGTGAATGAACGAAAGCCAACAGGAGTGAAACCTTCAGGGCCTTGGTTGCCGATGGGGCACCACGCAAGGGGAGAAGAAAAAAAGCTGCATTCAACGAGTAATCAGAACATGCAAGGATGAATCTAGGAAAATTGGAAGTCATCAAAAATGAAATGCAAGGCAACAAGATGGATATACTTTTGAATATGGACTGGTATTGGCCATTTTGAATCAGAAAATCAAATGCGTTACTAAGCTGGGAACGACACAGTCAAGGTGAGTGGTGTTGCATTTGTCGGAAAAGAGACCATATCAGTATCTATTTCCAATGCAGTCAATGATGGGATTATATCTACCCTTCAAGGAAATTGAATCAATGTAGCTCAATAGTTATATTGAGTTATAGCCTAACCAAAAAAGCTAGTGATGAAGAAATTGAAGAATTCTACCAATGTCTAAAATTGATCAAACATGGAATCAAGATGCATTGGTGATTAGTGGTGATTGAAATGAAAAAATTGGAAACAAAGAGGAAAGAACAGTAGTTGGAAAATATGGTCTTGGTGATAGAAATGAAGCGGGAGATCCCATGACAGAATTTTGCAAGACCAGCAAGTTGTTCATAGCAAATACCTTTTCAAAAATACCACTGGCAAGTATACACGGTGACTTATCCCCAGGGAACACACAGAAATTGCCTCTATGTGGGAAGAGATGATGGAGATGCTTAATATTGGCAGCTAAAACCAGGCCGAGGGATAACTGTGTAACCGACCATCAATCGCTCATTTGTAAGTTCAGGTTGAAGCTGAAGAAAATTAAAACAAGTTCACGAGAGCCAAAATATGACCTTGAATCTATCCCACTGAATTCTGAGAACATTCCAAGAACGGACTTGCTGCATTCAACACTAATGAGAGGTGGGAGGACATCA
>NW_022103968.1:63782861-63796299 GCF_000313985.2 Echinops telfairi | reverse complement strand
TTTTAGGGGGTAACGTGAACGCAGTCCCCCACTACCACAAATTAGCTTCTTCACCGTCTTGTGGTGACCGGCGTCGGTTCCTCTGTGAACACAGACATGGTGGCGGGTGCTTAGTGGCGGGGGCATCCCTCACCCTGCTGTCTTGGCCTCCCTCCGAGAGCCAGGGCTGGCTGCAGACTTGCTATCCTGACTTCCCTGGCTCCCGGTTGAGGCGATTTCCCAGGGGACCGCCTGCTGTCCCCAGGATCACAGCTCCCCCTGCCGGGAGTCTGGGGGAGCGCTCCCTGGAGATGCAGAGGGCTCCCGGGGACCAGTCCAAGAACACTGTTATACGGGGTGGTGTCACGGCGACACTGGTCAGTTGGGCTGCTTGGCCAGTTGGTCGGTAGTTTGAAACCAGCAGCTCCATGGGGGAAAGACGGGGCCCTTGACTCGGCTCGGAAACCCGTAGGGGCAGTTCTACTCTGCTCCGTAGGGTCACCATGAGTCAGCATCGATCTGAGGGCAATGTGTGCCTTTTCTGCTTTTGAAGGGGTGTGTGTTACAAATGATGAGACTGAGACGCAGTGGCCTTCAGGGCATGCCAAGGTTACCCACTCTGGCATCCTACAAACAGTCGAGATTTCCTCGTTTGGGGACAGACTCATCCTCGCTTTCTGGCATAAGAAAGCTCCCTTTCTTGCTGGCATAAGAAACTCTCACGACAGGCATGTGAGAAGCATAAACCTAAACCCGAACCCAGCGCCACCCAGCTAATTCTGACTCATAGTCGCCCTCTACAGGGCTTCTGAATTATAAATCTTTATGGGAGCAGACGGCCACGTGTTTCTCGCTCAGAGTAGTTGGTGGATTTGAACTGCCAACCTCATAGTTAGCAGCCCAAACCCCCAACCCACAGAACTGTAAGGGCTCATTATAGCAAGGGCAGCGACTGCGTATTCCCTGACGGCGTTCCCATAACAGCAGGTACTGTTACTATACCCTTTTCACAGATGGAAACAGTGTGGTGCAGAGAGGTTGAACGAGGGGCTCCAGGTCTCACCGCTGGGAGGAGGTGAAGTTTTGGACCACACCATGTTGACCAGATGCCAAGGCCTATGTACTCAACCATGAGGCTTCCCAGCCTTCCTACGAGGGTTAACTTCCCGGACCCAGTCCCCCAGGGGTTCCCTGAATGGAAGGGGGATGGAACAGAAGCTGGGTTCAAGATGGAAGCCAGCCTCTGCTGGCCACAGGGCCTGGTCAAATGGAGAGAGTCCCACCTATGGGGCTGTCTGTGAAGAATGGGTGCCTGGGTTATACTCAAACGGACCTGCTTCCTGTTATAGAACTCTGGGGGCTTGAGGGCTGAGGATCTGGGACCCGATCCCCATAACATGTCAGGAGTTGCTCTCCAGCTCGCCTCCCATCATGGTCTTGCCTCCCTCTCTGTTTCTTTCTACCTTGAACCAACACAAGCCAGTTGCTGTCACGTGACGTAGGCTCATGGCAGCCCACGCAAGGGACCTGTGCTCCCAGGGGTTTCCCCGAAGCATCTCTGGGTGGATTCAGACGGCCACACTCCTGATCAGTTAGCAGCCAAGTGCGAACCATCTGACCACCAGGAGTTCCCTGTTTCTTCTCTGACCTTCCTTACATCCCTGCGGTGCCTCCCCTCTCTAAATCCACTTTCCCTTTAACCCCCAGCCCAAGCCTTCCTTCCTCTGGGATGCCTTCCCAGACGACCGCACCCATTCCTCATCTCTCACAGGACTGGCTCCCCAGGCGGGCAGGCCAGGCTTTACAGGGGCCCTTGCTGCCGCCCACCTGTTGGTTGGCAGGAGTGAGGTGAGGGAGGCTGAGGGCAGGATCTGGAGCCGGGAGAGCGACACTCACCTGGTAGACAGAGACCCCTGCAGGGGTGCCCTCCAGCACCTCAGCCACAAACGGCAGATTCTGAAAGGTGGGGTCATTGTCATTGAGGTCCAGGAGGTTCACAAACACTGTGGCACTGCTGGTGGCTCTGAGAGGGGGCCTGCCACCTGCAGGGCGCGGGGCATGGACGTGAGGTCAGAGGGGGCAAGAGGAAGAGGGACGGGCAGAGGGAAAAGGGGGGAAGGGAGGCGGATTCAGAGACCGCCCCCGTCCCATGTTCCCATCCAGGTAGCCCCTCCAGGAAGCAGCCAAGGCCTCAAATCCCCCCCAGATCCCTGTATGCCGCCCCCCACTCCCCCAGTGTGCTTTGTGGGGAGGGAGGGTTCACAACTGGGAAGTGTGTGTTCTACCACCCCTGAATAGGCCCCAAGATCCCAGGGGACACATCGCAAGCATTTGAGGAAATCCCCAGGCCCCTTAGTATTGGGGCTCCGGCCCAAGGTGCGGGGGGCCAGCGGGGAGCGAGGGCACGTACAGTCGGTGACGGACACGACGATCTTGCGCATCAGCTCTGCTTCGACGGGGTCGGGGTTCTCCCGGTCCAGCATGACGTGGGTGGTGCGGATCTTGCCCGTGGTGCTGTTGAGGCTGTAGAACTTGTTGGGTGGTTGGATGCTGTATACCAGGGTGCCGTTCTCGCCCAGGTCTGGGTCCACAGCCACCACCTGCCAAGGGGAGAGCAGGGGGCAGACCACCTTCATTGAGAGGAAGAGGTGGGCCTCGGGTCACATGGGGGTGGTGGGTGCCCCTGGGGGAGGCTGGCCCGGCTAGGAAAGTCTCTGTGTCCAAGGTTTCCTGCTTGGGGTTACCTGAGCTCATACCCCTGGCACCTGGCACCTGTGTTTCCCACCTCCCTTCCTGCCCTCTGAACTTTATCCTGTGCCTTTGATCTCGTAGGAACGATAGCCTCTTCAGGCTCACCTTATAGGCTTCTCTATTGTTGGGTTAAAAGTGAGCTACTGGGCAAATTCTAGTCTTTAAGGTGCATAGGGGCCAGTCTGGTGGGGGATGGAGCACATGAATTTACTTCTGGTTCCTAATGTTATCTCATGGGCCAATGTGTCTTGTGCCAGTGCCTGGCTGGTTCGTCTTTTGTGGCTGTATCATGGGCGTTGAGATTAGGAATCAGAAGGCTTCTTGCTTTGTTCTTTCGTGGTAGTGACTTTCTTACCTGGGGTCTCTTTCCTTTCCTTTCCTACCACTTTTAAGAAAGATGATGGCATTTGGATCAGGATTACACTATATCTGCAGACCACGTTGGGTAGTATTGACACTTCCACAACATGAAGTCCTCCAATCCAAGAGCATGGTCTATTTTTCCATCTCTGTAGCTCTCTTGTAGTAGTGCATTATCGTTTTCTTTGTAAAGAGCTTCTGTCTCTGGTTAGATTTATCCCTAGGTAGCTTTGGGGTGGCTATTGTAAATGATATTGTTTTCCAAATTTCCTTTGTGCAGTTCTCTTTCTTGGGGTACAGGGCTCTGACTGATTTTTGTATATCGAGTTTGTATCCTATGTTGCTGAATCACTTTATTAGCTCCAGCCTTTTTTAACCGAGTCTCTGAGATTGTTTTCTTATCCTGCATCAGAACACATCTCCTTCAAATGAAGATAGTTTTACTTTTATTTTCCCATCAGGCCTTCATGCTCTGATTAGGACTTCTGGTGTAATATTAAATAGGAATGGAGACAAAGGGCACTGTATTTGAAAGGGAATGTTTCCAGTCTCTCCCCCTTAATAAGAATGTAGGCCATTGGTTTAATGTATTTGCCCTTAGTTATGTTGAGGAATCGCCTGTGTATTCCGATTTATCCAGCATTTTTATAGTATTGACTGATAGGATCATGCGTCTCTTTCCTTTGTTTTATTTATGTGGCACATTGTTGTTTTTCGAACATTAAATTACCTTCGCAAAATCAATATCAATCCCACTTGTTCATGCTGGATTATTTTTTGATCTGTTGTTGGATAGTATTGCCTAGAATTTTTGCATTTATGTTCATGCAGGAAGAATATTGGTGCACACGTTTTCCTTCTTAGAAGTGTCTTTGCCTGGGGCTGGCATTGGGGTTTTATTTGCTTCACAGAATGAATCTGGAAGTGCCCTTGTCTCCCTGGTGGAGCGAACTGCTGCCAGCTCGTTCGAAGGGTGTTTGGTAGACTCTTCTGGGCAAGCTGGCTAGGCCTGGACTGTCTTCTTCTTGGGAGTTTTCTCGTGATGGAGCAGCTTACATCATCTAACTCAGATTTGGTAGTTTGGGTAGGTAATGTGCTCCTAGACATCTGCCCCCCCCAAAAAAAAAATTATTGTGGTACAGTTCTTCATATGGTTCTGTTATTGTTCTTTTTATTTTAGCTAGTCCTGTGTGGCACCACTTATTTCATTTACTTAAAAGAAAGCCTCACATATTTATAAATCAAGATCTTAATGTGGAGGCACACAAAAAAAAGGAAGAACACAGAAGTTTTCTAACATAGGTTCAATGGATCCGGTTGTGATAAAAATGTCAACTTGCGATGGTAGAATGGCAGTGAACTTGAGGTGGCAGGATGGGAGTGAACTTGCGGAGGCAGAATGGCAGTGAACTTGCGGAGGTAGAATGGCAGTGAACTTGCGGAGGCAGGATGGCAGTGAACTTGCGGAGGTAGAATGGCAGTGAACTTGCGGAGGCAGGATGGCAGTGAACCTCGGTGAATTGGAGGTGCTAGCCCAGCTGGACTCTTCCTCAATGTCTCCTCTTGGAGTTGTCCACCTGACTTCATTACCAATTTTCATTCCGATTCACTGGGGAATTGGATGATTCTGCTTTTACGTCTTGGCCGGGAGTCTCTTGACCCTGACAGTCGTGAGAAGACAAGGTGAGGGTGACGGGGCAGAAGGAGCCCCTCATTTCTTATTCATGCAGTGGCACTCTCTTTTTCTTGCGTTTTGTTCAGATTCCCAGTAGTTTGTCAAAGTACCAGCTCTTCCATTTCTAATCTTGTCGATGCTGTTGGCTTCCTTTATTCTGCTCACATCTTGACTATTTCCCTTATTCTGGTGACTGTGTTGTTGCTGTCCAGGGCCCTAAGTCAGTTCCAGCCCACAGTGACCCCATGCACTGCCTGGTCCTGCACCATCCTCACGATTGTTCTACACCTGAGCCCATGGCTGCGGCCAGTGTCCATCCATCTCCTTGAGCACCTTCCTCTCTTCCGCTGCCCCTCCACTTTACCCAGCATGGTGGCCTTCCCCAGGGCGACTGCAGGCTTCCCCACCCTTCCTGTTCTGTTTCTGACTGTTGGAGATGTTGGGTGAAGGTACTGATCTTGATTTTTCTTTTTCAATGTGTGCTTTTATTGCTAAGTTGTCCTTTGAACGCAGCTTTTGCTGTGTCTCAAAGACTTTGGTATGCTGTGTTTTTATTCATGTCTGATTCAAGGAATTTAAAATTTTCTTCTATTACCCGGCAGTTTTTAAGCAGGGTGATATTCAGTTTTCACGTATTTGATTTTTCCTGCTTGATCTTTCTGTTGCTGATAGTTACCTTTATAGCATGTGGCCCGAGAAGATGCTTGGTAGAATTTTGATGTTTTTAAAATGACATGTTTGAGGCATGCTTTGTGGCCTCACAGAGACCCTGGGAGAGAATGCTCGTGTGCTGTTAGGTGGATAGTCCGTATACGTTTATGGTCTAGATGGCCAATCGCACTGCTTAGACCTTCTGCACCGCCATTGAGTTTCTTTCTAGCAGTTCTGTCCCCCTCAAAAGTGCTGTATTACAGTCTCTTACTCCTATTATTGAGTTGTCCCTTGATCCTGCTAGTTCTGCTAAGGTTTGATTTATATACTTTAGGGCTCAGTAGCTATGTGGCTATTTACTAATTTACGTCCTGTTTTATTGACGTTTGAATCGTTATAGACTGTCCTTCCTCCCTTGTCTCTTTCATTGGTCTTGGTCTTCAAGTCCATTTTAGCAGAAATTAATACAGCCACTCCTGCTATTCTTTGATTGATATAGACATATAACTTATATATTCCAATCTTTTGGTTTTTAACTTATTTTTGACTTTGTGGCTAAGGCATGTCTCTTGTAAACAGCCTATTGATAGGTCATGTTTTCATAGTCGTTCTGCTGCTCCATGTATTTTGATTGGTACATTTAATTCATTTATGTTCAGCGTAATTATCAATGGGCATGAATTTGCCACTATCAATTTGCTCTGTGTGTGTGTGTGTGTTTGAAGGCTTTGTTATTCCATGTATTGTTCTGTGCTGAGTTAATTGTGCTTATGGATTTTCTTATCAGGTTTTTTGTTTCTTTGTTTGCTTTTTGCTGTTGTATCAGTGTTTATTGACGCTTTAAGATTTTCTTCTTTTTAAAAGTTTTGGTGAGGTTTACTCATGCTCTTTTTAACTACCCTGTAATTTATCATTGTTTTTCTAAGTTTAAAGCAGTCTGCTGTATCTTGGTTGCATCTTGACTTCCTTTTCAGCTGGAAGGTCTGTAACGACACCGTTTCTCCTTTTTACTTTGTGGTTGTCATCCTGTACAAATCGTCACATCTGGTTCCCTATTTTCATTCTGCAGGTTGATTTTGCTTTTGATACTTCTGCGTTGGGGCTGATTTCTGGGTGATGTCGTCGCGTGCTGTACTCTGGGGTCCTTGTCTCTCTGGGTTGGTTCTCTGTCGGCAGGGCTCCCTTCAGGACTTCTTGTAAGGCTGACTTGGTTCTGACAAGTTGCCTTAATTTCTGTTCACGTGAAACTCCCAATCTCACTAATTTTCCCATTGTAATGGATGGATATGCATTGGTGCATATGTAATTCTTGGTTGGCAATTGTTTTTTAATTTCAGTGTTTTATATATGCTACCTCATTGCTTTCTTGCCTGTAAAGTTTCTACTGAGAAAAAGGACGTTGTTATTTATATTGGCTCTCCTGTGCAGGTAACTGCCTTTGTCTTCAGGTACTCTCAGATTCTTTCTTTAATTTGGAAAGTTTGGTTGTGATATCTCTTGGTGATTTTCTTTCGCTGATCAATCATTGGAGTTCACTGAGCTTTCTGAAGGCATATTTTCATCCAACATTTTTCTTGGTGCTTTATTTGTGCTCATACACACACACATGCACCTGTGTGTGTGTGTGTGTGTTTTCCTGCTCTGGAACTCTAAGACTAGGTGGCATATTTCTCTTGATGGTGTCCCATATAAACCTCATGCTTTTCTGTTTAAAAAAATGTCCCCGATTGATTCTCTAAGAGACTAATACTAAGAAATCTGTTCTCAATGTAGTGAGTTCCACCCGCTCAATTCTGCTCCTTTGCCCATTCAATGCAGTGTTTACTTCTGAAGTTTCAGTATCAGCCTTCTTGGTGTCTGTTTGTTTTCTGTTGTATGGTTTCCAGTGTTCCCTCTATATTGTCTTTGTTCTTCTATTGTTTTGCTGAACTCTTCCAGAGTTTGGTCTGTGCTTTCCTTAAGTTTGTCTATGGTTTTCTTGGCATTGTCTTCATATCCTTTGATCTCCTTTCAGTCTGTTGACAGGTTCCAAGAAGAATTATTTTGAATTCTTTACCAGGTAGTTCCATTGGTAGCTCTTGCTTGAGCCATCCTGCTCTGGTTTGGTGTATGTGCAATCAAAGCGTCTGCAGAAAAGCCCATGACCACTTAGTTCTATTGCTTTTCATGAGTCTTATGAAGCCCCATCAGACAGCCGGGTATCAGAGTCGGTAGTTTGGCAGCACTGGGGCATCCCCCCTCCATCTCTAGGTTAAGTTGATAGCAGGTGGGAGTGTGGGCACAAGTCTCTACAAGTCTTGTAGAGAATCTTAGGAGGTCTGAATGGTGTGGAGTGCCATCTGTCCAGTGTAGGTGGTTGGCATGTGCCCAGTGGATGGGCTCTCGGGCATGGTGGGTATGGCTTGGTAGGCTCACTGGTTTCTGACAAAGGTGAGAAGACAAAGAAGGGGGAGGGGAGAGGGAAGAACTATGAAGAAATGAAAAAGAAAAAAAAAAGGGGCACAGCCCAGGCAGGAAGGGAGGAGAGCTCCCACTGGTTATTGGGCAAGTGGGGTTAGGGGCTCCATATCGTGTCACAGGGGCGGGGGGGAGGGGGGAGGAGGGGTGATACAGAGGAAGATGACACCTCTCCGCTGCCAAGCACCATGCTTGTGGGTATTGGTGTGGTCCTGGACAAGAGGAGCTCGTTCCTATTGGAATTTCAACACTGCTTGTAATAATTCAATACGGCGGTGCTGTGCCAACCAGGCCAACTGGCCATTCATGGCTGGGCATCCCTCCTTAATTGATGTTTCTCTTCCGGCTCTTCTCACCGCTATTTGAACAACTTCCTCTGAAGCTCTGGGTTTCGGGACGGTCACTCAGGTCTGTTTCACTTGGTTTCTTGAGTCTTTGTTGCAGAAGGTCTGAGGGGATGCCATCCCTGTCTCTGGCCCCTTGAGATTCCATGCTAGTGACCACCAGGCACCACTCGTTGCACGTCTCTGTGCCCTTCCTCGCCAGGTGTGCCAGAGTTTTTGGGAGGGCCCCCAGAAGAACCATGACCAGGGGGCCCACATCTTTGGTTGAGCTTTTAAAAGTGCTATTTTAAAAAATTTCAATCATTTTATTGTTATTGTAATCCATATAGACACCCATTGCATGAAGCACATTTGTACATTTGTTGGCCCCATCATTCTCAAAACATTTGTTTTCCACTTGGGCTCTTGGAATCAGCTCCTCATTTTTTTCTCTTCCCTCCCCACTAGCCCCTCCCTCATGAACCTTGATAGGTTATAAATTATTATTATTATCATATCTTACACTGCCCAACATTAGAAGTGCTATTTTATTGCGATAAAAATGTACCAAATATACGAGTGGACTTCACAAAGTCCATGGGATAATTCCATTTTCTTCCATTTCCATTTTTCATAGACTTTTTGAAGCCCCTCACAGAGAAGCCCTGCTGGGGTCGTAGTTCCGCATTGGGCTGCGATCTGCAAGGTCATCCATTTGAAACAACCAGCCACTTAGCAGGAGAAAGATGGGGATGCCCTATGCTTGTAAACAGGTACAGCCTCGGAAACCCACAGGGCCAGTTCTACCCTGCCCTCTGGGGTCCTGAGTTGGCCAGGATGATGGCTGTGCGTGGTTACAGAATTTGCGGTTGTGCCCGTCTTTAAGCACACACTCAGTGACATTCATTGCACGCCCACTGTTGGGTAACCACACACAGACACACACCGAGGAGCCTGCTGCTGTTGAACAGATTCCAACTCATTGCCACCCAGTGGTTCAGGGCGGAGCTGTGCCCCATGGGGCTTTCTGCGGCTGCGATCCTGCTGATGTTGAGTGCCTGGCCTCTCTTCTGTCGGACACTGGGGGGTGTGGGGGGTGGAGCCAGGTGGCAGCTGAGCTCAGACGTTTGTGTTCCCCAGGGCCCCGTGGGGCCACTGTCTAGTTCCTCAACGCGGTCACCTCTTCAGACAGAAACTCTGTACCCATTATGCAAGAACCCCATGCCTCGTCCCCCAGCCTCTGGTAACCTCTCATCTACTTTCTATCTCTAGGACTTTGCCAGTTCCGGATGTTTTGTATAAGTGGATTCACACCGTATGTGTCTCTCTGTACCTGGCGTGTTTCACCGAGCACACGGGTGTTTAGCACACATCGGGACTCGTCATGATCGAATCACGGCCCACGTGTGCATGCCCCACATCTTGTCCATCCATTAGCTCTGGATGTACGCTTGGGGTATTTCCCTCTTTGGCTATTGTAAAGAGTGTGAGGATAATTATCGGTGCACACGTGTTTGCTTGATTCCCTGCTTCAAGTTCTTTGATCTACCTACTCACCTACCTACCTACCTACCTATCAAGGATAAGGGGCCAGGGCTGAGGTCAATAGCCATATCTAGTCCTTTGGGAGTGGACTTGCTGGGTCCTGGTTGAGGACCTACCACAATGTTGCCACGGAGGCCACACGTCTGACACTCATAGGAGCTGTTCACGTGGGTCCCGTTTTCTCTACAGCCTCATTCCCCACTATTCTTTGGTAGGGCTTTAAACCCTGGGCTTTGGAAGCCGGGTTCCTTGTGCTCAACGGCCTCTTCCTTCCTTTGGAGCTTTTGATGGTAAGTTGATTTGCAAAAGAAGATCAGGCTTCTGTGACAAGGATGGCCAGGCACGGGAGGGTGCTCACGACTGCGACCTGGTTTGAAAGGTAGGTGGGTCCCAGGGAGTTGGGGCAGGTACAGGGTGGTTCAGGGAGGGAGATGGGCGAACCTCTTTGGGAAGAGAAAGTGTCTCAGACCTGGGGGCCCAGAAACCCTGGCCCCTCTAGCTCTCCAGCCCACGGCCCACTGCCCTGGTTCACCACTCATCGTGCTGGGCGCTGTCCCAGACACTGTGAAGCCAGCAGGCGAACAGAAGGCAAAGGCCCTGGGAATGCCTCAGTCTCGCTAAGGGCTCCTGTGCCCACCAACTTTCCTCTCACCACCTCCCTGCCCGCCTATCCTGGGGTGGGGGTGGGGGCGGGGGAGAGCCCAGCTCCTAGAGGCCAGGGCCAGACTCAAGGTCACAGAGCGCCATCCTGGGGCCCCCTCAGCTGTCCCCGTGCCTGCACCCTGTGCTGCAGACGCCGCTGTGGCATCAGGGGTGGCCAAGATCAATGGGAGGGGTGACCGCAGTCCCCGGGGTTGTGCCAGGACAGTATCATTCTTAACTCCAGGGCACTCAGCGCTGGGTGTCAGCTCCTTCATCTTACTTGGCGTGGGGCCTTTTGTGCTTTGGCAGCAGAATCTGTCCCTCTCTGGCTTCATCCCCAGCTGGAGGTGTCTCTGGGGCCACCAGACCAGAACAGATCGATGGGCTGCCCTGGCCAAGGACTCCCATCTGCCCCTGGGCCCCAGCACGGTCAAGGAGAGGCTGATTCAGGCTGGAACCCTGAGCCCTCCAGCCCTCTCTGGCCTGGGGGGGTGGGGAGGGAGGCTTCCTGCACCCTGTCTGGCCCACCCCACACCAGGAACCCTTGCTGTGCTACAGACTGTTGCCTCAGTTTCCCCGACTTCCACAAAGGGGGCCCAGTCCCTCCTGTTTGGAAAAGCAGGGGCAGGGTTCCAAAGAGCTCAGGGCATAATTCCAGCGCAGCCTTCTGCAGAGGACCAGGAGACCTGCACCCCTCGGATTTCAAGGGCACCTCTTCCCACAGTTAGAGGAGAGATCCGGCCCCTGTTTTCTGGCTGCGGAGCTGGGGGACCGAGCAGGTGGATGCCCGGTCCAAGGCCAGCAGCCTGCTGCGGAGCGTGCGTGCTGCCATCAACCCTGCTCTCTGTGGCCTCTCCCTACCCGCTAGGCCAGAGGGCACCCTGGCTGGGGTGGCGTGGAGGGCAGGGCTGAGTGCTGGCCAGGCTGAGGTGGGGACACAGAGAGGCCAGTGATTTGGGGCTCTCCCTCGTTAGTTTCCATTGCATTCGCGTCATTTTTCTCTGGGCCTGACTGTGTGTGTGTGTGTGTGTGTGTGTGTGTGTCACTGTCTCCCTCCCGCCTCTCCCTCATTTTGCTGGGGGGCTCTGAGAGGCTCTCAATCAATGCCCCCTAGCCCCGTCCTTGGAGGAGGCTGCCGGAGCTGGGAGGGAAAGGTGGACCCAAAGCTCACTTGCAAACAGAACCTGCCCGACACGCAGCACAGGCCTGGGGATGGGTGTGTTGGGGGTGGGTGGGGAGCAAATGCCCAGGTCTCTACCCCACAAATGCCCACTGCCACCCCACCCCCTCACTGCCATCGAGTCGGTGCCGACTCACCGCGACCCTGGAGGGCAGGGCGGTACGGCCGGTGGGTTTCCAAGATGTCACTCTTTAGGGTGTGGGAAGCCTCGGGTGTCTCCTGTGGAGAGGCTGCCTGGTGGTTTCAAACTGCTGACCTGTGGTGAGCAGCCCAGCTCCCTTGGTCTTTATGGGCGTCAGGGCCTGAGATTCCAAGGGGCTGGGGCCACCTTGGAGCATCCCCGGGACCTCCTGTAGGCACCTCTTGATAAGGAAGACAACCCTGACCTGGTGTCGCCACGGGAGGGCGTGCGGGTCAGATGGGGACAGGAGGGAAGGGTCAGACATCCCCGCTAAACAAATCCCTCACCAACACCCATTCACAAATCTTGGGAGCGTCTGCA
The DNA here is from genome assembly GCF_000313985.2 of Echinops telfairi. Classification (NCBI taxonomy): domain Eukaryota; kingdom Metazoa; phylum Chordata; class Mammalia; order Afrosoricida; family Tenrecidae; genus Echinops; species Echinops telfairi. Next base: position 63,784,234 of record NW_022103968.1, on the reverse strand, counting down.
GTGTGCCTGGCATGGTGCCAAGTGAAGGGCTCCTCAGTGAACAGGGCGGGGTAGGGGTGTGTGTGTGTGGTGGGGTGCAGGCTGAGGACCATGCCGACCACCAAAATACAAAGCCCAACTCACTGCCGCTGAGCCAGCTGTTAACGCATCTGAAACCAAGCCCACTGCCACCGAGGCCGTGCCGTCTCATGCCCCACAGGACGGGGAGAACTGCCCGGGGTGTTTCTGAGACCGTAACTCTTTATAGGAGTAGAGAGCCTCATCTTTCTCCTGCAGAGCAGCTGGTGGTTTCGAACCGCGCATCTTGTAGCAGCTCAGTGTGCAAGCAATGCTGCTGCCAGGGCCCCTTACCGCACAGGGACCCAGGCAGGACGCCCAGGGCTGTAAGTCTCTGGGGGCAGCCAGCTTCCTCTCTCCAGCAGCCGCTCCCTTGGGGTCCCTGACCTTGCAGTCAGCAGCCGGACACTCACACGGTGCCACCAGGGCTCCTGGATGCCATGGCTATCAGTCACTAGCCACCCACCATGTGTCATGGTATGCGTAGATTATAATCCTGCCAGGTGGGTGCTCTCATTAAGGTTGGCGCACTGGGAGGCAGGCTCCTGGCCCGCCGGCTATACCTGCTCATGGCTTAGAAGGACATAAGGAAGGGAGGTGATTTGGGGAGACTGCTGGCACCAGAGAGCCCTGTGCCCAAGGCCAGGTGCAGCCCCAGCCAGCAGGTGTACTTGTGCCCCATGGGCTGACCCTTCCAGGATGGTGCTCTATGCAAGGCCATCGTGTCAGGTGAGCAGGGAGCCTGACAGGTGTTCAGAATGGGCACCCTGCTTGGCAGCTCTTGGGACCGAGGGTCCACCAGGTGGCAGCAGATAGCGCTGCTCAGGTCCAGCGCCTTGGAGAGATCCTGGGAATGGCCTGGGCTGTGGCGTCCAACCTGGCTGGGTGGGGGCTTCGGAACATCAAAGTCTCTCTGTCACCCATTCTGCTCGGATCTCTGTGAGGGGAGTCTGGGACGAGGAACTTCTTCGCGCTTAGACACAAGGATGGGAGGCAGGGCTCTCTCCCTTCTAGGTCAACCACATTCCCACCTGCATCTGGGAGGACCTGGACATTCCTGGGCATGCCGGATGGGGGGCAGGGGTGAGGCTGGGCATTGCAGGACATGGTTGCTTGGGCTCAGGTGGGGCCAGCTTCCTGGAGAGCTCTCTCCCTGCCATCTTCCCCCCACCCCACAGGGTGCTGCGTCTGGGCCACCATCAGGGGCCCTGCAGAGCCAGCAGAGGCGTAAGGGCCAGGCTGGGTGTTCTCCAAGCCCTTGTCTCCAAGACAGACCTGGGGCCCTGGGACACTACTTGCTCTGGGGATGTTGGGCA
>NW_022103968.1:63778353-63782717 GCF_000313985.2 Echinops telfairi | reverse complement strand
GCAGCGGCGTGGACATCTGGGGACAGCTTCCCCATTGAGCCCAAAGGGGCCTTTAGGAAGCAGGGGAGGTGTTCTCAAAGTGGGAGGCCCGCTCCCCACGAAGGGGTGCTCGGCCCGGCTTCCCAGCTGCTGCTGGCCACGTGTGCAGGTGGGTTCTCCTCCCAAGAGTTCCCGCAGTGAACTTCACCTGCCCCCTCCCCCTGCCGGGCTGGGATCCCCTCCCCCTCCCCCTGGGGCTGCAGTTAGCTGCAGGAGGAGGAAAGGTGTAGAGACAGACCTGAGGTTTGCTCATTTTGAGGGTGAGACCTGGGCCTTGGCAGGAGAGGAAGAGACCTTTTTTGAGGGGGTCAGAGTCCTGCGGGCAGGCCCTGGTCTTAGGGGAAGTGTGGCTGACAAAGGAGACCAGCCTCGCTCCTGGTTCCTGGACTGCCTGAGGGCTCCCACAACCGGGGCATGGGGTCAGGGGCTCCCCCTCTAACCCTGTCACAGACAGCTTCCTGGACACTGCTCCAAGAGCTAGCCGACAGAAATACAAAAGACCACCCAGCCCACCTGGGCACACGGGGTGGGGGGGGAGGGGGCTCTGGGCGTGAACAGGAGACAGTCTTAGAAGGGCAGTGTTGGCCGTTCTGGCGTCCCACCAACCTACCGTGGTCACATCAGAGTCCGGAGGGGTCATCTCCACCAGGTTGATGTAGTAGGGCGCATCCTTCCAGGTGGGATGGTTGTCATTGATGTCCAGGAGGGTGACGTTCACCTGTGAAGCCACAAGGGGCGCGGTGGAGCACACCAGCTTCCTACTGGCCAACAGGAGACTAGCCCCACGGGCTTCATCACTTTGGGGGCTCTGGGACAGGGACAAGAGGGAGCCAGTTCCCTCCAGGAGGGGAGGGATGAGGCACTGTCTCATCCGGACACAGGGGAATGGATGGAATGACTCTTGAAACCCTGGCCGTGAGTGACCCCAAGATTTCTCCCACCTCATCCCTAGTCTTTGCTGAAGGGGACTGACAGGGTGGGGGAAGCTGGGGTGGGAGAGCTGATACAATCCCCTGAGCTTCCCAGTTTCAGCTACAAGCCAAGCAATTTCCCTGCTCCCTTGCTGCCCAGGTAAATTATTGATAGAGCTTGAATTCCTATTAGCTGGGGCTTCCTGTGACCGAATAGGGCACTGGGGGCTTGCCTGCAAGTCCCCAGCCAACAACACCCACCCGAGCTCTTCTGGCAGGGGAAGGAGGGGGCGGCTCTGTGGGTTGGGGTGAGGGCCTTGGGGAGAGGTCTCCTCAGGGAGAAAGCCCACGGGGAGGGGCTGGGAAAGGGGCAGAGACTGGCGCTTCACCTCCACGGAGGCTGCTACAGCTCTCAGTCCTCATTCTCTTTGGCCAGGGGTCCTCAACCTTTTTAAACAGGGGTCCAGTTCACTGTCCCTCAGACCCGTTGGAGGGCCGGACTATAGTTAAAAAAAAACAACAACTATGAATGAATTCCTATGCACACTGCACATATCGTATTTTGAAGTAAAAAACAAAATGGGGCAAAACACCCAGGACCTGGATAAATATCATCAACGGGCCACATGTGGCTGACTTCCTGTAGCTCCCTATACTCAGAGGCTCCTTCGGGGGGTATCACAGGTCTTGGGGTAGGATGGGGCTTCCGATCTTCACTGTCCTTCTGTCCGTCTGGTTCCAGCAAGGGAAGCCCAGACATCCCATCTCGGCCAGCAGGGGGTGGGGTGGGGGGTGGGAGGCGCTAAGGACTGGTCCCAGGGTTCCCCCTGGCCCAGCTTCCTACTCTGAGTGGCTGTGCTGCCGGGAAGCCCCTCCCAAATCTCTTGTCGCTCATGCCCTCTGCTGCCTGCCACTGGATGGCCTTTGGAGGAGAGGGCAGAGAAGACCCCTCCCCTTCGTTTTCTTGGGCCTCCTCACAGCTCAGGTAGAAGGCCCTTTCTACCCCACCGCTGAGGTGGCCCCAGGGATACCTGGGCTGATGATGGACTGGGGCCCAGGGGATCCCCCCATGAAGATGATCGAGGGGGTGACCTGGCTGGGAAGCGGGGAGTGAGGGCCCGGCAGGGGTACTCACGGTGGCGATGCCTGTTTTCTGGTTGTGGCCCACACCCCCGTCCACTGCCCGCACGATGAGGATGTACTCGGCCTTGGCCTCCCGGTCCAGCAGGGAGGTGGTGGTGATCTCACCTGCAGGGGAGGTGCCCAGTGAGTGGAGGCCCAGAGGTGAGCAATGGAAGCAGAGTGTGCAGAGAGCTGTGTGTGAAGTCACCCAGCCAGAGAGCAGGGGACCAGGGTGCAGGCAGCACTGTGTCCTGGGAAGCGGTACCCCGGAGCTGGGCAATCGAGCCCCAGGAGGAAGGGGCTTTTCCAACAGGGGAAATCCGGGCTGATTTAGGGGTGGGGGCAGGGAGCAGGGCAGACAGCCATCAGATTTGTATGCAGTCACGAAGTTCCTGTCACTCACACTTTGACCTGGTCTCCCTGGGGGGAGAGCGACTGAAAGCCCCGTGCCTCAGCTTCCACGCCTGGCCAAAGGGAACGATAATGAGACCTTTCTCATCGGACTGCTGTGGGGACGACTTCAGCATCATGGAAAACTCAGAACAGTGCCGCCTGAGAAACCCAAGCCAAACTCAGGATTCCGGCTCATAGAGACCCTCCAGGGCAGGGAGAGAGCTGCCTGGGGGGGTGTCCGATATGGTAACTCTTTACGGGAGTGGCAAGCCTCATCTTTCTCCCACGGAGCAGCTGGTGGTTTCGAACAGCTGATCTTGTGGGTATCTTGTGCCCGACGGATAACCACTACGCCACCAGGCTCCTAGGACGGTGCCTGGCACTGCTTATTCAGTTGGTGATGGGGAGGCAGGAACAGGACTGAGAGGGAGCACTTTCAAAGACCCCTCTCTTAAGGTGACCAGATTTTAACATTGGTGAAGCGGGACACCATTAGCCACATGGCAGCCGAAAACCATATATTCCCTTCCTGTTCTCCCACCGTTCCCTAGTTTGTCATGCATTCTTTCCAAAAATCAGGACTTTTTTAAAACGCCGTGGGACAAATTGTTAAAAATCGGGACTGTCCCGCCAAAAGCGGGACGTCTGGTCACCTTACTCTGTCCCTCTAACATACAGTCAGGTTGCCCCGTGTTCTCCCGCGTGAAATATGAGTCTATGCGTCGGAAACCCCGTTACTGCGGTGTGACCCACGAGGGCGCCACACAGCAGGGGCGTGCAGTGATGTGCTCAGCAATCCGTTCTTCCACAAAAGGAAGCGTGCTGCCAATTTCCACTGTTTCCGTTCTGCCCCCAAGGCCCGTGTACAATGGCCAACGGAGATGGGGTGCCGGGAGCTGGGCAGAGAGAGCCCCGCACGACCGGCTCTTCTGAGACCATGCCTGCTGGGACGAGCCCTTGGCTTTGGCACAGCGCTGGGACCCGGTTGCCAGCCTTGGACATTACTATGGCCAAGCCATTGGCCATCTCACGAGAGTGGAAGAGCGGTTCTGCTCTTTGCAGATCATAGGACCTCGTGCATGAAAGGCCCGGTGAAGTCCGACACAGCTCCTCCCCGATGGCCGGCCTTGAGAAAGTTACTTCAACTCTTTGAAGCTCAGCTTTCTCATCTGTACAATCGACATGATTATCCTTTCCAACCAGAGCTGCTATGAGGAGGCAGTTGGTAGGCAGTTTGTTTCCTCCCGATGGGCGAGACCCCAGGGCTCAGGACCCTGCACGATTCACCTCTGCAGCCCCACTGCCTGAGGGAACCGGGTGGCCTGAGGCCAGGCGCTTAACTTCTCTGTGCTGGGTCTCTTCTTCGACCATAAAACCAGGGAGCTGGGCCAGCCGGTCCCCAGAGCCCCTCACTGGGGAGGGTTGAGTGGGAGCCAGGGTCAGCAGCAAAGGGCCAGCAGCAGGTCTGCCTGCAGGGCGGCAGGGTGAGGAGGAGATTAATCTGGAGAAAGTTTTAAACACGGACTTGTCGGCATGATCGATCACTCCTCCTGTCGGGGAAATTAGATCCAATTAAGGCCACTGTGGCGGAGCCGCCCGGACTAATTTGGCCGCAGAGCTCAGAGGAAAACGCGACCACCTTTGGAGCTCAGGAGCCGGGGAAATGTCCATATCATCATTAAAAGCCCCCAGGTGGAGATGGAGTCCCTGGCTAGAGAGGCGGTGGCGGGGGATTTGGAAAGGTCAGGGTGTGGGCTCTGCCTCTGGGTGGAGGAAGGGCTGGCGAGTGCTTTTATGGTACCTAGTGCGGCAATGTCAAGTGCGGGTTCTGCGGGTCCTGCCCAGTGACTTAGCCGCTCTCCTGCCTTCCTTTCCTTCTCAGGATCATATGGGTCCCAG
>NW_022103968.1:63776027-63777859 GCF_000313985.2 Echinops telfairi | reverse complement strand
CTGTGGGTGCTGAGCCTAAGAGGTCTTCCGAATCTGACTGTTGTGTTTTTCATTAAAACCAGCACAAAACAGACGGCCAGAGATAGCTGTGGGTAGTCCTGACATCCACATGAGCTTCCATCCCGGGCTGCCAGTTTTAGACCACGGAGCACCGCTTGTCCTGCATGAGATCCACTCCATGGAAGGTGGTCAGGCAGTTTTTGCCCCAAACGTCCTCAGTCATTAGCTTGGATTTTCTAAAGGCAAGCTCATCCTTCTGTAGGTCAGCCAAGCTCACCTCAAACACTTGGCCCTTGAGGCCATCAGATGCAACTTTGGCTCCTGGAGTCCCGAGGAAGAGAGTTTCCCCGCTATTTTTTATACGGAACATAGCTGGTGCTTTCTCAGAACACCAATCTTTCTGAGAAAAGGCATCAACCACCTTCTTCTTGGCCCCCTTTGTAAGGTGCGTGTTCTTGGCGACCACCACGGTGTCGCTCAGCTAAAGGCAATTCTGACTCCCGGTGCCCCCTGCGTGTCAGCGTTGAACTGTGTGCCACAGGGTTTTTAGAAATGGGTCACCCAGGTCTTTCTTCCAAGGCGCTTCTGGGTGGACTTGAAGCAGCAGCTGAGGGTATAAACGGTTTGGACCATCCGCAGTCTCCCTGGTTAATACTAGCTAATGAGACTGCTCTCAGCCCTTGGAAATGTAAGTTCACTACGGGCAGGGGATTCCCGAGAGCGGGAGGGAAGGGCTTCCTTTGTCCAGGAGAGGCTGTGGGGGGCCTTCTCTTCTGTGTGTGTGCACATCGGTACCGGTCACCTCCCTCAAGGATGGGGGTCAAAGAGACCTGAAGGGAGACTTGGGTGAAGGGGATCTTTGGCCACCCCAGACAGAAATGGCCCATGCCCCCCAAATCGGCATGCTGCCTTCCAGGGGAAGAGGCTGCCAGGCCAGGGCTAGAGGGCCCAGCCTTCCGGTTTCAGTGGGGGACATTGCCTGGTTCCGGCTAATGGAAAGTGCTGGGCTCACAGAAACCTACTTATAAGGTGCTCCTTGCTCCTTCCTCTCCACAGTGACCAGGGTGCCACGACATGGAAGGAGCCTGGGTCCCAGCATCATCATGCAGTAGGTTGCCTGCTGGACACTGGACACCCCCAAGGGACTGGTCTGCATGAGAATGTCCAGGGTGTGAAACCACGGAGATATTTGGGATTCCTTATTTATTCTCTGTCCCATACCTGTTCAGCCTGCGTGTCTATCCACCTGTAGCTTATCCCCCACTTCATGGCTGCTGGTTGCCACAGGGTGTTTATAGTTGTATCTGCTGCTCTTGCTGGAACACCTGCCCTCCTCCCAGGGCTTTCATTGCCTACTGTTGCTGCTGCATGTTGGAGAGTCGATTCAGACTCCCACAGGCTCCACGAGACAGAGGAGAACTGCCCCGGGGGCTGGGGGGGGGGGCAGGAAGTCCCTAGGCCAGAATCTTCATGGAAGAGACTTCCAGGTCTTTTCTTCTGTGGAGCAGCCGGTGGATCCAAATCACTGAATTCCCGGTGAGCAGTCAACTGCGTAAGGCGTATGTGACCATGTTGTTCCCTAACTGATACAGAAGCATGCACTTTGACACGGGGTGCCCTGTGTGCTCGGGAATCCCAGGAAGGCAGGGGCACAGCGCATCCCTTCTTGCACGCCCAGCACTCCCTGCACGGTGCCTGGCACAGGGCAGCGCTACTGGTCTGGGCGTCAGTCGGTGCTGTGTGTGCAGGGGCCCCACATGCCATCCCAGCTTCTGGGTGGTAAGTCTGGGGTGTCTTTGGTTGCTTTTCCTCTGCACTCCCTTCCTCCCTCC
>NW_022103968.1:63771233-63775622 GCF_000313985.2 Echinops telfairi | reverse complement strand
GTTAGAGGGTGGCGTAGGGTGGCAGGAAGCGTTAGAGGGTGGCGTAGGGTGGCAGGAAGAGTTAGAGGGTGGCGTAGGGTGGCAGGAAGCATTAGAGGGTGGCGTAGGGTGGCAGGAAGAGTTAGAGGGTGGTGCAGGGTGGCAGGAAGTTAGAGGGTGGCGCAGGGTGCCCGGGCAGAGGGCTCTAGATGAAGAGCCAGAAAGGGTCATCGCGGCAGTGGTGATGTAATTTTGTTAGCGCTTGTTAAACTCCACGGACGAGGGCACGTGTACACCCTGGAATAACTCATTGAATCCCCAGCCCGAATATGACCCCCTCCCTTTATAGGTGGGGGGTCAGCGGGAAGGAAGGCTCTCGCCGTCCACACAGGGACTCGGGTTCGGTTTCTGGCCCGGGCTCTTCACGCAGGCCATGGCCGTACTCCATCCGTGGAGGCTTGCATGCTGGCGTGAGTGCCGTGAGTGAGGGTGAACACGTGGCAGCAGAGCTTCCAGGCGAAGGCAGACTAGGAAGACAGGCCTGATGCTATAGCTCCAAAAATAAATCATCCAATAAAAACCTGTGGATCCCAGCAGCCCAGTCCCTTAGTGCCTTGAGTCGGCCTGAGTCGGGGATCTGTTGGGCAACAGCTGACAACAGTGACAACGTTTGATAGATGGGGACAGCGTGGCACAGAGCACAACCTGCCCAAGGCCTACAGCTGCGCTAGGAGGAGGAGCCGGGGTCGGAGAAGGGGTCAGCAGCTGACGGGGGGTGGGGTGGGCAGGGGTGGGGGCTCTAGGGTTGAGCAGAGGTGTCCCCGCTGAGTGGCATGCCATCGGGTCTTTGTCACACATTTGAGACATCTTCGGCCTTGTCTTTCTTTAGCAGATAAACTCATGCTGTGGGTTGTTGGGGTTTGGGGCCAGGCCAGGCATCCTTGCTCTCAGTGGTGGGAAGATGGGAGCAGGTGTTCAGAGCTGACGTGCTTACAGCAAGGGGCTGGAGGGAGTGGGGGTGGGGGTGGGAGGCCCAGAGCTCAGAGGAGGGGCCGAGCGGGGCTCACCAGAGCGGGCGTTGATCCGAAACTGGGAGGAGCCCTCTAAGGAGTAGATGACAGACTCCTGGCCGTACTCCCGGGAGCGGTCCAGGTCCGTGGCGTTCAGGAGCAGCACCGTGGCACCTGCCAGGAGACAAGCAGGGGCTGCTCACCCTGGGCTCACAGCCCCAGGCCATTGAGCAGGACACGAGCGCCTTCCTCCTGGTGACCAGCCCCCCCCAGAGAGCCAAAAGCCCCCCCCCCTCCTTGCTGGGGTGTCCCAGAGATGTCCAGGCTTAGCTGACACGCCTGTGGCTGAGTTCCTTGGACTGTGTGGGGGCAGGGCTGTTGAGGACGGGGATACAGGTCGCGGGCAGACCACAGCCTGGCCTCCAGCTTGGCCTGACTGGTCACCGCATTAAACACCATCAAGTTATCTGCTTTAACTTCGAGTCTAAAAGAAATGAAGCTCCCTATTAAACCCATCTACATTTATCGTCCTAATTTCCAGCTCATTTTATCTTCTTCACCAGTGGGACCACACGGCTTTGATTTCCCCTTTCACGGCTGGCTACAGCCCTTCCGCCCCCACCTCTGGGCTTCCTGGTTGGGTCAGCCTTCCCCCGAGCCGAGGCCCTGCCCTCTGAGATTCCGGCTCACACTCACTTCCTGCCGCCCAGCCTGCCTGCTGGGGCACAGACTCCCAGAAGCATCCCCCCAGCCTGGGCCCCCATTCTGCAGTCCCCAGGGTCCCACGCCAAGAAGGGCCCTGCTCAGTGTCCTGAAATTCCTAAAGGCCTGTGGGCAAGGAGCTCATCCCTGCATTTTACACGGGGCCCTGCAGATGGAGGTGGCTGCGTTTCACCCGGGCGGAGCCCAGGAGGAAACCTTCTTGGGTCAAAGCAGGAGCAGTCCTCCAATGGGGAGGCAGCCCACTTCCCTCTACACTACCCCCCCTCCCCCTCCCCAACCCCCGGATTAGGAAGGGGCTGCTAGCTTGGTGAGGCCCAGGCCTAATGGTCCCCACTGCAGCCTCCTGGGCAGATGGACCTCAAGGACAAGCTACAGGTCTGCCCAGGGGGGGCAGCTGCACATTGTGGGGGCTTTGTCAACAGCTGCTGGATGGCAGGCATTGGACCTCTCGAAAGGCCCCCTTCGTTTGTCGCAGAATGTGTGGACACAGGACACAGACACAAGGAACGTCCACCCCACCGGTCTCCGTGCCGGGCACGCGCACCTGCCATGATGTTCTCCAGCACAGAGACGAAGTAGGCGGGCCTGCTGAAGGTGGGCGGGTTGTCGTTCTCATCCTGGAAGGAAGACAGACAGGCTGGAAGGAGCTGAGAGGCAGGCAGGCCTGGCACCTCCCCAAGACTGGCACCCAGGGGCAGGATGCGCCTGGCTGGGCTACCGGAGTGGTCAGGGTCCTTCTGACTGGGCTGTGATTCAAGGAGGAAGGACAGGTCTTGGGAAGACACCCAGAGTCAGTGAAGGGTGAGGAGATGGAGGAGGTCAAGGAGGGGCAGGAGGCAGCTGTTAGAATTGCCCATAATTCTGCTCCCCAAGTTCTTCCCAGCCTCCTTATCTGTCCTGGTTCCCAGCTGCACGCCTACCCTCACTTGACCACCTCCACGACCGGCCCGCCCAGCCGGGTGACGGTGGAAGGGAGGCTCCGGGAACCCCTCTGGAAACCAAGGGAGAGGAGCTCCCCAACCCAGGAGAGCCAGACGTTTGAGCACCCCACAGGGGGCACATGGCCTGAGCCCGGCCCCGGGCTGGCTGCAAGCAGTCCCAGCCAGACCCCTTGCCCACAGCCAGGCCACCTGCCAGCTCTGCAGGAGGGAGCCTCCATGCGGTGCCATCACTGGTGACCAGGTGAGAAGGGACCATGGCTAGGGGGTGCGGTGTGGCTGTGGGGGCTGCGCCAGGCAGGGTGGGTGGCCCCTCTGGGAAGGAGGCCCAGAAACCGCAGCTGTCTCTCCCGCTCCCATGCTTCTTCCGTCCCCTGCCCTCGCCCCCCTCAATCAGAGGAGAACTTCCTTGATGTAAAGGACCCTCATCCTTGCCACTGCCTTTTGCAATCACCCAGCGAGAGGCCTCCTGTCCCCTGTTGGAGGGAGCCCTGCTGGCCCACAGGACTCAGTTTTCCCCTCTGCTGCGGGGCCAGCTAAGGGCGGCTCCTGAGGGGCTCAGGGGTCACACTCAGTCACCTACTCCTCCCCCACCAGGCAGTCTCTAGGTGGCAGCCCACTCCTAACTTAAACCTGTGCAGCTGCACTGCGGAAGGAAGGCCTGGGAATCTACTTCCATCACATGACAATCAAGAAGACCCCATGGGGGTGACCCCACGGGGGCTCCAGGAGTCAGAAAACCCACGGATGGCATCAGGACTGGTCCAGGCTTCTCCCCCGGAACTGGAAGCTCTTTGCAGTCAAGAGGTCTGCCCGGTGCCCAGAGCTGCAGGCATGATGGCTGAGCCAGCCTGGGGGAGACGGGAGCCAAGGTTGCCTGCCGCGCACCCTGGGGCTTCAGAGAACCCACCTGCTGGGGGCTCAGGGTCCCTTTCCCCCTGGTGGTGCAGTGGGCTGCGAAGTGCAAGGTCAGGAGTTGGAGACCACCAGCTGCTGCAAGGGGGAAGGATGGGGTTCTCTACTCCTGCCAACAGCCGCAGTCTCGGACACACAGGGGCAGTGCTACCCTGCCCGATGGGGCGCTACGCGTCAGGACAGGTTCCATGCCAGTGAGCTTCCTACCCGTCCTTGGCTCTGGGCTGCACCCTGGCCCTCTCCTCAACCTCAGAGAGCCACTGGTCTGTGGTCTCACTTGGCCCTGGCCCGTGATGTGGCATAGGTGCCCAGAGAGGTGTGTATTTAAGCCTTCTACTCGGCTGCGCGGAACAGCGCGGCGGACGTCAGTGACAGAGAACGAGGCAGGAACTTATTAGCGGTGATATTTCCCCGGATCCTGGCGCTGCATCCGCTATTAGTTCTAATTCAGTGGCTCCCGCTCTGAAAGCTTATTGTCCCCTAATGGGAAATCTACAAACCGAGTTTGACTTCTTTATTAAAAACCAACAAGCAGTGGATGAGAAGGAATCGCCAGCACTCCTCGCTGGCCCCTCCTTCCTTCCGAGCTCTGACTCCGGCGCTGCCTCCCCACGTCCCCACCCCACCCTGCGCCCAAGTGCCACCACCAACCACTTCAGCAGCAGCAGCTGGATTTTTCCCCTTTCCTTTTTCTTTTCACTTGAGAGAAAACCCCTTTGGCGGAGGGAGGCAGCTGAGCCAAGTGACAGCTACTTAAAAATCACCCACATGCAAAATCATCCTGAAGGCGGTGACCTTTTCAAGGGTGGGCGCGGACACTGCCG
>NW_022103968.1:63768634-63770880 GCF_000313985.2 Echinops telfairi | reverse complement strand
GGTGGCAGAGCCAGGTTCCAAACCCACCAACCTCCCAAGCCACACACATTCCTCTATTCACATCGCCTCCTTGGGGGGAGGGCGGGGGGCAGGGGCGGGGGAAGGTTCCTCCTGTCTTCAGATCCACCAGGACCTGCTTTGGAGTCTTGCCCATGGGGGAAGCCCTGCCGTGGACAGAGAGCGGGAGGCTGGCCGAGAGAGCACCCTGGGTCCCACTGGGTTCTTCCAACGGGGTGGGGGAGGGCAGGGTAATCTGAAGACCCGCCCTGGGCCTGTGGACGCTCTCTTCTGCTGTGGGAAACCCTCCTGGGCTATGGAAGGGCAGGCCAATGCAGAGGCACATGGGTGGAGGGTGGATGCCACAGAGGGACAGCGGCCACCAGAAAGCAGAGAGAGGCCCCGAAAGGAATGGACAAGGCCTAGGCCCTGCTCTGAACCTAGCTGCCTCCAGATCCGCGAGAACAGCCCCTTCGTTTCTGAGTGTGAGCCACCCAACGTGTCAGGTGCCCAAGACAAGAGGGAGGGTGGGGTTGGTCCAGACTCTGAGTGGGGCCAGGCTCGGGCTCAGGGTGGGTTGGGAGCTGGGACCAGGCTCAGGGCGGTTCTCAGAACACAAGGACTGGGACGTCAGTGGCAGGGGGCACTCTTTGGGGCCACCCTGTTCATTTTAAGTGAGGGTGGGAGGTTGATGGTGCTCTTCTGTGGAGGCAAGCACCTGTTCTTCAGAGGCCACACACCTAGAGACCCCGGTACCCACACACCTATCAGGAGGCTGTCCCCTGGCCATCGTCTCTGATTTCCCAGCCCTTCCAGCTTCACCCAGTCAGCATGCAGGGGCCCCAGCAAAGGCCCCTCCCCGGGGAGCGGAGGCCCAGGAGCTTTTGGGTCTCAGGTCCAGAGGACGAGGCTGGTGAAAAGCCGGGTGTGGGCAGCGCTGGAGGCTGTTGGTGTGAGACAGGAAGGCTCTCCAGCAAGCCTGCTCTTCCTGAGCTTGCGTCAAACCTGTGTGTCCCCTGGCCTGCCACTGAGCGGGTCCTTAGGGACCTAAGGGTGACCCACTTGCTCTTCCCTCAATACACCTGCTTGCTGTAGGAGGGGTGGCCTACAGCCATGCTCCCGTCTGTGGGGGGCCTCAGGGGGGCACGGCTGGCTGTCAGACCACGCTCCACATACTGAGACCGCTCGGGGAACAGCCTGGAGGCAATGAGCCAGTGTGGAGATGGATTCAGTGGCTGATCAGTCTCGACACGAGAACGCTAAGGTGTGCTTGATATTCATGTCAGACAAGCTGTGGTGGGGCTGCAGGCCCCTGTAGATCTTCAGAGGAGTGGAAATGAACAAGGAAAAAAGGGGGTTGCGGTGGATAGAGTGAGAGATAAGAGAGAAAAGCTAACCTTCCAGTAATTTCCTCGAACTTCACCACGTGTGGCTCTAAGTCCTGCAATCCTGCTCCCCCTGCTTGGCCCCGGCCCCTGTTCAGCTTGGAGGGGGTCCTGAGCCCCACAGGTGATATCAGGGCAGAGGGATGGGCCTCTCCTTGAACTTCCAGACTCTAGGGCCTCCCCTGGTGTAGCAATGGCAGGTTTGCATGGGGCCAGCCTCGGCTGTGGGGTCAATCAGCAAACGTGGGGACAGTCCTCGCTGCTGAGCGCAGGCAGGCCCAGGGCCCCCAGGGCAAGCATGCACCACCGGTGTTGGAAGGGGAAGGCCAGGGCCCCTGGGTACTTACAAACACCTCGATGGTGACGGGGACAGTGCTGTTCAGAGGCGGGTCGCCTGCATCCTTGGCCATGACGGTCAGATAGATCAGTCCGTTGGGTATCTGTTCATAGTCCAGGGGGCGGCTCACGCTGATCACTGCAATGACGGGGATGGGACCCAGACCCCTGTCAGCAGACAGACGGCCACCCTACACGGCACTCCGAGGGGCAGAGGAGGCGTGGCTAGCGGGCCGGGGCCTGGTCTGACCACGCAGCGGCAGCGAGGAGCAGCTGAGGTTTACAGATGAGGAAGCCAGGTTTGCTCTGAGAGGTTCCCTAGCATCCTAAGCCACACAGCGGTCCAAGACAGAGCTCGGCCCAGGGCCTTAGCCCCCTCTCACTGGGTGCCGTGGCCCGCTCACCTGGCCTGACCTTCATGGAGCCTTCCTGAGCAGCCTGGAAGCTGATGGGGGGAAGGGCCAGGCCTTCCACCCCAGACCTTCCCTTGGTGCGGCCCCTCCCCAAGGCAAGCCTAGCGTCTGTCCA
>NW_022103968.1:63747356-63766399 GCF_000313985.2 Echinops telfairi | reverse complement strand
GTCTCTGAGACTGTCACTCTTTAGGGTAGCAGACAGCCTCATCCTTCTTCTGAGGAGAGGCTGGCTGGTGGTGTTGAACTGCTGACCTGTGGGTAGGCAGCCTGAGGTCTAGCCGGCTAGGCCCCCAGGGCTCCTTGGTGCACATGGGTAGCCTGGGGAACTTAGAGGGCAAGGAATGGGCCTGAGAAGAGTGGGGAAGGCTGGGGTTGATCCTGAAGGCATAGGTCACCCCGTACCTCGCATGACTGATGCCTGGTCCAGCTCAAATACCCCAACCTACAGAACTCTTCCTTGACTAAAGCCGGGGCTCTCTTCTGAACCTTGCACCAGACTGCAGTGGTGGGTTTGTCTTCTGCCAGCCCTGCTAGACTGTGCGCCCCAGGAGAGAAGATATTCCCACTGGCTGACTGCTATTGCTTACCTAGCACCCAGCACGGGGACTGACGCACAGTGGGGTCTAATAAATGCATGCACGTAAGGATGGGGCAGTCCTTTGGAATGATGTCAGGGCTGTCTTCTGGGAGGCTACATTACTCAGCTTTCCCCAGATTGCTCAGACCCTTGCAAGTCTCAGGGCTCCCCACGACCCTGGGCGAGGCTGGAGCAGAGAAGGGTGGGGAGGGGGAGTCCGGGTCCTATGAGCACCATGGCATGCTGGGTGGACACACGGCCATGTCTTCAGTGTCTCCCCATGCCCACCCCTCCACTCTCGCCTCTATCCTCATTGGCTTCAGAAACAAGCTCTATGTGACGGCTCTGGTCCTGTCTGTCGGAGTGGCAGGCGGGGGTGTGGACATTAGTCTCGTGAAAGGGCACTGGAGCAGCAGACCACGCAGAGGACAGAGTCCCATGCTCTCGTCCTGCCTCTGCTGCGAATGGCCGCACCTCTGGGTGCCAGTATCTCCAGCCCGGCTGCCCACTGACCGATGGGGCTATGTCCCAGGGCCTGTGAGTCCCCTTCCCCAGCAGTAGTCGCGATTCTAGCAGGTACTAACGGCTTAGAAGGGGGTCTCCACCTACAGCTGTTCTCTACTTCCAGGGTGTGCTGAGAGAGTTGGGGGCATCCACCGACTAAGGCGTGACCTGACACTTACGTGGAGGCAGGCATCGTGTGGCACTGCCCAGTAACCAGGGACATGGTGCGAGGCACAGGGGTGGGAGGCCCTGATGGATGGTGAGGTGGCGGGACGCCCTGGCTTCTTACCCGCAGCCGCACCAGCTGTGTGACAGACGGCTCATTTTCACGCAGGGCACCTACATAGGCATCCTTCTGGAAGGTGGGCACATTGTCATTGACATCCAGCACATTGATCCGGACCCGGCCAGTGGTCTCCTCGCCGCCCCCATCCCGGGCGATGACGGTCAAGGTGAAGCGCTGGATCAGCTCGTAGTCTAGTTTGGCGATCAGCATGATCAGCCCTGAGTCCTTGTCCAGGGAGAACCTGTGTAGGCAGGGAGGGTGGGGTGAGAGGGCATCGATGTATCTCCCAACCCACTCCTGCCCAAGAGGACAAACAGAGAGAAGAGAGTGAAGCTGAAGTCTGCCGTCGGGCTGCTAACCATAAAGTCAGCAGTTCAAGCCCTCCAGCCGTTCTGTGGGAGAAAGCTGAGGCTCTCTGCTCCTGCACCGAGTTACAGCCTCGGAAAGTCACAGGGGCGGCTCTGCTCTGTCCTAGGGTGGCCGTGAGTCAGAATCAACTCGAAGGCGGTCAGAGAGGAAGAGAGGGAGGAAGCAGGCGAGGTCAGCCGTTCAAGCCATCGGCTGGTCCAGGGAGAAAGACGAAGCTGCCTGCTCCCATAAAGGTGTACAGTGGGCTAGAAACCCTCTCCAGGGTCTCTACGAGTTGGAATAGACTCAGGGGTAGAATGTTTGGTTTTGGAAAACAGACAAGACCCCAAACCAAACTCACTGCCGCGGAATGGATGCCGACTCGTAGTGACCCTATAGGACAGGGCCGAATAGGCCCTGTGGGGTCCCGAGACTGGAACGCTACAGGACTAAAAAGCCCCATCTTTCTCCTGGAAGAGAGACAGTTGTGTCTAAAAGGGGTAGTGCGAGGAATGGGCCAGGTCAGGATCACACGAGGGAACGAGTGGCCAGGGAGCTGGATTAAGTCACCGAAGACCTTCAGGCGAATGTCCTCCTCCTGTAATCAACCGCATGCCCCTGCCTCGTGATGCTATTTAGATATCAAAGAGTGGTTGTAGCCAGTCTGTTATCCCAGATGGCCTTATAGCAAAGCACTAACCCGACAGCAGGGTCTGTCTCCGCCCTCTGCTCAAGGGCTGAGTGTGGAGTACCACCACAGTGGCCGTGTGTCAGTTCCGACTCACGGAGCCCCATGTGTGGCAGGTGTCGCGGCAGAGCTGCGCCTCTCAGTTTTCAGAGCGGTTTGCCGGGGCTTTCTTTTGACACATCTCTGGGTAAACTTGAACCTCCGACCTTTTGGTTAGCAGCCGAGGGTGTTAACCAGCTGCTCCATCTAGGGAGCCAGAGCCTTGGGCTTGTTGGTGTCAGGCGCCATCGAGTTTGGTTCCCACCCACCCCAACGACCCTCTGGCACACCAGAAGGAAACACGGCACGGTCCCGCGCCATCCTCATGATTGTTCCTACTTGTCAATCAACCTCGTTCAGTCTTCCTCTCTTTGGCTGCCCCTCTACTTTACACAGCATGACGTTCTTCTCCAGGGTCTGGCCTCTCCCGACAACAGGTCTGAGGTAGGTCAGATACAGTCCCACCATCCTTGTCTCTAAGGAGTATTCTGGTCGAACTTCTTCTGAGACAGATTTGTTTGTTCTTTTGACAGTCCCTGGTACTTCCAGTATTCTCTTCCAGCGCCACAGTTCTAATACGGCCATTCTTCTATGGTCTTCCTTATTCAGTGTCCAACTTTCACAGGCCTATGAGGCAACTGCTTCCATGAGCATTGACTGCATCCAACCAAGATGAAATCCTTGACAACTTCAATCCTTTCTCCACTTATCATGATGTGATCTGTTGGTCCAGTTGTGAGGTTTTTGGTCTTCTTTACATTGAGATGTAATCCACACTGAAGGTTGCAATTCTTGATCTTCATCAGCCAGGGCTTCAAGTCCTGCTCGCTTTCAGCAAGCAAGCAAGGAGGTGTCATCTGCATACTTCAGGTTGTTAACATGCTGAGTTAGTTAATTGTGCCAGCCTGGCCGATAATCACATGTGGGTCTGGTTGAAAGGCGGAGGGATAAATGGGTGGTAAGCCTCGCCTTTCTAGTTCTCGGGTCTCTTGTTTTGTGATGGTTGCACTGGCTGCAGCTGCCTTAGCAGTTCCCTGCTTCAGCTTGCAAGATTGACTTCCTACAAGACATCCCCAAGGAGAAGCCGCATGGACCTATCCTGATGCAGCTGTATGGAGACCCTTGCTAGTGCTGAGATGCTTATTTGTTCACTGACTCAGCTTTCCTCCTACAGTCGGCATCATTGCCTCTGTTTTGTGAGGTGGAGGACTTTGTGGACTGGTGTTGGGTTAATGGGTTAATGTTGGACTTGGGCAGCATTGGGTTGGGATGTTTTCGTGATGCACGTTTTCTTTACATAAAACTCTCTCTTATACATGAGTTGCTGTGGATTTGTTTCTCTAAAGTACCTAGACTAATCCACATGCCTTCCTCCGATCCTGATGCCCCGCTCTTCTGAGCCTTGGTTAAGCGCTAGCATGTACTACTGGGAAGAGCACAGTCCACGGACACCGTCTCTCTCACTGCCTTCTCTGCACGCCGCTCCTGGGGCCTTATTGGAGCTGTCAGCTGACATGTGCTCGGGTCTGGGCTGCTGTCCCAGCCACTGGGCTGCTGTCTCAGCCCGGCAGAAGGAAATGACGAGAAGACCCAGGACGATCATGACCAGGCTGTGTAGCTGCAGGTCCCCTCAGAGAGGGGGTGCCTTGTGCGTTCATCCCACGGCTGGCCCGTCCCTGTGCCCCCACCACAGAGGGCCGAGAACAGCCAGGCAAATCCAACCACCTCCCAGGACAGCGGCCGCCGGTAACCCAGCCTGACAGACGCTAACTGACTCACCCTGCTGTGCTCCCGAGTGAGGGCAGCAGACAGTTCGCTTTTGGTAAGAGACCTGCCGGCTTCTGAATTTGACTTGGCCTTGACCATGTTTTTATAAAAAGGGGGTGGGGGTGGGGAGGGCTTCCCTGTGTGGCTCAGAAGAGCTGAAGATGGCAGGAAGTCAAAAGAGTGAGATGTTCCAAACCACGCTGACCCGGGTCAGGCGGTGAGGCAAGCAGGCCAGCTCATGCCTGCAGTGCAGTGCGAGCCCACTCAGGCCAGAAGGAAGGACGTGTAGCCCAAAGCGTTTGCTCGGCATCTTTGCCCTGGCCAGTGCTCATCATGCGTCGGGGGCTCTGGGCAAGTGCCGTCATCTCCCCGAGCAGCAGGGTCCACATCCGGAGCTGGGGCAGGATGTGGTGGCGGCTGGCGGTCCCTGAGCCGCTCCCGTGAGTGCTTAGCTGTGAGGATGTCATGAGATCACATCCGCAGAACGCTGCACTGAGGCAAAGGCGTCTGGGAGAAGAGGTGGCAGTGAGGATGGCGATGGGGTGCGATCACCGGCACGTCCAAGTCTTTTAGGGACACAGCCGTCACCCCCAGGGTCACAGGCTGTCCTCTGAGGGTCAGAGACACGATGCCCTGGAGAGTTTACGGGACCTGACTACGATGGAGCCACAATCGAGGCCAGAGCCAGGGACAACATTGCCCATGGGCCTTGACTCCCTGGCCAGTGCTTTATCAGGGAGTGGGCACAACCCACTCCTTGGGAGCTGAGGTTCCCCAGAGCTTGGGGGTGGCCGAGGGCCCCTGTTGGGGGGCTGGGGCAGGGCCTTACCTGTCAGGGTCGTCGGTGAAGAAGTAGTTGACTTCCCCAAAGGTGCCTACATCGTTGTCCGTGGCCTGCAAAGGAGAGAAGGGGAAGTCAGGACCACCAGGCCCAGCTGAGACATCTGCTTCCGCCAGCAAAGCCGGACATGTTGCCTGCACACAATTTCATTGGCCCTGGTGGGATATTCTACGGCTGAGCTGTTTCATTCGGGGAGGGTGCCGTTCCAGAGGATCTGTGTTCTACTAACACTCTGGCCTCGTGTCAGCTGGGTGTTGGCCACTGTCCATCTGCACCACGGTCCTGAGGGCATGGGTGATCAGGGGCAGAACTGTGGCTCTGCACGCAGGAGGACTGGGTGTGGTGTTTGGCCAACGTACTTCCTGCGCAGGCACCACCTATCTGCCAACCTCGCCGTGTGTGTGTTGCTATGATGCGGAACAGGTTCCCACAGGTTCCAGACGGAGGTGCGCTAGGAAGCAAGGCCTGGCCATCTGCTTCTGAAAACCCTGTGGGTGGTATGGTCTGACCTACAACCAATCACCAGGACCCGGCGAGCATTGCATTGCACCGCGCACGAGGCTCCCATGCGCTGGGGGCCCCCTCGATGGCAGCAAACAGCAGTAACACAATGGTGGCCTTTGCAGTAAAAAGGAGAACCCTTGCTCATTGTGACCTCCTTTATCCTCACACCATCCCACGTGAGTACGGAGAACTGCACCCGTCTCACAGACGAGAAAGCCGAGGCTCCGTACGGCTCAGTGTAACCCATCTCTACTCCTAGTAGGCCAGTCTCACACAGTAGGACAAGCGCTGGCCTCTTCACTTCCACCTTGGGGCTCTTCCTATTAGGCCGCCCAAGCCAAACTCCCTATTCAGCATGTCCCTTTCCCAGGGGGCTGCTGCCATTGCCCGGGGGTGTGACTGTGGTCACTGGCCATGAAGCTTCTGCTGTGTCCCTTATGTGGTCATCATTCACGGGACAGGCTCGCTGACACCACCTGTTCATTCACTCAAGGATTATTTATTAAGCACATACTACTTTATACTGTCCCCGGTATAACTCTATTCCCTCCCCAGGCCTGGCCCTGGAGCTGAGCAAGGGATGACCTGCTCCCAGGGCCAGCCGAGCAAGGCCTTGGGCTGAACTTGGGGTCCACGTCAGTCTGTTTTATGCACCAGCTTCTCTGCGACATTGCAATTGAATAAAAGTTCCGCTGCTGAGGGTATATTTGAAAACCTTTGTACTACATATTTTCTGAGTTCCTTTTTAAAGCTCCTAGGTTCTATGAACGCTATTAAATCTGATGTTCATTATAATAAACCTGAATTTTCATGAAAAAGCTAATTTATGTTCAGTGTATTCAGTTCAGGAAGGCAGATGAGTGAATAATACATTTCCACCCAAATGATTCAATGAGAAAAAAAAAGTTGAAACCCCGGCGGCTGAGATCTTGGTTATCTAGAAACTTGGCTGTTCAGAAAGATGCCATTTCGGGGGGCTCAGGGCAGCTGGGTTTGACAGCACCGCTTCTTGTGCCTGGTCTCCGCTTCACCCTCCAGCACACCAGTATGTTTCTGTAGAGTCCATGGGGGCCTCTGCCCCCTCTCCAGACTCTCTGGGCTCCAAGGCCAACACAGGACTTCAGCAGGCGCCGGAGAAGGAGCAACAAGAGAGGTGTGCGCGGGGGACTTACCCAGGACTGGCTTCTGGACGGACCCTCTGCCCCTCCCCAGCCACCGCTCCCGACGACCTCAACAACCGTCCGTCGGCACCACACACACACCCAGACTCAGGTCTGCCGTGGCTGTGGCTGCGGCTGTGGCTAGGCACATCCAGGGAGCGGCTCCCTCACACAAAAGGGAGCACAGCTTGGCCAGCTCCCACGCCACCACCTCACGCTTGACTGTGGATTAAACGGCTGTGATCAATCCATGGGCCTTCGTGGGCTGTGTTTCGGCAGCAGGTCACCAGAACTTGCTTCCTAGTCTGTCTTAGTCTGGAAGCTCTGGTGCATTACAGCCGCAGGCGAGCCTCCATGCGGTACATTAGCCTCTGGCAGGGAAGGCAAGCTTCACCCGCGGAACCACCACTACTCACTGCCAAGGGGTGGATAGGACAGGGTAGAACTGCCCGGTGGGCTTCTGAGGGTGTGTCTCTTTACAGGAATCAAAAGCCTCGTTTTTGCTCCTACAGAGTGGCTGGTGGTTTTGAACTGCTGACCTTGTGGTTAGAGCACACTGTGTAACCACGATGCTGCCGGGGCTCCTGAGCCTCCACTGCTCCCTAATGATTATGATTACGGCTCCATTTGACAGATGGGGAAACTGAGGCATGGAGTGGGTAAATGATTCACCGGAGTTTTCCCAGCTGGAAAAGGGACAGGGCTGGGGTTGGGGTCCAGCACTGTTCTGCTCTGGAGCCCACACCCCTGATGGCCTCTGTGGCCCACGCAGTGGACATGCTTTCAGGAGGAAGGGGGCCTGAGGAGACCCAGGCTTCCCGTAGTCCCACCTCCTTCTTTCTCTTCTAGGACCCTTCCCAGGAGCCTTGTCGGTGCTGCTGGGGAGCCGTGGACTGCACACCCCAAGGTGGGCAGTTCGAAAGCACTAGCCACTGCCCTGGAGGCAGATGAAACAGCCCAGAAACCGGATAGAGGGTTGATAGAAGTCAGAACCAACTAGATGGCAGCGAGTTTGGGTTCGGCAGGGACCCTGCTCACCAGAAAGGCCCTGTGGTCTCTATTGATCAATGAATCACCACGAGCCGTGGTAGAATTAGACTGCAATCACTGCGGCCTGGTCTCCACTGAGCCACAGGGAAGGCTGCTGTGTGACCAGCAGCCTCCCTCAGCCCCTCTGTCAAGGAGCAGGGTTTTGGGAAGTGACCTTCAGGGCTCCGGATCGAAGGTCAAGCTGCAGGAGGCAGGCTGCCAGGCTGGGCTCACCTCCTGGCATGGGCAGCACCCAGCACATCAGATCTCTTTCAAATGCTTCCAAGTGGTTGAGCTCCAGAAAGAGGGTGGGGTGGGCGGGGCAGGTGGGACAGAGAGATGGGTTAGGGGACAAAGGGGACCAGAAGGCAGGGGAGCAAGGGGGAAAGGGCAGGGCAGAAGGGGAGAGCGGGGCTCAGAGAGTGGAGAAGACAGCTGAGTACTGCAGTGGGGCGTGGGCACAGAGGGGCCGGGCCAACTCATGCAGGGGTTGGTTCCCTGGGGACATGCCATATATGGGTGCCCCACAGAATTGTACTTGGCTATTAGGGCAGCAGGGCCCTGAAGGTCCCCTCAAGCAATTTCCTCTACCCTGGAGCCTCAAGGAGATGAGGTGACTCGTGACATACACACACACACACACACACACACACACACACACACACACACACCCCAGCCACTGGTCCCACACCGACCCCTTCCCCAGGCCTCTCCCTGCCTGCCCAGGCCGAGACACTGACCAGGGAAGATTTGTGAGTCGTTTGGTGCCACCATCTAATGACCGTATGAAATATGTATGACCGGCGAAGAGGAGAGGAGAGCTTTCATTTCTCAAATGCATGAAGCAGAATAATAAGATGAAAAGCTGTCTCCGTGGCCCACCAGGGCTGGGGGCTGCAGGCGTCGATGCAGGGGGCCAGCTCAGGGGTCCTGCCTATGTCGGGAACAGCAGCAAAGCTGATGACTCCACGGCTCAGCCCCAGGACAGGGCTCAGAGAAGGCCTCCCGCCCTCCCTGGCCACTGCAGGTCTTGTTTTGTCTACTCTCCCAGCTCCATTGCCAGCCCTCTGCTCCCTCTGTCTGCCTCCACCCCCCTCTCCTGCCGCCCGGTGGGAAGCCCTGCCTGAGCCCCAAGATTGGGATAGGTCTTCAGCCATCCCAGCCCTGATGGCTCCTGGAGGAAGCTGTCTCCTGAAGTGTCTCTACCCCTCTAAGCTGTGGGCTCCCTGAGGGCAGGGCAGGGTGGAGGCTGGCAAACCTAGGAGCCTAGTCTGGGGCCTGGATGAGAAGGTAGGCAGTTCAAGGCACCCTGTCTCCATCTCTGTCTCTGCTGTCTGCACCCACACTCACACAGCACTCCTAACATACTACGTGGTATTCATTCTATGATGGCATGGCTTTAATTCTGACCACCTCCCCGGGAGGCAGGATGGGGCTGCCCCCCACCCGCTGCCTTACAATCCGGGAGACAGAGACCAGAGATATGGAGCCTTTTCCCCTTCAGGCAGCTGGGATTCAAGCCCTCATGCTTTAAATCACTTAGCACGCTGCCCCCAAGGCAGGCCTGTGCCCCTGAGGCCTGGATCCTCCAAGACCTGGCAGACTCGGGCAGTGCCCTGCCCACCCTGCCTCCCTCTTTGCACACCAGGGCAGGGGCAGGAGCCAGACGGGGAGAGGGTGGGGGAACCACAGCCTCACTCAGCACTTTTAAAACACCTCCTTCCCCAGAGAACTGCTTGGCGGAGGACCACCTGACACACAGACAGAATGACGTGACCAGGGTTTGTGGAGTGGCCCAGGGCCATTAGAGGATGGACTGCCCCCTCAGACCGCATGTCATCTATGGACACCCTGCCCGTGCCCTGGGAACCAGCATGTCTGTCTCCCTGAGGGGTGCCTTCCAGGGTCCCACAGGTCTTCCATGCTAGGTGAGGGACCCGGAAAACTGTCGAACCAGGCTTCCAGTGAGCACCCACTGTGTCTCAGGCCTCCTCCTGCCTGGCGCCTTAGTGGCAGAGAAGGTGGGTCCTGTGCCCTGCCCCTGTCCCACCCACGGCCACACACCAGTGGCCTTTACCTCTCGTCCCCTAAGAGGCCCAGGGCCAGGAAGTGAAAACTCATGGCCACAGAGTTCTTGTGGTGGTTACACAATCTCGTGTCAACCTGAAGGTGTTATGAGTGAAGGGGTGGAGTCTAGCCTATCCATCAGGTCATCCCAGGAGGCCTCTGGGTGGGCAGGGCCTTCTCCTGAGGATTCTGGGAACTCCTGTCTCCCTCCCTGGGGGCGGGACACACACTCTCTGCTTTCACATTCCTGTTGAAAAGCCACATGGAAACACACTGTTGCAGTCAGAGCCCTGGAGCTGGAGGAGCCACGTGGAGGCCCACGCCAGCGCTGAGATGCTTCCACCGCCACTGGATCCACAAGACCACCCACCCACTGGCCTGTGATCTTCCTGCATTCAGCATCATTGCATGTGTTGCGTGAGTCTGAAGAGGAATTTATAGACTGGTATTCAACATATGGGCTAATATCGGACTTATGCACTTGATCTGGACTGGACTGGGATGTTTTCTCAATATTCAATGGCTCTTTGATATAAAGCTCTTTCTTATACATACATCCCTGGATGAGTTTCTCTAGCCCACCTGGGCTAACACAGTTCTTTCTGGAGAAAGACAGGGCTTTCGACCCCTGTCAAGAGTTCCAGCCTTGGAAGCTTCCAGAGGCAGTTCCACTCTGCCCAGTGGGGCGACGCGATTCCAGCAAGTGAGCGAGAGGCGGTATCTGTGTCCCTCTGCTTTCCAGGGCTCTCGCTGCCCGCTGACTCTGCTGCCCAGGCCCCCCGCCTGGCCGGCCTCCGAGTCAAACCACTTCTCCCTGTTCCTCTCTCCATGCTGCGGTCCACACCATGACCGGACTCATCCTCTGGAAGCAGTGTACATCACCCCCTCCCACAACCACCCCAACGCGCCATTAGAGAAGGCTCTGACTGCCCTCCAGCCCGGCACTGGGGCCGCGATTGTACCTCTCTTGGAACATGCAGTATAACCTCTTGTCCCTTAAAACTGCCTGCCAACCCTCCTTTTTCCTGCCCTTGAACAAAGGCCATCTGGGTCATCTTTGTATCCTCTGTGGTTCCCAGGCCAGGGCTTAAAGCCTTTGCTCAATGTAGCCATGTGAGGTTCCCGTCGCCCAGCACAGAGGGCCGGCGTGGCCTTCCGCCTGGCTGGTGCCCACCCACGAGCAGACGCCATGGTGGGCAGTGCGCAGCGGGAGGGAGGCGGCATGTATTGCCTAGGGGTGTGAATGGCACACACAGAACTTCTCCAGTGATCCTGCAAGTCCCTGTTGGCCAAGCCCTAATAGGAGAGGGAGGGGCAGAGAGAAGATAGCTGGTGCAATGTGAACAGAAAGAAGCTTCAAGGCCATGGCCAGAAACTCACTCACTTAGTAAACCTTCCTGATCTTTTCCCAGGTGCCAGCTACGGTGCCAGCTATGGTGCCAGGTGCAGAGTCACCATAGCAAACCCAACAACGTCCTTGCTGGGATGCGGTGCACATTCTGTAAGGGAGCGGCAGACATTAGGGAAATAGCTAAAGAACGCAATTTCTGGAAACGGTAAGGACTCGGAAGAGCATAAAGCCAAGCATGGGTTAGGAGGTGAGGGGACCGCTACCTTAGACCGAGTCAAGGTACGAAAGCTAGCATGCTGGCTGACGAATGTAAGGTTGGGGGTTCAAATCCACTCTGAGGTGTCCTGGAAGAAGAGTCTGGTGATCTAATTCTGAAGGACCAGCATTCAATCAGGCACCATGACCAAATGGGATCTCTTCTAGGACTATCGGGGGATTCAACACTAGCCAATCAAAAGAGCCACACATAGAGATGATTATCTCTATGGAGGCAGAAAAAGCATCGGATAACATCCAGCCAACACTCTCTCGGGATGAAAACCCTCAAGAAGAGTGGAATAGAAAGGAAGTCTCTCAACATGATTCGGGGAGTATAAAAAAGCCAACAGCCAACATTACACTCAGTGGAGAAAGACTGAGAGCTCTCCCTGGAAACAAACAAGACAAGGCACCTGCTCTCATGACTTCAACTCAATATTACCAGCGTTCTCCACCTGTGGGTCGCGACCTCTTTGGGGGTCGAACGACCCTTTCAGAGGGGTCACCCAATTCATAACAGTAGCAAAATTACAGTTATGAAGTAGCAATGAAAATAATTTTATGGTTGGGGGTCACCACAACATGAGGAAGTGTATGAAAGGGTTGCCGCATTAGGAAGGTTGAGAACCACTGACATTAGAAGTTCTAGCCAGAGCAATGAGACAAGGAAAGGAAATACAAGGTATTCAGATGGGAAAAGAAGTAAATGACCTCTATTTGCACATGATATGATCCTATGTGAAGAAAATGCCAGAGTCAAAAAACACGTAAGCAAACAAAAATCTAGAATTAATAGAAGAATTTGGGGAAAAACCTTCAGGGTGTAAGTTTAACCAAAGGAAGTGGCTTTCTATTTATCAGCAATGAAAACCATGGATGGGCAACTTGGGAAACAATTCCATTTCCAATAGCATCTAAGAGAATAAAATACTTAGGGATAAATACAGTCAGGGACAAAAAGGACTTCTACAATGAAAATTACTGAAAGAAACTAAAGAAGACTTAGATAAATGCTAAGACGGTCCAGGTTCATGGACCGGAAAACTATATGGCTAAGACGTCAATACTACCCAAAATGATAGACAGATCACAGGCAATCCTGATCAAAAATCACTCCTCAGTTTTATGTGGAAAGACAAGAGGCTCCAAGTAGCTAGAATAGTGTTGAGAGAGAAGAATTAAGCAGAAGGACTCGTGTCCTGATTTTAAACCACAATAATGGAAGCATTCTGTGCACAGACACAGAGAGCAAGGGGATAAAATCGAGGATGCAGAGATAACACTTTCAACTGGTTTTTGAAAGGGTGCTAGTTCATCTGAGGGGGAAATGGGATTTCCACAGGTAGAAAAAAATGAAACTAGATCACTGCCTCATACCATATGCAAAACCCAATTCAAAATGGATTAAGGACCTAGGTGTGCAAACCCAACTGTAACCGTTCCTAGGAGAACCAGCAAGGGCCCTGTGGTCAGGTCTAGCTCTCAACACGGATGATGTGATAGAACAAGCAGAGCATAAGTAGCAAGGACGAGATAAATAAATAGAACCTCATACAAATTAAAAACTTCTGTTCACCAAAAAAAAGAGGGAAAGAGAGAGAAAGGATAAGCTACCGAGTAGCTTGGAAACCATGTATCTGATAAGAATCTAAGGACCAGAACCTACACAAAACCCTGACAATTTGACAACAGAAAGACAAATAACCCCAACATAAAATGGGCAAAGGGCTTCAATGGGCATTTCATCAAAGAAGACATTCAAATGGCCACTGAGCGTATAAGAAGATGCTCGACCTCATTAGCCATCAGAGATGCAAACCAAACTACAACGTCATTTTATGCCCATTAGGATAGCTAAGGAAAAGATAAATGCTCATGAGGCTGTGGGAAAACTGGGCCCCTTCTCCCCCGTCAGTGGGGATAGGAAAGGGCACAGCACGGTGCCAACAGCGCAGCGGCTAAAGTCCAGTCCAACTACCCTATGACCCAGCAATGCCCCTCCAAGGACGTCCCGGACTGAAGAGCCGAGGCCGGCACGGCCGTCGCCCCACTCACAGTAGTCAACAAGTGGAACAACCTAGACGCCCATCAGCAGATGAAGGCCGTGGCTGGGCGCCATCAGGTCAGCTCTGACACAGAGCGACCAGAGATGTTTGGTATCACAGGACAAACCGCCAGGCTCTGTGCGGACCTCACAGTGACGGCTATGTTTGAGCCCGCTGTGGCAGCCACTGCACGAGTACACCGCACTGAGCCTTCTCCTCTCGTCCTCTGGCCCGCTCCTTTATTAGGCCTGGCGCTCTTTCCAGAGACTGATTTCTCCTGGGAACATATTCAGAGACTGTGAGATGCAATTGCACCATCTTCCCTTCGACGGAGGAGTCTGGCTGCATTTCCTCCAGGGTGGATTTGCTTGTTTCTCTGCAAGTCCATGACACTCCATGTTCTGTTCCAGCACCATCATTCAGAAGCATGGGCTCTTCTCACCTTCTCAGTCTTTACCCATCTTTCACATGGATCTGAGGAGGTTGACAATACTCTGGCTTGGGTCAGGCACACATTAGTTCTCAAAGTGACACCTTTATTCTGTGTGTGTGTGCGTGTGAGACACCTCTATTCTCTCTCTCTCTCTTTCTGGTCTCTTTAACACTTTCAAAAGGTCTTGCACAGCCGATTTGCCCAATGCAGTATGTTACTATTTGATTCCCGGACTGCTGCCTCCAGGAGTGTTACTGAAGGCTCTAAGCACAATGAAAGCCCCGACCACTTCAGTCTTTTCTGTTTATCCCGATGCTGCCTCTTGGTCCAGTTGAGAGGACTTTCTTTCGGTGGCTGTTTGTAGGAGCTGACTCGATGGCGTGCGTTTGGAGTGTTGGTTTACAATGAGTCTTTGAGCTTCGTCAGGGAGTGCTTCAAGTCCCCTTTCCTTTCAGCACGGGGGCTGTGTTGTTTGCATGGTGAAGTTATTACTGGACCTTCCCGCTACCCTGATGCTGCATTCTTTCTCATGCAGTCTCACTTGTATTATTTGATCAGCCTCCCGATCGACTGAGTGTGGCGAGAGAACACAACTCTGATGTGCACCTTTCCTGATGTTACACTACGTGGTGTTTCTCTGTTCTGTTAGCACAGCTGCCTTTTCGTCCATGTACAGGTTCGACACGAGCAGAATGAAGTGTTTGGGGCTGTGATCCATAAGGTCCGAAGTTCAAAGACACCAAGAGCTCCACGGGAGGAAGTAGGGGTTTCTACTTCCACAAACAGTTACAGTCTCAGAAGCTCACAGGGGTGCCTGGGGGTGGGTGGGTGGGAGAATATGGATTATGAAAGCTCTGCCCAGCAGAGCTTTTTTCCCGTTTTGGGGTGACGCAGGATACTCCCTCGTATATAATATAATCTTTCACCTTTCCTTGAGAGATATATAATTATGGGTCTCTTTCAGGTGGTTGGCCAAGTAGCTGTGTCCACATTTCCTGGCATAGACTAGTGAGAAACTCCAGAACTGCATTAGGTTTTCTTTTTTTAATATTTCAATTGGTATTTCATCAATTCCCGGAGTCTTACTTTCATCAACGCCTTCGATGCAGCTTGGACGTTCCTATAATACCATCAATTCTGGATTCTATGCTGCCTCTTGAAGTGCCGAACGTTGACCAGGTCTTTCAGGTACACAGTGGCCCCGTGCATTCGTTCCACCTGTCTCTGATGCTTCCCACAGAGCTTGCCCCTGGAACCGTCCCTGTTCCGATTCAAGGCTTCTTTCGTTCGGGTTAAGAGAGGCAGAGCAGGGGCTCCCCTTTGAGGCTCTGCCTCCAGCTCTCTGTGCATTTCCTTATCAACCTTCACCTCGTCTCTGAGCTGCCTTGTGCCCCCTTCAGGCCAGCTCTTTCACCATTTCTGCTGTTTGCTGTGACCACTCTATCTTCACGGGCACTTCCAGAGTCTCCTCGGAGATCCACGCTGCTCCTTTCTCTCTTTCATTTTCGTCGTGTCATTTCGTCGCGGGCCATCCACAGCTTGTCCCATGGTGGGGCATCACGTCTTTTCTTGAGATGACCTTTCAATTCAGGTGGGACACACTGATGGGGGCCTGCTGACTCCTGGAAGCCAGTTTTCATTTCGGATGACCTCCCATTTTCCTAGATCGATGCTTCGTGCATTTCACATTCTGATGATTGAAGCCTGCTTCCGCCGCCTCTCCTCCTGTGGGGCACGTGCCCCATCGGACCACGAAGGTCCGGAAAGCTTCAAAGCATCACTCCATCCACGTCATTCAGGTGGACCCCGCATTGAGCAGGCAGCTCTTCCCTTCCAACACGAGGGGTTTCGAACTTCGGACCTTGTGGATCATAGCCCAATGTGTAACCTCTTCCAAAACACTTAATTCTGCTCGTGTCGAACAGGCTCATCTAGTACCGCACCTGGCTGTGTTCTGCCGCAGTTCATGTGGGTTTCAGTGACTAATTCCTAAGTGGATGGTCTATTCCTACTTCAGGGTCTGTTGTGAGTCTGGAAGCCCCTCTGAAACCCACCCATCATGGGTGACCCTGCTGGTATCTGAACCTCTGGGGGCATCTCTTCCTGCATCACAGAAACAGGCAAGTCCCCAAATATAAGGAAATGACTGCCAAGCGGTGGGACAGAGAAAAACATGGCACACGGACCACCGCAAATGGATAAATATGGATATAGCACACACAATGAGCGGACCACTACAGTGTTGACACACGCTACAGGACGGCTGGGGCTGGAAGACACTGTGCTGCATGGAACCAGTCCATCACAAAGGGACAAACATCGCATGGCCACACTTACATCAGCAGGGAAGAAAAGGCAAATGTATAGAGACCAGAGTTGGTGAGAGAGGAAAAGGGCAGTAAATGACGATGAAAAACATCGCGTTGCTTAAGGACTGGCTTCCACAGCCAGTGGGTGTACTTGCTGTCAATCGATACACACCTGCCAAAGGTCGAATTGGTAAAAGTTATGGGATCAGTGTGTCTACAGTAATGGAGAAAAAGAATCGCGGCCGACTCTGCTTATGTGAAACCTTCATACAGGATGGGATATGGCTTCTTGACTGGAAGGGTTAGAGCCAGGCTGTCACGGGACATCCCAGGTAATTGGCCTCATACCTTGCTTAGGACTTTTTTTCTTCCTCCTTGTTCACCGGGTAGTGCCTGAGGTTGAGAAAGTGTACCAGTGACCATCTAAGCGGCAGCAGTGGGAACACCAGAGGAAGAAGGGGATTCAGGGATGCGAAGGGGATCTGGAACATGTGGCTGAATGCCTCCATGGACAACTCCTTCCTGTGCCGTGAGATCGGGAGAACTGGATGGTGCCCGGCTACCACTAGTGTGGTAGGACCACCATTTTAATACAAGGTCCCTTAGGAGGATCCTGATCAAAAGGGAGGAGATGAAGACCAGAATTTCAATTTGCACAGGCTCCAGATTCGAGCCATGGAGAGCGGATGAGTCCCCGAAACTATTGCCCCAAGGGAATCTTCAAAGCTTGAACAGGCAGTAGCCCAGAAGTCTCCTTAAAGGCGACATGCATTGAGCGTCACTGCACGGACAAGGTGGTCCTGGTGGCGCAGGGGCGACACGTTTGGCTGTGCTTCTCATCGACGGCAGTTCAAAACCACAAGCAGCAACTCAGGAGAAAGACTGGCCTTTCTATTCCCATGAACAGTGACCATCTCAGAACCCCAGTGGGGCTCGCTTTGCGTCAGCACTGACCCATGGCAGTGAGAGAGTTTACAGTAGAAAATGCCCGGAGCATTGTGCTCTTTGAAGACGTAGCTGTATGGGATCCAAGGGACAAGAGCTCCTGGAACCGTTTGGATGGAACCATCGGCCGAGTGAGCGTGTGCCAGTGAGGGCGGAGAGAATGGCCACCGGACTCACGGAATGCACATGTTGTGCCTGTGGGACCAGCTGCATCGGGTACATTCTCAACAACACTCTCACAAGGGATAACATGTACAGATGGAAGGTCAGCTGCAGAGAACCCGATGGAGCCCAGTTCTGTTGTGCCACCGGAGTCAGAATCCCCTTGGTGGCCACGGGCCTCGGTCCTGCAGAAGGCTTCTTCTGGAAGGCATATGTGGTCCAAGGGACCGCCCCTGGCTGGGCCCCAAGGTGCTGAGGTGGCTCTGGTCAGGACTTCCCCCCCTGCAGCTCATGGGAAGGGTTCTCATGTGTCTCTGCCTTGCTCAGTGGGGTGTGCAGCCCTAAGAAGACCGGGACTGCCCGGTGGTAGCATGTGGGGAGAGGGTGCAGCCCGGACTGGCTGCTGCCAAGAGCCTGGTTTATAGCGTCCCCTCTGGCTCTGCCCACCACCAGCATTACCAGCAAAACAAATCCCCTCATTTGGGCCTTGATAATTGTATCCGCAAGTGCTCATTTCTGTGATGGCCCGTGTCAGCAGAGTGTAATTTTCTTTTGCTGGAAAAATATAAATACACACAGGGGGTGGGATTTCAAAGGTTAAGACAAGGTGAGTGGAGGAGGCTGCAGTGGGGAGAATGACCACGCCCCCAGATCCGGAAGGAAGGCTGACTTTGAGAAACCCTGCTTTAGGGTGAGGTGGGGGGCACGAGGGGCCTCTCCCCATGTTCCCCTGTGCCACCTGAGGTGACAAATACTCCCTTGTTTCCTCTCATGTCATCTTCCCAGTGGCCCCATGGGGCTGGCACCTTGTTATCCCTTGAGGCCCAGAGAGGTCAGTCACCTTCCCCAAGGTGGCACAGCCAGTGAAGCCACCATGCGGGCCGGGAGCCCAGCACGCTCACCTCCAGGGAGGGTCCTTCCCTCCTTTCCCTGCTCCTTTCCTCCTTGGTGGACCAGGAAAGAGGGTCTTCTGCAGTTTGAGGCCATGGTGGTGGGATCAGGGCGCCCCTGCCAGGGCCACTTGGCTCACCCTGCTGGAGCCAGAGGGGCTGTCCGTGGGCACTCATCTCCTCCTTGCCACAGTGGCTCCCCGTCACCAGCCTCTGCCCAGAGGGTGCTCCCAGTTCTGCAGGCAGTGCCCCTCAGTGGAGGCAGCAGGTGACTCTGAGTGTGGGTCCCTAGACCCTCAAGACCCCCATCAAAGGCCTTCCCCAGATCATCAAGGAAGCCTCTCCTCTACTTTCCACTTGTACTTAGTCTCCATCTGTGCAGTAATTCAGGGCCTGGCAGGGGGGCTCTCAGCAGCCACCCTGAGCTCCACACTGGCTCCCCCTGCCCGGCAGGCTCTTCACAAAGCACCCTGAAAACAGTTCCCTTCCCCTGCCACCTAGCTGAGCCCCTGCCCTCCACATTGGGACAGCATCTCTTGTCTGCCCCGTTGGCCATTGCTTCCACAGCGCCAGCCCTGTGGTCTCTCAGGCCTGTGCCCAGGAGCCCTGCGAGTGCCCAGCTTCCTGCCCAGGGACAGCCGCCGCCACTTACCCTTCTCAATACCTGCCCAGAAAAGGGACACCCTTGCTGGCACACTTTCTCCTGCAAGTCTGTCCCTGCTGCCCCTCCTCATGCCCTCGTCATGTCTTTGCGGACTCCTCATGCCCTCTGACCGTCCACCAGGCTCTCCCTCTGCCCACTGCCTCCCAGTGTCTGCGGCACACCAGCCCTGCCAGTCACTCCCTGGCCAGGCTGATCCCGCCCCTCCCAGCTTTTGCCACTGGGTGATGCCCGCCTGTCGAACCCACCATGCTGTCCGTGTCTCCTTCTCCTCCTGCGTCCTCACACATCCCTGCGTCTTTACACACACACACACACACACACACACACACACACACACACACA
>NW_022103968.1:63738545-63746522 GCF_000313985.2 Echinops telfairi | reverse complement strand
ACACCAGGTAGAAGCCAATGGCCAGGACAGACTCTCCTCCCTGCCCCACACTCTGGTGCCCAGCGTCTTTGCTGTTATCTCAGGATAGGAAGCTAGCGGGTGTGGGGCACACGGTGGTGGCAGGTGGGTGGGGTAAGGCTTGGCTGGAAGCTGCTGCTCGGAGCATCTTCTGAGCATCTTCCAGAGGAGTCTGCCCTCCCCCCCACCCTGGGAGGAGAGAAAATGATGGGAGATGCCTTCTGTTGACCCTTGTGTGAGAGACCGAGGGTGTGGGTGTCAGGGTAGGCAAGGGCACCGGTGAGAGGCAGAGGGTGTAGGAGAGAAGATGGGGACCCTGTGGATCACAGGTAAAAGAAGCACCTGGAAAGGCCTGCTCTGAGCGTCTGTGCCTGTGTGTGTGTGTGTGTGTGTGTGTGTGTGTGTTTGGGGGTGTGTGTGAAAACATGAGGGCTACTGGGGAGGCTGGGCTGGGGACTTGGAGCACGTGTTGGGGTGCAGGAGCTCAGTGGCCTGGGGAAACGTAGTAGACCCAGCTGGTAGTGGGAGCTGCAGGGCTCAGGAAAGGGTCTTCTCTGCTTTTTGTTCCGCTGCAAGTTTGGGACGGACATAAAGACAGCCATGCCACAGCAGACATCCCAGCACTGAGGCCGGGGAAGGCCCCAGGATGTCTCTTAACCCAGTATTCCCAACGATCACTAACTGCAGGTAGAACATGTGCCACGCTGTCCCTGCTGAACTCCCTGCCCCTGGAAGGTCAGAAACGTGCTTTTCCCTGCGGTACATGGTGCAAGCATTTGTGGATAAAAGTTGAGCCATGAAAACACCACCAATGTGGGAGAGAGACGTCTGGATTCTGGTCCAGGCGCTGCC
This sequence comes from Echinops telfairi, assembly GCF_000313985.2. Taxonomy (NCBI): domain Eukaryota; kingdom Metazoa; phylum Chordata; class Mammalia; order Afrosoricida; family Tenrecidae; genus Echinops; species Echinops telfairi. Next base: position 63,745,652 of record NW_022103968.1, on the reverse strand, counting down.
CTCACCATCCAGCTGTATGGCCTTGGGCAAGCACAGCCTCACTGCCGCTCCCACCCTCATCCACCCAGGCCCAGAGGGCACATCTGGCTCATGGCAACTCCACGGGACAGAGGACAATTGCTCCTTAGGGCTCCTGAGATGACACATCTTCACGGAAGCAGACAGCCTCAGCGTTCTCCCACAGAGCAGCTGGTGGGCTTGAACCACTGACCTCATTGTTACAGCCCAACACTTAATCCACAGAGCTACCCGGGCTCCCTAAATGAAAGAACAGCAAGGACACGATATCTGTAACTCAGAAGTCAATACAAGTAGAAGCAAGCCAGGAATCTCAAGTCCTTAGTAGATGAACTTTTGGGAGGAGGAATTCACAGCTCACTGTCATCAAATTGGTTCTGACCCCCAGTACCCCCATGTCCCGAGTAACCCCCTGGGACCCAGTAGAGCGGCCCCTGTGGGATTCCGAGGCGGGAAAGCTTTATGAGAGCAGAGTCTCATCTTTCTCCTGCCGAATGGCTGGTGGCTTAGAACTGCTGGCCTTGAGGTTAGTGGCCCAACTTGTAATCCACCATGTCACCAGGACTCCTGCTCTAGAGAGGAGAGGGCCCCCAAAGGACGGATGAGGGGAAGGCCTGCGAGGGGGAGAGGAGGCAAAGGAGGAGAGAGGAGAAGGGCAGAAGGAAGAGGGAGGAGGAGGAGGGAAAGGAACTGGCACAGTAGTGACCACTCCTCCCCTCAGGCGCCTCATCTCCGACAGGGGACCCACCACCACCTGCTAACCTGTCATACTGTGACGGCTTGCGGATTGCAGGATGCTGGAAGACATGTCACCAGTGTTTCCATACCAGCAAGGCCACCATGGTTTCTGCAGAACTGCCAAACTAACGGATGAGGAAGAAAGGCCTGGCCATCCACTTCCAAAAATCAGCCAACAAACACTTTACAGTTCACAATAGATGGTGCAGGAAGGCCCAGGGGCCACCACAGCCGTGAGGATGGTGCCGGACCAGATGATGTGGGATCCTACTGCCTGCTGGGTTGCCAAGGGCACCGCAGACCTGGGCAAGGATCACACCTGCTGCAAGGGGTCGCTGGGGGGACTAAAGAAAGCAACGCTTCAAGAAGCTTAAGATCGGAGAGGCTGCTTTGTTAAGTGGAGCTCCTATTATTACTCTCCCAGTCCCCGATTCTCATGGCAGACCTGTGGAGCCTGCCTCCCCCAGCCAGCCCTCTCCCTGCCGGCTGAGGGGCAGTGGCACCAGGCCTAGGGGAGAGGATGCTAAGCTGCTAGTGGGAGTCCTTCATGTCTATGCTGGCCCTGGGCCCGCTGGGAGGCTGGGCGGGGATCCGGCTGCCAGGGGACCCTTGAGGCGAGGGGGAGCCAGGTTAGTTGTTATTGCGGAAGCGGTGTTGTTCGGGGCTCCCCACTCCTCCTTGATTTCCCTTTATTTTATTTTAAAACTAGGAAATAAAAATTGATGGGGAGCAAATTGCTCTGGCCAGCAGCTCTGTGCTTAAGAGAGTCGTCTTGGGAAAGCAATTACAGTATGTCAAAGGCTGTCAGGGCAGCCAGCCTGGCACTGCCTGCCCCGGCAGCCCTCACCCAACTCAGCATTCCAGCTTGCCCTAGGGGGGGCATGGTGGCTCACTCACCCCCCCCCTCGGGGAAGGAGGCCCCCTGCCCCCACAGGGAAGGAGGTAACAAGATCCTTGAGGTGGGCCCAGGACACTCGACACAACCGGTCCCCAATCCTCCAACAGTGAGAACCCCAATCCCTTTTCCAGATGGAGCTGTTCTCCCCAAACTCCCGGCCATCGAGCCCACATGACGCATCGCGACCCTGCAGGACAGGGTAGAACTGAGGTTCTGAGGAGCAGCTGGTGGTTTCGAACTGCTGGCCTTGTGATTGTCCTGTTTGAGCCCAAGGTTGAAGCCACTGGGTCAATCCATCCCATGGAGGGCCTTCCTGTTTCGCTACCCCTCCACTTGACCACTCGGGCTGGCCTTCCCCAGGGCCTGGGCCTTTCTGACCACCTGTCCAAAGTCTAAGGGACAGTCTTGCCATACTTGCTTCCAAGTGGCATTCTGACTGCACTTTGTCCAGAGCAAGACTGGGTGATTCCCCGGGAAGCCCGTGGTATCTTTAACAGTTGGTCAACACCACAGTTCAAATGCATGCATTCTCCGGCCTCCCTTACTCATGGTCTCGCTTTCACACGGATACCAGGACTTGGGTCAGATGCACCTCAGGCCTCAAGGTGACACCTCTGCTCGTTAACAGAGGTGTCTGTGGTCCACCCCTCAGCGTTCTTCCCCTCCCCGCCTCACCACCCTGCTCCCCTCCTGAATTTCCCAGTCACCTCCCAGGTCAACCACCTGCCTTGCCTCCTTGTCTGAGGGCCCGTGGGAGCCTGAGACACAGGGGCAGGGCCTGCTGGGGCTGGGAGAGGACCGTGGGGCAGACGGTGGCCCTGCCAGCACTCAGAGGAGTGGGTGACTCCCCAGGGCCCTCCCTGTCTGGCATTCACGCCACACACAGCAAAGAGAAAACAGACCATTTCTTCACGTCCTTGGGTTTGAGGAAGACTTGATTGCTTTAAAAAAAAATCACATCTGATCACACAGCAAATAAACCTGGGCTGTGGACATCGAGCTCCTTGGGACTCAAGAGGAGGGTGGCTGGCCGGCTGGCTGGGGTGAGGCGGACATTTACCATCAGCAGGGACTTGGCTTCTCTGGGGCCGGCTATCATGCTGGGATTACGTGGTAGCGGATGGGGAGGAGGACGTGCAGAGATGTGGGATGGACACAAGGAGCAGGGGCGCAGCTCAGGGGGACCTTGTGTGCTGAGGAGAAGGAAGGGGGAGGGGGAGGGAGAAGATGGTGCAATCAACCCCCTGGGGTGCAGTCAAACCATGGCTGGGCACACACCCCCACTTCTGTGTCTCTCCACTGTGTCTCCCCCACCTTCTCTCAGCCGCCCGGGAGGGCACAGCATCTGCTCCAGTCCAGAGGTGCCAAGAGGTGCCTGTGCAGTGTCGGGGGTGGGGTGGGGGGTGGGGTGCCCTCCCTTCAAGGTGACTCGGCCGAGCAGCCTGCCCCATCCCTGCTGTCATTGGCGGGCGTTGATCGGGCCAGCACGTGCGCTTTGCTAACGAACCGTATTGATTCCACATTCTCTCATTGTCTCCTTAAATGGCAAGCCACACATCTGATAGATTAAATGCCCACCTGGTTGCCCGCCTGACATCGCCACCACTCTGCCTGAGGGCCCCTAATGAATTTTATAGCCCGGCACCAACAGAAGAGATCAAGTCAAGCAGGAAATACAAATCACCCGTGATCTGAGATCAGCACAGGTCCACACCCTCTCATCTGGCCAGCCCAGCCCAGCCCAGCCCAGAGCTTTATGGGAAGAAACAGGCAGGTTCTGTGTGTGTGTATCTGTATGTATATGTGTGTATGCACATGCATGTGTGTATGTATGTATGCACACACACCTATGTGCATGTGTGTATGTATGTCTGTGTATGTATATGTATGTAGGCACACACACCTGTATGTGTGTGTGTACGTAGGGAAGGGCTGGGGCATTAGAAGCATGCTACTTGAGAAGTATCCCCCCGACATTTGGATCCCCACTCCTCTGCCCCCCTTGTCCCCCAGTGGTTACAAGTTTCTAGTCCAGAGAGAGAGCGGCCCCCTGGCCCCATTGCCACTTAGAGAACAGCCAACCTTAGGTACAAAGTCTCCTTTTCCAAGGAATTCAAAACACTTGGCTCCATTGTTCTAACAATGTCCCTAGAAGCGGGAAGCATTCAGGAATAGCCTCTGCGTTTTGCGGATGGAGAAACCAAGGCTTGCCGGAAAGAGGGGCTTGCCCCCTCTGGAGACCTTGATGTTTGTGACCCCAAGCTTGCGGTCTCCTTAGGATGGGCGCCACAGGGGTTCACTTGTCCTCTCCGGGGTCCTCTGGCTGACATGTCTGCAGGTGGACAGAGGGAGCTCGGCCTTGTGTCCAGCTTGGGTGTCGGCAGGTCTCACCGGTGCACTCAGGGCTGGGCGGGGTTTGTCTCTACAAGGGGGTGGAGGGACAGGGAGGGTTCCTGCCTCAGCCCCAGGCCCGCCCTCCCTGGGGATGAGCTCTTCTCTCCAGCTCAGTGCCTGTAATGCGAAGATGTGGGCTTCGGCCTGACCAGGTAGATGTGAGGATTTGAGAAACGATCGAGGCAAGGTGCTTGGCAAGGCACTGGGTGCACAACATCAGCACCTTTCATTTGCTTACGCCCACTCTGTGTCAGGCACCGTGCTAAGCCCTTCACGTGTGCGGTCTCCTCCCACCGCGTCTCACCGCTTCCCAGGAGTGGAAATGGAGGCAGCCCCAGATGATCTGGCAGAGACTTACCATCCACGATCCTTGCTTTCTCAAGTTAGTAGAAATCCTCTTGGCCACGGTGCTGTCTGGCTAAAATACCATATGTCCCATTTGCAGCTAAGCATGGCCCTACACGAAGTTCTTTCTGGCCAGTAAGATGAAAGAAGACATTTCCAAGGCATGTGAGGTCGGGTAAGCTGTGGACTGGCCCAAAGTTCAAACCCACCAGCGGCTCCTTGGGAGAAGGATGAGGCTGCCTGTTCTGTAAAGACTGACAGCCCTGAAGACTCTATAGGGTGACTATGAGTGGGAACCAACTCCGTGGCCGTGGGTTTGTTGTCAATCCTTGGAGCCCCAGTGGCACCGTGGTTACAATGATTGGTTGGGGGTTTGAACTCCCCAGCTGTCGGAGGGAGAAAGGTGTGGAAATTTGCTTCTGCACTGATTTACAGTCTTGGGACCCCATGGGGCAAGTCTACAGTGTCCTATAGGATCATGATGAGTTCGAATCAACTTGTGGGAGTGGGTTTGCTTTTTTGGCTTTCACCTTAAAAGAAGGGCTTGGTGCCACAGTGGTTAGGATCTTGGCTGCTAACTCAAAGGTTGGTGGTTCGAACCCACCAGCTGCCCCAAGAGAGAAAAACATGGCAGTCTGCTTCTGTAAACATTGACGGTCTCTGAAGCCCCACTCTGTCCTACTTTGCCCTCCAGAGGAATCCACCCAACAGCAATGGGTTTGGGTTTGGCTCAGATCCTTAAAGAGATGGGGATGCCTGTCTTCACCTCCTCCATCCGGGAGCTTAGAACCTAAACGTGATGCCTGGACCCTGGCAACCATATTGGGTCATGAAGGTGAGGAATACATACTAGAGATGCAGAGAAAGGTGCTTGAAGGAGCCCCTGTGCCCCAGGCCAGTCACTGCTAGACTGCTTTGACATTGGGGAGAAACTATATTCAACTCTAGTTTAAACCAAAAAGATTGGGGTGGGGATGTGTGTCTGTGTCCCTGGCAGCTGTAGTGGGTTATTGCTGTAACTTATCTAAAGTCTCTCGGTCCAGAACTCGGGGCATCGGGATAATCAGGGGTGGGCGATCCTGGGGCCAGGGTCTTCATCAGTGTGACTGTAAAGAGCACTTGAGAAAGGTGAATCCCTACCTTGTCCTCATCACCACCATCGGCTGTCAAGCAGAGAGGAGCTCGTGATGCTTCCAGACAATGAGCCAAGTTTGTTTCAAACGTCAGGACTCACCACCCAGTGGTGAGTCATAAAGTCAGTTTAGGGGGTCAAGACTAGCATCTTCAAAACTAACATCCAGTAGAGGGAAATTGAAAATAGTAGGGCATATGACACATGTAGTAGGGAAGTGCTGCTCTTTTTCAGGTATGGACGGATGAGCATGAGTCCTGGGTCCCAAAGTTATTGTACTTTTGCAATAGATCATGGTAAAGAAATGTTGGGAAACTGGCAAACAGCCCAGTGGGCATCTGGGACTTTGAAGCCCACCAGAAATAAGGTGGCAGGAACCAGAGCCGACGCCCCCTCTTGCGGGCGAGTACAGCAAGCATGAACACCCGAATAGACACACCCAGTTCAACTTCCCCTTTAACCTCTGCACACCCCAGCCTGTCTCCTGACTGCTCCCTGGACAAATACGTGGGTGACTGCGCTGGGCCCACCCTCTCCTGTCACCCCACCCTCTCTAGGGCATGCCATTGCCGGTGGGGCTGGGGCTCATGCAGGCATTTGGTTTGTGCTCTTGATAAAACCCACTCTAGAGAGGAAAGTTGTATGTTTCATTGGTGCGACACTGCACCCTGACTGGCTTGTCTCTTCCCCGTGACCCTTCTGTAAGGGGATGTCTTATTGTCTACAGATACCTAGCCCTTACCTCTTAACCTGATCTTCTAACCTGATCCTAACCCCAAACCCTTAACCCTCACCATCCTAATCCTAACCCCCTAAGCCCTTAACCCTCTAACCCGATACCTCTAACCCTAACCCTAAGTCTAAGCCTAAGAGGTGCAGTTTCTCTGCCCGGGGTGCCCACAGGAGTGAGGGCTCCAAAAGAAATTCTGGAGCCAATGACCCACCACTGTGACCTCAGCTGCTGGCTCCCCACCCCAAGGCCAACCTCCGTGCCTCTGCCCATTCCAGTGGTCCAAACTCACTGGCTTAAAAAACAAAAAAACAAAACCCACTCTAGCCCTGGCTACTCTATGGCTACTCTATGTCTTTGCCAGGGGCTGGGGGGTGTGGAGGGCGCGTGTTCACACTGTCTTCACCCTGGTGTCAGTCAGCAGGGATGCCATGGCAGGGCGACTTGAAAGAGGCATAAACTCCAGGGAGTCCTGGGGCACTGGAGGGGGCCCTGAGAGAGTGCCCCCCCTTTGAGAGATGAGGACATTGAGATCACCAGTGAGTGACCTGCTCCCTACCCCTAGGCAGGGGTGCGTAGCTGCCCACTGCTCTCCTGGCCTCCCCGTGATTCCAACCACCAGCAGAGCCCAGCCTGGTGGCAGAGGGGGGCATGATGGTGATGGGCAAAGGGGGGTGGACCCAGGATCTTTGGAGTCAGACAGGTGCTGTGGGCACTCACTAGCTGGTTGACCTGGGGTGAGTACTGCCCCTCACTGGGTCTTCCTTTCCGATGTGCACTCCACAAGGAGAAATGAACAGGGGGGCGGAGGGGGGGTATGTCAGGACTCTCCCCTACTTGCCACAGTGCTTG
>NW_022103968.1:63735935-63738311 GCF_000313985.2 Echinops telfairi | reverse complement strand
CTGAAAACTGCTGGACCTTGAAAAAGGCCAGGGACAATCCACTTCAGGGTGTAGGAGAACACCCCACCCCCAGCATTCTGATTCAGCCAGGAGCTCCCTGCAGCCCCCTGGCCCCCCAAAGCCAGCCTTGGCTTCTTTTAGAAGCCCTGAAAAGGGGGTGGTGGTGATGGGAAGCCCTCTGTCTCCTCTCTCTCTCTCTCTCTCCTTAGCACCTGTCTCCCCTCATCCCATTTCGGTATTACGGATTGATATTTAGATTAAAGAGATAAACACAGCCTAGGAGCACTGAGGCCTGACAGAGGAACTCCGGACCCGTCAATCATCTGCTTCCCGAGCTCCCTGCCGTCAGCAGCCCCCACTCCACGCCCCCCACCTTCTGACTGGAACGGAACCCAGGAGCAGACCCAACGGGTTCGCACGTACAGCCAAGGCCCTCCCAAAATGGGTGAAGGTGACTGCAAAGGCCTTCCAGTTTCGGTCCAGGAGGAGGGCTGGGGTGACTGTCTACCTGGAGTGCGTGTGTGTGTGTGTGTGTGTGTGTGTGTGTGTACAGGAGACACATCTCTCTCTTTTAGCCTCCCTCTGCCCCTCCCCTGGCTGCAGATAAAGAATTCAATTTTCTTTTAAACGGTGGGGAAATTGGAAGAGATTTTGTTCTGTTTAAGCACAGTTGGAGTCTCAGGTCTCAGGGGCTTTGAGAACAATGAGATCAATTAAGATGCCAGTGGTGAGGGTGTATGGGGGGAGAGGAGGGAAGGGACAGGGGCGGATGGACCAAGGGCAGACTGAGCGGCCAGGCGATCAGGAAGTCCAGCCCCCAAGTTCTGCAGGTGGAGGCCCAGCCAGTCTTCGCTTCACTGACCTGCTTGTCCTCTGGGCTTTGTTCAAGCCCCCAGAAGGGGCCTGCCCTGCTAGTGTCTCCCAGACTTAGGACTAATAATTCACACTGGCAATTTCTGACACCAGTTTTATACAATGATTGGATCAAGTCAAACCAATGCTCTCAGAAGCAAGCAGATGGTCTCTGCTCAGAAAAACGACAGCCCCAACACCAGACACGAATTCAAAGGAAACCATTCCATTCACTGCATCTTCATGTCATCTGCCCACGGAAACAGCGGGCACACGAACTGAAGTGCACAGTGTGTACTGTGGTTTGCAAAATGCACGGGATGCTTGCAGAACAATGCCGCAGGCCTCCTAACACCATCGCGGTCGGAACTGCCCTTCCCACTTCAGAGGATGGATAGGGAACTCAGAGGTGTTGAATAACTTCCTCAAGACTCATTTGTCAATCCACAACCGGGTCAGGACTCCAGCCCACCTCAAGCCCATTCGCAAGAACTGAGCATGCGTGGGGAGGGGGAGGGAGGCGGGGGGAGGGATCTGGGGTCGGAGACCACCACCAGCTGTGTGTAGAGCCATCCCCTCTTGGCGGCGGCTGCCGCCGCTTCATTTTTAATTGTGAATTGGGCGACGATTCATAGAGCAAACCAGCTTCCCATTCAACAATTCATACACAGTTTGTTTCATGCCTTTGCTGGCAGTCTCCCAATACAAGGTAGCAGTGTAGATCACTTATTCCACTTCTCTCCAGAGCTGCCCAGTCATTTATCCTCCTTTCCTCGCCCTTCCTGCCCTCTGACCTTCGCCCTTGGGCAAAGGTTACCTTTGTTCTCGGCCCGGGGTGCCCACAGGAGTGAGGGCTCCAAAAGAAATTCTGGAGCCAATGACCCACCACTGTGACCTCAGCTGCTGGCTCCCCACCCCAAGGCCAACCTCCGTGCCTCTGCCCATTCCAGTGGTCCAAACTCACTGGCTTAAAAAACAAAAAAACAAAACCCACTCTAGCCCTGGCTACTCTATGGCTACTCTATGTCTTTGCCAGGGGCTGGGGGGTGTGGAGGGCGCGTGTTCACACTGTCTTCACCCTGGTGTCAGTCAGCAGGGATGCCATGGCAGGGCGACTTGAAAGAGGCATAAACTCCAGGGAGTCCTGGGGCACTGGAGGGGGCCCTGAGAGAGTGCCCCCCCTTTGAGAGATGAGGACATTGAGATCACCAGTGAGTGACCTGCTCCCTACCCCTAGGCAGGGGTGCGTAGCTGCCCACTGCTCTCCTGGCCTCCCCGTGATTCCAACCACCAGCAGAGCCCAGCCTGGTGGCAGAGGGGGGCATGATGGTGATGGGCAAAGGGGGGTGGACCCAGGATCTTTGGAGTCAGACAGGTGCTGTGGGCACTCACTAGCTGGTTGACCTGGGGTGAGTACTGCCCCTCACTGGGTCTTCCTTTCCGATGTGCACTCCACAAGGAGAAATGAACAGGGGGGCGGAGGGGGGGTATGTCAGGACTCTCCCCTACTTGCCACAGTGCTTG
>NW_022103968.1:63733778-63735835 GCF_000313985.2 Echinops telfairi | reverse complement strand
TACCTTTGTTCTCAAAGGGTGGATCATTCTGAGAGTGTGCAGCTGAGCGGGATTACTGCCTACTTTAAATCTGTTTCGTGTTTGGCTGAAAACTGAGTTCAGGGGGTGAGTTTCATTCCAGGCCTGCAGGGGGACTAAGGGCCGTGATCTCAGGGCTTCCGCCAGTCTCTATCAGACCAGTAAGTCTGATCTTTTTTATGATTTTGGTTTTGTTCCACATGTTTCTCCCATGTTACCCAGGACCTCTGAGGACCCTTCCCTAGTATGACCCCTCTCAGGGCAGCTGATAATGAGAACTAGGCCCTGGGGTCCTGGACGCTCCACTGGTTCTTTCCATCCAGCTTTGATTTTCCGGACTCCTTTGTGGTTCTGCATGGGGCAAGAGCACCCTGGATGGTCCCTCAGAAGCTTTGAAGACCCCTCCACCTGCTGCCCACCACGGTGGGATCTGAACATCCTCTTTGTGAACTACTGTGTGCCAATTGGCCTGGGTGTCCCGGAGATGATGACCCGAAGCCCCAAGGGCCCAGCAGTTCACTTCCTTAAGGGGTTTAGTTCATGATGTTGTCCACTATCTATTTTATTCATGGATATATTTGCAGCGTATATAAGTACTTATATGGAAATGCCCTTTGTCAAACCTAGATCGATTCAGGGGGACACTCCCACTCTCCTCCCTACCTCTGTTCAGCTTTCCTAGCTGCGCATCCAGGTGTCCATTACTGCAGGGTTGCATGTGCGACATTGACCCCGGGGGGGCCTTTGCCTCTGGCACTCCTCCCGGTGTCTGCCTTTGCCTCGGCATTTTGCTTCAGCTGTCTGTTGGCTGTCCTTTCTGATGAAGGGTCTGTTCATGTCCTGTTGTTGCTCTTGTTGTAGGGGCCTTGTGCTTGTTCGTGACCGGTGACCTTACGTGTAGCACCACCTGGGCCTGAGCTACCCTCCCGATGGTTATGACCTTTAAGCCCCTTGTGGTAGCCACTGTGACGGTCCATCTGGTCAAGAGTCTTGCCCTTTTCACCGCCCCTCTCCTTTACCAAGCCTGATGTCCTCCTCTAGGGACTGGTCTCTCCTGATAATATGGCCTATGCTCATTTTAAATGGGGTTATTGATTTTTGTTATGAAGGTGTTCATGTTTTCTATAAATGTTAGAGCTTAGGCCCTTGTCCAATCTGGTCTTGCTAATTCTACCCCCCACCCCCCCACCAATCTGTGGGTTCTCCTATTCTTTGGGTGAAATCTTCTCCTGCACCCAAGTGTCTGAAGTTTAGGGCACCCTCGTCATCTAGCTTGTCTTCTGATGCCTGTGCTTCGAGTCATGCATGACAGTGCATCCACGCCAAGCACTAGGACCTAGCACCCCCAGGCCGGTCTTTTTCTTTCCTCGGATGAGCCTCATCGTCACAGGTGTCCCGTTAGGTCTTCCATCCATCTTCCTCCATGCAGTGAGATATGGGTCTTGTTCCTTTCCTCTACAGCCGGAGATCCAGTTCGACTAGTGCCCGTTGTGAATGAGACGATCTCTCCCCAGGGGATGAGCTTTGGCCTTTGTTGAAGATCAGCTGTCGATGGGGGATGGATTTATGTCTGGGTTCTCTGTTCAGTTCCACCAGTCTCTGGATTGTGGCTGTCCAGTGCTTTGACTAGTGTGGCTAGGTAGCAGGTTTTGAGATAGGGAGTGTGGGGCCTCCCACTTTGTTCTTTTCTTCTTCAGTAGCACTTGGCTTATCCAGGGCCTCTTTCCTTTGGTGATTAGTTTTCCAGCTCTTTACAGGATGATGGAATCTGGATTGGGATGCATTATTTCTGTAAATTGTTTTGGGTAGTATTACCATTTTCACAAGTTTAGTCTTCCGATCCATGAGCATACATGCTCTTCCATTTAGGTAGCTCTCTAGGTTTCTTGTAGCAATACTTTTACATTTTCTTCTGTAGTCTTTTACATTTCTGGCAAGGTTTACTCTTAAGTATCTTGTCTTTAGGGCGCTATTAGGAATGGTTTCACTTTCAACCCAAATTTCCATCAACTTACCAGTGGATTGAAAAACTGTGGTAC
>NW_022103968.1:63713608-63731885 GCF_000313985.2 Echinops telfairi | reverse complement strand
AGTTATAATTCATCTGGAAGATGGCAATCCTCTCTTCAGTTCCACCTCACTTTCAGCAAGCCAGGTTGGGTCATCTGCAAATAGCAGGTTGCTAATAAGTCTCCCTCCAGTTTTTATGCCGCGGTCTTCTTCATATAACCCAGGTTCGCTGATGACTTGCTCTGCCTACAGGTGAGTAAGTATGATGAGAGATGCAACCTGCCGCACACCTTTCTTGATTGTAAACCACGTAGTAGTCCCTTCTTCTGTTTGCACAATGGCCTCTTGATCCGTGTACAAGTTCCGCATGCGAACAATGAATGTTCTGGAATCCTATTCTTCTCAAGACTACTCATAGTTCCTTATCACCCACATGTCTTTGCATAGTCCATAAAAACAAGTAACATATTTCTGAGAATTCTCTGCTTTTAGCCAAGATCCATCTGATATCAGTAACGATAGCCCTTGTTCCACGTTCTCTTCTGAATCTGGCCTGAACCTCTGGCAGCTGTCACTGTACTGAGGCAACTGCTGTTGGATGACCTTGAGCAGAATTTTCCTCGGATGGGATGTTAACGGGATACAAATATGGACCTCGTTTCTTTGGCTGGCCAGGCAGCTGTCTTCCAAGTGTCGTGGCACATTGGAGGAGTGTTTCCAGTGCTTCGTGCCCTCAGTTTACCCTACTGTGGTGGGTTATGTGTGGCTGCGACGCTGGAAGCGATGTCACAGGTATTTCAGACACCAGCAGAGTCACCCAAAATGAACAGGGTTCTGGAGAGTTACCATTTCTTCTATTCTTCACATTTGTTGGGGGACAGTTCTTCAAGCGTCTGAGAGCATCCTTTTTGCTGCAGTTGGTTCTGTGGCTATGTCATCCATTTAAATCCATACTCGTATATCTTTTCGCATCGCCTCCTCCTTTTCCTGTGAGATTTGCCAGTTGTTTGTTGGTTTGACTACACTTTTCAAAGAACCAACTTCTCATCTTGCTGACGCTTTCGAGGTTTTTCTGTTTCACTTACTTCTTCTCTTTCTGATGATTATTTCTTCTCTTCTGACGACTGGGCTTACTTTGCTGCTCTTTTTATAGTTGTTGGAGCTATTGGGGTAAGGCACTGGTTTTCGCTCTCGTTGAAGTTCCTATAAATTGCCCTCTTGGCATTGCTTTTACTGTGTCCCAAAGGCATTGGTATCCTGTGTTGTCATTCTACTTCGATTCAAGGAATTGTTTAATTTCATCTTTTACTCAGTAGTTAATTCTTAAATATGATGTTATTCAATTTGCATACATTTCATGGGAAACCTTGATCTTCCTATTGTTAACTTCTAATCGTATCCTGTTTGCTGTGCGAAAATGGTAGTGTTTCAGTGTTTCTGGACGTACCGAGTTTTGCTTGTAGCCTCACATGGTCCATTCTGGAGCGTGCTCCATGTGTGCTGGAACAGAGGGCATGTCGTGCTGGTGGTGGTGGGTGTCTGCAGATGTCTGTGAGGTCAAGTTGGCTGGTGTGTGGTTTAGCTCTGCTGTTTCCTTACTGAGCTTCTTTCTAGTTGTGCCGACCTTCAGCTGAAAACAGAGTGTTAAAGTCTTGCTATTATTTCTCTCTTCTGTTAGCATTTGACATGTATTTTGAGGCTATTTCATTGGTTGTATAATGGCCTCTTTCATCATTGAATCATGCCTTTCCTGCGCCTTATCCTGAAATTTGCCTTAAAGTCTAATTTACAAAAAATTAACATCATCACTTCTGATCTCTTTTGACCACCATCCGTGTGATATTCTGATCTTCATTTTCTATTCCATTCCACCATTCTCAATCTTCAACGTTTATTCTGCTGCTGTCTTAGTGGCTTGGGTGTGTCTCTTGCAGAGAGTAGACGGATGGATGGTTTTCTTCTCCATCCTGCCATTGTCTCTCATCACTGGTACATTTCGTCCATTTGCATTCGGTGTGAATATTGATAAGTATGATTTACAGCTCTCAATCTGTACGTGCTTTTGTGTGGTGCTGGCAGTTTCTTTGCTCCATACACTTTTCTGTGCTGAATTAATTTTGTTTATAGATCTTCTTATCATTTCTTTCATTGTTGAGATTTTAATGCTTACTAAATCTTTTTTATTTTCCTCTTTTTTATTTTGTTGGGAAGATTTAGTAATTTTCTTTCAGGTTACCTTGTAATTTTTTATTTTCTTCCAAAGTTTAAAACAGTCAGTTCTATCTTAAGATGATCTTGACTTCCTCTACGTTTGGAAGTTTTATAACTACACTATTATTCCTTCTTTTTGCTTTGGAGTTGTCTTTGTTTACACATTGAGATCCCCATTCTACTGTTTTCCTGTATGTTTATATTGTTGTAGCTATTTAAGTGTCTGTGCTGGTTTCTTGCTTATGTTGCCGTGTATGCTAATCTAAGGTGTTGCTTTTCTATCCAAGGAACTCCCTTTAATATTTCTTTATGGATGGTTTAGGTCTCACGACTTCCCTTAATATAAACTTATCTGGAAATGTCCCAAATTTACTGTTGTATCTCTAGGACAATTTTGCTGGGTATATAAATTGTGACTGGCATTTTTTTTCCTTTAAGTGTTTTATATCCATCCCATTGCCTCCTTGCCTGCCTGGTTTCTGCCAAGAAATTACATCTTAGTCTCATTTGCTCTCCTTTTTCCGTCGTTTTTTTCTTTCTGAACAGTCCTCAGGGTTTTAATTGTTTTATGTCTTTGGTTTTGAAATCCAATGACCCTTCAATTTGTGTCTGTGTGTCTGTGTGTGTGCGCGCACGCTCACATGCATCTGTCTTCCTGTTCAGGAATTCAGATTACCTGTATGTTACTCGTGATGGTGTCCCAGACAGCCCTCAGGCTCCCCTTCTTTTGATTGCTCCTCTAGCACATTTGCATTGAGAGATTTGGGTTCAATCTTGATAGTTTTCTTTTCCTTTGATTCAATTCTGGTCCTTTCAATGCAGTATCTATTTCTGAAATTTTAGTATTACTCTTCTTAATTTCTAGTTGCTGCTTTTATATGGTTTCTGATATTTCATTTATTTTGTCAGTTTGCTCCTGTAGTAGTCCACTGAATTCTTCCAGAGCTTTGACGGTATTTCCCCTGATTTTGCTTGTGTTTCCTATCAATTTGTTGAAGATAGCTAAGTACCATTCTTTTGAATTCTTTAGTTGGTGGTTCCAATACCATTTCTTCCTCAAGATGTTTTCTGATGATATATATATATATATATAATCATTTTATTGGGACCACTTACAGATACTAACATTCCATAGTTCAGTCCATCAAGCAGTATTGTACACTTATTACCTCAATCAGTTTAAAAACATTCTCCTCCTTGGCCTCCTTGATATAAGCTCCCTTTTATTGTACCCCCTGAACCTTATTATTGTTATTATGTACATGTATCTAGTCTGCATCTTACACTATCCAATATGTCCATTCACCCACAACTCTGTGGTTTGCTTCCCTTGAGTGGGGTTATACAGTCATCATTGCTATCAGCCCCCACCCCCCATACCCTCAGGAAACCATTACTCCCATTTCTTTTCCTGAGGGGCTTTCATGCATCAAATGATCTTAATTTTACCCATGAACATACACAAGTCTAACAAGGTTAATGAGGTAGAACTGAAACCATAATAGTATGGGGAGGAAATATTAAATAGAGGATAGTCATGTGTTTCATCAGTGCTATACCACACCCTGGATTTATCATCCCTTCCTTGTGGACCTTCTGTGAGGAACCGTCTAATTATCCTACAAGTGAGTTTTGGGTCTCCACTACATCCATGCCCTTTCACATTGATTTGGCTGCTTGTTTTTGAACTTTGGATGCCTTTTCTAATTGGCTTCATGATCACACAGGCTGGTGTGCTTCTTCTATGTGGGCTTTGCTGCTTCTCAGCTAGATGGCCGCTTGTTTACCGTCAAGCTTTTAAGACCCCAGATGCTATATCTTTTGATAGCCAGGCACCATCAGCTTTCTTCACCACGTTTACTTATGCACCCATTTGTCTGACTCTGTCCTCTGGTGACTTGTTTGTGCCATCCTGTCACATTTCTTTGTGTGGCTGAGATTGTCCATTGTGTTAAAGACACTGTAGTGTTGTATTCATATTTAATCGGTGACTGTATGTTGGTGTGGTTTGTCCTAGGGTTTTTTTGGTTTTGTTTTTGCTTTATCTTGTTTTTAATATTTACGTCTCTAAGCAAGCAGGGTGAATATGCCACTCGGTTCCTGAGCTTGGAAGCACTTATGCCCTCACCACCTGTCTCCTGGTGAGTGTGACAGGGAATGAGAGTGTGTGCACAGCCTCTCTGTACTATTTGTGTAGCGCACTGGAAGGCAGGCTGGGGTGGGGTTGACCACCATCTATCATGGATCAAATGGCACAGGAGTGGGTGGTGGCCCTTATCTAGTGGGTGGGTCAGTCGGAGGTATAGGTGTGGTTGGGCAGTGTGGTCCTAGTTGCTGTCACCCACCAGATGAGACAAAAAAGAAAGAAAACCAAACAAAAGAAAAATAGCAAAATGACTGCCAATAAAAAATAATACTAATAAAGAAAAAACATAGAAACGTAAGAAGGGAAGAAAACAAACAACAAGAAAAAAGAAACCAATAAATAAAAAAGAGAGTAAAATCAAGGCACTGAAAAAGAAAGAAAAACTAACTAGGGACAGGGAAAAAGTGAAAAATAATAAAAGGAAAATAAGACAAGGGAAAAGAAAAGCATATAAATAAGACAGAATTTTAAAAAGCACAAAGAAACAAAACAAGTGAAAGGAAATAAAAGGAAGAAAACGGAGGGGTAGGTGTTTTGCCGGCTGAGGAGGCAGGGTAGTGGGCAGGGCACATAGTTCTGAAAGGAATTCTGAGGGCCCAAAGTGTGGCTAGGGGCAGGCTCTTGGTCCCAGAAAGAATTCTTTCTGGTTCAGAGGTCAGCTGGGCAGAGCTGGGCTGGCCCCTCCCATTGCTAGCTAGCTGGAGCAGGTAAAAAGTACACACCTTCACACGAGGGGCTGCTGACCCATGAGGGTGCCCCTCCCATGGCAGCAAAGCAGGGCTACCTAGGGTCCCTGAGTGGGTGGGAGGTGGGGCTGGTCACCAGGTGTGTGTGGAGAATAAGGGAGAACGATCACACTTTCTTCTGGTCATCAGCTACCAACGGTGTGGGTGCTGGTGAGGTCCTTGGTGAATGGAGCGGATGGTCAAGGTGCTGCTCTCAGGTGAACACTGCTCGCAGAGATTCTGGGCTGTGCGGTGTCAGGCCCAGGGGAATTCCCTGCTCCGGTTCCCTCCATGGTCATGGTGGTTGTCTGGTTTCTTCTTTTGCTGCTGTGCGGGGCAGTGGAGGCAGTTCTGCCTCGGAGTGAGCGGCCCTGTGGACAGCAGAACTATACTACCCGGTCCTGTGCCGCCATCCCACAACTGTGCTCATGTGTGAGCCCATTTCTGTTTCTTCTAGTTCGCATTGAATCCACTTCTTTGCCCTTTCCTTTGAAGTTCAAGATTCTCAGCTGTTATCTCCCTCCTTGGGTTTCTCAAGTCTATGCTGTAGAGCAGGGGTCCTCAAACTTTTTAAACAGGGGGCCAGTTCACTGTCCCTCAGACCCATTGGAGGGCCGGACTATAGTTAAAAAAAGCCTATAAAACTATGAACAAATTCCTATGCGCACTGCACATAGCTTATTTTGAAGTAAAAAAGCAAACGGGGCAAAAACACCCAGTGGGCCGGATAAATGTCCTCAGCGGGCCGCATGTGGCCCACGGGCCGGGCCGTAGTTTGAGGAGCTCCACTGGGGAGCTCCACTGCTCGTCCACAGTCGTGCCAGAAGGCCCTCATACCTCGTCTCCCAGCACAAGCCACTGCCCAGTCTCTCCTCTGGGGTGCGCTGCCCTGCCCAGTCAGGATACAAGGCTTGCCAGCCCCTCACCTCGGCCCACCCTTTCTCCTGGTGGCTCTCTGCCCTCCACAGCCTCTCTGCAGTTACTGAAATAGTCTCTTAGCTCCTCTCACCTGTCCTGGTGGGGTAGTGGTTCCATGTCGGGTGGTGATCCACATGGTTGCCAGTTCAAAACCACCAGCAGCTCCTCCGGAGTAAGACTGGGCTTTCTCCTGTAAACAGTTACTGTCTTGGAAACCCACAGGGGGTCACTGTGAGTCATCATTGACTCAGTGGCAGTGAGATTGGTTTTTGGGGTCCTATCACTTGCAGTTCCCTTGGCCTGCTAGGTCCCTCCCATGAACTATCCAGCTCAATCTACCCTCCACTGAGCAGGGAGTAGGGCCAACCAGGGAGGGGGAGGCCAGGGGAGGGGGCTCTGGAGACTGGTGGGATCATCACAGAGTGGGAGGACTGTCAGGTGGTACCGAGTGACTTAATTCACCCAGTGCCTCCCTGCAAAGAGCTCCTGACAACACTCAGGCTTAAACAAACCAAGCCACCGAGAGCGAACCTAAGTCTCGTGTCCTCCTGTGCAGAGGAGTTGAAGCACAGCTTCCGTGATCCTAAAGGCACATAAGAACCAGGCACCGCACTCTAAGGGAGGGCACCAGGGACTCAGAGGCCTGGGAGCTGGTCCAGGTCACAGAGCTGCCAAGGGTGGCCAGGCTCCAGGCTGGTGGCCCCAGGAAGTCTCAGCCAGGTCTGGTCTGACTCACGGACATTTCTAGGGCCAAGCACTGTGCTGGGAGTACCTTCATGAATTTTCCCTGCGATCTCAACGATAGCCTGCCTCCCAGGTAGAATCTTACTACAGTGTCTTCCCCGGGTTACAGAGGTGGAAACTGAGGCCCAGGGAGGGTCAGAGACTTGTCAAAGGGCTCACCTTGGTACACTTGGGCTTTGACCGTGGGCCGAAGGGTGGAGGACAGCCGGATCTGGGTCCTTTTAAAAGGAATGATTTTTAAAACATCCCTTGCATCTGGAAGTCCTTAACTATGTATGTGCCTGTCCCCACACTGCTCCGGATTCTCCTGAGATCCAGGGATGCTGGTACGATTGGCCCCATTTAATGGTGAAGAAAACCAAGTTTCAGAGAAAGAGTGAGCACCCCACAATAAACTAGGGCTCCAGATCCTCCTGGGTCAATTTAGACCACCCAAGATGGCACTGGGCCCAGAAAAGGGCTGGGATGAGCATCTGAGAAGGGGAGCAGGGCCACTCCGTCTGCCGGGAGCTTGGGGAGGGCCCTTCCCGGGGCTCCCACTCAGCCCTGCCCTGTACATCTGTGTTTCTCCGTCCTGCCTTGGTTTCTCGTCTGGTGAAGCATTCTGCAAAGCCTGTTCATCGTCTCCCACCCGTCCTGGCCCTAGAGGGAGGAGAGAAGGGTGGGAAGATGGTCCCCAGGGATGGACCCCCCTCTGCAGCCCCTCCCCCATGGCCCAAGGGACACAGAGCTAATAATACACGCAGGGACCTGTGCTCCAAACGTGAGGACAGACTGGCTCCCTGCAGGTGCCCAGCACAGCCCCTGTCTCAGCTGTGTCCTCCGTGCCTGACCTGGACCACAAGGAGGAGGTGGCCGGGAGGCTGTGGAGGGTCTGACACAGGCGCTCCCCTCCACCCCCCACCCGCCCCCCAGCAGCGCTTCCACCAGCATCTTCAGGTGGGGGTGGGGTGGGGTGGGAGGCAATCTAGAGGGAGCCAGACAGCCAAGCCCCGCCGAGGGGAGGGACCCTGCCTCACGGCTGGCAACACTGCCCCACTGCGTCCCAGCCTTGGCACACGGGCTTCCCGCTTCCTCCTGCTTCTCCTCCCTGTGCTGACGTCTCCTCAAATGCCACGTCCTCCGGGAAGCCTGCCGGGGCCTCCGTCCAGTTCAGGGGCCCGTGTCCAGGTTCCTACCGCTCCCTGATCTCTGCAGCACAGCGAGGGGAACTTCCTGTTGTGACTCATCTCCCAGGAGAACAAACTCCCCGGCAAATGCCTGGTGATTAAGAAGATGACCACGCTTGGGTCAACTAAATCCCTCACTAGCTCGGGGACCCTGACCAAGTTTCTTCATCTCCCCGTGCCTCAGTGTCTTCATCAATAAAATGAGGGGTGTCAGCCTCCCTAAAAGGTTAGAACTTCTGCACACACACACGTGTTCTGAGTCAGTGTGCAGGAAAGGCCGTTGGTGCTCTGGCTGCCGTAGTAGTATTGGTTGCCCTGTACTGGTGGTGGCGTTATTGCCCTTAGCAGCAGCAGCACCAAGGGGAAACCATGGTCACATAATGGTTATGCATTGGGCTGCCACCTGCAGGGTCAGTGGTTTGAAACCACCAGCCAGCCCCGAGGGAGAAATACTGGGCTTCCTCAGAGCCCCCCACCTGCGACAGTTTTGCCTGAGTCTGGGTAGCGGTAGCTGTGGCAGCTGTCCCCAGAGTCCTTTCAGACACCCTCTGACGTGTGGGCAGACACAGTTGGGTCTGCTTTCTCTGATGGATCACGAGGGGCGCAGAGAAGTAGCTTCTGTCCTGCGTCGCCCAGGCAGGTGGCTGGAGCCCCTGGGACTCGGGTCTGATTTTGAGCTCTGACCCCCACTCTTTGCTCTGGGGGAGCGCTGGGCTGTGAATCTGAATGTGGCCCGTGGGAACCCACCCCCAGGTGCTCTGTGGGGTAACGCTATGGCAGGTTCTTTCCATAAAGATGTACGGCCATGGAAGCCCCAGGAGGCTGTTCTGCTGTGCTGGGCAGGGTTGCGAGGGTCGGGGCAGACGTGAAGGTAATGGCTGGTGGAAGGCCTGGGTGGGAGAGGGACTACTGTGGTCTAGGGACCAGCTCCTGTTAGGCGGCGGCCTTTGCCCAGCAGGTAGCAAGCCACAGGCTCAGGGCCATGCCCGGGCTGGGGGCTGGGAAGGCACTCCCAACAGTCTCTGCTCTCGTCGACGGTGCAAATGAAAACGCTTTCCTTTTCTGCATAATTTTTTTTTCTGACACAACTGCCCATGAAACATTTTAATAACATCCCCGAAAAGGTCAGGGAGAAGGAATTTCACAGTCCCTGAGCAAGTGGCTGTATAACTCTAGCCCCTCTGTGATCAAGGAGGTGGGAGAGCCAGCTGACCATGGTCTGAGGAAAGAGGGCCTGGGAGGTGGTGGGCGGCGGTAGCAGAAAGACAGTTTGCAATGCGTTGTGACTGATGCGCTTCATGAATTTGGGTTTCTAGTTCGTGAGGTAGGCTAGCATCATGCCTTCCGTTTCGGTCGGACCGCCTACCACCTCCGTGACCCGAGTGCTCCACGCCCCTGGCTCGGGTGAGTTGCACCAACCACGAGACTCACCTGTAGCAAGTGGAGGAGTCAATGATTTAGACTTGTTGGAAAACAAACAGACCGGGGATCTGGGGGCGGGGAGATGCAGTAGCTGCTCCCTCTTCCCATTTTTACTATTAGTTTTGTAGCCCAGGAACAGATTCTAGCTAGCAGGCCTTGCTGATTTACCATCCAGAAATCCTGAGAATCACTAGGTCTTTTTTCCAATCCAAGCATTTACATCACTGGAGGAACATGGTTCCGTAAAGCAGGTTCTAGCTTTCTGTCACTTACGGGGTCTGTAGGTGTGACAGTGTCGGATCTGTTTCATGAAAATCGTTTCACTTTTTACCCCGCTGTTAATTATTTTTAAACTAAAGCAAGGAATGGATGCAGAATTTAGAACAAATGCGGTTTCTATTTGTATTGCTACTAGTGATCGCAGCACTGGTGGTACTGATACAGCAATTTGCAATTTCTTCGCTGGTGTGACTTTTTAAGTGCGCACAGGTGATAAACCTCACTCAACAGGTTGGATAGATGTGGCTTAAAACAGCACCCAGCTGACCTGTATGAGAAACAGGGAGTGGATTGACAGACAAACTGAAATATGGAGCGAAGCTACTGCACTGAAAGGAGTTGAACCAACGTCATCACTTACTAAGCTCGTAAACTGTGCACACACTGCTTTAGCTAAATAGGATGTGTCGCCCTTTCCCAGGTTATCACGCTTCGAAACGTGACCTACTGAAAATGGATCAAACTGAGTAGGTTCAAGGAAGCCCCTCGAATTTCCACTTTGTGGCAACCCAAACACTTTATTTCAGCAATAATACAACAGCACAAATACCAACAGCTGCCCTGGTAACTCGAACCGTGCATGTTTCTATGGATAGAGGCTGACATTCCTCAGTTTATTGATGAAGACACCGAGGCACGGGGAGATGAAGAAAGTTGGTCAGGGTCCCAGAGCTAGTGAGAGATCTAGTGGGGATTCGAACGCAGGCTGCCTGACCCCAAGCCTCGCCTTCTTAACCACCAGGCTGCCGCCTTGAAGGCTCCACACTGGGTTCAAGCCGTGCCCTTGAGCCAGGCTCAGAGCTGACAGGAAAGAGAGGAATGGAGCGCGGTCTGTCTACCCAGATGGACTGGGCGCAGCGTGTCTCTGGGCGGCATTGTGTCCCTGGGTAACATGCTGGACCCCCAGCAAGCTTCTGGCACGCTCAGGTGAATTTCCACCTCTCTTGAGTCCCGAGTCTTTCAGAGGTCAGAGCTGTGTAGGTGATTTTGTGGATGGGAAACCAAGTCAGAAGGGCTTGAGCACTCAGCTCAGGGGAGCAGGAACCTCAAGGCAGTCCAGTGCTTTCCAGTGCAAGTGAAGTGTTTCCCTCCTTATGTGGTATTTGCAAGGTGGATTGTCCTAAGTGCCGACTCCAGTTCCATGACAAAACAGGAGATGTTATAACGGAATGACTAGACCACCTTCGGACCTGCTCTGCGTTCACATAGTCTCGTAGCTGTAACCCAGTAGAACGCTGCCTGGAAAGAGTCGATCCCCCCCACAACCACCCATTCATTTCCTCTACACAGGTTTCTGCCACCTCTACTCACTGATGGGCAGTTCTCCAAACATATTTAGGTAATGATGAAACATTAACATGCCTTTCTAATACACATTTAGATCTTGCCTAAACATTTCTGTTCACCATCAGTCTTTCCCTGTGTTGATTCTATTTAATGACTAGATAAAATTCTATCCTATGACTATTCAAAAAAAAATTTCGAATACACACCAGGAAGCACATGCTACAGCAACAAATGTAGTTCTAGGGTCACACTCAGATTCTAGATATCTGAAAACATGTTGCTGAATACCACACACAAAGAGGCCCGCCCCCCAAGGAAGTTGTGGGCTAATATATTGGACCATTTGTCTCAGACCAGTCAAACTCTCCAAGCTTCAGAAGTTACACACACACACACACACACACACACACACACACACACACACACTTCACTAGTCATTAAATAAGAAGAGGCCTTCTACTCCTGTAACCATTTACAGTCTCAGAAACCCACAGGGGCAGGTCTGTCCCATAATGTCGCTGTCGGTCAGGATCGACTCGATGTCAGTGAACGAGGAGTGTGATTTAAAAGAGTGTTTTGAAAAGTTTGAAAACACAACACTACGAATACCGCCAACTACTGAGCATTGAGTAGTCTACTGCCACAGAAGCATTAGGGAAAACAAAGTGAGCGCTGAGAGGGCTTCAGAAGGGGCGGGGACTCAGGACCGGTGTGTAGGGCGTGCTGAGGTTTGTGTCTGAGGAGTGTTCTGCGTCCTCCTTTGGGGAGGAGAGCCTGGGGTCTTAAAAGCTCATAGTGACCATCTAAGGTCTCTCCCCATCTGGAACAAAGAACAGGGAAGAAAATCAAAGATTCGTGTAAACAATTCGTCCAAAGGACCAATGGGCCACATCGACCTCAGCCCCCAGGACCTCGATACTGGAAGAACTAGATGATGCCGCTTACCACCATCCGCGACTCTGAAAGGGGACACAATAGGTCGAGTGGGAGGAAAATGTGGAGCAAAACTGAAAAGTCTAAAAAAGACCAGGCTTACTGGTCTGACAGAGATCAGCGGGACTCCCAACACGATGGCCCTTACTGAGCTTACTCTCAGGGCTCAGCTTTCAGCCAAACGGTAGACAGGCCAATGGCGTGACCAGGGACACGAGAGAACTATGCTCTCCTGAAAATGATCACCCATGTGATGTCAGAGGGACCCGTGTCCAGGGACAAAGCTCAGGTGGACAAGAGTAAATCAGAAACAGAGAGAGGAAGCGGGAAGGATTCAGTTATATTGTGGGGACTGCAGTCAATGTCACCCTGTGGGAAACAGAGAGGTTATTCCCCCGGTTATCCGCCCATGTTATATGCCAAACCTAAGGTGCTGCTTGCTAACACATGGTCACTGACTATGCACCTGGAGGGCAACTGCTTGGAGGTTATCTGACGGAAGGTTGTCAGCCATCTAGAGCAATCAGACCCTGTTGTCCGTCCCACCCTAAGTAGGGCCCACTCCCTTCTGATAAGGATAGTGGATTGTTCCCCTGAAGGAGCCCAAAGACTCCTAAGGTCCAGCCAACTCAGGGAGGACCAAGGTTAGGCTGCCATCTCGACTCTAGAGCCTGCCTACTTTGATACGTGTGTGCCTTCCTGTCACACGTGTGCCTATTGTACAACCCTTCCTGTTACACATGTGGTTGCCTGTCATTAGGGGGACTGGCATGCCCCTAGAGTGTATATAAGTGTATATTGGTGGGAAATAGATCTGTTCTCTCTGTGCGGGTCAGGCTCCTAAGGTCCTGGTGGTCCTGGTGGTGAGCCCTTGCATGCTTTATCTTGTCTGATGTCTCTAATTTTACCCCTCAATTACACAACCGCCCCTTCGACCCATTCGATTGTGGGGGCTGCTACTTCACATCACACCCACACAAATTGTGTATGGAAAATGGATTTGCTCTGAAACATCCACCCATATCACAAAAAGAAGTTAAACAAACTAACAAACACCCCAAATCCACGGACAACACAGTGCTCCGGAAGACTTGCCGAGGTCAGAGATCAATTTCACGTGACCACGTAGTGCGTTATCAGTGACACACTTGAATCTTGCATGAAGAGTCAGGAGAAAGCATGCGATGCCCTTTCAAGTAAATTCTTCCAGGAGTCAGGCAGGGAGTGGTAGACTCCAGGCTAGGCCTTGGGCTCCTGCCCTCTCAAAGTGTGGGCCCAGCCACTGTGCTCCAGGCCCCTGGTGATGCCTTTAAGTGTGGGATTGCTAACTGAAAGCGTGCTAACACAGCAGCGGCCCCGAGGGAGAAACAAGAGGCAGTCTGGATTCATGCAGATTGACAGCCTGGGCAGCTCTGGGGGTACTTCTCTTCTGTCCTACAGGGACACTCAGCTCGGGGCATGCCCAGTGACTCGCCCCTTCTGGGAACCATGGGTTCCAGCACCTGGGCAACACATCCTTCGAATGGAGGGTGGGCAAGGAGCGGGGAGGCACTGCACAGGGAGACCCAGGAACTGGAGATGGGCCAGCCCTGGGCAGACGCCCAGAGGCATCCACCGAGCACGGAAGCTCATTGCTGGGCACTGAGGGGCACTGGGAGAGGGGCCAGAGGAGTGTCTGGGGGGGTGCCCGGGCAGAACCTATATTTGGGCCAACCCCTGCAGACCCACGCTCACCCATGCCCCTACTCCCACTCCCACTCTCAGCCCAGACCGGACTGGGCTTGGTCCACCCTTGGCACACGGGAGGTGCCACTGCTCACCCCTGGCCCTCCCCAGGGCCATGGGGACTTGGGACTGCACAGTGAGAACCACGTCCCAGCAAGAATGCCTGGAATGTATGCCTGACACCCACCAACCTGGGACCTGACACCTCCGCCCTCGGCCATGTGCCCCAGTCCTGGGGGACGCAGACCCTCTGCCTTTGTGAAGCCCCCCAAGACACAGTCTGCTTCTTGGATGCCCTTCTCCTTGACATTCAAAAGGGGCGGGGCCTGAAAGTGCTCTCCTTGGGTCCAGAAGGCAGGACCCTCTGGCTCCTGCCGTCCATCTGTCCCCAGGAGGCTGGGAAAGGGCCCAGGAAGCCTTGAGCACTGGGTGATTTATGGCAGGGAGTACCCTGGTGAAGGCTGGTGGAGCCAGGGACCTGGGGAGGCAGGGGTGGGGGGATGGAAACAGCAGCAGCGGTAGCAGACTGACTGTTGATGTCTGACGGCCCGGCTAGCTCAACATCTGTTTGAAATATTAATAACTGTCAGATGGGAAGGGCCTAGGGGCTCAATACAGTTCCATGCCATCTGTCTGTAAAGTAAACACATTTTGGAGGGGGGGTGGCTGGTGTAGACATGCATGGTCTCTGCACAGGGTGGGGATGCAGCAAGACATGGACGAGGGACCCCGGGGTCCGAGGACACAGAGCAGGCCGCAGTGAGTCATGCCATTGCACTGACCGAGAACCGACCACTGGCCGGGCCCTGCGCCTGCACAGTACACATGGACTGCACTGACCTCTTCCACGTCCACTCCTCTTGCTGCTTGCAGCGGAAGCCCCTGTGTGATAGCCTCGCTCCCTGTTTGCAGCCCAGATAATTTGGGTGCGCTGACCCCACCCCTGACCCTCCCTGGTATCTCAGAGTCACCACGGCGATGGGTTTCAGAGCGGCTCAACAAGCGGGCCCAAAGGGAAGAGACTCTTGGGGCTCCGTGCTTAATTTCAGTGCGATCCACTGAGCGCACGGTCCGCCGTTTGAACCGCTGTAAAACGTATAATTCAGTAGCGTTCATTACATCCGCAATATTGTGTGACCATCACCACCACCTACTGCCAACGCTTTTTCACACACCAGACAGAAATTCTGCACCTGTGAGCAGTTAACTCCTCGCTCCCCAGCCCCTCCAGCCCCCGGTAACCGCTCATCTGCTTGGGTCTCTAAGAATCGGCCTCTTCTGAGTGCTCCGGGACTCTGGTTACCATGGTGGGAGAGGCGTCCTCGCGTTCTCACGAGGCTGCTGCGCTAGCCAAGAGGAAGCCTGGGGGGAAAGCAGAGCCCAGTGCTGGCCCAGGTTGGCTTCCTGCTCCCGTGAACCAGGCCTGCCGCCGCAGACGGACCCTGAGACTTGGGGGTTGCACACGCCCGCACTTTTTTCTGCGTGAGCCACCCACCCTCAGATTTCTGACCCTTGCCACCAAGAGTGCTGGCCGAAGCGCAAGTGGACACAGGGAGGAGCGAGGAGCCCTGGGCAAAGGAAAAGCCCCAGTCAAGGGCAGCTGGAGATGCCCAGGCAGCCTCCAGGGACCTATTCTGCCCTGTCCTCAGATAGGGAGGGTCACCCTTAGGGCTGGCTGGCATCCATCGCCTCAGCCATGAGAAGGGCCTTCCAGGGCCCCTCCCTCCCAGGGACGAGGTAGAAAGACAAAGTGTCCTCAGATGAATCTCACCTGTCCCCAAGCTGCCTGATTCCTTTCTGTCTGTGCGCTGGCCGGTGGAGCCACACCCTGAGTAGGCGCAGGTGCGTTCGGTGCTCTGCCCGTGGCTGCACCCCCTTCCCTGGCCACCCAGAAGCCTTGGGCAAAAGCCCTCTGTTCCAGCCTGTCCCCGAGGGCTCAGCGGCCGTGGGGCGGTGGGGACTCACCAGGACAGTCAGCACCGAGGTACCCACAGTGACGTTCTCATGCAGGCTGACGTTGTACAGGGGCTGGCTGAAGATGGGCCGGTTGTCATTCTCATTGATGAGCGTGATCTTCACCTTGGCGTAGCCCACGTGGTCTGGCACACTCTCGTTGGCAAAGAGCTGGGTGTGGAGAGCAGGGGCCTGGGTGAGCCCCGCCTGCTCCCAAGGCCTTCACCACCCCCAAGTCCTCTTCAGGGCCTGCCTATCCTGGGCCAGTCCCTGCCCAACCCAGGTGCAGGCCGCTTCAATTTCCCCCCTCACTGTACCTGAAGGCCAGCTGGCCACAGAGTGTGGGGAGGGGTGGCTGCAGGGCCAGGCCGGCAGGAGGTGGGTATTGGAGGGAGTGTGGTGGGGAGGGGGAAACTCCACTCAGTTCCTAGACATTCGCACCCTGCCCGCCTCTTCCCTGGTGTTGGGCTTCTCTGAGCAGCCCTACGAAGGATGGGCGGACGGGTGGGGGTGGGGATGGCGACCCGCCCACTGGTCCAAGGAGATGGGGCTCAGGGCTTACATCGAAGTCGTAGCGGTCCACAGTCTCATAGTCCAGCGGGATGGCCACCCGCATGCGGATGTCGGCTTTCCCCTGGACGGAGGTGGGGGAGATGATGAAGTGGTGGGAGTTGTTCCCCACCAGGTAGACCTCGAACATGCTGTTCAGGCCCTGTGCCAGAGGGAAGGAGAAGCCAGTCAGCAGAGGCACACGAGGGCAGGGCAGGCGCGTGGATGCCCTGGAGGGATTCCTAGGGGGACTGCAAGTCAGGAGGAGCAGGGCTTCCTGTGGTGCCCCTCCACCCACCATGTGCTGCCTGCCCCCACTCCCAGGTCCAGGTGTTAGGAAGCCTCCTCCAGCCCTCGCCCCCCAGGGGCCTGCAGATTCTTCCCCTCACCCCCACCCCCACCCCCCAGCCTACATTCACCTTCAATTTCCTCTCCCTCTCCTCTGTCCCAGGGGGCCCAATAGGTAAGGGTCTGCCCATCACGAGGCCCGGCGGGTGATGGGGGTGAGAGGAAGGAGGGTCCCAGCGGGTGCAGCAAAGGCAGGAGGAAGGTGGGGTGGTACGCAGTTGGGATGGGGAGGGCTCCAGAGACGGAGCAGCCCCCCAGCCCCCTCCTCACTGCGGCAAGTGCAAGGAGAGTCCCCTTCTGCCCCCTGCGGCCAGGGAGGTGACGGGCTGGGGTCCCCGGACAAGCACCGCTGTGGACACGCACCACGTGCCCTTCTCTTCCCCCAAAGCCCCAAGGCCATCCCGTCGGGCCTCAGCCTCAGCCGGGTCTCTGACCATGCCGGCCGAGCTGTGGCCAGGCTACCCTGACCCAAGTCACCGGCCCAAAGGAGGCTCCCTAGTTCCTGAGTATGGCCAGCTTGGAAACGACTTGCCTTCCTCTACCAGTCTGTCTGGTTTGGGGAAATGACCCCCAAATGACTCCCTGGACCGGCACCAGGGAGGTGGCCTGGGGCTGGTCGCCTGCCGCTCCTGGAGGTGCAAAGGCTCCCAGGAAAGGACACTCAGCCAGAAATCCCAGGTACCCTGCTGAGATCTGGCATCTGCCCCCAGGGGCTGGTTGTCAGGTGCTCCAAAGCGTTTGCTGAATGAACGTGTTTTCTCATCTTCCCAACAGAAAAAACAGCTGCCTACAAGCCTCCAGCCTTTTCTCCGAGCCTGGGGGCCGGACTCATGTCCTGTGGCTTCCAGGGGACATGAACTGAGCTCTTCTAGCCCCCTCCTGCCAACCCTAGGGTCCAGGCAAGCAGTGGGGTGTGTGTCTTTGGACCTCCAGATCAGAGCGGCCCCCTGCCCATGGGGTGGTGCAATGCTTCTCTGCCCCAGCCTGCTGTAGTTGTGGAGGGCCCCAGCTCCCTCCTGTGGAAGTTGTCCTTCAGACAGACGGGGCCATTCCATTCTTGGAGGGACCCTGGTCGCCAGAGCTGGGGTGGGGGGCAGTGGGGCCATTCTGACAGGTGACCCCAACATCTTTTCCTCCCTTGAACCTTGATACCTTGACCATAGGGCCTGAGGAGGTGAGGTGCACGCTCTGAGAAGCCCCCACCCACAGTGCCCACAGCTCCCTACCCAACCCCGGCCCCTGAAGGCTCACTTACCAAGTTCTGCCAGTGGGAGTTGGTCAGTCAAAGGAAATTGAGACAGAGAGAAGGAGCCCGGAAAATGGAGAAGGGGAGGAAACCAGAGAGAAAAGACACAGTAAGATTCTAGGTCATGGGGAGACAGAAGGGCGGAGCTGAACCCCAGACCCACGCCCTGCGGAGAAACAAGCCTTCTGGCCTGGGATGGGGCACATCTTGGCTGCCTGAGGAAAGAGAGGTTTGGGGATTGGAGAGTTCAGTGCAGGCCACACTGGGAAAAGGGGAGGGTCACAGGAAAAAAGGCAGGACGTTGAGCAGGGGGGGAGAGGGCCTGAGCTCTGCTCCTGAGCTACTCTGTCCTGCCAAGCTAGCCACACGCATTAAGGGGCAGAGAGGCCTGGGTCCCCAAGACTTACTTCCAGGAGCCAGGAGCAAAACTTCTGTAGGAAACAAGCTAAAACAGGGCCCTGTTTCAACTATCCCAACACCGAAAATTAAAATGCTGAACAATTTTCAAATGGAACAAAAGGAGCAACACCTCACTGTCCAGTCACACAAGATCCCCCTGCCCTAGTCACCCAAGAACACCCTGCTCCAGTCACCCAAGAACACCCTGCCCCAGTCATCCAAGAGCCTCTACCCCAATCACCACCTGAGACCCCCTGCCCCAGTCACCAGAGACTCCCTGCCCGAGTCACCCAAGACCCCACTG
>NW_022103968.1:63689055-63690873 GCF_000313985.2 Echinops telfairi | reverse complement strand
CTGCCCCAGTCACCCAAGATCCCCTGCCCCAGTCACCCAAGACCCCCTGCCCCAGTCACCCAAGATACCTGCGACAGTCACACAAGAAGCCCCTGCCCCAGTCACCCCAGACCCCAGTGACCCAGCCACCGAAGACACCCTGCCCCAGTCACCCAAGACACCCTGCCCCAGGCACCCATGACCCCAAGGCCCAGTCACTGAAGACCCCCTGCCCCAGTCACCCAAAACCCCACTGCCCTAATCACACAAAACGCCCTGCCCCAGTCACACAAGACGACCCTCCCCCAGTTACCCAAGACCCCCTTCCCCAGCCACCCAAGACCCCCTGCCCCAGTCACCCAAGACTCAGGGACCGAAGACCCCACTGCCCCAGTAACCCAAGATGCCCTGCCCCGGTCACCCAAAACCCCACTGCCCAAATCACCCAAGACCTCCTGCCCCAGTCACCCAAGACCCTCATTCCCCAATCACCCAAGACCCCCTGCCCCAGTCACCCAAGTCCCCCTCCCCCAGTCACCCAAGACACCCTGCTCCAGTCACCCAAGACCCCTTGGCCCAGTCACCAAAGATCCCCTGCCACAATCACCCAAGACCCCATGCCCCAGTAACCAAAGACCCCCTGCCCCTGTTACCCAAGAGCCCCTGCCCCAGTAACCAAAGACCCCCTGTCCCAGTCACCCAAGACCCCTGCCCCAATCACCGAAGACCCCATGCCCCAGTCACCCAAGGCCCCCTGCCCCAGGCATCCAAGGCCCCACTGCCCCAGTCACCCAAGATACCCTGCCTCAGTCACACAAGAAGCCCCTGGCCCAGTCACCCCAGACCCCGCTGGCCGAGTCACCCAAGACCCCCTGTCCAAGTCACCAAAGACCCAACTGATACCAGTCACCCAAGACCCCCTGCCCCATTGACCCAAGATCCCTTGCCCCAGTCACCCAAGATCCCCCTTCCCCTGTCACACAAGACCCCCCTGCCCCAGTCACCCAAGACCCCACTGACCCAGTCATCCAAGAACCCCTGCCCCAGTCACCCAAGCTCCCCTGCCCCAGTCTTCCAAGACCCCACTGACCCAGTCACCCAAGACCCCTTGCCCCAGTCACCCAAGATCCCCAGCCAAGGTCACCCAAGACCCCCTGTACCAGTCACCCAAGACCCCTGACCCAATCACCCCAGAACCCCTGCCCTAGTCACCCAAGACTCCCTGCCCCAGTCACACAAGATCCCACTCACCCAGTCATCCAAGGCCACCTGCCCCAGTCACCCAAGATTGCACTGCCCCAGTCACCCAAGACCCCTGCGGCAGTCACCTCACTGTCCCAGTCACCCACGACCCCCTGGTCCAGTCATCCAAAACCCCACTGCCTCCGTCACACAAGACCCGCTGCCCCAGTCACCCAAGACCCCCTTGACCCAGTCACCCAAGACTCCCTGCCCCAGTCATACAAGACCCACTGCCTCAGTCACCCAAGACACCTGCCCCAGTCACCCAAGACATCCGTGCCGTCACCCAAGAACCCACCGCCCCAGTCACCCAAGAACCCCCTTACCCCAGTCACAAAAACCCCCCTGCTCCAATCACCGAAGACCCGACTGCACCAGTCCCCCAAGATCCTCTGTCCCACTCACCCCAGACCCCACTGCCCCAGTCACCCAAGACCCCTGCCCCAGTCACCCAAGACCCCACTGCCCAGTCACACAAGACCCCCTGCCCCAGTCACCCAAGACCCTACTGCCCTAGTCACCCAATACACGCTGCCCTAGTCACCCAAAACCAGACTTCCCCAGTGACCCAAGACCCCTACACCAGTCACCCAAGAC
>NW_022103968.1:63683917-63686686 GCF_000313985.2 Echinops telfairi | reverse complement strand
TGATTATCGGCCAGGTTGGCACAATTAACTAACTCACCCACTGTTAATGGGAGTAGCTTTACTTGTTCCTTTCCACATTGGATGCCATTGATCTATCTATCATCTAGTTATTTTTGCCCAACTACTCTGTCTAGAACTTCATTACAATGTCAAATAGCATCCTTGCCTTGTTCCTGATCTTTAGAGGAAACGTTTTCTGCCTTTGAACACTGAGCATTGCAGTGCAGTGAATAACTTAATATGGCTCTTCCAGCTATAGTCTTTAACTCTCACCGAATGATGGGTGGGACTATGCAAATAAGGCAAATGGAACCCTGGTAGGTAGAGTGGTCACCTTTGCCATCTCTATCAGGTTTATGATGCGATTCCAGGGGCAGAAAGAGAAGGGTCAGTTACCATCAAGAAGAGACGTGTCCTTTGGACTTGGGGGCCCTGCACCGGGCACCTCCGGGACTCAGGAGACACAGAGCTAACAGTGGGTGTGACACTGGTGATGGCCAGCAATGGTGAGAAGCAGTGGTAGAGAGATGGTGGCAACAGAAGTGGAACCAAGAGACCAGAAGGAGATACCACAACTTGCTTCCTGATCCCAGACCTAGGACCTACCTTCAGGCTGAGGCTACTAGCGGAGTGAGGTGCCTCTGGACAAAGGGGCCAAGGGCTGGAGAGAGGGGTGCCCACAGGCATGGCCGAGTGGAGGCTGTCCCGATTGAAGAACTACATCCTGAGCTTTTCTGATCCTGCTATCTCCCCTGCCATCCTGAGTACAGCCTGTGGGTTCTGTGTGGCTACTGCCATGCTTTGCTGAGCCCATTGGAGGAGGGAGCACCACGGGAGGATGTGGGAGAGTGGAGGTGTCTGATCTCCGCCTCCGAGGGGCCAGCCTTGGGCGAATGAGACACACTGTGCTTCTGTCTCCCCGGGGGAAGTCAGACGAGGAGGTCAGAGTGCCCTGTCCTCACGCGTCTTCCACAAGGAGGCCAGTTACGGATTGTCCTCAGCTCGCCCTGACCACGTGCTGACATCCCCTTCCACTCCAATTTATTGGGTGCTTTGATCATGAACGAGTGGTGGGGTTTTGTCAATTAGGACCACCTGGAGGGATCAGCCGAGCACCCCAGACCTGAATTTAAGAGAAAACAGGCAGGCAAAGACACAGCAGGGGAGGCTTCCCAGAGAACAGGAGCTGTGGACTGGCTTCAGGCAGGTAGCGAGAACAGACCAGCAGAGAAGGGATTCTAAGCAGAGCGTGTGGCCTCAGACAAGCCTCTGCCAAGCCTGGAGGAACTGCAGTGGCACAGCCCCGCTCGCTGCCACCGAAAGACTGCGTGGTTCAAACCCAGCAGCAGCGGAACCCACTGCGAGGGGAAGATGTGGGCGTGGAGCCACGGAACCCCATGGGGCTGCGCCCCTCTCTTCTTCAGGGCCTCTCCGAGTTGGATGTGACTCAGGCAGAGGGCTTGGTTGGGGGTGGGTCTCAATCCTTGGCATGTAGCAGGATCACCTGGAAGGTTTGTTCACCTACAGACTGTCGCCCTTCCCTGACTGCCACCACCCCTCCCAGGACCCTCCCCGGTCCTTCAGGATCCCTGTAAGTCAGAAGCTACTCGGTGACAGTACGATTGTTTTCTTCGTTTGGGAGTGGGACCCGAGAATCTAAATGTCTAACCATCTCCAAGTAATGTCGACGAGCCGACACTAGCCGACAGAGCCGTGTCAGGTTATCCAGCAAGCGAGGCAAGCACAGGCTCACGTGGGCTTGCTTACTAGCCTGCAGGGAACAATTCCACCATTTTCACCCCCTTGAAGATTGTGTACCTAGGTCTGGTGGGCAGCTGTCTCTCTCCCAGCCCCACAGCCCCTTCCAGCAGAACCAAGGCTTCTTTGCACATCTGCAGCCCGACAGGTATGGAGTACACAGCCCAGGAAGCACAAACATCTGCAGTGAAACTGCTCATGGGGCAAACCTCTAGGCAGCTCCTCTGTCCTGTGGAGCCGCTAAGCGGCGGGGTTGATTTTGGGCATCCACTCCTGCAGTGTCCCTGGATGGGGCACATCGGTGTGCCTTGCTGGAGGTCTGAGCTAGCTCACTTGGAGACACAGCAGAAGAAAGGCCAGGCGGTCTGCCATTGAAAACGCTGTGGAGCACGGTTCTCCTGTGACATACGCGGGGTTTGGGATTGACTGGGTGCAACTGGTTTTAAGCAAAGGCGTGGACGGGGCAGGCAGGCGAGCACCGAGCAAAGGGTCCGTTCAGGGGAGCCCGTGTGGTGGGCAGGAGGGATGGCGTTACCATTTTGAGAAGTGCAGCGTTGTTTCCATGGGGAGGGGTGGGGGGAGGTAGGGGGGCGCACTCGGAGCTCGTGAGCAGAGGGACCCAGTGGTGACGGGGAAGGGTGAGCGTGGCAACCGCCTCGGCACAGCCACGGCCCGTCAGCGCTGCCATGGAATTCCACAAAGAAACACGAGCAGGAGCCCTGACCTAGTGCTTACATGTTGAGGTCACGAGTCAACGCCACCAGTCGTCCTAGGGCGGAAAGGAAGGGCTTTCTAAGTCCATGGAGAGTGTTAGAAGCCCACAGGTGGCGCGGGTCGGCAGGGAAGGGGTCTTTGAGGCTGGTTTGTCTACCCACGCCTTTGTAATTCTCACCATGATGGGTGGGACCAAGTAAACAGGGCTCGGGAAACACCCATGGAGAAGATTGGGCCGTTCTGCCAGTGCACTGCGTAGACAAGTGGGAGTCACCTCGGAAGCACAGGAAGAGCCCC
>NW_022103968.1:63680316-63683540 GCF_000313985.2 Echinops telfairi | reverse complement strand
GGTGTGTGTGTGTGTGTGTGTGTGTGTGTGTGTGTGCAAGGTCTCTGCCTGAAGCGGTGGAAGCAGCATAGGCCGCATTACTGGGATTGTGAGGCGGGGCAGAGGTGCACCACTGAGACCGTGAGGCAGCACGGTGGGTTTTCCAACCTGTGCGGCGACCAAGGGGCTAATATGGCTGAGGGTCCGAGGGAGGCGGCTGCAGACTAGGCAGGGGCACTGCGGTGGACCAAAGACTGCCTCCTTCATGGTTTCGATCCTGACTTGCAGAAGCGAGCCTGTTCATTTTCATAATGCACCCCGTTGTCTTGAGCATTGTCTGGGTTCGGTGTGGCCCCTGTAACAGACGGTTGGACTGGGCAGAGAAGCGGAGGGCTGTGGGAGGGCCAGTTGGTGTCAGACTAGGATGGAGGAAGGAGGGAGGGTGGTGGATGGTGTGTCTGACGTCTGTCTTGTGGCTGTCAGTCTTGGGCTGGGGTGGAGTTGCACCCTCATGCTTCCCTGTGTAGCCCGAGGGCAGGTGTGGCCCCCGTGCCTTTTCCTGAGCTGCTCACAATCCCCGAGTCAGAAAGAATCTCTTGCGGGTGGGGCTCTGCTCTCCCCAGAGACCAGCTCGTACAGCTAGGGGTGAGAAGACATCTGCTGGGAAGGCAGAGCAGGTCTGCGGCATCCCCAGCGGTCTAGGAGGGCACGAGCAGAACCCGACCACCCCCACAGCATCCAGGGAGGTCTGAGATAGCCCTACGCCTAGGCTGACCCTTCACCAGGCAGAGCGGGCTCTCTGCAGGAGAGGCCCAGGTGTCGGGGTGTGCCACCCTCTCCAGCAGTTCATTCTGATGTTTCTCCCAGGATGAGCTCCACCAGGCTCACCAGCATTTCCCAAGTGGGGAATTCCCTGGGCCTGCTGGCATCAGCATCAGCTGGGAACTCATCGAAATGCAGGTTCTTGGGCCAGTTCTCAGATCTACTGAATCAGCCACTCCAGGGACAGGGCCCAGCAACCTGGGTTCTCACCTGCCCTCTGGTGATTCTGACAAACCCTAAAGTTGGAGTGATGCCAGGAAAGAGCCGTACCGAGATGCTGGTGGTGGTGGGGGGGTGTCTGCTGGAGAGGAGGCTGCGTGAACATGGGCTGGGCTCAGTGCTGACTCGGGACAGGGTGGGGTGGTACGGGCAGGCCTGCAGTGTGCCCGGCCCCTCTGGAGAGGTCGCCAGAGTTCAGTGCAAGAGGTCTGCTTCCCCTTTTTCCCCTCTTAGGCACGGAGATCCAGGACTGCCTCGCGGGCAAGTCCTCTCAAGGGCTCCTTCTCCTTCCAGAAGCTGCCCCACGGTGCCAATGCCCACTGAGACCTTGCTTGAGACTGCTGGCCCCTCTCTTGAGACCACTGTGCACATGAGACGGTCACCCAGTCGCCCACGTTGGCACAAACCCCATTCACCGCGGCACTCAGCTGGCTGGGAGCTTTCACTCTTCCACCTCAAAGGCAAGTCACCGCTTGGCGACACACTTTAACCTGGATCTTCCCAACAGGGACCCCCATGTCCATCCACCCCGTTCACAGAGCAGGAGGCTGAGGCCAGAGAGGACCGTGTGTTCAAGCCACAGGGCCCCTAACAAGACTTCAGGCCTGGTCTGCGATGACTCCGGAGCCCTGCCTGCGGGTCCTGGTCTCTGCCACTCCAGACACTGCTGGTGCGGTGCAAGTCTGCACGGGGCAGGCATCCAGGGCGAGGTCCCAGTGGGCCCTGTGTTCCCTGTGCCCTTGCCCACTGTGGTGGGGGGGGGAGGGGGATTGCCCGGCTGCCATGGTGGGGTTGGGAGGGGAGCCACAGGGGAGGTAGGGGCCCTCCTGGAGCTGTTGAGGGGCGATTTTGTTGGGAAGGGAGATAAAGAGGAACTTCAAAAGGAGCCCAGCATGTGCGGAGAGGAGCCACTGACTGGATTAAATTCTCCTCCAGCTGGGAGAGGCGATGAGAGGGCTGATAGCTGGCAGCCCAGCGGGTCCTGCAGCTGAAGAGCCCCTGCTCCACGCACCTGGCTGGGGGCTGGCCAGCCGCTCCTGGGGAGGACTCCCGCATTCTGCAGCTTTATTTATTATTGGGAGGGAGAAGATGCATAAATAAATTCCTGCTCCCCGCTGGCCTCCACCCCATGCAGCCCGTCTAGCCCTGCTTTGGCGACTGAACATTCCCGCCCCCCACAGAGGGCATCTCACCAGCCCTGGGCCCACCTTATCAGCCAGCTGCCAGAAGGGGCTGCCTCGCCACCCTCAGCTACCCCAAACCTGTGCCCCTCCCCACTTCCGCCCTCCCCTGGTGGCCCTGTGAGTGGTTAGAGCAGGCAGGGCTCATCTCGCGGGTCTCTGAGGCTGCTGAAGCCAGCCGACCTGGGTCCATCCACAGGCCACCGCTGGGCACAATGGCCCATGGTCCAGTGTGGGGCGGGTACTGTGCTGGGCCTCCACTGGGCTGGAAGAGGTGGGGCGTTTGTTCTGGCTTTGACACTGGCTCAGAGGCTGCTCAGCATTGCAGGAAGCACCTCTGGGGGCTGGGATGTGCATGCTCAGGGTTCTCTGAGAGGGGGACCTGACTTCCATCTGAGGGTGGCTGTAGTTGGCCAGCAGGGCTAGCCCTGGACACTGGCCCTTACTCCTGCAGAAGCCTGCTCTCCCAAAGGGATGGCGGCTGACACCTGCTTCCTCAGATCCCTTCCCAGGACAGGAGGCTGCAGAAAGCCCTTGATCCCTGGGCTCGGCCCTGGTCCCCCATCTGAGATGCTCCCGGGTGATGCTGACCCCATTCTGTTCATGTCTGAGACCCTGTGGGGGGTGGGGGTGGGGGTGGAAAGAGCAGTGGTCAGAGTCCCGAGTCCTGGGTTAGGGGACAGGTTCTGTGACCTCAGCCCGCTCACCTCACCCCCTTCAGGAGCTTCTACTTCTTCATCAGTGAAGAGGGGTGGGGTGGGGGCTGGACCTCACAGGACTAAGTGAAGCAGTGTCAACCACGTTTTGGTGATGGGCACGTGAATGATGTTTTCTTGCCCGAGAGACAGGAAGCTCCCCGACAGGGGCTGTGTGTGCTCGCCTGTGGCCTCTGACTACTGCACCCGCTCAGACCCCATCCTGTGCACTACAGGTGTGTGTGTGTGTGTGTGTGTGTGTGTGTGTGTGTGTGTGTTGGGGTGGTGGGTAGGGGGTTTCTTCATTCCTTTCGACAGAAGAGGAAGG
>NW_022103968.1:63676238-63680061 GCF_000313985.2 Echinops telfairi | reverse complement strand
ACCTCATCCAGACACCCAGGCAGCCAGGAAAGGGCCCCACGAGGCCAAAGCCTTCAGGGCTGTAGCCGCTCCTCGGGGGGCTTCAAGGGCAGGCTATGGAGTCAGACTGCATCCACACTCCACCCTTCGTAGCTGTGCACTTTTGCATGAGGAATCAGATCTACCTGTGCAGGGGACTTCTCCGCCTGTCAAACGGGCAGACTACAGCTTCCCAGGGGGGCGGGCTGCCGTGTCTTAGTGAAGGTTCCGGGGAATGGGCGCTATTATGACCCTTCTAGAAGGGAGGCGGCACTCCTGGGTGGGGGGCCCATTTCTACATCCGGTCCAGGGACAGGAGGGGCAAGTTGGGGTGTGTGCAGGAGTGAGGCGATCGCCACGTGGACAGGGGCCCCCTCCTCTGCCTCCCTAATCCCCGCTACTGAGTGACCGGAAATCCAACTCCACGGACAACATGCTCTTCAGCAGTCCTATGTCCAGCCCTTCCCGCATTCACCCCAATCACGAGGTAACCTGGGCAGGGGGGAGACCCCTCCTCAGCCCCTTCACCTCAAAGCTGTCTTCTCCCGGAGGCACCCTGTACCTGAGGGGGAGACTGCCTTTTCCTGTCCTTGGCCTGCCTGCAGGATGCCAGAGTCCACGAGCAGAGGAAGGGGGGCCTCCAGAGGCCAGGGCCTTCACCGCTAACAGCCCCCCTTACCCCCCATGCCCCAGCCCCAGCCACAAGGCCCACTGACCTGCCTACATGTCTCAAAGCCTCAGAAGAACTGATGTTGACACCAGGAAGGCACAGGCTTATTTTGTGCTTATTTCTCTGTAGCAAACAAATTCACATGTGAGACATCACTACAGACCAATAAGCAAGCCCAAGTAAGCCCGTGCGTACCGGGCTTCCTGGGTGCTCTGTCCCTGGCAGTGGGGAAATGTGAAAAGAGGCATGGGTTCCGCAGGAAGGGCCTGTGGGGCAGGGCAGAGATGCCAGCCAGACCGAGAAGGAGACCCCTTGATGTGGTGACAAAATGTGGAATTGTTCCCTTCAGACTAGTAAGCAAGCACAATAAGCCAGTGCTTACCTTGCTTATTGGGTAATCTGATCCTGCTGGCACCTCCCTGGCATGTCCCGGGGGTTGGGATGCCCGGGTTTCAGCTCACATCCACCTTGACCCTACGTTTCCTAACTTATTTGGCCTATTGACTGCCTCTTCAAAGGAGCCCTGGAGGTGTAGTGGGTACATGTTGGGCTGCTAACCCCAAAGCCAGCCGTTCAAACCCACCAGCGGACCCTCAGGAGAGAGAGGAGGTTCTCTACTACACCAATTACCGGCATGGGAGCTCACTGGGACAGTCCACTTTGTGCCATGGGCTCACGCTGAGTTAGGACGGACTCCGTGGAAATGGGAGTTAGAGGCCCCTCTCCAGAGATAAAATGACCCCGTGAAACCTCTGCACTACAGCCCATCACCCAGGACACAGGGTAGGTGTCTGCTTTGGCAGCCGCCTGGACCCTCCAGGGCCCCCAGGGGGCGGTACTGACCACTGGACCACATGGACATCCCCAAGGTCCTCCGTGGGCCCAGCGGCAGGAACCTGCTTTTGCTGGACTGCCTTTCCTGCTGTGTGACGGGAGCAGGCCCTGCCC
The DNA here is from genome assembly GCF_000313985.2 of Echinops telfairi. Taxonomy (NCBI): domain Eukaryota; kingdom Metazoa; phylum Chordata; class Mammalia; order Afrosoricida; family Tenrecidae; genus Echinops; species Echinops telfairi. The sequence continues at coordinate 63,678,425 of NW_022103968.1, read as the reverse complement.
CTCCGGGGCCTCCCTTTCCTGAGAAGCCTGGACTCTGTGGCCACACTTCCATGTTCCCTGTTCTCCCACGGCCCTGGCTCCTGGCCCCTTCTCTCTCTCTCTTAGTGCGGTCCTCCCCGCCCTGGTCTCCCCTGTTTCTCCTTCCTCCTCTCTCGCCCCTTCCTTTTGGTCTCCACTTCTCCACCCCCACCCCGCCCCCTGTGCTGCCCCTCTCTCTGCCGGAGGCGTCTCCCCAGGTTATCTGCTGAATTCCACACACGCTCGCGCAGACGGGATCAATCCAAGGCTGCCTTGCCTTCAGCTTATCTCTGCTCCAAATGATTGATTTTCCCTCTTTAAGAGTAATTTGCTGGTGAATTCCATGTATTGCAAAAGCCCCTGTGAAATCTAATTCAATCCAATTGGCAGCTGGCACTTTGGGGGAAAAAAATGCTAGAGAGCCGCCAATTTCATCCCGCGGATGTGTGTATTAGCCATCCATAGACAAGGGCACAAGAGAGGCCGGCAGGTGGCCTCACCTGTGTGTGAGTACACGCACACATGCTTGCTCTCTCTCTCTCTCTTTTTCTTCTGAGGGGATCAATTCAGGGGGCCTTGCACCAGGCCCAGCTGTTCCAAGGGATGAATTCTAATTGGCACTGGCACCTGCATGAAGGGAAATCAGGGGCACGTGCTTTTGAATTGGGTTTCCTAATTTGCAGCCCACCCTCAGGGCCCCACGGGAATCTCACAGGTCCAAAGCCCGACTATACCTGACGGTGGGCCTGTCTCCTTGCCCCTCTTCCATGCTCTGATTCCCGGCACCAAGCTCCACTCCAAGAACCTCAGGGTTGGTAGCTCAGCCCTGCTGTCCTTTTCTCTCTTGGTCACCAGCAGCCCGGGCCTCAGTTTCTCCATCCTGGGAGTGAGTCCTTCTGAGGTCCCCACTCGAGAAGACAGGGTGCATGTCCAGGGGACCGGCACTCTTGGTTTGCCCCTGGCCAGGATGTGGCACTTTCAATGGGAACCCTGGGCAGTCAGAGGCAGGCAGGGGCAGCTGGCTCCCAACTCTCCCCATGGGGCCAGTCAGAACCCCAGGCCAGAAGGGTTACCACCTCAGGCACTGGGAGGAAGTGAAGGACGCTAAGCACCCATGTTCACCCCCAGTCACCCTGGGTTTCCACACATGCCTCCCAGAGGCTGCTCCCACTTCACGCCCCCAGCCCCCCAGCAGCGCAGACCCAAAGGGATTGGACCCCGGGCAGCGCACACTCTGGCCAGTAGTCTTCCCCCAGCCCTGGAGCTATCCTCCTGCAGGAGCCCTGTCCTGGGCGCTGGGCTGGCGCTATTTACCATGCTGAAACGATTTCCGTTCCCACAGAGAGAAAAGTGTGTGACCAGGCAGAGAAATCTCAACGCCCCGAATGGAGTCAGGAGGGGCCATCGTCAGCCGCTAATCGCACCGCTTGGCATTCTGCTGCTCTCCTCCACGATGCAAGCTTAGCTTTCCCACCCTCTGGGCGCCAGGAAGGGCTGAGGGGACAGCCACGGGGGAGGGGCAGAGAGCTGGAACTGCCCTGCTTTGAGGCTCAGGTAAAGGATTTGGCCTCTCTGGGCCTCTTTTTAAAAGGAGGGATCCTATTGCCCTCTGGAGCGGTGGAAGGTAGAGATCACGACAGTTTGAGACTGTGTCTGAGGTCCTGGGATCCTGGGAGCCAAGAGTGATAGGGGCGTTGTCACCTCCCCACTTGGCTTAGCCCTTCCTTTGGCTTATCTTGGAGTTGCCCAGCCTGGGCCCTTTGCACAGGAACCCCAAGGGATGGGTGCTGGGTAGGACAAGGTGTGAGCACCAAGCAGATGGGTGCTGACGGACACCCCAGCATCACCCTGGCCAAAGTCCAATCTGGGGACAGTTGCTCAGGGTCTGCTAAGGGTCACTCCTACCCAACAATAGCTGCACCTTCCAGGACCACACAACACCAACGGGCTGAGTGGGCGGACAGACGGACGGCGTCTGTGTGCCTGGCTGTGAGTGCGTGGGATGCAAGAACCCGACAGAAAGAATGCAGAGCCGAGGGGGGTGAGAAGGCAATTTACAAAAACCAAGGGGGGACGTACTCTGAGTCGTACAGATTCAGAGATGTGGACAGAGACAGAACTCCAGAGAGGTCCCGGGAGCCAGAGAGCCAGAGGCAGAGCGACAGAGGC
>NW_022103968.1:63671390-63675547 GCF_000313985.2 Echinops telfairi | reverse complement strand
TCCGGAAGAAGAGAGCCTCGTCCTTGTCGCTCCGAACGCGGGTCGTTTTGCAGCCAGCAGCACAACGCTAAACCCACGGAGCCGCCAGGGCTCCGTGGAGGGAAGACGGTCCTCGCCGTGACCCGGTTTTTAAATTGCGTGCAGTGAAGCGGATCTGGGGGCACAGTTCTGTGGCTGTTAGCACATGTACGGATTGGCGCTACCGGCATCATATTCATGGCACAGAATGGCTCCATTGTTCCCAAACTCCTGCATGGACCCCTTTATTGTCCCCTTGTCCCCATCCCTAAGTCCTGCAACCGCTGACCTGGCCTCAGGCACTAGAGTGTGCGTTTCGAGAAGGCCGTGGATCCACGCGGGATGAAGGCATTGTGAGGCCAGCTTCTCCCATTCAGCTGTATGCCTTGGAGATTCATTCAGCCGTCCCCGGGACACTCTCCTGATGCACCTCTGCGTGGGCTCGAACCTCCAGCCTCTCGGTTGGCGGCCAGACACATTAACTGTCTGCACCACCTGGGACCCTATTTCCCCCCCTTAGTGCTGACTTAAGCACAGGGAATCAGTTGACATGTTTTTTAAAAAAAACCAGGTGCCATGCTGGGAGCACTTGTCTATGCTAAGAAATTTGGAAGACGGCACCTGGCCAGCCAACTGGAAGGTTCTGTATTTTCTCCCCATTCCAAAGAAAGTTGATCCAAGAGAATGCAAACATTCCTGAGCAACATCATTAATATCTCATGCCAGTCAAGTGCTGCTGAAGAGTATTCAAAAGTAGTTGCCGCGGTGCATCCACGGGGAGTCAGGCCAGATTCCAAAAAAAGTGTGGCGTGAGGGTTTTGCTGCGGACAGATGGATCTTGGCTGAAAGCAAAGCATACTGGAAAGATGTTTCCCCCCGTTTTATTGACGACGCGAAGGCATTTGACTGCGGGGCATGTATGAAATGACGGCGCGCACAGCGAAGGATAGGAATCCCAGGGCATTTCCACGTACGCACGAGGAGCCTGGACCCGGAGCAAGGGGAGGGAGGCTGCATGGATGAGAATCTGGGAAGGCGTGCGCCAGGTGGTCTCCGTCCATCAGATGTATTCAGTCTGCATGCTGAGCGAGCCTGGCCAGCTGGACTCTGTGAAGAACGCAGCGTCAGGGTGCAGGAGGAGGGGGGTTCACTAACATCGTCCATTTGCAGGGGACACAGCCTGGCTGGCTGAAAGTATGGAGAGCTGGACCCACTTAGTAAAGACCATAGCCTTCAGTGGACTGACACCTCAACACCACGAAGGCCCAGAGCCTCACCACGGGCCCAACGAGCAACAGCATGATAAATGGGGACAAGACTGACGTTGACAAGCTGTTCATCTGACTTGGTCCACAGCCAGTGCCCACGGACGCAACGGTCAAGGAGTCAGACACACTCGGTCAATGTGCACAAGACCTCTTCGTAGCCAAGGCGTCACTTGGAGGGGCTCCCGGCCCAAACCATGTCATTTTCAACCGTCGAATACACACGGGAAAGCGGGGCGAGGGCGGAGGAAGCCCGGATGGGAATTGATGCCTTTGAATGACGGCGGCGGCGGCAAAGGACTGCACCGTGCCACGACTGACTGCCAGGAGAAGGAGCAGATCCGGTGAGAGCACGGTGAGAATGGGAGATGGCGAGGCTCTGCTTTCAGACTTTGGAAATATTAGCAGGAGGGACCCACTCCCGGAGAAGGACATCGTGCTTGGTGAAGTGGAGGGGCGGCAAAAGAGAGAGAGGCCCTCACGGAGATGGATGGACACAGTGGCTGCCACAATGGGCTCAACTGAGGTACCGGATGTGAGGATGGCGCCAGACCGGGCCGTGCTGCGCTTCAACCTGTGGCACCTCCGGTCACTCTCGGTCAGAGTGGACTAGTGGGCACCTAAGACCACAGCCACATCCCCGCATGTGCCCGAGGAGCTGGGCCGGGAGGTCTCGCGAGGCTTTCAGCATGTTAGTCACAGTAGGCAGGGGAGACAGGCAGGAGAAGAGGGCCAAGTGGATTAAAAAGAAGACAAAGGGAAGAGAGGAAAAAAAGAAGCCTGGGAGGCCGGCTCTGTAAATGTTAGCAGAATTGGACAGTCCCTAAGGAGCGCAATTAAAACGCATCATTATGTTGAAAACAGAGAAGTAAACACAGATCCATATGCTAATTGGCCGACTGTTGATAGACGTTAGGGGGCTGCCTGCGTCAGAATCCTGCCTGCGCCTGCTGGCCCCCCACCGCCCGCCTCTCCACCATGATCTCCTCCCACCAGCTCCTCCTCGGTGCCTAGGCTCTTCATATGCCATCTTCCCCAGCGCGCATGGATGGCATGGTGCCAGGGCGGCACAGCCCTGCAGCCTGCCCCACCCACACCCTTTTCCTAAGGGGCCCCCTCGAGAACTAGGGCTTTGGGTACAATCCAGACCTCTCCATCTGCGGTCAGGAACCACCTGGGGTGGTGACTGGGTCTGCCATTCCAGGGTCAGCATCAAGAGGAATTCAATGGCTTCTCCCTGGCAGATCAAACCCAGTCATGGTAGGCTCTGTCCCATGGAGTTTGCCCACTGCTACAGGTCAGCCCTGACCCCAGCCCAGCGCCAGCTGCTCGGCCCTTGCCAGCAGCCCATCCCACCTGCCCTCTCAGCAGCTCCATTTGATGCCTCACAGGGTGTGAAATGTCACATGTTCAGAGTTAAAGGAACCAACACATCCCTCCTGCACAGCACCAGGCCTGCTCCCTGCATCTCTGCAAGCAAGAACGCCATGCGTCCGATCACTTAGGTCAAACGCCCGTGAAGTCATCTCGCCACCCCCAGCCCCTGCTCTCCACGCAGTGTATTAGCACATTCTCCCAACCCTCTCTTCAGGGCAGATGTGGGACCTTTGCCCTCCCTCTCCACCACCAGTGGCATCACCTCGGCCCAGGCCACGGCCAGGTCTCTGAAGGGCTGGGATCCCCAGTCTTCAATCCCTGCCCTCCCTCCACGGTCCATGCCTGACAGCCAACCATCCCTTCCAAACCTCAACTAGATCAAGTTGCTCCCCTGCTGCTGGTGAGAACCCCCACATCCTGGCCCCTGCCCAGGCCACCCAGTCTGCAGTCCAACCTCTTTTCCAGCCACCCTGCTCTTCCTGGATGTGCAGGCAGGCTCCTGCCTCAGGGCCACTGCAATGGCTGTTCCCACTGCCTGGAATGCCTTTCCTTCAAATACCCACCAGCCTCCCACCTGACTTCCTCAAAGCTTCTCTCCTTAAATGCTACCTATCAAAGGGACCTCTAATGCCCCTACCACAGCCCCTCCCCAGGACTCCCATTCCCTGCCCAAGGGCAGGACTTGGTCCATGGTCACCCATGGAAGCAACCGTACATACACTCAAACTCTGCCACCGAGCTGTGCCGACTCCTAGCAGACCCCTAGGACAGGGCAGAGCTGCCCCCAGCAAGTTTCCGAGACGGTAAGGCTTTACGGTAGTAGAAAGCTCTGTCTTTCTCCCTTGAAGCTGCTGGTGGTTTCAAACTGCTAACCTTGAGGTTAGCCACCTGACTCATAACGACTGGGCCACCAGGGCTCCGCTGGGAAAGGCTCCCGGCAGTTGGGAGGCGCTCCCCAAGTACTGGTTGAACAAATGGATGAATACATTCCCATTCCTCATTTGGTGGGGAGCTGTCCTAGGACCCCGCTCACATCCTGTGGGCACAGGCTACCCACAATGCCCAGCCAGCCACTAGGGTGCCTCCTGCCTCTCCGCCAGTTCTTACACAAAGCAACCCTCTCTGGGCCTGGCTCTGCCCATGCAGGAAGAGCAGCAGTGGCGCCGGCCTGCTGACATCAGGCGCGAGGAGAACATCTGGACTTATTAGCTGGGATGTCACTGTGCCAACTGTGATTTTGGACGTTTCTCTATCACGCTGGCGTCCTTTTCCAAATCAAGTGGGTAATGGGGAGAAACTGAGGCTCGGAAAGGGAAATCGAGGCCCTGCCCCATAACTTTGGGGACACAGTGTAAAATTGCGATCGAAACAGCTGCCTGCCCCCTCAGGACATTTCCAGGATCCATGAGAGTCAGTTTGTCATCATGTTGGCACCTTAAAACCAGCCTCAGCAGGGGCATTACACCACAGAGAGCGCCTTAGCATGCAAACCAAGCC
>NW_022103968.1:63659739-63671249 GCF_000313985.2 Echinops telfairi | reverse complement strand
AGCAGGAGGTGAGGGCCGGGAGTTGGCTCAGGATCTAGGGCAGGAGCTCCTCCATGCCTCGAATGATTCGCCTTCTGGTGACTTGCTGAGCAGATATTTCCCAGCCCAGGGCAACACTGACGAGGCGAGGTGCATGGCACACCTTGCTGCTGAGCTCAGTTGACCTCTCCCCAGGGACCAAGGAAACACACCATCCGTTCCTGTCAGGAGCCCGAGGTGCTGCTGCCAGATGAGCGCTGGGCTGCCAACTGCAAGGTTGGCGGTTCAAACCCACCAGCCACTCCATGGGGGAGAGATGAGGCTGTCTGCTCTGGTCAAGATGGACCGCTTCAAAAATCCTGTGCAGGGCCCCTATGAGTCCGGCTCGGCTGGATGGCGGTGGGTTTGATTTCTAACTCTTCTCAGGGTGTGGCAGCGGCTAGTGAACAGGGCAGGCAGGGGGAGGTCCAGGGAATAAATTGTGGCTTTGGGCTTCAAGTTGCCAACAGGGATGGGGTACTAGGGTGGACGTGGCCAGTCAAGAGGGGAGGTGGGGGTGGGAGGAGGCAGGCAGAGTTTGCCGGTTTTGCTCCTGATCCCCGTAGGGGTCATCAGGAAGGCTCAGCCACTGCATGGAGGGAGCGTGACTACTCAGATAAAAGGATCCCACTCCCGCCTGCCACATCATCCCTGCTCAGGACGGTGGGGGCTGGTGAGAGTGGGATGGAGACTACCAGGGAGGCGGATGCTGGAGGACCGATTCCCTCAATCCAACATCAGAGTTGAATTCCAGCTGTTGGGAGCCATCTGACACTGGGCTGGGGAGGGGGGTGTGGGATGGCACGAACCAGAGGCTGGGTATAAAGAGCACGCTAATTAGATTTATGGAAGCGACTGCATTTGGAGGTGTCTGAATCACCACCCAGGACACCCTCTGGTCCTCCGGGAGGCTGGCGCTGAGCATGCCGGGAGGAAGCACACCATGGGGTGCAGCCGGGGCCAGGAAAATCCTCAGATTCAACTGCAGGTCCCGAGAACTCGGCGAAGGCAACCGGGGAGAAGTTAATGGGAAAAAGCCCACGCAGGCAGCGCTGCCCGGCTCTCCCTGGCTTAGCTTCCAGAGAGGACTTGCTTCGTGGGGCTTCGGACCACGTCTTCCTGCTCTGGTCATGGTGATGAGGAAAAAGGGGGGAGGGCCCAAGTGTATACAATGTCCGATCACCAGAACAGGAAATGCGGTTGATGCTCAGCTAGCAAGAGGGTCTCCCTCCGAGAACAGAAGGGGCCAGGCACATCCTATGGCAGCCCAGTCTCACCCCTGGTTTCACGGGGACAATGGTGCCCTGATCAAAGATGGCGGCTGGCTACACGGCTTTGCAGGTCCGTCGCGCTCCACATTCCTGGCTGGAACCCAATCTCCCACACCGGCCTCCAGAAAGGGCTCACTCTGCCTCTTCTGGGTCTCCAGATCCAGGGCTTTGGCCCATGCTGTTGTCTGTTCTGGCTAGCACCCGGCTACAGCCCAGCGTTTAAAATTCAGATCTGTTAAGATTTTGCCTTCGACCGAATTGGTTTAACCCAGTTTGAAGCCCTGCTTTGAAGTCAACAGATACCTTCCCTAGAGACTCCACGTCTTGGGGGAGGCGTCAAGAAGCATGGGCTGAGGTTGACTGGCAGGGCAGGGAAAGGGTAGGATAAAGGTGGGAGCAGGAACTGCAGGTACAGCTGTGGCATGTCCGCATTGCCACCACTTGCTTGGGGCTGGCTCTTAGCCCGTCAGGGGTTGGAATCACAAGAGAGCCTCTAGAAGTAAGAGAAAGCTGGGCCTTGGATCTGGGTGCAAAGCCAGGTGGGGTCCCGCGGGCAGAGGGCAGGGGCGCAGGGCAATGCTGGCCTCCACCCTCCTCTGCTGTGTGCTGGTTGCTCCCCGGACAAGGCCCCTCCCTGCCCTCCCCGACTCCCTGCCCCTGCCTCCGCCACAGCATTGCTTCCTCAATGAGATCACAAGGTGGGTGAGATGTACAAAGTGTTGGAGGTGTACACCGACTTCCTTTTTCTCCTCCTGGGGTTTGGTGGTCCTCCATCTCTCCACCGCTTTCTGTTGCTTCCAGAGTTTATTTTGAATTAGAATGACAATACTGGGAGTCCATGCCTGGAGCCTCAGCAGCAGGTGGGGGGCATGGAAGGCAACGGGGATCATCCCTAAAGAGTCCACTAGGTGGCCGGACTGCCTCTACCACAGTGGTGGTTCAGAGGTAGAATCCTGGCCTCTCCTGTGGGAAACCCAGATGTAGCACCTGACCAGTGCCCCTCACTGTGTGGCCGGCAGTCAGTTCAGTAGAGCTTCCGGCAAAGCCAGGGTAGCAGTGCCATCAGTAGGACTGGTTTCACCCAGTGTAGTTAGCACATGGTGTCACCCCCTCCCCCATGGGCTGGCCTGGCTGCCAAACTCCCCTGGTGGGCAGCGTGGTCTGGTACCCTATTGTTCCCCTCTCCACGGCTCCTCCCCTCTTCATTTGGCCAAAGTAGAGCTCTGGCCCTGGCCGGCTCACCCAGCAGGGAGATGGGAGGGGCGTGGGGGAGACAAGTTACTAACTGCAAGGACATCACTCCCTTAGCAGCCCCTCCCTGTGCCACGGGATCCCCCACCATGGCCCCTGGGGCCCTTTGATGTCACCCCCTCTGATAGTGTGGCCTGCACCCCCACACCCCAGGGATGCCAGCGCAGTCAGCAGGAAAGTCGGGTAACCCACAAATGGAATGCAGCCCGCAGAAACCCCGCAGCATGATCCACAGTGGCTTTCAAGGGTGGGGGTGGTCAGGCGGCATCTCGATGCATTGCTCATGGGGTCCCCGGGAACTGGCCGTGACTCGATGGCAGCTAATGACGCCACCATAGAGTGGGTGCTGGCGCGTGGACTTCCAGGGCCCAGATGAGCAGGCGCCTGGAGTCCCTGCTGGCTACGGGGCCCTCGGCTGAATGCGTGACACGGAGCAAGTGGTTTGCCTGGTCTTGTCCTCTCCTGCCCCTGCCCCTGCCCCTGCCCTCAGTCGGCGCATGGCTCAGAAAATCAAAGCTACAAGCTGAAAGACCGTGCCCAAGTCAATAGCCAAACCCGCTGGCGTGGGGTCAAGACAGAGGGGACTGCTTGGTGGGGGTTCTGCGGCTGCAGGTCTGCATGGCAGCAATCTTCCTTTCTCCCTCTTTCTCCCTCCCGAGGAACAGCAGTAGGTACCCCCGCCCCCCACACCTCGCAGTGAGCATTTCCATCTCCCCCTACGGCGGCAAGAGGACTCCTTCAGTGGAACCTCAGCCTCCTGCAAAATCCCGAGGCAGCAGGTGGGGGTGAGGGAGTGGGGGGTTGTTTATCTTCCTGGGAAGGCCACAGAATAATGTGTTCCGTTCCCGAAAGTATAATACACAGGCTCACAAAGGCGGCTCGTTATTTTGAAGGATCATTGTCCACCTATTACTAAAGCCGGTGCCACAGAGCTGGGCGCGTCCTCCTGTGTGACATGCCGGCTGCGAGTCAGCAGCGGGCCCAGTGGCCCTGGGAACGTCAGGGCAGTGAGGAGCACCCGCCTCGCAGGAGCTCGCCCTCCTGTGATGTGCGGGACTCCAAGACCTGCACTTTGACTTGGGGACAAAGTCACAGCACAGGTGCTGCCAGACAGGTCCCTCTGTGGCCGCTCACGGCTGCGCCCACCCTCCAAGGGGGTGCTCGGCTTCAGGGAGGCGCGAGGGACCAGGGAGAGGCACAGCTTCCTTTCTTGGGGTTCCTGGATGCCTCATGGAGGGAGGTCACCGTGGAGCCCCGAGTTAAGAAGCCGTGAACTGAAAGGAAGTTGGGGAGAGGCCCCCAGAAGCAGAGTGAGGGGACAGGGCCCGGAGAGGTGGCGGGCTGGACAGACTGACTTGTGGGAGCAGCTGAGACGACCAGGGTAAATGAACAGGGTGTGGGCTGTGGCTCCCGACAGGGCTGGGACCCACTCAGAATGGGAAATGAGGGTGATGGAGAGAGAGCCCGGCCTTGGGGATGGCCCCGCCCACGTGGGCCCCTGGCGCCCCGCCCCACATCGGGGCGTGTTCTCCACCATTCCCTTTCTCGTCTTTATTTATTTGGTGATGTCTTCTCCTTGGGGAGGTGGGTAATTCTGTTTGTTTTTTCCCCTGTGCCCCTCAAACAAATGAATGGTGTCTTCGTGAGCCGGAGACCCCATCGAGTGGAATTAGCTCCTGCCAGATGTGTCCCTGCTCACCCCAGAGAGGCAGGAGCTCTCCATCCCCGTGCTCCCCACCCTCGATGCCCCACCAGGCTGGAGGGGTGTGTGTGTGTCTGGGGAGGGCACCTGCTTGGTGGGAACCAAACCTCTGAGATGGCCACTCAGTGGGCCCCAAGCCCTGTGATGGAATCTCAGCCCTGTTGGCCTCAGGGGCTCCAGGGTGGGGGCTGACTGTGCTCTCAGGGAGGCCAGCTGTGCACCCACATGGACGGGAGGGTCCTCAATTCCTGTTAGGGCCGCCATCCTCCTCCTCGTTCCTCATGGTCAAGTCTATTCACAGGAGGTAGCCTCCGCGGCTACATTACTGCTTGAGCCCGCTGCCGCTGCAGAGGTGGGCAAGCGGGAAGCCCCAGCCTACGGGAGAGCCCGGCTGAGCCCTGGGGCGTGGGTGCCACAGCTGTGAACGGTGGCCTCCGGGCACATGCCAGAAACCCAGGGCTTGGGGCTGTGGGCCTTGGGCAAGTCCCTTCACCTCTCTGACTCTCAACTTCCTCGTCTATAAAACAAGGCACAATGGGGAAAAAAATCTTCCAGGGTGGTGATAATAAGAATAATAAAACCACAGCTGCAGTAAGGCCAAAGCCCCAAAGGGTTGCCACAGGATGACTGCGACTCATGGAGACTTCACTGTGCCGGAGTGGAGCTGCGCTTCCAGGGTTTTCCTGGCTGATTTGGGGGGCATTTGATCACCAGGCCTTTCTTCCGAGGCACCTTCGGGTGCACACCAGCCAGCAGTAGAGGCTGGTGACAGTAGGCACCATCCAAGGATTCTCATCATGGCAATACCACAACAACAGCGATAGCAGCTAAGATTTAGAGAGTGCTCTTTATGGACCAAGCACTGTCCTACATATAGTATGGACAACACGTCTAATCCTTTTAGCAACTCCACGAGGCAAGTGCTATTATTGTCTCCATTGCACAGATGGGAAAACCAAATCAGAGAGGTCATGTAAGCCCCCTACGGTCACCCGGCAAAACCAAACTCACTGCCGTCAAGTCAGTTCCAACTCAGAGCAACTCTCTAGGACAGAGTAGAATGGCCTCTGAGATTCCAAGACTGTAACTCTTTGCAGGAGTAGAGAGCCTCGTCTTTCTCCCAAAGAGCTGCTGGTGGTTTTGAACTACTGACTTTGTGGTTAGCAGCCCCAAACACAAAATCACTCTGACACCAGGGCTCCTTCTTGGAAGCAGTAAAGCCAGAATGGTCTTTAGTGGCAAGCATGGTGAGACTTCGTCTCATGTACTCTGAGCATGTGGTTAGGAGAGACCGGTCCCATGCGTGGCAGATGGCGGGGCAGCGATAACGAGAGAGGCCTTCAAGAAGATGGGCTGACACACCGACTGCATCCATGAGCTCAAACATGAGCACATTCGTGAGGAAGGCATGGGACCCGGCGGGCAGTGTTTGATCTGTGGCACGCAGACTCACTGTGAGTCGGAAACAACTCTCCGGCAGCTACCAAGAATAGCAATGTCACCTAGCTCAACAGTGACAGATTTGAACCCAGCAGCCTGGGGTCAAAGCACTGGTTTTTATCCACTCCATCTGCCTCTGACTTGCTGACCTGAGAAGGATGCTCCAGGTGCCAAGCAGACAAGCAGGCTGGGAGAGGGAGGTGCGGTGAGTCCCACAGAGACGCAGGTCCCCATGCTGAAAGGGCAGCAAGCTCGAGAGGAAGCAGATGGGCCCGATGCTGGGCCTTAGTGAAGCTGGACCACCGGGCCAGCACGGTCCTCCTTCCACCCAGTCCTCTCGGACAAAAAGAACAGCAGGATTTGCAGAGTCCCAAAGACGGACTGGTCCAACCTACGGTTTTCCTGCAGGAGGTGTGGAGGCACACAGAGAGGACATGACCTAACTGAAATCACACTGCAGGTGAGAAGCAGACCTGGAGGGGGAACCTGGCTTCAGGTCTTTCTTTAGACAGTCGGAGAGGCCCAGTGGGAGAATGCTGTGGTCAGCACTCAAAATCCTGGGTTGACTTTAGTTTGGGAAGGCTAAGAATCAAAAGAAGGGCCCTGGGTTCGAATCCACCAGTCACTCTGTGAGCGAAAGGTGAGGCTGACTGCTCCGGTGGAGATTTAAAATCTCAGCCACCCAAGGGGCAGTTCTACCCTGTCTCCCAGGGCCGCCACGAGTGGGCACTGAATCAGCAGCAGTGAGTCAGGAGTCCGACCCAGGGAGGAGGTGCCCTGCAAAAGCAGATGCCTGTACTTTATCCTGGAGTCTGGGCTACAGGACAAAAGTGCTTTAATTGCCAGGTGGTGGGGCTGAGTAATTTTTTTTCTTTTCAGAAAAGTGAGTGGAAGGCCAAGTCTGGGAACCTATGCTTACAGACCCGGAGACCCTGGGGAGCAGCCCTACCCTGCCCTGCCTGGTTGCCCCGGGTCAGCATTGACACGATGGCAGTGGGTTGAGTTTGGATTGGGTTTTTGGTTCAAAGGTTCCTCCCGGGAAGAGGGCTGAAGGGCAGTTTCTACCGGACTTGAAAACACCCCCCAAACCCATATCTAACCTCGAGTTGATTCCAACTCTGCGTGGGATGAGGGTTCTCAGGCTTTTTGTCAACACCTTAAGAAGAAAGCAGTGAAGCTGCAGGAGAGCCTCCAGCTGGACCCCGGAAAGCACCTGCTGTCTGGACAGGTGGTCAAGGGGCTGGCAGAGCTTCCTCTGTAGGAGACACTGGCTGGATCTCCCTGCGTCCACTCCTGCCCTCTGACAGTCCATTTTTGGCAGAGCAACCAGAAGATCCTTAAGAAGTAGGATTCAGACCACGTCAATGCCCTGGTTTCCTACTGGGGCCACAGCGACAGATAACACCTCCCTGACCCTGACAAGGCTCCTAGAGGACACCAGGCTGGTTCCCTTGCCCCGAGGGGCCTCTGCCCTCACAGGGGGCCCTGCTTCCTCACTGGGTTCCCTCTGCAGTGCCTAGTCCGCTGCCAACCTCAACCCACATGCCACTTGATGAGGACTTCCCAGACTGCTGACTGAGTCCTGCCCCGCCACGCCCTGTTTACTGTCCTGTTAACAGCCCACCCGAGCTGACGGGGGTGCCCATCCTTCCGGCTCCCCACTGGAAGGGAGGGTAAACATTTGGAGGGCAGACTCACCCCTCCAGCACCGTCCCCCCAGGCCCTGGCCCCACATCCTAAACTCTCTACCCTTGACTCCCAGTGGCCCAACAGGACAGAGTAGAACTGCTCCCAGGGTTGCTGGGACACCCTCATGTGGGTGGAAGGTGGGTTTGAACTGCTAACCATTCGGCTAGCCGCCCAGTGCTTCAACCACTGTCTCCGGGCCCCGCAGACCCGAGGCGGGCAGGACGGCTTGTGGAGTGAACGAGTGCGTCTCATTACACCAGGTCCTGCCTCGTCGGTGCACGGCAGCCAGCTAGTTCACGGCAGCCGGGCCACATTGCAGCTGTGCTCCACGGCGTTTCCAGTGGGTCTTTGTGTGTGTGTGTGGGGGGGTCGCCAGGCCTTTCTTTCTAGGGGATGCTTGGCGGACTAGGACTTCTAATCGGTCCGCAGCTGAGCACCTTAACAGTTTGCACCATCCAGCGACTCCCAGTTTCAGTTCAGGTAGGGGGGGTGGGGGCGAGGAAAGCAGGGGAGGGACAGCCTCCTGCTCCCTCCGCCCCGCCTCTGCTCAGTTTGACTCCTCCGACCCAAGATTCAGGACATTTCAGAATGAACTGGGGGTTTTAGGACGACAGAAGAGAATATGCCATCCCTGCCCACCGCAGCCCGCAGCCTGTGCTGACGGCGTGCTGCAGGCAAGGGCAGGAGGGGAAACATGGACCTGAGGGGAAAATCCGACGCCCATGATGGGCTGAGAGCAAGGGGGAGGCGAGCCTGCGGTTGGAATCCCAGTGGTGAGTATGTGGTTACTGGCTGCAGCTGCCCGGAACCCACCCATGAGCTGGGCACAGGCAGGAGGTGCCTGCAGCCTGTAATTTGAAGCTCGGAGACAGGGAGTGAGACCACACCAACGCTGACTTCTGAGGGCTTTGCCTCCAGCAGAGGCTTCTTCTTCTTCTTCTTCTTTTTTTTTTTAATGATTTGCATCATAACCATCTATTTGCATCTCAACTGTCACATTGAACAAATGGCTATTGTTGGCTCCAGCCCACCCCTGTCCCTTCCTGAGCTGGCCTCTCTAGGTTTTCTATAGCCGGGCTAAGGGGAAGAAATCACTCAGACCTGACAATGCAGATGAAGTCCTTGGGAGATGGAAATGACCTCGTTGGAGCCCCTTTACTGTCCTGAATGGGCTGTGGGGCCTGGGCTCAGGCGGACGAGGGAGCGGAGGGTTGGCTCTCAAGGCACAGCCAGGACCGGGCTTTGTGGCTCCGATTAGCATCTGCCCAAGCATGTGGACCTGAGCTGCTGTCCTGCCTGGGAGCCTGCGCTTCCTCCTCCTGCAGCCCCCGCCCCAGCTCTGAGTAAGGGCTTTGGAGGAGGTCCTTTGTCCCCTGCACACACTCAAGAGGCACTGGCTTCAGCACAGGGGTTTGCAGGGACCCGGTTTGGCAGAAGCCCCCCTGCCTTCACCCTCTGCTCCAGCCCAGGTGACTTTTAGGGCGTAGCTCCGCACTAACTCAATCAGGGCTGTTTCAGGAGGGCGGGGTACCAGGTGCTGGGCTGCACTGGGGAGCAGCGGCAGACCAGTTCCCCACTGTGAACGGGTCGGACTCATTGGGGAGACAGCTGTGATGACCCTGTCATCAGATCGCAGGCATAAAACATGGAGGGGAGAATCCCACGGCTCCCGGAGAAGCTTCCTGAGTCTGTGTCTGATCAAAGAGCCCATTTTTCTACCACATGCAGCAAGGCCAGAGAGACCTTCAACCCAGACACAAATTCTAGGGGCTGTGCATTCTCCCTCCAGATAGGCAGCTCAAGAAATGGCAATTGGAAGCACTTCTTTGACACTAATGACCTCATTTCTTTCCCGAGGCTCCTTGGGGGCACAGTGAGCTCCATGTCAACCGCCAGGCCAGCAGTTCAAACACACCAGCCGTTCTCCACAAGAAAGATGAGGCTGTCTGCTCCCACAAAGACTTACACGCTTGGAAACCCAGAGGGGCAGCTCCACTCTGTCCTATTGGCTAATATGAGCTAGAAGTAACCTGACAGCCCTCCCCCCAAACCCACAAAAAACAAAAACCTCCCACAGAAAAACAACCAAAACTCCCTGTGGTTGGGTCAGTTGGACAGGGCAGCCCCTGTGGGTTTCTAAGACTATAAATCTTTCTGGGAGTAGAAAGCCTTGTCTCGCTCTCCAGAGTGTTGGTAGGGGTTCAAACTGTTGACCTCATGGTCAACAGTCCAGCATGGAACCCACTACACCACCAGTCCTGGCCCTGAAGCCATGCTCAATTGCCAGGGACCTCTCCTCTGTCCATGCTGCTGGTTATGTGGCTGAGTGTCCTCAGGGTTCATTATACCTTCAGTTACAGCAGAGCTATCCTCCACACTTGGATGGGTCCCCGGGGGCAGCTGTCCGGGCAGACCCTAGTCTCTTGGGTATCAGAGACGGGAGGGGGATGGGAGATGCAAAACAGCAGGGCTAGAGGTCGGAGACCCCAAGGGGCAGTTCACCTGCAGCCTGCAGGGTCCCCAGGAGCTGGCATCCACATCAGGACAGTGGGTGCACAGGGACACTTGTCCAGGGGTCTGTCTCTCTCTGCACATTGTTGGGTTCTAGGGCAGTGGGATCTAGTGGAGCGGAGCCCAGTCTGTATGGTCGGCTCCAATGGTTTTTCTGGCCAATGAGCTGTGGGCAGAGGTCACAGGGCCCTTCCTGGGAAGAAACACCAAGGAGCCAGTGCTTGGACCCCTTGTGATTGCTTCCCTCCTGTGGAGATGATTGGAAGTCCAGGTTGTGCATCCCAAATGACTACTGAGGGCACCTCCCTGATGCCGTGTGCTGGACTAGTAGCCTGAGTGAGAAAGAGGCTTTGCGGGCATCAGTGCACTGGGACCTTGGGGCTCACTTGGTATTGGGGTATAGACTGACCGGTATGTCTTTTAACCAGGTGAGTAGAGTACAGCTCAGGCAGGGCCAGTGACTCACTGAAGGCCACGGTCCCTCAGAGCAGCTTTACTCAGCGGGGTGTAAAGGTGGACATGACCCCCAGCAGGGAGATGAACCAAGCCAATGTGCGCTGCGCATGGGAACCCTGGTGGTGCCGTGGTGACGGTGTTTGGGTGCTAACCGACCGAAAGGTCAGTGGTTTGAATCTGTCAGCTGCTCCATGAGCCAAGGATGTGCCTGTCGGCTTCGGTAAAGATCACTTTGCAGGATAACACAGCCCCACACGGACAGGGCCTTAGAACCGGCGAGTGGCCGTCTCAGGTGTTACTAGCGGGCCCCTCTGCCAGGGTCCAGAAGAGTGAGGACAGCTGAAGATGCATGCCAACCGTCGTCCCAGTGGACCCTGAGCTCTGAAGACCCAGACAGTGCCCGACTGCCACCACGAACTGCTCTGAGGGGCATCCCGGTGGGCAGTCCTGGATGGAGTGGGAGAAAAGGGGAGGCGATCCAAAACCAGGCAAACAACCAGGCTTATTAGTCAGACAGAGACTGGTGGAACCCTCATGACTTTGACCTCAGTCACCCTTCAGGTCTGGAAATGAACGCACCCTCTCAGCTCAACTGTCAACCACACCAGCCACGGACAGGCCCACGTGGGGAGCAGTAACACTGGGCACGCACACGGAGTAACGTGCACTTAGAATCATCCCCCATCTGAGATCAAAAGGGCAGTATCCACCCAAGGGCAAAATTCAGAAGGGCCAGGAAACGGCAGAAATGCCAACAGGAGACACAGGGAAGCAACAGAATGAAAGGCGAGTGCAATCAATTACATGGAATCCGGTGCACGTGAGTGGTTGGAGGGGAGACTGAGCTTCTCTCTGAAAAGTAGTGTTTTCTTTAAAGATAGCCTAGAAGAGCCTCTGGGGAGCTGCACACGTCGCCATGGTTGCACCCGACAACGGGTGTTCCTACGACGGTAGTACTCTGCCATAAAGAGAACGAAGCTGGCACAGGTGCTCTAGCGTCTAGACCGTCTCACAAAGATCACCAGAGAGAGCAACTGCACAGACGAATGCGCGCTGAGCAGGGGTTCTGGGGTGGGTGGGCCGGTGGGGAGAGGGACTCAGTGCTGTCAGTGGTGCCGGGAGAGTTTGGAGACGGACAGAGGGGATAACTGCACGACGGGTGACCATCACCA
>NW_022103968.1:63646784-63659233 GCF_000313985.2 Echinops telfairi | reverse complement strand
CACAGTCCCTGCGCCCCTCCCCCCAGAAGGCCTGCTACTCCTTCCTCTTCTGAGTCCAGGGAGCCCTCCCTGACTTGGCCACGGGGGCGCTCAGTGGCTCGCCGCTCTTGGGTGGGGTTAGCGTTCTGAGGTGAAGGGCCCGGCCCTCCCATGGTCGAGGTTGTCCTTCCCCAGCAGTCCCTAGAGGAGAGGCCTGCGCTCCAGGCACACACACCGGATGACCACTGACGGTACCACGCTACCTTTTAAAACGACTCCATGTTGTGTATGTCCTCAATGGGGCCCCTGGTGGGATGCACGGCGAACGGTGCTCAGCTGTTCACCGAGCTTCTCCCACCCCTGCCCCCCAGAGCAGGCCCTGGGAGCCCTTGGGAGTGCAGTCCCACTCTGACACGCGTCGGAACAGCGCGGCCGCGAAACGGAACAGACTCCTCTGGAGCAGGGCTGCCCTTCCTGGACTCCTCCCGGGGCCCACACTGCTCCGTGTAAACAGGGGGGGCTCCAGATGTGCCCGTGGAAAGCCTATGCAGGGGCAGGAGGAGCACGTGTGGACGCACGCATGGGCCCCTCTTTCTTGTGGGGACCACGTTGACTGGGGCGAAGGGGAGCAGACGTGGGAGGGCTCAGGTCAGCCTGCTGGGCGCTTTGCTCAGCCGCAGAGCACGGAGGGCGGACGCCTGCCTGTGGCAAGGCTGTGGGCCGAGGGAGGAGTAATTGGAGGGAAGCACAGCAGGCTGGAAAACCTACTGGAATTTCTGAGCAGTGTGCCTGCGTGTACTGGGTGGCAGAGCTGTGCTAATACAAAGAGGTGGATGCACGGTTTCAGAGATGGGCCAGAGGAACCAGGCTGGGGGACAGGCTCAGGGTCCTAAAGGACAAAGAAACCCCTGCAGATGGTGACAGGCCAGGCCCTCAGCACCTCCCTCCCCCTGTCCCCCCTTTCATGCTCCCTCATTCGTGGCCAATGCCCACTTCCCTTCCAAAACTAGGCTCAGCCGGGGCAGGCTTTTGGGCAGAGATGCAGTGATCCCAAACTCCTCCCGATCCTCTCAAATCCCCTTATGTCCCTTGTGCTTGTCACCGGGAGAGGCAGGGCCACTGTCCACCGGAGGGAGATCAAACTTTCTGCCCAA
The DNA here is from genome assembly GCF_000313985.2 of Echinops telfairi. Taxonomy (NCBI): domain Eukaryota; kingdom Metazoa; phylum Chordata; class Mammalia; order Afrosoricida; family Tenrecidae; genus Echinops; species Echinops telfairi. The sequence goes on along the minus strand of NW_022103968.1, from coordinate 63,658,100 downwards.
GTTCTGCTGACTACAAACACAAATAAACTCCTGGCCATCCAGTCAGTGCTGACTCGCAGTGACCCTCTAGGGCAGACTTGCCCCTGTGGGTGTCCAAGGCTGTAACTTTTTACGGGAGTAGAACGTCTCCTCTTTCTTCTGCAAACCAGCTGGTGGTTTCAAACCGCCAACCTTGCTGTTGGCAATCCAACGCGTAACCACTGTGCCACCAGAGCTCACGAATACAGGAGCCCCTAAAGCTGGGTGCACCCCCACCCCACCCCGCTGGGCACCAGGCGATCCGCCAGGGTGTGCAGAACAGGCCAATGGTAAATCTCTATCCTGTAAAGGGTCCGTGGTACGCATGCCGCACCACATCCCAGGACATCAGAGCCACGGTGTCTCTGATTCCTAAGTCAGAAAGGAGGTGCTTGCTCACAGGCAGTTTACAGAGGAGTCGCCCCAGAGGGGGGACCGCAGATTTGTAGGGCCTTATGTATTTTCAGGACACGGTGGGGCCGGGCTGCAGCCAGGTGTGTATCTGTTTGATAGCCGAGGTTCTGGGGGTGGCGCGCAGTCTGGGCAGGGCTGTGGGTCTGGTCTGCCCTGCCCTCGGGGGACTCACCTCATCCTTGTCCACCACCTGGATGAAGAGCGGGAGGGCGAAGCCGACCTGGGCCAGCTCTGTGATGGCCACGCTGTACTCGGAGCTGTTGAACTCGGGGGCATTGTCATTGATGTCAATAACCAGGATGTTGAAGGTTGTGGTGACGGTGGCGTCGGATGGGGTGCGGTCGTCATGTAGCTCCGTGCCCTGCGGTCCGGGTGGGGGTGGGGTAAGCAGCTGTAATCATGACCGATGTCATTGACCGAGAGCTTTCTCCACATGGGATCCTGCTGGACCCTCGCCACAGTCCCCGAAGCACGGTCCTAGGCTTAGAATCCTCCTTTGACTGGGGACGAGGAAACTGAGACTCAGAGGGGCTAACTAAGTGGCCCAAGGGCACCCAGCTAGGGCAGGCTTCAAACTCAGGTAGTAGGATTCTAGAATCTTCTAAGAGGACAGCATGGGGTGGGAAGGGCAAGACAGGTTTGATGACTCATCTGGGGATGCCAGGAGCCTGTTTCAGAAATCGAGGCAAAGGGATTGTGTGCAAGCAGTAGGTCAGGATTTAGTTGAGCATCTGCTATGGACCGGACACTGTGCTAGACAGGGGGTCAGACACAGGAGCAGGATAGGAGGGCACCCAGGCTCTAGGCCCCGAGGAGAGGTCTGGGGTTCAACAAACTCCTCTCAGTCCTATCCCAGATTCGTAGGGGAGCCAGCATCTCTAGGGGTGAGATCCAGGAACAGGCCTTTCAGCAGCTCCCCCCGCAACCCCCACCCTGCCCTGGGGGTTCAGACGCACAGCCCTCTTTGGGAGCTTGCTGCCTCCACCCTCGCCGCTCTATACAAAGATGAGACTGTGGAGGTCTGGCTCTCACCGTGAGTGAGTTCATGCCAGTCCAGGGAGTAGCATGCAGGTCTCGCCCATTGGAGGACACCTTGTTCATTGATAAGGGGAGTAGAGACCGAGAAGGGAGGGCCAGGAGTGGGGGAGTCAGGGGCCCACTCAAATCCCAAACCAAACCCACTGCTCTTGGGTTGGTACTGACTCATAACAACTGCTTAGGACAGAGTAGAACTGCTCCCAGAGTTCCCAAACTGCGACATCTTTCTCCCAGAGAGGCCATTGTTGGGAAGGGCTCGTGTCCGCATGAGCCCATGGAGTGGCTGGTTGGTGGGTTGCTGGCCGTCTGGCTTGCGGCTGCATGCCTAACCACTGTGCCACCCGGGACTCCTAGAGTTTGAGCAGAGGCTAAGAAAGCCACCACTGCTCTGGACCCTTTCAAGGTCATGGAGAGCAACTAAGGACCAGGTGGGCCGCACCATCCTCCTATGCCAAAGGAAGCCCCTCTCCTTCCTTATTCCTTGTGCCCATCTCTCAACTGCCGGCTCAGGCTCGGGCTTGGGCTCAGGCCTCTGCCTGGGCCTGGGCAGGATCCATGCCCTGAGATGGGTTTCCCAGAGAAGGCTGAGGACATCACTGATTCTAGTTAAAGTGGATTTCATGAACCCCTCTTGGTGGTGCTCCGGCCACTTTGGTCACCCTGGCACTATGTGGCTGCTTCTAATCAGATACCGATTGAAGAGAAGAGGTGAGATTCTGAGATGGGACAAGAGAGCAGAGGTGGGTACACGCAGGAATTCAACTTGGCTGCACAGGGAACTTGGAATCATGGAATATCAGTCAGGACTCTGGGCCAAGTCTCTACTGAATGCCAGGAGCTTTATAAGATGCACTTACACCTTGTAACCAACCATGTCACAGGTCTGACAATGTAACCTTCCTCTACCTCCACCTCCTCATCCTCAATGTGGGGAGGAGACCAGGCAGGTCCCAGGCACGGCCCACTCCGGATAACTGTTGGTCTCTCCCAGACAGGGCGCGGGCAGAAGTGCCAGGAGTCAGTGCAGAAGCATTGGACATGGTTGGGGTGGGCATCAGGGCCTGGGACACTGGCCTGGGGCCCTGTCTACCTGGATGAGTGGCCTTACCTTCACAGTCAGGATGAAGCCGTGGCTGTACAGAGGGTTCTCCCGGTCCAGCAGCCCGTTCAAGGTCAGGGCTCCGCTGATGTAGTCCAAGGCAAAGATGCTGTTGGTGTTCCCTGCAAGAGAGAGGCATTCCTGGGTTGGACTGGAGCGCAGTCCAGGTGAGCACCGGGCCATGCTGGGGCTGCTCTTCAGCGAGAGGGTGTCCAGTGGCTGCCGGCCTGTGGAGCGTGGAAGCAGCACGAGAAGCCAGGAAGCCAAGGCCAGCATAGATATGGGATCAGTGGGGGCTCCTATCACCCCTCGGATTGACGAGGAAAACTGCAGAGGGGAGCCCTTTTCCTCTCCCCTTAGACTTTAGGGCAGGGGCTGAGTGACACTCCATGAGTAGGGCCCCCACACTGTCCTCCCAGCACAGTGAGGGGCTCACCAAACAGAGAACAGGCTGTAGGAGACTGTGGAGCCTGTTCAAGTCTCAGGCCACTAACAGACAGTTGGCATGTCAGGGGCCAGCCAGGAAGGGGAAACCCATCCAGCCCTGCTGGGCCCCAGGTGTCCTCTTTAGCCACAGAGGGAACTGACGGGGCCTGCAGAGGCCGGGGGAGGCCTGGGTACTTTCCTGCTGGGCTTTGTGGGGCCATGGACAGGGCTGTGAGGACGTAGGGGATGTCTTTAGCCAGGGGCTGCTGGGGGGACGCAGGGCACTGTCCTCAGGGAGTCATCCGCTTGCTTCACAGCATTTGTGGAAGTTCTAACATGTGTGTCAAGGGCACTTGCTAGTGGCGGGCCTCACACGACAGGGGCTCAGAGCGGGTGAGGCACAGGGCTGGAGAGCATGGGCAGACCCATCCAACTCCGGACATCGAGGCCAGGAAAACGCTTTCGGAAGCCGAGAGGCAGTTGGCAATGGCTGCCCTGGGATGTCTGGGAAGCACCCAGGAAGTCTAGCTTCCCTGCCCGTCCCCAGCGCTGACCTGCCCCAATGTGCAGAGGCTGAACCCAGGAGCCACAGAGCCCCGAGATGAAACCCAATATCAGTCAAGGCCCTGTTGGGCTTGCTGAGCTCCCCAAAGGCCGTGCCCAAGGAAAGGCCTCGGGGTCTCCGCCCCCCACCCACTCCCTCACCACATCCTCGGGGGCAGGCGCCACCGGCACAGCCCACAGCCCATCATTCCGGCTCTCCATCCATGCACACGTGGGGCTCAGTCCCAGGCCGCTGCAGCAAAGCGCACGTCGCAACAGCCCGCCCCCCACCTGTTCCTGGTTTCCCGGGGATCTAAAAGTGGGGTTGACACTACTCATATCTATCACGTGGGCAGCGAGTGTCACTGTGCACAGCCTGAGAGACACAGCCCAGTGGGGAGAGCGGCGCCAATGGGCCCGCGCGATGCCAGCCTGCCGGGTGCACAGCTTGCGCTTGTGAAACTGCAGTGCCGGGGGGCACGGGCTGTGCAGAGGTCTGCTCCACCACGGAGCCCTGGTGGCGCACTGGGTAAGCGCTCAGCCATGAACCCAGAGGCGGGCGGCTCAAACACACCAGACGCTTCTCGGGGGAGGTAGGCGTGGCCCTCAGCTCCAGTCAAGATTCACAGCCGGGAAACGGGTTCAAGTCTGACCCAAGCAGTGGTCCTCAACCTTCCTCATGCCGCGACCCTTTAATACAGTGCCTCATGTGGTGCCCTCCAACCATACAATTATTTTTGTTGCTACTTCATGACTGTCGTTTTGCTACTGTTTATGAATCGGGTGACCCTGTGAAAGGTTGTTCGACCCCCACAGGGGTCACGACCCACAGGTTGGGAGCCGCTGAACCAAAGGGTCACACTGCGAGTCTGAGTCCCCCCGATAGCCATGGGTCTGCCTCTGGGTACTCAGTGCGTAACTACTCCTTCCCGTACCTCACTCACAACTCACAACTCACCACTCAAAGGCCCAGCTCTCAGCTGGGACACCCTCAATGGTGCCACACCGCCACCCCACGCCCAGGAGCTGGCCCCGCCCAACCCTTCTCCCACGGCCTAGGCCCCTGCTCCAACACACACAAACTCAACAAAACAGCTCACTGCCATCGAGAGGGGGCTGACTCCTGGCGCCCTGCTGGACAGGGCAGAAGCACCCTGGGAGTTCCCAAGGTTGAAGTCTTTACAGGGCAGAAAGCCCCACTCTCTCCTGAGGAGTAGCTGGTGGTTTCGAACTGCTGACCTTGCAGCTCACAGTCCAGTGTCTAACCTCAATTCCACCAGGGCTCCTGTGACATACCTCTAGCAAACACTCCACCAGGGCGGTCACACCAGGGACGCTGCCCCCTGTACAAAGTCACATGCATCACAGATACATCATGAACACACCCCACATGCAGACAGACACACACCACAATGACACACACCTCACACAGATACACATTACACACACCACACGTGCACACACATAGATGTACTGACTCACACATACCAAACACATCACACACAAAACACACATCATTTACACATCACACATGCATTCACACACCACGCTCTCCTCACACATGTGGCATGTACACACACCACCCTCACTCTACTCACCACACACAGACATCACCCACATTCCAGCACACCCTCACAGACTCGTTCACAATCACTCAATACATCCACACGCCCATCACATACACACGTCTGTCTGTGTAGAATTCGCCTTCCAGCCCCCCGCCCCCCCCACCCTGCCAAGCAGGAGGGACAAACTCTGGGCCCGACAGCCAGAGCGGCTACATGCAGGGAGCTGACAGGCCACCTGAGTGAGCCACTGATGCTAATGCTCCTACATCACCATGGCAACACCAGCACTCCTGGGGTGCTGGGCCCACACCCCAGGCAGGAGGGCCCAAGGACAGGTCTTATTCAAACAATCAGAGAATTAATGATTTCACCTGCTCACACATCAGAGAGCGCCTACTATGTGCAAGGTGTCTGGGGAGTCAGTGGAGAAGAGGGGACCAGGCCACGGTAAGCCCTCGGTCTTACAGTACTGATGGACGTGAAGCCTACAACCACACTACTGGGTGTGTAAGTACTCACCCAGGTAAAGGCCCTGAAGAAAAGCAAGCCTGGGGACACTAAGACCGGCCCACTGTAGCCAGCCCTGTGACTCTGGCCAACTGACTGAACATATTACAGCCTCGGTTTCCCCTGCAGACAATGGAGGTATGAGGACTGAGGGGGCGCCCCTTGGGGTGGTGGTCCTTCACATCGATCCAGCTTCACCTCCAGGGCTGGGTGGAGAGCTGTTTGCCCAGCAGGCAAGCCACTGAACAACCCCACACTGTGGGCCTGCGGGACAAGAGGGCTGCCTTGACACCACCGACACACTACCAGCCCAGCAGCCCCACACCCCAGATTCTGGCCTCCGCTCCCTGCCTCACTCACTCCTGGGACTAGGTCACCACTTCCTCCCTCTGAGCTCCCCCGCCCCTCACCATCTCCCTCCCCTGGGGGCTCCTCTATTATCCTGGAAGCTGATACCAGCCACATCAGCCCTCTGCCTCCCAGAACTCTTTATTCCAGTCCCAAGGGGCAGGGGCAGGGGGCTCACTGGGACGCCTTTCACCTGCTGAGCCCTGGCTGAGCCGAAGGGCAGCTGTATCCCTGGGCTGACAGGTGCTGGGCTGGGTACTTATCTGGGGTGGGAGGCAGGAGGGGTGTGTGTGTGTCTGAGCGAAACGGCTGCCCCTGCCATGCCCTGGGGTGCGGGGAGCTGGTGAGCCAAAGTATTCAGGAAAAAGTGGAAGCAGGTTGAGTCTTGGCCTTGCTGAAGCAGCCACTGCCTACAACTATGCACGCACCACCCAAGGCTCCTCTCCTCTGGACTGCAAGGGCGAGCAGGGAGGGTGGGGGCCCAGTCTGAGACACCCCAAAGACTGCCGCCCGAGGCGTCTCAGCCTTCCTTCATCCTCCGGTCCGTTCAAACATTCCCCCAACTCACGGCCGCCCTGTGCATACCGCCCTGTGCATACCGCCCTGTGCATACCGGTGCGGCCCTGTGATGCAGCGGGTGTTTGCTTTTCACGATGGTAAATTTACTGGTGACAAAACCGTTCCCATTTCCGTCACCTCACATGTGCAGGCTGGCACCGGCTCAGGCTTCGGACGAGGACTGCCAGGGCTTTCTTCAACCTTTCAGTTAACGAATACACCACCCTGGGCATCAGAAATGTCACTGCCATTAAGTCAGTGCCGACTGATAGCGACCCTACAGGGCAGGGCAGAACTGCCCCGTGAGTTTCTGAGACTAACTCTTTACGGGAGTCGAAAGCCCCGTCTCTCTCCCGAGGGGCAGCCGGTCGCTTCACACTGCTGACCTTGCAGTGAGCAGCCCGTTGTGTAACTGCTAGGTGACTGTGTGGCAGAGTACCTGCTCTTTATGAAGCACTTCTCGTCTGCCACGCAGCCAGCTAAGCTGTTGACCCAAGGAGATCCTTGGTCTTCACAGCAGCATCTATGGAGACAGCGCCTCTCTGTGTGAGGAAGAAGGCTGAGAGCTGTCGAAGGAACACCCAAGCTCGGGCCCAGAGGCACGTCTCTTGTCAGGGCCACGTGCTCTGTGTGGCGTCTGCACCCGGCCCCGGGCCGCGGGCAGGGGAACCCAGCGAGACCCGTAAGAGGCCATTACCAACCTCCTTCCCCAGACTGGCGTGCCAATAGACAGAGCTACTTTCTCGTCTCACATAAGGCACCCACGCAAATAACCCATGTTGCTGTAGGTGCTGTTGAGCGTAGTCCGACTCCCAGCGACCGTACGTGCCACAGAACAAAACACCACCCGTCCTGTGCCATCCTCACCACGGGTCTTGCGGCTAAGCCAGGGCTGCAGCCGCTGCGGCAATGCCTCTCGTCAAAGGCCTTCCTCTCTCCCCCTCGCACAGTGTGTGCACAGGAAACCAACGTGCTTCCCACACGACAAACCAACGCCAGAGCCGCCTGTACGATGCGCACGCTACTTGCAGGATGTATCGGTACATTCTGGAAAGCTCTGGCAACTTCCTCTCCAATTAGAGCTCCACGTGGCAGCAGGGTGTCTGGGTGGCAGTTTGTGCCTTCCAGGTGGCTGAAGAGGTGTCCCCACAAGGGACAAGACCGAGAAGCAGGGCTGGAGGAGACCCGGAGGGGATGCACCTGGGGCATCAGGGGTGAGCGGCCCACCCAACGCTGCCTGGATGAGAGAGCTGCAGTTTGACTGAGGACACGCAGGAAGATCCATGAGCCTGCAAAGGGGACACAGAGGCACGGAAGGTGGGAGATGGCACAGTGCCAGCTGCTGGGGGCAAACGGCAGGGGCCTGAGGAAAATGGTCCCCTGAGGGAATAGCACAGAGAGGCTGCAGAGTAGGGAGACCCAGCCCCCAAGGTCAGCATGGCTCTCTGGAGTGGGACCGGTGAGCGGAAAGCTCCTGGGGAAGAGCTGGTCAGAAAGGAAGGAGAGAGGGGGAGCGGCGGCTAGAGGGCGCCGTGGAGTCGAGCCAAGGGCTTGGGCGGCTTTGTGCGCTTGGTCGGAGGCAGAAGGAACCAGCTGGAGGGGGAGGAGGGCCGATGGCTAGACTGGAGGTGGAGGGCTGGCGGGCAGGTAGGGGTCCCAGGCTCATCTCCCGCCTCCATGGTCTCAGAGGCTAGCAGGCCTCCCTCCCCACCACCCTCCTTCTACTCTTGGCCAAATTGCTCTACCCTTGTTCTCTGAGAGGTGGCTAGGTCGGGACACACAGCAGTTTGGTGCCTGGTAATTCAGGCCACTTGACTGGATGGCTTTGTTGGCTATGCTGTGCTGACAGGCTGGAGGGCTGGGGTGGCGGCGGGGGGATGGGGGGGAATCTGCTCTTACTCCCCCACTGAGGCTGCCCGCTCTCAGGAGCCTGCTCAACTCACCCTCTGAGGAAGGCAGCCTCCCGCTCCATGGGAGGCGGTGCCATCCCTGGTCCCCCTGAGTGCCAGCCTGGCCTCTTAGAGACAGCAGGGAGGCTGCTCCGGGCTGGAGTCTCCTTGGCACTCGTGCCCAGAGACTGGAGGTGACCTTGAGGAAAGGGCTGGGTCTCACTCTCTGACCCCGCAGCCCCCAGAATATGCTGTTAATCTAGCATGGCCTGGAGCTAGACCTAAGAAAGGTCAGATAAGCACCCTGGGTCCAGTGTGGGCAGGACGAGTTTCTGGGTGGTGGGGCAAATAGTGCAGTGCCGGGCAACCGATGTAAAGGTGGGTACTGTGTGTCCCCTGCAAGGCACCTCAGAAGAAAGGCCAGGCCACCAACTCCAGCAGGAACAGAGCCCTTGATGACTGCCCGTCGCGGGGCCCGCGGAGCAGCTGCAGGGTGGTGCCAAGTCCAAGGCCACGGTGCCCTGGTCCCACTCTGTTCCGGGACCATCGGGAAGGAAAGCAGAAGAAGCAGTGGCTTAGAAGGGGCTTGTCCTCTCCTGGGACCCCAGTGCGGAGCTGAGGAGGATGCAGTCCCCCACGGGTGCAGAGGCTGGGGGGCCAGCTCTGGGAGGGGGCCCGTGAGACCCTCTGGTGTGGCCACGCAGAATCCAGGGCAGGAGCAGGGGGCACCTGTAGTTAGGCCCACCCTGGAAGCCTCATCCAGCAACACCTCAGTGAAGACCTGCCAGGGGGCACAGAGACCTGGGCATCCTGAGCATGGTGCACACCTCTGATCTTCTGAGCCAGGCTCTCCTCTGCCGGGCATTGAAGACAGTGCCCGCCTCGAGGCTGCACGGAGCTCAGGGCAGGCCTGCACACAGCACCTCTCACAGGGCCTTGCCCAGGGCAGCTGCACGTCTTGGCTCTCATCCTACCCGGCTGCTGTCTGTTGCCTCGATTGTAGGAGAATTGAATTTAGTCTCAAGTTGGGGGGGGGAGGGGCTCCATCTCAATCAAGATGAGCTGTGCTGGGCTCCCTCAAAAACAGATAGCCAGAACATTCTTCTGAGGCACCTTCCGGTGGACTGAGTCCACTAACAATTTACACCACGCATGGATTCCCTTTCTTTTTTAAACGCCATGAGCTACATCTTCCTGTCCCCATTTTACAGAAGAGCCAACTGAGAGACACAGAGAGGTTAAAAAGAACTGATACTAGGTCATCCAGGTAGTGAGGGCATGCAGATAATTAAATGTAGATCCCCCTCAGCTAAAGGGTTCATGTCCTCCCAGGGCCCCCACCACCAGAGACGCCCCCATCACATACAGCTCTGTGGGAATGGCTGAAGCCAGCCTGGTGACAGGAGCAGGCTGGCCTGCAGGCCCATCACTGCCCAGCCGGCCATATCATTCCAACAGGGAGAGACGAGTCTTATTGTGCAATGACAATCAGGAAGGAGTCTGCAGATGGGCTCTGGGTAAGATCCCTTATGAATTAAAAATTGTCACTCAGCTGCTTGCTGACAACAGGGCTCCGAGGGCTGGGTGGCACCTGGGCTGAGCTGCATTCAACAACTCCATGACCAACATATGGCAGCCAGCAGGTGGGTAACCTTACCTTTACCTCAGCGTTCACCTGGGCAGGGCGGGGCTAGCCTGAGAGCTTGCACCCCTAAGGACCCTCAGAGAGGGGGTCTTGTAGAGCCAGCACCCCTCCCCCAAGTTTCCCGAGAAAGCTACCCAGGGCTTCTCGTCGGCATCTCAGATGCTACCTCTACAAAGGAACCCTTCCTCACGGGGACACCAGGCCACTCTCACCCAGCCTCTCTCCATGCCTTCGCTTGGCTCCTGCTTGGCTCTCTCCCACTGTGCTGCCGGCCCAGCAGGTGCTCAGAAACCTTGTTTCCCATGACTCACTGGGTGGGGACAGGGCATCAGGGCTACTGTGAGGTCGGCGTCAGAGGCCCTTGGGCAGGATGTGCCCAGCGCCTGGCAACGTCACACATCATAGAGACCAGGGTGGTGCCACCAAAGAGCCAACAGCTGATTTAGCAACTGCAGTTGGGTCCCTTGGGTCCTGCTGCGGGGCACGGTGCTGGGCGTGTGCACTGAGCGGGTCCGTTCATGGTAGCCATTGCTGTCCGGTGAGGAAAGGCCACCTTCCAGCCCCCGAGGAGGTGCCACCTGCAGGCTGGCAGCAATTTTCACAGGACGACAGTTCCCATCAAGCTCACTTAAACCAACAACTGATTACCTCTCCTAAAAGGCCCCACACTGGACTCTGATTAATTTGCTAACAACTGGCTCCAATTGATATGGCATTAACCTGAGTAGCCAAGGATTGTAAGGCCTATTACGTTAGGATTGCTAAGGAGCGAGCCGCCGGCCCTCCCGTCCCGCCAGCAGTGGACTCCACAGCCGGCTCTCTGTACCCTGGGAGTCCACAGAGGAGCGGCCCTGGCCCTCCAGGCCACAGTCATGGGTGGCACCAAGGGTGCTGCCAGCCTCTGAATCACGCAGTGGAAATCCTTTACTCTGCAACTCACAAGACAGCCTCAAAGAGAGAACGGTGGCCCTGCCCGCCCAGTGCCGCTTACGGAGGAATACGGCGGGCAGCAATACACCCGCCCAGTGGTAGTGGAGCAAGCTGCAACATGGACGTGGGTCTGCTACGAGAAATGATGTGACTTGCAGAGAGAGAGGGACAAAGACACTCAGACTAGGAGTCAAAAACCCCAAGTAAAAAAACAAACAGTAGTAATCCCTGAAGGGGAAAGGGAAGGTAGGGGGAGAAAGGAGATAAACCCCTCCCAGGGGGACGAACAACAGAAAAGTGGGCAAAGGGAGACAGCAGATGGTGTAAAACATG
>NW_022103968.1:63637573-63646684 GCF_000313985.2 Echinops telfairi | reverse complement strand
GCATCGAAGACACGGAACAAAAAAATCAGTCTCAATGTGAATGAATGGAGTGTGGAGTGGAGATCCAAAGCGCATCTGTAGACAATTTGACATCCCCTTACAGAAAGATCACAAGGAGGAGGCAAGCCAGTCAGGGTGCTGTATAGCACCGATGAACAATACAACTTTCCTCTAGTTCTTTAATGCTTCTGGCCCCCACACCTATCATTACCCAATTCTACCTTACAAATCCAGCTAGACCAGAGCATGTGCACGGCACAGATAAGAGCTGAAAACACAGGGAATCCAGAACAGATAAATCCCTCAGGACCAATAACGAGAGTACCAATACCAGGAGGGGAAGGGGAAAGTGTGAGGAGAAAGGGGAAACATTACAATGATCCAATATAACCCCCTCCCAGAGGGCTGGACAGCAGAAAAGTGGGTGAGGGGAGACATCAGTCAGTGTAAGACATGAAAAAAAAAGATTAATTATCAAGGGTTCATGGGGGCTGAGGGGGGAGCTGATACCAAGGGCTCAAGTAGAAAGAAAATGTTTTCAAAATGATGGAAACATGTACAAATGTGCTTGACACAATGGATGGATGGATGGATTGGGATAAGAACTGTAAGAGCCCCCAATAAAATTATTTTTAAAAGATAAGTTAAAACGAAAACAACCTAACTCAATAAGGATGTTTTTTTAAGCACACGGACACATTGGGAGGGGAGTCCAGGTCAAGCACACATGGAGGACAGTCCTTTCGGAGCGATGGTGCTAGAGCAGGGTCCTCACGCCAGGCACCCGCACTGGGGCTGGGTAAGCCTGCCGTGGGCGGTCCTGCAAGATAGTTACTGGCCCCCTCTAGGAGTCTGCTCCCAAGTTCTGGTGACCACAGTATCTCCCGACATTGCTAAATGTCCCCACGAAAGCAAAATGTAGGGAACCACTGCTCTGGGGTCACGGCAGCTGTTCCCTTTGACTTACTGGAATTAAGCAACCATGCTGCCTGCTGACCTAAAGGTTGGGGGTTCAAATCCACTAGTAGTGGCTCTGAGGACACAGAGAAGGCTGTATGCTCTGAGAAAGACGTGCCCTCTCAGAAGCCCCCAGGGAAATCGGTCCACTCGGCTCTCTCGGGTCGCTGTGAGTCGGACTGGACTCCATGGTGGCGGGTTTGGCTGGGCTTTGGTTTTCCTGCACATGGCATTTGTCCTTGCTCTACTAAAGCCAAGGCACATTCCTCTGAAAGCTACCCCGCCGCGTGTCCACGTGTCCACGTGTCCGTGCTTTGAGCTCTGAGCGGGTGTGCTGGGTGCAGGCTGGCTGGCCAGTGAGTCAGCCTCCCCTTCCGCTCCCTCCTCAGCCAACCACAGTCCCCGAGGGCAGGGCCGGGGCAGCGGGTTCCTGTGCAGGCCTGCCACGGAAGGCTGGGCATCCTGCCATGGGGTCTCTTCCCACCCCCACTCCACGCAGCATCAATAGGGAAGCAGGGCTGGCGCCCCAAAGGGCGCATCCCTGCTGAGGGTCCCTTGTGGGGCCTGGAAGATCCCTTCGGGAGGGCAAGGGGACAGGGCTCCTCCAGCCGGGGACTTGCGGGCTGAGTCTGGTAGTATAGAAGGTGCTATTCCTATGGGGGGTGGGGGGTGCATGAACTCCGACGAGGGCAGGGGAGTGCAGAGCAGAGCCAGGGCGTTCTCAGGACAACAGTGCGGTTTGGAGGCCGCCAGGAAAGCAGTGTGGATTTTTAATCAGACGTGGTGAAAGATTGGGGGAGGCCAGAGGCAAGAAAGCCCCGAGGCACCAAGGCCCAAGTCGGTGACAGGGACACGGGCCGGTGAGGGAAGGAGTAAGGACAGGGTCTCCTGTGTGCCAGGCCCATGCCAGGCTGCCCCTGAGCCGTGAGGAAGATGGCAGGGACCCGTTTGTTCAGATACCCGGTCTCACAGGTCCCTCAAAAGGCCCCATTGCTCAGGTGAGGGCACGAGGCGCACATGAGTGGGTGAAGTGATGTGGTCAGGCACACACGGCTGCCCTGTCCAGGTTGGGATGAGGACCTGGGTCTTCTGGGTCTCAAACAGCCTTCCTGGTTGCCCGCGGCCTGGCTTTCCCCGTTCCGCTGGACTTAAGGGGGCTGCAGCCCAGGACCCATGGAGATTCACAGCGAGGGAAAGGAAATCCATTGTCACCCCCTGCTCCGCTGCTGAACGACACCGGGGGTGAGGGTGCCAGGCCAGAGCTCACGATGGCAGGGCTGGTGGGCCCCGCATGCCCTGCCCACCCTCATCCGGGGCCCTCCTGGGGCCAGGAGCCCCAGGACCCCAGCTCATGTTCCCCAGAGGGTGCCTGCTCTGCCCGGCTCTGGCCTGGCCTAATAACTCACCAAGGCTGGCACTCCAGAGAGCACGGCTCGGCTCGGGAGATTTACGGGCTGCAATAAAGCCATCTCAGCCCTCCCATAAGCAGCGCTTTCTATTTGATGACCGGAAAGGCCTCGTCCTGTCAGGGCAGTGGGGAGGGGGAGGAGGGGAGACTCTTAAGAAAACAAAGAGGACCGAGGTCAGATGCTCAAGGAGAAGGTGTGATGGGTGGGTAGGGGGTGTCGTCTGTCACCTGGTACTGCAGCCCCCACCCCTTCCAGCTCCTGCTGGTACCTGGCCCAGAAAGACAGGCTAGGGATGGGACTTCTCAGGGAACGGGGCAACCTGGGACCACCTACCACACACCTGAGCACCGGGCAGAGGGCATGGGCGATACCGCCCTGCCCCTTGCCGATTCTCCGATGGGAAAGACTGGGGTCCCCCAGGAGCGGGATAAAGCACCCCTATGAAGAAGTTAACTGCAAAACTCAGACAGGACTAGACATGAAACCAGGAGAGCAGATCCATCCTAATTAGCGCCGAGGGCCTGTGGGCGTCTCTGAATGTCAGACCCTCTTTTTGGGGATGGGGGTAAATCTCAGGCCCACTTTCAGGGTCATTTAGCGGTTCCGGAAAGTAAGGGATCTGAACCTCCGTACCGGCTATGAAGTGCTGGGTCTGCATGACCTGTGGCTAGGTATCAAGCAGCCAGTGAGCCGGGGTGCCTGGGGCAGGTAGACCTGGATGACATCTGACAGGGAGGCAGTGGTAGGATAGGGTGCAATGCCAATCGTGGGTACACATTGAGCTTTGTGAGGGGAAGAGTCTTGGTATCCCCAACACCTTCTGACCCCAAACTCCTATAACAGGGCTTCGGAAGTTCATGGGAAAATTCGATTATCTTTGAATCCCGTTTTCTAGGACCTTGTATTTCTCAGGGTCTAAGGCTCTCTGTCCCACAGGTTCACTGTCCCACCGTCACCAGAATCACAAGGAAGAAGCTTTGGTGTCAGAGCCCTGAGGTCTAGTCCTCATTCCGCTGCTGCCTGTCACACGACTCTGGGCAACCGATTTTTGCCTCTCTGGCTCTGTTCTCGCTCCCCATAATAGCAGAATCAGTTTCCCGATGGGTCGCTGGGCCTGGGGGCTCGGGGCCTTGGGGGCCACCAAGGGCCTCTCATATGACATCATCCACAATACAGTGTTCTGCACCCTACTTCAGTGAGCAGCGCTGGGGCCACTACAGCGTGTGGGCTGCCCTTGAAGGCCTCTCTCTGTCTGGAGCAGGGAGTGGAGAACAGCCAGGGGTCGTAGGCCACGCCCACCTCTGCCCCTCGAGGGGGAGAGCAGAAGGAGACGGGGCCCTGCCCCCACACTGGCCACTCTGAGAGGGATAGCTAGTGGAGGTCCTGGGGGCAGAGTGGACGGACACTCAGGATCGTCACCAAGCCCAGGCGTGTGGGTCGGATGGAGACTAGTGGGACCCGCACCCTCTGAGATGCCCCGCGGAGCTGCAAGGAGCTCACTCTTGCGGCTCAGTTCTCAGCCAAACCGTGTTGGTGCTGGTGGTGTCCGGTGCCATCGGGTCGTTTCTGACCTCTGCACAACAGAACGGAACACCGCCCGGTCGGTCCCACGCCATTCCCACAGGTGCTCGGTGCCTGGGCGCGGGGTTGCAGCCCCGTGTCCATCCAACTTGTTGAGGGCCTCCCTCTTTATCCCTGCCCCTCCCTTTTCCAAGCGTGATGTCCTCCTCTGGGGACGGGTCTGTCCTCACAATGTGCCTGAGGCACAGCAGCCACACAACAGAAACGTTGTCAGGACAGGTAGGTCTGTGCCGGTTAGAAGCGTCAGCCACACAAGATCCGAGGGCAGCATTGGCCCGGGATCAAGTTCAGAAGGCAGGGAGAGATTGGACAAAAGGAAAACTGGAGCAGGGAACACTGTGGGGAAGCGGGCAGAGGGCCGTGATATTGCAGTCACTGTCACAAATCACGGTGTGAATCATGAGCTGGAGACCCACCTGCCCTGTGCACTTGCGCGGAATCACAATAGAACGTTTTTTAAAGAAGACTTTGCCTCCCGGGCTTCTGGGAGGCGTTTCTGGGAGGCACCGAGGGTAAAGCACTCAACTCTTAGCTGAAAGGCTGGTGGCTCAGACCCACCCTGAGGTGCCTCCGGAGCCAGCTGCTCCCCCAAACCCTGAGAAGCAGGTCACGGGGCACTGGGGGAGGACCTGACGGCCACTCACAAGAACAACAACAGGCTGCAGGCGGCTCCGGCAGACCAGGAGCACGGAGCACAGGTAGTGCTCCCTGCACCTCCGAGGCTTCTCCATCCTCCCCGTGGCTTTCGCCCCATGAATGCTGATCCCAGCAGTCTCGCAGCACCCCCCCTTTCCACGCCCCCACCCCGGGCCGCGGAGTTGCAGAGGGAATGACTTTCAAGTCTGTGGAAGGAGAGCCCCTCACACACACCTTGAGCTGGTAATTTATGAATCACATTGTGCTCCGTCAGTGCCGGCTCCGCAGCCCAAAGATAGATGTGGTTGGCGAGGCCCGGGAGGCGGCCTCAGACGCGGCTGTCTTCATACAGACTGGCCACCCGCCTGGAGGGGCTCCCTGGGGGCTGCAAAGAACCCCCACTGCCTGACCCCTGGTCCCAGTCCAGAAGTGGGAACAGAGAGCTGCCTTGGCCCAGGACAGCTGAGTGGCCCTGGGCAGGTCAGTCCTCTCCGCGGGGCCTCAGGGGCCTCCCCTGTTTGATAAAGAGGTGGTTACACAGCAGGGGTTTTCGGGTGTCTTCATCGGGGCAGAAGCAGGGAATCTGAAACAGCCCCAAGAGTCCGAGCTGCCCTGGTCAAACCCAACAGCAGAGCTGGCACACTCTGAGCTCAGGGCTGGGCTGGGCCGGGCTCCGGGAACCAGGAGATTCCTGGGGACTCTTAGTTGTCTACAGGGTCTCACTGAAGGACACCCAGGGCCTGGCACCCTAGAGTCAGAGCATACTGACCAGGCGAGGTTCCTGAGGCTCAGACGATCAACATGCCCTCATGGCGAATGAGGTGGCTTGTTTGGGTGGCTGGGACCAGGGTTCCACCACCAGCAACCATCCCTCACCAGCGGTGTGTGAGTCTCGGCAAATGACCTCCCCTTTCCGGGTTCTCGTCTCCTCAGCTGTTAAACAACCTAACTAAACTCCCTGCCACCTAGCCGAAGCCGGCTCTTGGTGACCCGATGTGAGTTTCCGAGACCCTCCCTCTTCAGGGGAGTAGAGAGCCTCAACTCTCTCCCGAGGAGTGGCTGGTGATTTTGAACAGTGGACCTCGCAGTTTGCAGATCGGTGTGTAACCACTCTGCCACCACCAGGGCTTTTCTGCGAGTCCAGGGGAGGGATGGTGCTCACCTCCTAGAGCCCATCTGAAGGCTAAAGCAGGGCGGCAGCTATGCAGTCGGGTGCCAAGTCTACCCCCTAAGTGTTCAGTACGTGCTAGCTGTTAAATAGAAATTCTGTGGGCAAAGGACTGGACACATAGCGTGTTATTTAATTTTCAGACACTTCACAAGTTAGGTAACTGAGGCAAGAGGCCGAAGAACGGGCCCCAAGTCATAAGGCTGGTAAGTTGTTGAGCTGAGATGTGAACCCATAGCCTTTTTGATCCCAAAGTCTTCCTCCTGCTCTCCACCCATGTCTGCCTAGACACCTGACTTCAGAAGGCTCCAGGAGGAAGGCTGGCGAGCTGGTGCCCAGCCCGGTGTCCTGATGGAGGCGGTAGATCCCCCGGCATCTGGTCAGTGACTCAGAGTCTAACATCGGAGCAGATGCTTCTGGTCGGAGAATGACTGAGGGAACAAGCTGAGGATGTAGTGACATACAAACCCACCCGCAATGTGGAAAACACAAGACCTGGGTGAGTCAGAATCAGAACGTCCACAGGAGAAGGCAGCCGGCCTGTCCTACGGGGCAGGGGCCCCAGTTTCGGATGGAAAGCCGAGGGTTTCCCAGGGAGTGTCACTAGGAACTCTGGTGGCACGGGGTGTGGGTAAGGCCCCCTTAACACAAATTCTGAGGTCAGGGATGGGCGGGAAATGCTGAGTAGGTATCTTTACTGTGGGACTTGGCTGGTGGACTGGGAATCCCCCTGGAAGACACAGAGGTGTGAGAGGAGCTTCCCCCCTGCCCCGCACCCCAGTTGGGGCGGTGGAAATGTTCTGGAAGGAGACAGGAGCAACAGGCGGACAACACTGAATGTATCTGAGGGTCATTGACTTATGCCCTTCAAAGTGATTAGAAAGGTAAGCCTACGTTCACGTGTTTCCCCACAACTTAAAAGGTGGCTGAGCCCACCCTCAGCCTCCCGCAGCCTCTCTGAGTACAGGCGGCGGGTGCACCAAGGGCCAGAGGGGAGAGAGAAGCATGGGCCCATCTGCTCCAGACTCCAGTCAGAGCTGGGTGGTGGGGCTTCGCACAGGTTCATTCTGGTTCAATGTCCTGTGGAGAATTTGTCTTTCTTCTCCAGGTCCATGGGACCGAAATGGATATTCTATAGGGACTGCCTGTGCGTCGTATTAAACTGTAGGCTCAGAGTCTTCGTCATCGGAGACGGGAGAAGAGCTCTCTCTAGCAATAGCTGCGAGGCTGCACTTTGTAAGCAACAGCAAAAACAGAACAAACGCATTTTGAAGCAGATACATCAACCAATTTATCGAGAAGGTGGGCATGTGGTAGGTGAGGGCAGTTTCTGTCCTTTCTTAAATATTTCACATTTGCTAGTGATCTTAGCCCCAGCTCTCTGAGGCAGGCCAGGGGCCCTGGGGTGTGTGTGTGATGTATGTGTATGTAGTATGTGCATGTGTGAAGTTTGTGTGATGTACATGGTATGGTGTGTATGTATGTGTAGTGTATGCATATATGTGGTATTATCTGTATTTGTGGAGTGTGTGGTGTCTGTGATGTATGTGTGTGGGGTGTATATGTGGAATGCCTTTGGTATGTGCATGTGGTATATGTTGTTAACGCATGCATGTCTGTGTGGTATATGGCTGTGTGAGTGGCAGTATATGTGGTATGTGCGTGATAGAGGCATGCATTCATATGGGGCGTATGTGCAGTATGTGATGTATGCATGTGTGGTATGTGCATGTGTGTATATGTGTAATGTATATGTCTCTGTATCTGTGTGCATGCATGTGAGCACGTGTGGTTTGTGTACATGTGGTGTATGTATGTGGTATATATATGTGGTGTATTTATGTGGTATATATATGTGGTGTATGTATGTGTGTGATATGAGTAGAGTATGAGTAGTGTGTGTGTGTGTAATGTGTGTGTCTCTGTGTGTGGTGTGCATATGTGGTATATGTGTGCATGTGGCATATACATGTGCAGTGTGTGTATATATGGTATGAGTATGTGTTATATGTGTGAACTGTGTCTCTGTGTGGTGTATGTGTGTACCTGTGGGGTGTGTATATCTGTGCCTGTGTCACCGGGGGAGGGTGGGGCAGGTCATTTTGTCTTGGCTGTCTAGCCTCCAGAAGCCCCTCACCCTCCAGGCTCAGACCTCAGCCCAGCTGTCACATCCTGTCTCCAGCCCCGGCCCAATGCCCAGTACCAAGTGGGTCTACAGAAAATGACTGATGAATGGTTCCAACCAGATAGGGAGGGAGGGGTGTCCCAAGACACTCTGGCCACTTGGCTTCCACTGGCAGGAATTAACTTCTGCTGAGAAAGCTAGAAACTGCCACAGAGGGGTGTCCTTGCCTTCTCCGGCCACTCTCTTGCCAAAGACAGGCCAGGACACTGAGGTCAGGGTGCCACCCATTAGCCTCAGGGCACATGGTCGGGTCCTTTGTCCTCCTGCCTCCTCCTGCCGCAGCGGGTCTGGTCTCAAACATAACAGCAATTGCTGCCAAGTTGACTCAACTCATGGTGACTCCATGCAGGTCAGATGAGAACTCTGTTCCATTTGGAGATTTCAATTGCTACAGTTTTCAAAGTTTATCTCCAGGCCTTTTCTGCCAAGGCACTGCTGGGTGGAGTCGAACTGTCAACCTTTAGGTCAGCAGCCAGTTTATTAACTGTGCACCGCTCAGCAGAGACGCTAGGAGGTTCTTGGTAGTTACTTTCCAGCTACCTCCTCAGTGGTGCAGAGGGGAGTGACCTATGCTACCCCCCACGTCCGGCTCTGCAAACAGGCACTTTGGAGGGGATGTGGGAGCAAAGTTTCCTCTTGGAAAGGGCTGGCACCGTCTGGGGGTGGTCTGGGACCCTAGCTCCCATAGAAGAGAGAAGACGAGGCCTTTGCTTGTGGAAGACGTTTCTGGTATTGTAGCTTGGCACGCAACATCCACCTCAGCCCAGGACAGAGGAAGGGCAGCACTCATTGACCTCCAGGGTCCCCCACGCCCCTTCCCAGCTGCTGGCGGCACTGGGTCTCAGGCACTGCCAGCTGAGGCAGGCCCGGCCTGCAGCCCTCCTGGTGGGCAGATGACTTGTGGCTTTAATTTCCTAGGCCCAGATGTGAACATCAGGAAGGAACCAGCTCTTCTCTGGGCGGGGGCTGCCAACAGGGTGAGGGCATGTTGGTGCTGCCCACAGGCTGCCACCCTGCTATGAAGGGACCCCGCTTCACTTCTTAGTGCCAGTGCCTGGCCTCTGCTCTCTGAAGGTGGAGGAGGCAGGAGAGGGAGAGAGAGAGAGAGAGAAAGAGAGAGAGAGAGAGAGAGCGTGAGAGTGAGCGAAAACATACTCTTTGTCATTTGACTCTGG
>NW_022103968.1:63627831-63637473 GCF_000313985.2 Echinops telfairi | reverse complement strand
CCCTTTCCACGCCCCCACCCCGGGCCGCGGAGTTGCAGAGGGAATGACTTTCAAGTCTGTGGAAGGAGAGCCCCTCACACACACCTTGAGCTGGTAATTTATGAATCACATTGTGCTCCGTCAGTGCCGGCTCCGCAGCCCAAAGATAGATGTGGTTGGCGAGGCCCGGGAGGCGGCCTCAGACGCGGCTGTCTTCATACAGACTGGCCACCCGCCTGGAGGGGCTCCCTGGGGGCTGCAAAGAACCCCCACTGCCTGACCCCTGGTCCCAGTCCAGAAGTGGGAACAGAGAGCTGCCTTGGCCCAGGACAGCTGAGTGGCCCTGGGCAGGTCAGTCCTCTCCGCGGGGCCTCAGGGGCCTCCCCTGTTTGATAAAGAGGTGGTTACACAGCAGGGGTTTTCGGGTGTCTTCATCGGGGCAGAAGCAGGGAATCTGAAACAGCCCCAAGAGTCCGAGCTGCCCTGGTCAAACCCAACAGCAGAGCTGGCACACTCTGAGCTCAGGGCTGGGCTGGGCCGGGCTCCGGGAACCAGGAGATTCCTGGGGACTCTTAGTTGTCTACAGGGTCTCACTGAAGGACACCCAGGGCCTGGCACCCTAGAGTCAGAGCATACTGACCAGGCGAGGTTCCTGAGGCTCAGACGATCAACATGCCCTCATGGCGAATGAGGTGGCTTGTTTGGGTGGCTGGGACCAGGGTTCCACCACCAGCAACCATCCCTCACCAGCGGTGTGTGAGTCTCGGCAAATGACCTCCCCTTTCCGGGTTCTCGTCTCCTCAGCTGTTAAACAACCTAACTAAACTCCCTGCCACCTAGCCGAAGCCGGCTCTTGGTGACCCGATGTGAGTTTCCGAGACCCTCCCTCTTCAGGGGAGTAGAGAGCCTCAACTCTCTCCCGAGGAGTGGCTGGTGATTTTGAACAGTGGACCTCGCAGTTTGCAGATCGGTGTGTAACCACTCTGCCACCACCAGGGCTTTTCTGCGAGTCCAGGGGAGGGATGGTGCTCACCTCCTAGAGCCCATCTGAAGGCTAAAGCAGGGCGGCAGCTATGCAGTCGGGTGCCAAGTCTACCCCCTAAGTGTTCAGTACGTGCTAGCTGTTAAATAGAAATTCTGTGGGCAAAGGACTGGACACATAGCGTGTTATTTAATTTTCAGACACTTCACAAGTTAGGTAACTGAGGCAAGAGGCCGAAGAACGGGCCCCAAGTCATAAGGCTGGTAAGTTGTTGAGCTGAGATGTGAACCCATAGCCTTTTTGATCCCAAAGTCTTCCTCCTGCTCTCCACCCATGTCTGCCTAGACACCTGACTTCAGAAGGCTCCAGGAGGAAGGCTGGCGAGCTGGTGCCCAGCCCGGTGTCCTGATGGAGGCGGTAGATCCCCCGGCATCTGGTCAGTGACTCAGAGTCTAACATCGGAGCAGATGCTTCTGGTCGGAGAATGACTGAGGGAACAAGCTGAGGATGTAGTGACATACAAACCCACCCGCAATGTGGAAAACACAAGACCTGGGTGAGTCAGAATCAGAACGTCCACAGGAGAAGGCAGCCGGCCTGTCCTACGGGGCAGGGGCCCCAGTTTCGGATGGAAAGCCGAGGGTTTCCCAGGGAGTGTCACTAGGAACTCTGGTGGCACGGGGTGTGGGTAAGGCCCCCTTAACACAAATTCTGAGGTCAGGGATGGGCGGGAAATGCTGAGTAGGTATCTTTACTGTGGGACTTGGCTGGTGGACTGGGAATCCCCCTGGAAGACACAGAGGTGTGAGAGGAGCTTCCCCCCTGCCCCGCACCCCAGTTGGGGCGGTGGAAATGTTCTGGAAGGAGACAGGAGCAACAGGCGGACAACACTGAATGTATCTGAGGGTCATTGACTTATGCCCTTCAAAGTGATTAGAAAGGTAAGCCTACGTTCACGTGTTTCCCCACAACTTAAAAGGTGGCTGAGCCCACCCTCAGCCTCCCGCAGCCTCTCTGAGTACAGGCGGCGGGTGCACCAAGGGCCAGAGGGGAGAGAGAAGCATGGGCCCATCTGCTCCAGACTCCAGTCAGAGCTGGGTGGTGGGGCTTCGCACAGGTTCATTCTGGTTCAATGTCCTGTGGAGAATTTGTCTTTCTTCTCCAGGTCCATGGGACCGAAATGGATATTCTATAGGGACTGCCTGTGCGTCGTATTAAACTGTAGGCTCAGAGTCTTCGTCATCGGAGACGGGAGAAGAGCTCTCTCTAGCAATAGCTGCGAGGCTGCACTTTGTAAGCAACAGCAAAAACAGAACAAACGCATTTTGAAGCAGATACATCAACCAATTTATCGAGAAGGTGGGCATGTGGTAGGTGAGGGCAGTTTCTGTCCTTTCTTAAATATTTCACATTTGCTAGTGATCTTAGCCCCAGCTCTCTGAGGCAGGCCAGGGGCCCTGGGGTGTGTGTGTGATGTATGTGTATGTAGTATGTGCATGTGTGAAGTTTGTGTGATGTACATGGTATGGTGTGTATGTATGTGTAGTGTATGCATATATGTGGTATTATCTGTATTTGTGGAGTGTGTGGTGTCTGTGATGTATGTGTGTGGGGTGTATATGTGGAATGCCTTTGGTATGTGCATGTGGTATATGTTGTTAACGCATGCATGTCTGTGTGGTATATGGCTGTGTGAGTGGCAGTATATGTGGTATGTGCGTGATAGAGGCATGCATTCATATGGGGCGTATGTGCAGTATGTGATGTATGCATGTGTGGTATGTGCATGTGTGTATATGTGTAATGTATATGTCTCTGTATCTGTGTGCATGCATGTGAGCACGTGTGGTTTGTGTACATGTGGTGTATGTATGTGGTATATATATGTGGTGTATTTATGTGGTATATATATGTGGTGTATGTATGTGTGTGATATGAGTAGAGTATGAGTAGTGTGTGTGTGTGTAATGTGTGTGTCTCTGTGTGTGGTGTGCATATGTGGTATATGTGTGCATGTGGCATATACATGTGCAGTGTGTGTATATATGGTATGAGTATGTGTTATATGTGTGAACTGTGTCTCTGTGTGGTGTATGTGTGTACCTGTGGGGTGTGTATATCTGTGCCTGTGTCACCGGGGGAGGGTGGGGCAGGTCATTTTGTCTTGGCTGTCTAGCCTCCAGAAGCCCCTCACCCTCCAGGCTCAGACCTCAGCCCAGCTGTCACATCCTGTCTCCAGCCCCGGCCCAATGCCCAGTACCAAGTGGGTCTACAGAAAATGACTGATGAATGGTTCCAACCAGATAGGGAGGGAGGGGTGTCCCAAGACACTCTGGCCACTTGGCTTCCACTGGCAGGAATTAACTTCTGCTGAGAAAGCTAGAAACTGCCACAGAGGGGTGTCCTTGCCTTCTCCGGCCACTCTCTTGCCAAAGACAGGCCAGGACACTGAGGTCAGGGTGCCACCCATTAGCCTCAGGGCACATGGTCGGGTCCTTTGTCCTCCTGCCTCCTCCTGCCGCAGCGGGTCTGGTCTCAAACATAACAGCAATTGCTGCCAAGTTGACTCAACTCATGGTGACTCCATGCAGGTCAGATGAGAACTCTGTTCCATTTGGAGATTTCAATTGCTACAGTTTTCAAAGTTTATCTCCAGGCCTTTTCTGCCAAGGCACTGCTGGGTGGAGTCGAACTGTCAACCTTTAGGTCAGCAGCCAGTTTATTAACTGTGCACCGCTCAGCAGAGACGCTAGGAGGTTCTTGGTAGTTACTTTCCAGCTACCTCCTCAGTGGTGCAGAGGGGAGTGACCTATGCTACCCCCCACGTCCGGCTCTGCAAACAGGCACTTTGGAGGGGATGTGGGAGCAAAGTTTCCTCTTGGAAAGGGCTGGCACCGTCTGGGGGTGGTCTGGGACCCTAGCTCCCATAGAAGAGAGAAGACGAGGCCTTTGCTTGTGGAAGACGTTTCTGGTATTGTAGCTTGGCACGCAACATCCACCTCAGCCCAGGACAGAGGAAGGGCAGCACTCATTGACCTCCAGGGTCCCCCACGCCCCTTCCCAGCTGCTGGCGGCACTGGGTCTCAGGCACTGCCAGCTGAGGCAGGCCCGGCCTGCAGCCCTCCTGGTGGGCAGATGACTTGTGGCTTTAATTTCCTAGGCCCAGATGTGAACATCAGGAAGGAACCAGCTCTTCTCTGGGCGGGGGCTGCCAACAGGGTGAGGGCATGTTGGTGCTGCCCACAGGCTGCCACCCTGCTATGAAGGGACCCCGCTTCACTTCTTAGTGCCAGTGCCTGGCCTCTGCTCTCTGAAGGTGGAGGAGGCAGGAGAGGGAGAGAGAGAGAGAGAGAAAGAGAGAGAGAGAGAGAGAGCGTGCGTGCGTGCGTGCGTGTGTGTGTGTGTGTGTGTGCATGTGCATGTGTGTGTGTGAAGCTCTGAGCCTGGCCCATGGAGCATTGCCTCGGGAATTCTGGGAATAGCCGGCAAGGCCTACAGATAGCCAGTCCCTCCTGAAGGAGAGGGCAGCCAACGAAGTTGTGAATGGTGAGGAAGAGGAGGGAGCAACTTAGAAAGACAAATGTGCAGCCCCCAAGGCTGCTGGCAGAGCTGCCCCTCCACCATGGGGACCCCCTGGCTGGCCTTCCTGCTTCTCCTCCGGCTTCTCCCAGCTTGTCTGCCAGCCTTGAGCAGCGTGCTGTGACTGGGGTGTCAGGGGCTGTGATTCACGCCGACTCACACCAGCCCTGTGCCCAGCAGAAACACCGCCTGCCCTCGGGCCATCCTCACACTTGTGGCCACATCTGCAGCCACTGTGTCAATCCATCTCGCTTAGGGTCTTCCTTATGTTATTTTCTGCTGACTCTCCATGTTACCACGGGACTTGTGCCTCCTGCCAACATGTCCCAAGTTCGTGAGTCAGCATCACCGTGGCCTCTTCTACGCAGCACTCTGGTTGCACTGCCTCGGAGACGTGTGTGTTGGTTCCTCTGGCCGTCCTTGGCACCCTCCTTCTGTGCCCTTCCTTATTCGTGTTCCGCTTTCACATGCGCTTTAAAAGCCTGGCACCGTCAAGCTACCCCATTGTCGTGTCCTTCGAGCACAACTGCTGGAATAAAGCCCTCACTCCCCCTCCTGTGAGACCCAGCTCACCCCGGCTGAATTCCTGAATCTCCTAACCCCCACCCCACTCCAATCACCCTGAGCCTCCTTTCCCCCCTTCTGCTAATTGTCTGTGTCTTATCTGTGCCTCTGGGCCTTTGCACATGCTGGCCTCTGCCTGGAACTCTCTCCCACCAAGTTCCACCTGGCCACCTTCCCAACAGGGCCCAGGCCAGGCTCAAGGGCAGCTGATGACTCTCAAGCACTGTCCAGGTGGGGCCCCAGAGGGCCCAGTCACTCTCTGCCACACCCCTGCTTTCTTTCCTTGGAAGCTCTTATCACTGCGTGTGTTCATCGGTGTGCTTGTTTATTTTGTCTTCCTCACTGAACGAGACGAGCTAGGAGGGCCACAGCCGTGTCTGTCCCATTTGTGGCAACAGCCCTGGCAGCTGGCACTGGAGAGATGCCCCACAGATGCTTATGAATAATCGAATCAGCCCAAACTTCTTGGGCTATTAGGACGGACGAGGACAGTCCCCACACTGCCCAGTCAACAAGACCAGAAGCAACTTCAGGGCCAGGCTAACCCCTGCCCCCTCTTCCCCACCAGAACGGGTCTCTTGGTGAGGCAGGCTCCAAGGAGGACCCTGGGGGCCTCAGAGAGACCCCACAGGTGATGGGCCTCGGCATCTCCTGTACCTTCCTGTAGGGCAGGTGTGGGGGTAGGGGGGTGGGAGGAGGCACCGGGCGGGCGTAGGGAGGAGGACAGCAGGAGAGAGAGCAGAACTCGAGGGAGCCTGGGAAGCGGGCGCCTCCCTTGCTGCTCAGGGCCTGTTTTCTCATCTGCGATTCCGAGGGCCGGACGGAGGACGCTGAGCACCTGCGGTCAGGGACAGGCTGCCGCTGTTGTGACTGGCACCAAGTTGGCTCCAGCTCGCGGTGGCCCCTTCTATGCCGAGCGCAGCTGCTCTGCTGGGCTTTTCTGGTCAAGACCTTTCAGAGGCAGGGGCCCAAAGGTGTCTTCCAAGGTGCCTTTGGGAGGGCAGGAAGCTCTGCAGTTTGGCTGGCGAGGGAGCGCTTAACAAGCTGTGCCACCCGGAGATCTCTAGGGCAGGAAAATCCCACAAACCCGAGTCCCTGGGTCCAGATGAATGACAGCGGTCAGGGGGCAAGGTGGAATGTGAGGAGCCTGCTCCACTGCCCTAGCTCCCTGACCCTGATCCTGCCGCAGCCCTTGTCCAGGCCGGGCAATCAATCTCCTCACCTGGAGACCGCCCCAGTGAAGCCCCTGCCGGCAAGGGGTGGGCCTGGGATAGAACAAGTCACTCGCTCAGCCTGGGAAATGAACGATGATCAGGCAGTTCCTGGGACACGGGCGATTGCCATAAATCTGCCAGAATGTACTGGGGATTACTTTGTGGGATTAATTATCTGTCCTTCAAACAAAGACCTGACCTCAATGGCCGAGTGTCCCCAGTCCGTGAGGGCGGGAGTGCTGGGATGCAGGGGAGTGGGGTGGAGGGTTGGCCGGGGCCAGCATCTGTCCGCTGGGACACATCAGTTCATCACGTCAATGTTCAGGGCCCTCAGGGCTCCCTCCTCCCAACACATCAAGCCCGCCAGCCTCCTGGCACATCCTGCAGCCTGGCTCTTTTACAACTACCAACACTCAGGCCTCTATTTAGTGTCTCATACCAACCAGGGAGACCCTCTGCTCTTCACCTTCCCCCCCTCTTCCACTGCCCCATCTTGGGGTGAAGGGCTTCCTGGGGTGGATGGGAAAGCACTGCCTAGGGTGGTCAAAATAAAGACCGGACCAGGCGCCAGTCCAACACCTACCACTTCACCCACCACGTGACCATGAGCTTCTTTCCCAGCGCCTCAGCTTGTTGAGGTTGTGTGCTGTTGGGTGGTCTGGTGCCTAGTCTTTGGCATAGGAACCCTGCGAGGCTTTTTTGGTAAGCCTAAGCTGCAGTCTACAGGGGCCTAGAAGGACATTCCCGGCATGGATTCCATCAGCATTCTGCCCACAGCTGCTCAGAGAAGCGGGGTCCAGGCAGCTTGCTGCTTTCTGCTTGCACCCAAGCTAAGTGAGTCCCTTCTGGTCACCGAGTCTAAGTGGCATGTGAGCCCCGCCCAGCCCTCAAGTGGAGCCATGCAGAAGGCATCACTCTAGGTGCCAAGGAAAATCAGTGCTAATCATAGGAGAGGCTGCCCAGAGCCAGGCTTGACATCAGCCAAGCCCAATTAGTGGTTCTGAGTCACACCAGCCATGGAGAAAGTCAGTTGGTGTGGACTTCTGTGTCTGGAGAAACATGGGGAGTGTGTTTCTGGTTGAAAGCTAGATGGCTGCCTGGAGGTGGCTGGGACACGACAGATGTGGGTCATAGATGTGGCATGAAGGTAGCCTGGTGCCACAGCTGCATGGTGCTCCCTTCCCCCATCCCAGCAGGCCGCATGCTGCTTGATCTCCCTGTTGCCTGGGTAAGATGGAAAGGTACCCCCCACCACCACTCTATGGCCCACAGGGCTGTCTTAGAGAGGCGAACTTATGTGGAGGTCCCTGGCGAAGACTAGGGGCAGGTGCTGATTCCAGGGGACCGAGTGACTACAATGGAGGGGCAAGACCCCATGAGCTCCCAGCCAACTGGGCATCTGAGGCCCACCGGTACATTGGCCTGGGCAGGGGGTGAAGGGCTGGGGCTCAGAGAGACAACAGAAGCCATGGTGATTGGTGAGCCTCAACTTCCCCATTACACATGGGATGAGAGAAACCAGCCTTCTCCCATCAGCTAAGAGGCGACACCCTCTGTGTGGTCAGGGAAGGCTTTCGGGAAGGGAGATCTGCTAGAAAGGACGGGTGGATGGAGAAAAGAACAGGTGGACTATCGAGGCCCCTGGGAGGACTCCAGCCTCCTCTCTACATTTCCCAGGTCCTTTGCAGTGAAGAGCCAGTCACGTCCCTAGGTGGTATCTATGAACAGGAGCAATTTGCTGAGCACAGAAACAGGACCCTTCTTTGATGTAGGACTGGTTGCTTTTACTTACAGACCCGATTTGTTCCAAGTCCCACAGGCAGTTTGGCCAGAATCTGGATTTGAACTTGAATCTAGTGGTTCTAAAGCCCTGAGCTGCTTCCTCATTGGGTCATGCAACAGGTCAGCACCCTATGGGCAATGTATCCCCTGACTCTGGTTTGCCTGAGGCAGAGACAGGGTCCACATCTCCCATGCCCTGGCCCCTGTGCCTCCGGCAGAGCCAGAGGCTCTGAAGTTTGGGGAATCAAGAGGGGAGAGAACCTGGGCTTCCTGGGCATGGATTTAGGTGAAAGGGGATTTGCTTTCTTAGATCTTCTGGGTCTACCTACACCCCCCTGAACTATACCCACCCCACTGGACTTCAGATTTGATCTTCGAGACTGGAGCCCAAACTGCCTGGATCCAAATAATCCTGTCTCTGCTCGGCACCAGCTGAGTGGCCCTGGGTCGGTTGCAGAGCCTCTCTGAGCCCGTCTCCTCGTGCCCCAGTGTGAGCCATGACAACATCTCCCCACGGGGTCCTGTAAGGAGCCCGTGAGTGGGCACATGGCTATTTCTAGAGTGCCAGGTGCATTGTGGTCACCCCAGAAATGTCCGTGCATGTTATTACAATTGGGTTCATTCTTCAAGAGGAGTCCCGATTCCAATGATCCAATGCATGTCCCCCCAGCATGCCTGTGTCCTTGCAAAAGCTGGCTGTTTCTATTTACATATTCCATTTTGTTTTTATCCAGACGCGGTATGCCATCCATTCTATTTCCTTTACCATCCCACTGGGGTTCAAAGATTTATCTATTTTGCTACTTTGACAGATATTTAATTGAACCCTATGAAATTGCTGACATGCAACAATTTCTAACCTACAAAAATGGTGATTCCATAGACTTCAGCCTAATTGTTTGTGGCTCCCAACTGCTGAAGTTAAAGCAATATAATGAAATGTGCACAGACTTGGAGTTAGACAATCAACATGGAAGAACATGCATAGCATTTTTGAAGCTCAAAGAACTGAAGATAACATTTAAGCCTGGCGTTACAATATCGAGTGATTCTCTCGACAAAATATTGAACAACTCAGGAGGCATCAACAGGAAAAAAAAGAAAGAAAGACAAGATGGAAGGATACACAGTCACTGCCTGAGCTTCCGCCACGTCAGGAGGCGGCACGTGATCGAGAACAGATGGTATTCAAGGAAGACATCCAGACGGCATCGAAGGCACTGGCAAAAACAAGACTCCAGGAATTGATGGAATACCAGCTGAGACGTTTCTACAAAGAGATGTAATGCTAGAAGTAGTGCTCACTTGTTTGTGCAAAGACATTTGGAAGACAGCTACCTGGCCAACCGACTACAAGAGATTCGTGTTTGTGCCCATTCCAAAGAAAGAGGCTTCAGCAGCATGCAGACAGTGTCCAGTGATATCATTAATAGCACAGGCACTGTTGCTTGGTTTTGCTCTGTCTTGTTTTTATGCATGTTGTCTCCGCAGGCCTGTCTGGATAGGACAGGCTGGATGAACAATCTGGAGGAGAAAACAACG
>NW_022103968.1:63603049-63625918 GCF_000313985.2 Echinops telfairi | reverse complement strand
CCAAGAGACAGCCCCGTAAACAGAACAAGGGAGGTTCAAAGTCAGAGAAAGTCTATGTTCAGGCCGCATCCTTTACCCATCGTTCTTTAACCTGCATGCTGAGCAAGTATCTGAGAAGCTGGACTATGTGACGAAAAACGGGGCGTCAAGATTGGAGACAGGCTCACGAATAACCTTGGCCCGCAGATGATACACCCTTGCTTGTGGAAAGTGATGTGGACTCGAAACACTGACCGAAGAGGATCACAGGACACAGCCTTTGGCATGGATTACACGTCCACCCAAAGAAAACAAACCCCACCACAGACCAAGGCAGCATCATGTGAAACAAGTGAAAGTGATCGACGTTGTCAAGGACCTCGTTTTCCATGGACTCACGAGCAGCGCCCACAGAAGCAGCAGTCAAGACATCCAACCATGCATCCCCCGGGGCAGTCTGCTGCCCAAGGCCTCTTAGAAAACAAAGCTGTCACTTCGAGGGTCCCTGACCCCAGCCACGGTACTGTCAGTCGTCTCATGGGCATGGGACAGCCGGACATCGCATAAGGGAGACAGACGACGAATCGATGGGCTGGCAAGAACACGGACCGTACCTCGGACTGCCTGAAACCGAGCAAATCTGTCCCCGGGAGATGTACAGCCAGAATGCTCCTCAGGAGCCAGGCGGGCCGGGACGTCGCATGTGCTTGGACCTGTGACCAGGAGGGCCTGGCCCCTGCTTGGTGACTCAGCATGGAAGAAGAGGGCCCTCCATGACATGGGTTGGCAAGGCGGCGGCGGCGGTGGAGACAAGGGGCTCGCACACTCGCAGCCACGGTGGCAGGGGAACTGCTGGTGTTCCTCCGTGCTGTTGTTGACGCTGGGTCCCTGGGAGCTGGACCCGACCTCTCAGCACCTGATGACAACTGCTGACGTATATTCTTCACTGCAGGGGTTGGCAGTGTTCTTGTTTTTGCAAAAGATTCCCTAACAAATATTTTAAACTCGTCAGGCCATGAGACAAAATTGAGCATAGTATATTGACACTTTTTTAACAAGGGGAAAATAAATATCGCACCTCCAGTTATTGATATGTTTTTATCAACGTAACTATAATAACTGGACACGATTTTTCATAATATGGGTCTACTTATGAGAGCAATGAAATTTGGGGGAGGGAGGGAAACCATGTCAATGAAACCTCAAACCCATTGCCATCAAGTTGATCCTGACTGATGGCAAGCCTATATATGATTCCGAGACTGGAGCTCTTTAAAGGATCAGACAGCCTCCTCTATGTCCTAAGGATCCGTCGGTGGGTCTGAACTGCCAACCTTATGAGCAGCAGCCCAATGTTTACCCAACCGGAGCCTAAAGATTATGCTCCTTATAATCAAATGAGTCGGAGTCAGAAGGCCTAGGACAGCAGGCAATAAGAACATAATGACGTCAGCTGTAAGGGTTCATCTTTCGATTAGCTCTGAAAACCAGCCGGAGGAGGCTGGCGATTACAGGTGGCGGATGCATTTCTTTAACGTCTGGTTCGTTTTAACATCTCACGCATCAGTTGTTAGGGCTTCCTAGAGGCCTGTTGAAAGCCTTGAAAAGCAAGATCTCTACTTTGAGGACTAAGGTGCGCCCGACCCAAGCCGCGATATTTTCACTCCCCTCGCATGCGTGCGAAAGCTGGACCCCGATGAAGGAAGGTTGAGGAAGATCTGATGCATCTGAGTGACGGTGATGGAGAGCATATTGGCCGCACCATGGACTGCTGAAAGAACGAACAGCTCTGTCTGTGCACAGGTGCAGCGGGAATGCCGGCCAGAAGCAAGAGGGGGAGGCTTGCTCTCTCTCACTGGAGACGTGTTGTCCGGAGAGACCCGTCCCTGGAAAAGGACGTCATGCGTAGTGGTAAAGTGGAGGCGCAGTGGCAGAGGAAGACCCCAGAGAAGATGAACGGGCACGGTGGCTGCAGCACCGGGCTCAAACGTAACAACGCTTGTGACCACGGCACAGGACCGGGCGGCATTTCCGTCTTTGTACGTGGGTCCCTGGGAATCAGAACCGGCTTCGATGGCTCCTAATAATAACAACATTCTGAGAACATCCTTTGCGTGTTCTTAAACGTGGATTGCCCAGTCTTTTCCTGCTGCTTTGCACGAGTTGCTTATGTATTTCAGGTACTACTCTCTTGTGTGCGCCAATGTATGCAAATGTCTCCTTGTATGTCGTTAATGGCACCTACGGATCCCTACCGGATTGGAAACCCCTGCGTGGATCGGTTTCCCGCCTATGCACGCGCTCTGGAGGTGCTCATTCCTTTTCCGACCACAGCTTGTTTCTGATGAGCTTTACGTTGTACCTCTCACATTCAGGTCTTTAATCCATCATTGGGAGCCCACCTTGGTAGATGCAGTAGGTAGGGTCGTGCTGTATTTTCCTCCTTATAGGAGTGAGTTTTCTCAGCGCCAGCTACCAAAGAAGTCATCCATCCCCCACTGATTTGTGGTGCCACACTAACAGGTATCAAGCTTCCCTCTTTGTACATAGGTCTTATGGTGAGTGCTCTGTTCTGTCCGTGGGTCTGTCTGTCCCCTGGGTTTATCTGTACTAGACATTTTGGGGGGCCCTGCCTCACTCATAGCTCTGCTGCTATCTCTGAACTAGCTGCCCTGGTGGACACCAGCTCAGCCTGCCCACCCCCTCTGGCTCGTGGACACTGCTTGTGATGTGCAGGGCTATCAACCCCTTCAAGGAAACTGGGGTTGGGAAAACTAGTCTGGAGATGAGGGACAGCTGAGACAGGAGCGGAAATGACCTGTCAAGGGGAGGAGGCCAGCACGGCTAACATGGCCCAGGGAATCGGTGGGGTCGAGAGATGCTGTCCCAAAGACACCTCCAGCACAAGGGCCTCTGCAGAGGTGACAACTTTAAGGATCTTGAGATCGGGGTTGTCCTCAGTGTAACCCGTCTCCTCATAAGAGGGAGGCAGAGGACGATGTGGCCCCAGCTGAGGAGAAGGCAATGCGATCAGGGAAGTGGAGATTGAGTAACTCGGCCACAATCCGAGCCACCTGAAGATGTCGTGGAGGCAATGAGCAGATTCTCCTCGAGAGCCCCCAGGACAAACCATCCCTGCGGACATCCTGGTTTTAGCCCCATCAGGCTCATTCTGGACTTCCGGCCTTCACGCTGTAAGAGAATAGATGCCTGAGAGGGCACGTGGGTACTCCTTTGGTAACGTGCCACGGCAGTTACAGGACCCTAACAGTGCCGGGGCAAGGGTGCCCGTGAGCGGGCCATCCAGATCCCACTCCTGATTCCAGGACACCTGACACCCAGGTGTGTCTGCTGGGGTGCCCGTGGGGCCGGGCAGACTCACAGAAAGCCCCTTTGAGCTCGCTGAGAAGGCTCAGATCCTCGGGGCTACAGGGGCCCTGACGGCTGCTATCTCTCCCTCCGTAGCTCAGCCCTCCAGAGCCTCCACACCATGCTGAACCTTTCCTCGCTAGCCCAGTGGGATTGTCCTGCTCGGGCTGCATGCTGTGCACACATCTTCCTTTTGCTCGCGTGATCCCGCCATCTGACATACCCTCCTCCCCACCTGGCCCACCCGCACCAGAGCAGCACTGCGCCCCGCAGACTGCCTGTTCAGAAACAGATCCCAGGTCTGTCTACGGACACGTTTCTCGGTGAGTTCAAACCATCCACCTTCGGATGCCACCAAACCCAGCTTGTTGCCGCGGAGTGAACTCTGACTCCTAACAACCTTCCTGTGGAGGGATCCCTAGGCCGTCAACCTTCAAGGAGCAGGCAGCCTCATCTTTCTTTGGAGGAGCGGCTGCTGGGTTTGAACCCCTGACCTGTGGCCAACGGTCCCACGGGCTACGCACTGTGGTGCTCACTTGTGTGTGCCACCCTTCTTGTGGGCAGGGCCGCTCCCCATCTCTAAGGGGGCTTCCCCTGCATGAATCTCTCAGGAGATGGCTAGTATGTATTGAGTCCGGCGCCAGCACTGTCTGAGCACCCGATGCCTCCTGATGCCACTGCCAGTAGCCCCAGGTGCTCTGCTACCCTCCCCACGCTGCAGAGAAGGGCAGGGCACAAGTCTGCTGCGATTCTGAACCCACCCTGGCATGCTCCGCCCTGTCTCCAAGAAGCATGCACGGCATGGATTCCCTCATTATCTTTAGAACTCACCACCAGGGAGTTGAGTCTGGCTTATGGTGACCGTAGAGGGCACAGCAGAACTGCCCTGGTGAGTCTCTGAGACTGACCATCTTTACAGGAGTAGAAGAATGTCTCATCTTTCTCTTGAGGAGTGGCTGGTGGGTTCAAACCGCCCACCTTGTGATGCCATAACCCACTCTGCCACAAGGGCTCTAATCTGACTAAAAAACTTTTTTCCTTTCTTAAAGAAGCTATTTAAGCAAACACAGAAATCGTTTGTTTGCTTCCAGAGGATGGCTGTAAAACGGGAGGGATGTAAGCTGCACCCTTTTGTCTGCCGAAGGCCCCACCTGCTACCTCTCTATGGGAAGATGAGGCAGGGTGAGGGGCATTCCGGGCCGGAGCGCCCGGCTGGATGTGCTCTCGGCCAGAACGGGCAGAAATGGCAACATAGCCAGATCTGAGATGGGAGTAATTGGAGCGCTACCGTGTGATTCAATGTCATTTCATGCCCAGCCCGAGCACCAACTCAAATCATCTCCCAGGAGGATCGTCGCGCAGCTGGGGGACCGGGGTGCAGCCCACAGCCTCAGCACCCGCAGCCTCCTCCCATCCATCTCCTGCCTGGTCATCCCGCACACCCGCAGTGGGCCCCCTGTGCTCACCACCCCCGCCAAGCCTAGTCCTCTACCACCGCGTCTCCCTATACCACCGGGCAGAGACCCCGCTGGGCTCCCGAAGCTCCTGTCCCTATAGACGCCTACACAACCCAGCCGCCAGCCCGGTGACTCCAACCCAGGACGACCCACGTGTAGAACTGTGCCCCCTAAGGCTTTCAGTCGTGGAATTTTCAGACCTGCAAATGCCAAGGGCGTAATTCCGAGGGTGAACTCAAACATACAACCTTTCCAGAGGCTTCGACCCCCGTTTTCACCACCCATGGATTTCCCCAGACTTCTAAGGAAGGCAGGAAGCACTGAGAACCTGCAAATCCGCACTTGCAAAATGCTCCTTTTAAGTCTCAACCAGACTGTTCCCACGGGCATTTAAGGCTCCCACTGTCTTTGGTGAAGGTAAAAGAGCGGCTCTCGCCCCTTTAAAGTAACCCTTGCGATGCCGGTCCTTGTTCTGAAGGGCCTGCCCTTCAGCTCAGCCTTTGATGGCTTTAGAAGCCTTCACTGATGTGGTCCTTCAGAGGGCTGTCCTCAAGGACTGGCCACCGGAGGGGGTGGGAGGGGTGGGGGTGAGCTGGGAACTCAAGGCAGCCTGGTTCTTTCTCTTCCTCCTTACTCACCCCGCCCAAAAAAAATTGGGGGTTGGGGCTGAGCCAGAGGCAGACCAACAGAAGGAGGCTTTGAGCAATAAATTAATTCTGTGCAAGAATGTTTGTTCACTTCAATCAATGTGTGAACTTATCTGCCTTGAAATCTGTTTCCAGGATATTGGTCAAATATTTGAATGGGGGCAGCCAGTTAATTGACTCAGGCAGGGCACTTCCCCGAGAGGCGGAGCGTGGCTGGGGGGAGGGGGGGTGGTCCTGTGACTCCCACACCCAGAGCCCCAACAGGTCCTCAGGGTAGGAGGGTGGGGGACGGAGGGAGGGCGGAGGTCAGGAGCTGGAAGGCTCTGCCAGCTCACTTCCTGGTTCTGTCAGTCACCGGCTGAGTGACCTGGAGCTGGGCCCTCGGTTTCCCATCTGTGACATGGGCTCAAAGGAAGGGGTGGGATACCTCATGGGGCGACTCATGGGGGGATTCACAGAAGTGACGCAGGATCTGTTCCTACGCACCCAAGACGTGCAGCTAGCTACTGCCTTTCACGGGCGTTGCCAACAGTCAACATGCATACCTGCTGGCTGTGAGGTTGGGGGTTCCAGCACACCGAGGTCTCGGAGGGTCTACTTCTGAACACAACAGCCACTGAAAACCCCATGGGGCTCCACTTTGCTGGGCCACACCTAGCGGGCCATGAGCTGGAAGTGACAGGGCCACTGGCCCAACTCTTCAGTCCGGTCAGCTCAGTCACAGCTCCCCCGTGTCTCCATGCGTCAGAGCATGAGGGCTGGGAAGGAGGGCTCTCTGAGCATGCACTCACGCTCTGCCTGCAGGGGGCGGGCGGGACCTGCCCTTCCTCACAGTCCCTCGTCGGCCCTTCTAGTCGGCCTTCCCCAGAGAATGCCCCTACATCCGTGGCCTCTGGGAGCATTTCTTGCAGAGTTCTGCCTTGGGCTCCAGTGATGCATGACTTGTGCAGCTGGGTTTTCCCTGGGGTCGACCTGGACAGGTCTCGTGAGTTGGTGGGTGGGCTTTCAGGAGCTGATATTTAGGCCAAAAGAAAGATTGCTCCCTCCCTCCCTCCCGTCAAATTGCTTTATATCATGGGTTTTGCAGGAGCACGGGGACGGGGTGTCAGGGGCTGGTGTGTGGGGTCCTACAGAGAAAAGAGCTAAAGGTGGTATGGAAATGCTGCTTACATGGGGGCTTAGGAAGCAACACTGTGAAGCTCTGACCTCAAGTGCAGTCTAGAAGGGGGGAGGGGTGCGTAGCCTCTATTTTTGTCTAGGATTGGTTTTGACTCCAGGACCATGGAATGTGCAGGGGGTGCAGGTCATTTCAGCATCTCTTAGGGTCCTGGGAGATGGTACCCTGCTGTGAGGTGCTGGCAGCTGTGTCAGGGTGAGTTACCCACCTCAGTGGCTTTGGCGGGGGCAGGAGCAAAAGGCCTGGCTGGCATGTTAGACTGGCTCTCCCGGGCCCACATCGCCAGGGGAGGGGGGGTTGGGGGTTGGGGGCGAGCGAGTGTTACAGAAAGTCGGAGTCTTTGCGTTATGTGTGTCATCTTGGGAGAGTCGGCACATAAACCAGCCCCCTTTGAACCTTTGAGACCCCCCACTTAAAGCCCCTATGTTCAGGGACCCAGGGTCCCTTCCTCACGTGCCCCGATCCTGAGGCAGACCATGATTTTTCCCTTGCTAATAATAAATTGTAATCATGCCTCTTGGGTGTCAATCATGTACGGAGACTACTTTTAAGAGCTTTACTTGTATAAACTCATCTGCCCCTAGGCAAGGCCTGCTAATGCTGTTAGCCACTGTCCAGAAGGGGCCCCTACCCCCCCTCACCCCCAGCCACCTTCTGTGGCAGGTGCCATTGTCAGGACTACAGGTGCTTTGAGCACAGGGCCACTGTTGCTGGGGTTCATTAGCTCCTTGTGCGTTCCCCTCATTCCCCATGAGCCTCTACTTTACCAAAGGCCATGTCCTTCTCTAGCAGCCACCCTTTCCTGAGGACCCCATGGCCCCCACTTTACAGATGGGGAGACTGAGGCACGGCGGGAGAAGGGAGCGGAGATGTATGCCTAGGCTGATGGTGGGAAGGGACTGTCACTGAGCTCCAGCCTGTCTCTCCCCAGGTGGCTGGCCCCCAGGAGGTCCATAATAAATCCTCATGACACGGGTATGCCGGCAGCAGTGAAGGTGCAGATGTCATGGTGCGTGTCCCCCCGGGAAGTCATGAATCACAGCGCGTGGGGCTGCAAGGTGGCTGATGGGCCGAGCTAATACGACTCCATCTGCTCCCCTTACCCATTCTGCAGGGGGCCCCCAGGGTGACTCCCTCGGGGTTCCCACCCCATCCTCTCCTCTCCTTCCTGCTCCAACTCAGCCAAGCCCAGAGAAGCCGAGAACAGTGGTGTGTGGCGCTCCGGGTGAATTCAGGCTTAATATCTTTGAAACCATATTGCAAAAGGGCATGCCTAAGACAGCGCCTTACACTTAATCTTTCTCTTTTATTGCTTTTTCTCGTGTATGATTTAACCTTGCACCAGGTATCAAGCTAGATAAATACAAACTTTTATTTCAGATTAGCCCCAGCTGGGGGCTGCCTCGAGAGCTGAGCAGCTGTCCCAGAGTCGGACAGAAAGGGGACTGGGGAGTTGAGCCCTTGGAGGAGCTTGTCTTGGGTTCAAAGCCCCCCAAAGATCTCAAGACCTTTTCTGAGATGGGAGCGGCAAGGATCTCCTCCCATATCTGTGGCCTGGGGAGGCAGGGGCGGGCAGCCAGGACTCCCCACCAACCTCCCTGGCTCCCTTCCCGAAATGGCCCCGCCCCAGTTACCGTCTCATCCCAACCAAGCTCACTGCCATCAAGCCGATGCTGACTCACAGCGAGCGAGCCTCCAGGACAGGGCAGGACTGCCTTCGTGAGTTTCCTAGACCGTAACTCTTCAAAAGTAGAAAGCCTCATCTTTCTCCCTCAGAGTGGCTGGTGGTTTTGAACCACTGACCTTGTGGGTGGCAGACCAACGCATCACTTGGTTGTTTACTTCCTGATGTTTAAGACGGGCGGGGAATGCTGCCTCTGGCGAGGGGGTCTGCTCCCTCTTCCTGGCTCCAGGAGTGCAGGGACAGTGGCTTTTGCTGCACACTTAGTTCCGGGGTCCATGCTGGACCCCTCTATGCAGTAGGCGTTTGACTAATGCCCGCTGAAGGACTGCGAGATCCTGGGACCCTCGGCACACAGACCAGCAGGTGACATAGACCACTGGGTTTCTCAGTGAGATGATCAACCCCCACTCCAAGCCTGAAAAGACCCTGGAGTCAATGCCCTCTCGTGGCGACCCCGTTGGTTGGGGTCCAGACCACACTCAGCAGGGTCCCAAGGCTGGGACCCCTCCCAGGGACGGAGCGCAATGTTCCCTCCTCGGCATCTCCGGGTGAGCTTGACCCTCCAGCCTCTCAGCCCCAGCCAAGTGCTTAACCGTTTGCACCCCTCCAGGACCTCTGGGAGAATGCGGGTTTTGGAGCAGGAAGCTCTGGGTTCGAATCTTGAGTCCCCAAGTGTTTCCTGTCTGTGAAGTGGCTGGAGATACCGCACTTGGGCCGTGGCGGGAGCTTGACAACGTATGATGATGCACCGCAGAGCAGCCTCGGCCCGTGTTCAGAGGAGGACAGGCACAAGCTATTGTGCAATGCGCTGCTTGTGCCAGGAGAGCACACCCGTGAGCTCACCGACAGGGACATGGTCTTTCCATGGGATGGAGCCGTGTACTCGGAGGGCAGTCGAAGGGCACAAGCACCACAGGGGAGCCGGCTGGCTGAGAACACTGAGTGGGAGACATCTCCAGGGATGCTGCTCCACGCGACGCCCTTTCTATCGAGCCCCAAACCAAGAGCTAACCTGAAGGGCCTATGGCCTCGATGTGGCAAAACCCGTGAGGGGACGAAACCTGCACAGGTGCAGCCATGGTGATGGGCGGTGGGGGTGGGGGAGACAGGGAATGGTGCTGGAGGTCAGAGACTCGTTGGGCAACTGCTTGGTGAGTTCGTGGGTGTCGGTAATACTAGTGAAAATTAATTACGGGAATAGAAGAGGGCTGTGCATGGACCAATGTTGTTTGTGAGCCAAGAGAGTTGTTTACATCAATTCTGCGTGCTTGAGGTTCTCAGAGCGACCCCAGTGGTGCAGTGGTTTAAGCGCACCAGCCGCTCCTCAGGAGAAAGAGGAGGCTTATCTGTTGCTATAAATACCCACAGCCTCGGAAAGCCCAGCCACTGTGCTTCAGGGACTTGATGGCAGTGGGTGGGATTTCCCTAGGTGGAAGTCCAGCTTGGTCACCTGGGGTTGCTATGAGGTAATGAAATGGACCGCCGAGGGCCTGACGGCTACAGCAGCAGCAGCTTCACAATTCACCTGCCCGTCAGTGTGTCCTGCGGTGGCACTTGCATGAAGCCCGGATGCTGGTAGCTCTGCCATGGGGATGCCAAAGACTAGCAGGGCCACCACCCGTGGTGCAGAGCTTTCAGCAGAGCTCCCGGACGAAGACAGGCCAGGAAGAAAGTCTGGCAGAGGGTGTGGGACACCGGAGAGAGGCCCGCTACAGGGGCCTGGGGACCCCCATGGAGAGAGGGAAGGACGTTCTCTCAGGAGCCAATTCCACATGGGTGTGACAGTATTGTTTTTAGGGTAGTGGGAGAAAACCCAGGAGCCCAGGTGGCCCAGGGAGTTAACTGGGATGCTAACGACAAGGTCAGTGGTTCAAGCCCACCAGCCTCACTGCAGGAGACAAATGAGACTGTCTGCTCCCATTCAGATGTAGTCTCTGAAACCATTCGGAGCAGGGGTAGCCTGTCCTGTGGAGCCACTGTGAGTTGGGATCAACTCAGTGGTAGTGGGTTTGGGACCAAATTATCCAGAAAGTGTGGCCCCTGAGTGAGGGATTGAGGTGCTCTGTACTCGTGGGGACGTGGATCTAGGGGTGCATCCCCAGGGGTACAGAGCTGCCCTTTCCTTGTGAACACCCACCACCAGGGTCCCAGCGACCTAGACTCAACAGGTCCTTTGTGTGACCCATCAGGTCCCCAGAGCCTGCTGGCCTCCCCTGGACATCTCCACAGTGGCCCTTGGGCCTGCCTGCTTCCACAAGGCTAGATTGCTGATTGCTCATTCCAGGAGGGCTCCCTGTTCCACTCCATGCAGAACCCCCAGGAGATGATCCCCAGGGGGTCTGTGTTCACCCACCCCCTCACCCCAGCACCTTTAGCCTCCCGGGCCTTCCACTTGCTGCCATCCCTGCTCCCCACCTCTCTGAACTGCACCAGATTCCTCCCTGCCCACTGCTGGCCTTAGGCAGGTGGCCCTTTCCCCCTGTGCCTGGCCAGATGCCCCAAGGTCCCTGGGCTCCGGGTCCCTGCCATGCTACCCTATGCCAGGGACGGTGGCACTCTATTCTGCTTTCCAGCACCTAGCTGCTTCTCCTGAGCCTCCCATTCCCTGGGGGAGGAGGAAGTGCTTAGCAGTTTAATCACAGGGGCTTTGATGTGCTCTGTAGGATGGTCTCCTATGATAGCTGCCGCCCGCTGAGCCACGCCAGGCTGGGCTGAGTTACTGGGGCATGTGGGGGTGGGGCAGGGGTGTGTGCAGGGCTGTACACACCGGTTGTATCTGATGCTGCTGCCTCCCACTCTCAGACACACAGCCTTCCCTTCGAGGCGCTCAATGCGCATTCAAGGAAGGTAGTATCCAAAGTAAAATGCAGAGAGAAGCAAGGGAGGGCTCAGCCCTTCACTGACGCATCTGACAGAAGCCCTAGAGGCAGGGTGTGTCACGTGTTAGGCAGCTAACCATCAGGTCAGCAGTTTGAAACCACCCTTTCTCCTTTGGAGAACGGTCAGTGTCTCACAGGGAAAGCTCCCAGGGGCAGTCCTACCCTGCCGATGGGGTCGCACTGAGTCCACATCGACTTGTGGCAGGGACTTTTTCTGAGGCGTGGGGCCACAGCATCCCTGCTGAGTGGCCATGTCCGTCCAGGCCAGCGGCTGCCATGCTTGTCCCCGGCCCTGCGTCAGCAGTCTGGCCTGTGTCCCGCACTGGCACATCTGACTCAGCAGGTGGGGTCTCCAAAGGGCATTTCTAGAAACTCCCATGTGCAGCACACATTCGGAGACCCACTGTCATCATGGACAGTGGGGGTGGGAGCCCAGGAGATTACAGATCAAACCCCTGCTCCGGCTCTAGCTAGCTATGGCCCTGGACCCAAACCCTGGACCCTTATGGGTCTACAAAATGGAAATATGTTCCTGCATGTTCCTGTAGACTGGTGCCCTGGTGGGTTATGCACTGACCTGCTAACTTCAAGGTCAGTCGTTCAAACCCACCAGCTGCTCCGTGGGGAAGAAGATGAGGCCGTGTGCTTCTGAAAGATGGACTGTCTGCGACACTCAGAGGGGCAGGCAGTGTGCTCTGCCCTGCTCAGCTGCTCGGAGTCAGAATGGGCTTGATGGTGTCTGGTTTGGGTCGAGACTGTCGTGAAGAGTAAGGTATGTCCCCGAGGGTCTGGCTCAGCGTCCCTGGGGAGTGCAGACAGCCTGCAGCATGCTCAGCCGCTCCATGAAAGCGTGGAGATTTGAGTCCATTCAGAGGTGCCCTGAAAGTCAGACCTGGAGATTTACCTCTGAAAACCAGCCACCAAAACCTCTTTGGATTCCAGTGCTGCTTGGACGGGAGTCAGAGCCAAGTCCAGGGAAGCTGGTTCTGAAGTTCCCAGCTCACAGCCAGCCCCCAAGAAGTGGGGTCCCTTCCCTCACCCCGAGGAATGTTCCAGAGCTGCAGAGGGCCCGCGAAAGACCCGCTCAGATGGGGGAAGGGAAGGAACATGGGAAGAGACCACAGCCTGGGGAGAGGGCAGGGAGGGGCATCGGCCTGGGGCCGGGCACTGGGATGCAGGAAGCCAGTGGGAAGCCCAGTGTGCACTCATTTGCCAAGGTCACAACCATCAGCCTGGTGAAAGGCCCTCTGCTTTCTGCTGGAGAGGCGTCCAGGTACCGGAAAGAGAGAAGAAGCAAATGACAGAACTCATCAGTCTACGATGTGCAAAACTGGAACTGTTTCCAGGAATTCAGCAGCATCGGGACCATCTGGTGGGCTTGCGAGAGCATGCTGGGCCCCACCCCAGGGCTGCTGGCTCAGCGGGTCTTTGATGGGCGCTGGGGCTGCGGACTTGAGGCAGGCCCGCAGGGGATGTGGGTGTTGCTTTGAGAACGCACACCTGTTCCACAGCCACTCAGAGGGCCTTTCTATGGCGACGGAGCTTTCAGAGATGAAGTCTGGGGTCCTCGCCAGAGGAAGAGGGTGGGGTGGAGTCCTGAGTCTTCGCGCCCTTGGGACTGCCCATGTGGTGAGCCTGGCCTGTGAGACTGTGAGCCTCAGGGCATGGTGACGGGTGGAGGGCAGCCGGGGAAGAGGCTGACCTCTGTTGAGGCCCTACTATGGAGCCATCATTCTATGCCCTTCACTTTCCCAGTGCTGAGGGCGATGCGGGAGCCGTGGTGGTGTCGTGGACACTCGTGGGCTGCTCACAAGTGGGCACAGACTCGGTGGCACTGAGCTTGGTTGGAGGTTTGGAGAAAGATGCCAACGGTCCCAGCCGAGGGGTGGAGGCGCTGATGCTCTGAAGGTTTCAGTAACTGGCTCCAGATCACCTGGCTGGTCCGGGGTGAGCAAGATCTGTAGGGACACCCCCAGGGACCATCTCAAGGGAACCCAGGGGGACCAGGAACTGGAGAGGCAGGCGGCTTTGTTGCAAGCACATGCAGGAATGTGGGCGTGCATGTGCGAG
Source organism: Echinops telfairi (assembly GCF_000313985.2). Taxonomy (NCBI): domain Eukaryota; kingdom Metazoa; phylum Chordata; class Mammalia; order Afrosoricida; family Tenrecidae; genus Echinops; species Echinops telfairi. Next base: position 63,612,656 of record NW_022103968.1, on the reverse strand, counting down.
GGAACCGCGGGCCTTGGGGAGGGTGGAGGTGGGAGGCCATGCTGGGTCGGTCGCATACTAGGCTGAAGCACTCGGGCCTTCTTCCCTGGAGCAGCAGGGAGCCACAGAGGGTCCCACAGGGAGGGACGTCGTCAGGTGTGTGCTTGGTGAAGCTCTTGGCTCTGAGAAGACCTTCAGCCAACCGCCGATGGGGACTGAGTTCGCATTTGTTGGGTACAAAGTGCTTCCATGTTTCAACTCACCGAGTTCTCACCGCATCCGCACACAGCACGTGGTGGCAGCACGTGCGCCATCAGACCCCTCAGAGGACTGAGCCTAGAAGCTGAGCCCAGGCGGCCTGCCCCGGACACCATTTCCACAGAACTCAAATGGGAGCCACATGCAAGATTCCAGTGCCCTCATCGCTGCATTATGAAGCCCTGGTGCCCATTCAGCTGTGGACTGTAAGATCCGTGGTTCAAACCCACCAGTGGCTCCGAGGGAGAAGGATGAGGCTGTCTGCTCCCGCAAAGATTCCATGTCGTAGTGGCACAGAGGCCCGCTCTACTTGACAATGAATTGGAATGGGCTTGGTGGCAGTGGGTTGGCTTGTTTTTTGAGTAGTCACATCGGTGCCAACTCACAGTGACCCTACAGGACAGGGTCGAATTGCCCCTGCGGGCTTCTGAGTCTGCAACTCTTTACAGGAACAGAAAGCCTTATCTTTCTCCCTTAAAAAGAAAAAAAAGCTGGTTTTTAATAATAGATCGTATTTCATCCAAACCAAGAAGACCAAGTCTGCTGCCATCAAGGTGATCTCAGCCTGGTGACCCTGTGGGACAGACCCAAGCTCCCCCAAGGGTCCCCAAGGGTTGGAACTGACTATCTTTATGGGAGCAGACTGCCACCTCTTTCTCCCGTGGGACTCTAATCCTTAACGTTTCGGTTAGCAGCCGATTGCTTAGCTACCACGCTACCAGGGCTTCTTAGATTTAACCCAGTCTATCCAAGACATTACCTTTGCAACATGTGATTGATAAGAAGGTACTGTACAGGCTTTTGCTACCCCGTCCTGAGCTAGAACACTGAGATTCAGATGAGCCACACGCTGTGGGCAGGATTGTGTCCCCTGGGTACCCCCTGTGAATGCCCCGGGGCTTTGAATGGTGTGCAGTGGTGAATGGTGTGCAGTGGTGTCTGAAATCAATCTCAGGTGAGCAGGAGAGCAGAGATGGGGGAAGAGAGATGCCACCCCTCGGGATGATCACCACGGAGCCAAGAGATGGAAGCTGAAGAGCTGACACCGTCCCCCAGAGCCGACCGACAGAGAGAAAGCCTTCCTTCCCCTAGACAGGCACCCTGAATTTGAACGTCTGGCCTCTTAACTGTGGGGAAAAGAAATGATTCTTCAAACCACACCCTTGTGATTCTTCTCCTACAGCGGCACTAGAAACCATCACCTCTCAAGAACCCAAAGCCATGTGGGCTGCGTGGCTGGTGGCCACTGCATCAGGTAATACGGCGGCTCTAGAACTCAGGTGCTCACCCCCTTCTCTGAGCTGAAACGAAGGGATGCTCAAAGGAATGATCAGGGCGCGAGCCTGTGAGGAAGTCCTGGGTCCTGGTCATTCTGCATTTTATGGGCCCGTCCAGTCTGGGGAGGGGGGGAGTGGTGCAAAGGGTTAGCAATGGGCTCAGCTGCTACCAAGCAGTTGTTGGTTTCAATGTACCCAGACGTATCTTGGAAGAAAGGCCTGGCGATCCCACTTCCCTGAGATTGGCCCCTGAGAACTCTCTGGTACACATTCCTGAGGCCACACATGGCGTTGCCTGGACTGACCCGACTCCCCGGCATCATCTCACCCACCACACGCAGGGAGAGCTCCAGTCTATGGATGCTGTCTCTGCACTGGAGAGACACGGTGCTGGCAGGTGGCAGAGACCGGCCTCGAACCTACGGGCCCTGGACTGGAGGCTCAGTGCTCTGCAGTGGGTGGGATGCAGCTGCTCTTGAGGCAAGTCACTCTCCAAGTGGGGCTGGAGGAGGGGGTCAGCTCAGACCAGAGGATGGGAGGTCCCCAGAGGCCTGGCCCTGGAGGAAGTGCTGGCCCTGGCGTGTGCTGGGTGCAGTCACCGGGGCACAGAGCAGATGGGGCCTGTGCCAGGTCCTCTGTGGAAGAGAACTTTGTCATTCTTCCGTCTCAAGTTGGCCACCAGGGGACGAGAACAAATTGATGGCAACGGAGCCATAACTTACTGCTGGAGGCCTCTTTGTTCTTGGCAAAACGGAGGGGTCATTAGTCCTGGGGAAAGTGCTGTGTGCAGACGTAAATCCCCTGGCTGCGGGACTGATAAACGGCCTGCAGGGGACCGCCGGGCCCCGAAGCCGCTAGGGAACTTACCTGCAAGCCCTGGGTCCGTGGGGTTCAGGTCTGTGGCCCCCACGTGGGGTAGGGGTAGGGGAGGCCTCCTGCATCAAAGACGGGGCTTCCACCAGCCCAGGCTCTCAAGGTGATTGGGGACTTGGGCTACCCCTACCCAAGCATGACCATCATCAGTCTTGGCCTGGCTCCAGGTCCCCCGAGGCCCTCCTGGTGTTCCTTCAAGTCAAAGGGTCCCAGAGTTCCCAGGGCAGGAACAGGCTGCCACTGGGCACTTGGGACCATGGCCTTGTGGATGAGGCTAGGATAGGAACAACCCCCTTTCCTGGGTTCCAGCCAGATGGGCATTGGCCAACCTACCCAGGGGAGGGCTGCGGCCAAGAGGCTGGGCTGTGGGATCAGGCCCTTGGCAGACTACACTGGCGGAGAGAATTAGACCCCACCTGTTGGAAGTCCATTCTGACTTGTGGCGTCCCCGTGTGCCACAGAGCAGGCCTGCCCCACAGGGCTTTCCTTAGCAACACAACAGACCTCTCTCCAGGCGGTTTCTGGGAGGGTTAGACCAGGGACTTTCAGGTGAGCGGCCGCTCACCAGAGGCAAGGCCAAATCCTCGTCACTGCCCACTTGCTCCCCCGGGGACTCTACCCTCCTGTCCACTACTCTTACTCTGAGACTGGTTCCCAAGGAGAAGGCAGGCAGGTACTATTGGGGGGAATCCAGTTGTGCCAGATGCTCAGGGTGGAGAAAGAGAACCACCCTTTCCTCAAGCTGGTTACCATCCAACTGGGTTTTAGGGGTAGAATCGGGGTAGGGCTAACACCTGAGCTGGTTGGAGAGCCATCAAGGGTACTCTGAGAGTAGCCCAAGTATTAACGTACCAAGGGTAGCACATACTTGCCACAGGTACTGACGGAGTCCTCCCTTTCCATACCCAGAGCAGACCCCACCAACCAGTTGCATATCACCCTCTTCCGCATTGAGCCTGTTTGGGTCCATGAGCTTCTTCAAGCAGCTATTACCAATCAATCAGAGTTGGCGTGTTAGAAGCAACCCATTTATTACTCTTTCTAAAACTCCTCAAGGCACATCTGTGCTGGCAGTGGGGATCCTATAAAGTTATACAAAGGGCTCCGGACCTTCTGGAAGGTCCTTCCTCCCACCCTCAGCCTGAAGTGTATGTCTGCCCTGTGGTTTCACACACTGGTCTCCCTTCTCGTTGTCTACTTTGCACCAGGAGATAGTGCTCCTGAAACTCCCCCAGCTCCAGAGCCCCACCCAGATGCCCCCCCACCCCATGGAGCCCCGGGCTCCAAGGAGACAGTGATGAGGTGGGGCTGGCTGGAACCAGCTTGGAAGGCTGGAGAGGACCTGGCACCCTGCAGGGCCCTGCAGGATGGGCTCACAGTGTCTCTGTGGAGGCCCCGGCTGGGACATGACCTTGGACATGTCCTGGCTTCCTGCTCTCTGCTTGCTACTGTGGGACATGCCTGGAACGAGCCCAGAAGCAGCGAGGAGATGAGGGTAGCCCCACCCAGCCAGGCACGCCCCTCCCACTGCCACCTTTTCTGGGACCCCAACTCCATCACCCATCAGCCCTGGCTGCTGGCAAGGAAGGGCCATTCCCAGACGTGTGGACTGAGAACTCCGGGGCCTGTGGACTCTGCCTTTGCAGCTGGTTCCCCGGGTGATTCTTGTCCCACAGGACTTCAGAGAGTCCCTTGCTCTGAGGGTGACTGACTTTCTCCTTCTTTCTGCATATGCATCTTGAGGCTGTGTCCAGCACCAGAGTGGAGAAACTGGGGTGAGGTGGGGTGGGGTGGGAAGCAGAGGCCCAGAGCCACACTCCTGCCAGTCCGGCACTAGCTCTAGTCTTCAGATAGCCTGGGTTTCAAGGCACGGTGGCAGTCATGCGGCAGCTACAGGTCACAGGGATCACGATCCCTCTGATTTCCTGCCCCCTGCCCCCAGCTGGCCCCCAAACTAGGCAGTTGTTAGCTACTGGCATTTATGAATATTGTTTCAGCTCTTTAACTGCACGAAGGCAGCTGACGGCTACTTTATGGCAGGTACTCTCAGTGTTTCCATTTTATGGATGAGAAACCTGGGGTGGACAGAGGTCCTACCACCTGCCCTGGGCAACCTGACTCCAGAAACTCCATCCTCTAGGATCTTAATCCCTGCAGCAGGCTGCCTTTTGAGCGTTAGGCAGAAAGGTCCCCAAAATGTCCTGGGGACCCGCCTGCATGGGTGGAGATGTGGCAGGCAGGGTAGCAAGGAGTAGAGAGGCCTGATGACCTGACACACTGGCCATCAGCCTGGCCTTCCAAGAGGTACCGGGCTGGCCCTTCACCGGCTAGCAGGGAGGCCCTGGTGCGGAGTGTGTATCAGGATGACAGACAGAACCTAAGACCTGGGGTGGACTCATCAGCCCTGGGACAGGCCAATGGGGCTGCCATCTAGGGGGATGGCTCTTTGGGACGGGACGTGGGGTCAGGCATCCCAGCCCCTGGGCCATCTCTCTAGCCAGTCACTCAGCCAAGAGATCTGGGGCGGAGGGGGCTTATGTGCGTCCCCTGCAACACTCCAGGTGAGAAATGAATTTCCCATGGTTGGGAATGTGACAGAGCTTTGAGGAGAGCATGAAATCAGCCCAGGTTGCAACTCTATGGGTTCTGAAATGATGGAAAAGCTGCCGCCACCTTTCAAAACCCAAGGGGCTTAGAAGCCACCGCCGTCCTGCAGTGCCTCAGACCCCAGACCCCAGCACACACGCCTGAGCCCGCACCCGGGGCAGCACCCACACAGCCCAGCCACCTCTTCTCCTCTGTTCCTTTCCTGTGTCCACGCAGTGCTCTCTGGGCCTTAGCTAGGTTTGTCCCCGGGGGACAGGTCCTCCCAGACCTCAGCTCCCCACACCCACAGACCTCTCCCGAGCCCCTCAGAGCCCTCCATCCCTTGGAAGGGAACAGGCTCGCCCTGGGCCTTACCTGAGACGATGGTGTAGCCAATCCCCCGGGGCCGTCCTTTATCCTGGTCAATGGCAGTGATGATGCGCACCGTTGTCCCCTGGGTGAGAGAGAGGACACCTGTTGGGCTGCCTGCTATCACTGTGTGGGACTGGGAGATGGGCTCCTGACTGTGAGGTCAGCGCAGAGAGTAGGTGCCAAGTGCTCAGGCCTCAGGGGTCCCCACTGACCCTGGGATACACTGCAGGTCCTTGCTGGTGCTGTCCCCGCCCTGCCCACCCAGCGCCTCTCCTCCAGATGGGCCACCCACAGGGGAAGAGCCGCTGGAGGAGCATCAGGGAGACCAGAGAGCTAGTCTCTATTTTGATGGCCCTTCTAATTACTGTGCACCTCGCTGGTCTCAGGCCCCACGCCCTCCTCAATAGGAAGGATAGCAAGCTCCAGGGACCTTGTGGGTAGTCCCCACCCCCCACCGAAGGCACACCGTTTTCCTAGGATCTGAGTTCAGCAGAACATCCCAGACCTGATGTCCAGAAGTGAACCTCTTCACCAAGGCCCTGCAAACCATGCCCCCTACCGCGCCGCGCCCCACAGTTCCTGCCTGCGGTGGCTCGCTGCACACCTGCTCATCCCCGCGGCAACATGTCAAGACAGGAGTGTCCAGGGAGGCCTCCAGGGCAAATACAGGCCTCCAGCCTGTGGGGAAGGTCAAGGGCATGTGCACAGACAGCTGCTCGGCACAGACGGGGATGCAGATACGGAGAACTATACCATGTAGACATCCGCCTGGGACAGCTGGCAAAGGGTTGCACGGAAAGTGACGCTTAGGATGGGCACTGAAGAGTGAGTAGGAGTGTGCTGGGGAGAGAAGATGAAGCCAAAGAGCTCCACTAGGAGACCATCTAGCACATGCAAAGGCTTTGAAGGATAAACAGTTCTCCCAAGAAGAGATCTTGGCACAAAAGAGGTATGTCCTCATATTGATCCATCAGTCGATCAGTTGCCTGCACATCTCCATATCTACCAGGACCATTTACTGGGTTGTGCATGCCCCAGAATGACCTTCATCTCGCCCCTAGGCCCCGTCACATCCCTGTCTGGGTCATCGGGGCCTGCCCAAAGTTCTGACCCAGACCTGTAGGTCTCCCTGGGTGATGGGTAGGAAGGAGGCCTGTCCTCAGCCTTTGAGGAAATGTGTACTAGCATCTAAGTGTCTGGCGACGGACTCCTGGGTCTTAAGCACCTCTCACCCCTTCACTGCTTACTAGGAGAGGCTGAAGTCTGTACTGGAGTCTGCAGGCAGCCCCAAGGGGCAACGATGCCCCTCCTCCTCCTTGGGGGTGGGGTGTCCTTCTGAGAGAACCCAGGGGTGCCCCCATCTCCTCCTCCTGGGCAGTGCCGCTCATGGCCGCTGCCCTATTCTCTCCGGGGCCCAGAGACAGCTAGAGAACAGCGTGCCCAGAGGCCAGGCCAGGCCAAACACAGCCGACTGACCTCCTTCACGGAAGCTGGCCGCAGGGAAGAACTGTTCTGGCCAGCTCCCTGGAGAATGCTGAGTAGGGAACGAGGCTGTGGAGCTAGCATCTCCTGACGTGCGTGCGTTGTGAGGGGCGGGAGTCATGCAGGAAGAGCAAATACTGACAAGAGCAGTGGTTATCCTTGCCCCGGCCCCCACCACATTTTAACTTGCTGTTTTGAGATCACCTGGGATTTTACAAAAAACAGTTGTAAAATAATATAAAGAATTCCACGTCCTATATAATCCAAACCCCAAACCCTATGGCCATCAAGCCTGTAAATCTCTACAGGAGAATGAGAGAGCCTCATTCTTCTCCCTGGAAGCAGCTGATCAGTTTGAACCGCTGAGCTTGTGGTTAGTGGTCAACACTTCCCCACCCGGCAGCCCACCACGGCTCCTTTCAATCACCAAGTACAAAGGTGGAGGCCAGAATATCCGCATATCTGCATGGAGATGGTTCTGCAGACTCATCTACAGGCCCCCTGCAAATGCTGTCATTGGCCCGTGACTGCTCTTTCCGGGGCCCAAGATTCAGCCCAGGGGCCCCCACGCTGCACATAGTTCCTCTCTTTCCTCTCTTGCCTGCTCATGCACTCGCTCTGCACCCAGCTCTTGGGGAACTGTGAGCAACAAGCCCCAGTCTGGTTTACACCATACAGGTAAGGAGACTGAGTCATAGAAGCTAAGTGCCTTTTCCAAGGATGCCCTAACCCCTCGCCCCATGAGGACTCCAAAGTGCCCCTGCCCACTGGACCGTGCTGTCGCTGAGGAAAGTCCCAATAGGATGACGATAGACCGAAAGCCCGGGAGTGGCCCGGGAGCTGACTCGAAGGTCTGACCATGCACGTGCGTCAGAGTCCAGCGGGGCTCCTCGGCGTTTCCAGGGGCTGGTTTCTGGGAGTGGCTCACCGGGCCTTTCTTCCGGGGCACCTCTGGAAGAACTTGGAGCTCTGTCCTTCCGGTTAGCGGCCTTGACCCCCAGGGACGGCACACTAACGATAATAACGGTCTAGCTTAAGGGCTTCGCAAGCATGGACTCATGTAACATCTCTCCTCCCCTGGGCACCCGCAAGGGGCTCTGGCGGGCTGGTGCCCCTGTGAAGCCCATGGAGGGCAGAGCGGCTCTGAAACACGGTGTCCCGCACGAGTCAGGATCATTTCAATGGCAACTGACAGAGTTTGGCGTTTCATCTCTTTTTGGCAAATATATCCATTTTTAATAAAACCCTGAGCTTTTAATACAAGTACAGCCAAACAGATGGGGGATGTTATGAGAAGGAATTAACAGGGAGGCACGGGGGCTCTGGGGAACCCGGCGCGGTGGTTCAGTTGGTGATTATATTTTCAACCTACTGAAACTTACTTTCAAAGACAAGGGGGTGGAGGACTAGAGGCCCCTGTGCTGCAGCCCCCCTGCCTGTGCTGGCTTTCCAGGCCCAGGACCTCCGAGGTGTCTTCCGTCCCTGGGAAACCCACACTGTGAGCTGGAAGAGGCCTGCCAGGGAGCGAGGTTGGCCCAGGGAGCCTAAGTTCAGGTCTGCACGGTCCTAACTCCTTGTGATGGAGGGCCAGGAGGGTACCGTGTGGTTAAGGGAGTGGGCTCAGCTGCAAGCCTGTTTGAGTCAGTTCCTTGACCACGCACTGCCTCCCGTGTATCGAACGGGTTCAAGAGCAAATCTGATATGGAAGAAGGACAGCTAGCAGGCTCCTTAGAAGCAAGGATGGTGGGATGCCGTCTGCTGAACTTGGAAATCAAGGAGCCCTGGTGGCATCGTGGTTAGGTGCTGGACTGTGCTTCAAAACCACCAGCCCATTTGCTGGAGGAAGATGGGGCTTCCTACTCCCGTAAAGAGTCATGGTCCAGGACACACAAGTCCAGCTTGTCCTACAGGGTCATTGCGAGTTGGTGTCAACTCCATGGAAGGCAGTGGGGATTTGGATGTGTTATCAGGAGGCACCAGTCCCTGGAGATGGGCATTATGATAGTTAAAGTTTTGTGTCAAGAGGCCGACCGCCCACGGCCTGCTTGGTAAAGTGCAAGGTCAGTGATAAAGAGAAGGAAGACCATCGGTGAGACGGATGGACACGGGGCTCCAGCAGCGGCTCACACATAGCAACACGGGTGAGGATGGCCCAGGACGGGGCAGTGCCTCCTTCTGCCCTGCACATGGGGTCGCGGTGAGCTAGGGATGACCTGAAAGCACCCGCAGCTGCAGCAGGATGTGCACATGGGAAGCAGCTAGAACAGAGCCTGATGCCTGGGTGACCCAACACCAAGCCAAAAGTCAAACCCAACCCAGTGAGGCGGTTCTGACTCACCCCTGTGACATGAACAGAACCGAGCCCACCTACAGAAGCTATAGACCAGACGGTTATGACGAAGGGAGGCCCGCAGTGGCTTGGAGGCGTCCCTCTCCAGGGACCATGCGCAGTAACCTGGATCAACAACAGCCCCTTGCTGGGGGTAAGGCGTTGTCTGTGCATTAGAAGCAGCGCTATCAGCCTGCAGGGGGAACTGGCCTTATCCAGCACCTACTACGTGCCACGCAGTGGGCAGTCAGTCAGACTCTCTCACTCCGCCCACACAGTGCCTCCGGGTAGGTTATCAGCGAGCAAGCTGGGCTCCCATGGGCCCCCGGGGCTTGTTTGGGGTCAGAGGTGCTGTGGGGTGAAGGTGACTGGGATGGAGGCCTGGGGCGGCCCCAACACTATCCAGCAGAAGTGGGTGGGAGTGCCATGGTGCAGGGTGGGTGAGCTACAA
>NW_022103968.1:63600050-63602055 GCF_000313985.2 Echinops telfairi | reverse complement strand
CCAATTCCCGTCAAAGGGCTGATAGGCATCGGCCGGCGTGATGTGCGCGGTTTATCCGCCCCTCTCACTCCTATCGGCTCTTCACTGACGGGCAGGCTGACATGCTGCCGCGCGCTCGAGGAAATTAAAATTGGGTGCAATAATCCCCAATAAGAAGGATTTTATTAGGTAATATATACACTGTAGATGAGGCCTTCTGGCCCGATACACCGATAGAGCGGGGCACACATGCTGGGAGCCACAGATAAGGAGGGGCAAGGCCAGCTGCAGGGAGGCAGGCGGGAGGCTGGGGGTGCGCACGCCTGGGTCCTCAGGCCCCAGGGGCTGAGCAGGTGAGAGTGCTCAGCCCTGCCTGGCCTGGGAGTCCCTGCAGGAAACCGGGCTCCTCACCGTAAAGGGACAGGGAAGGCCCTGCCGAGCCTTGGACCCTTTGGGAACGGAAAGAGCTGATGGACAAGGGGGAGCTCAGGGACTCCTTCCCGGCTGGACAAGGGAGAACAGACAGAGGCATGTCAGCACGGAGGAGGCCTCTGGGGCCGCTGCCCAGGAGAGGCTGATACCCCTAGTCACAGCTGCAGAGAGCCAATCCACAGGCTGGCTGGTGACCTATGACCCATGACCTTGTGGCACAAAACTATGAGCCCAGCCAATCAGGTGCCTCTCTGGACAATCTGGCCTTGAGACGCCCAAAGGCTGAGCACTGGGGAAGGACGGCCAGAACCATGTCCTCTGAAGGCAGAACCAGGGTCTGAGCAGCTCTGGGGGGTGCAGGGCAGGCCGGGCCATTGGGTCAGTCAAGCCCCATGTGGGCTGGCCGAGAGCCCCATCTACTCCTTTGCTCTTTGCCTCTCAGAACTGCTTGGGGCCAGGGGAGGCGTTTAGGATAGGTGGTGACCTACCACTGCCATGCATAAGGATTGGCAGGGACGATGTCCACCCTGCAGGGCTCCCACTCCTAACAGCGACTCAAAGGGACATCTCACAAGGGGCCGGGAGGGTCTTACCGGAGGAGAATGCTCGTAGATGTTGGTGCTATAAGGCAGGTTGATAAAGATGGGGTCCATGTCCTGGACATCTGTGATGATGATGGCCAGGTTGGCTAGGGTGGACAGGGGCCGGGTCTTGTCTTGATCCTGAGAGAACAGAGAGAGGGCACCACCTGAGACTGAGTGAGCCTGTGGCCTGCACTGGATATGGCCCACAGTCCTGCTTACACATGCACACGTGTGACGTGTGCGGGAACGTTTGGGGGCACACGTGTCCGTGGATGGACTCATGCGCTCCCACAGGGTAGGGTATCTGTATGTGGGTGGGCAGGGTACGTTGGTTCGTCTAGGAACATGCAGACGGGGCCCGAGGATCAGCAGATGGGAACTTACCTATGTCCACACCCTGTCCTCCTTGCCCCAAAGCAGTCGTGGAATGACCGGGATAGGAAACCCTCAGAGAACACTTCCCTTGCAAAGGGGTCGAGACCCTGAATCCCAGCTCCGGGTTTAACAGGTCAACTGACATTTCCGGTGAAGCCAGTAGGTGGAGCTCCGGTGACATTTGGGAGGGGCTGGGAATCCCCCTGAGGCCAGGGCCCAAGTCCTAAACCAAACCCACTGCATTGGAGTGGATTTCAACTCACAGGGACCCAACCGGGCAGCGAAGAACTGCCCCTCGGGGGGAGGCTTGTTCAAACCCTCCTAGTTAGTGGGGAAGGAGCCCTGCTGGGTACATGTTGGGCTGTTCACTGCAAGCGAAGCAGTTCAGAACCATACGCCCCAAGAAGAGAACGAGGAGGCTTTGGACTCCTGTAAAGAGTTAGCGTCTCCGAAACCCACAGGGGCAGTTCTACCCTATCTATGGGGTCGCTAGAAGGCAGTGAGTTTGGGGGATGGACCCCTGGACTTGGAAAAGGCCTGTCCTCGGGCTAGGGCTCTGGTGGTCCCCCAGGTTACACCAAGTCCAGTGTCACCTTCTGCTCCTGCTCTGGCCCTTGGAGAAGGAGCGAGGTCCG
>NW_022103968.1:63597241-63598678 GCF_000313985.2 Echinops telfairi | reverse complement strand
GGGGAGAGGACTTAACCAGTGGGGAGAGGACTTAACCAGGGGGGAGAGGACTTAACCAGTGGGGAGAGGTCTTAACCAGGGGGGAGGCCTTTAACAGCGGGGGAGAAAGCTTAACCAGGGGAGAGAGAACTTAACCAGTGGGGAGAGGACTTAACCAGGGTGGGAGGCCTTTCACGGGGTGGGGGGGCTGAGATTTTAACCAGGGGGGAGAGAAGAGTGGGTACCATCTGCAGAGCCCTTTCCAGGAGCCTTGGAACTGCACACAGCAGCAGGTCTGCCTTTTCTGGCTCCTGGATGGAGGCCCTGCATGGTGCCAAGTAGAATCCCTTCTTTCACACTGTCCAGTGTCCCCCCCACCCCGCCCCCCAAGGGTCTGTCAGCACACCTCCCACCTGGGTTCAAGGAAGAACGACCCTAGAGGGGCCATTCACTAAGGTCTTGGCCTGAGCTTTGCAAATAGAAACCTCAGTGACAGCAGGCCACTCTCACCCTGGTGCAGCTGATGGCTCCAGTCGCGCCCCGAGGCAGCAGGCAGTAGCAAGGCCTTGCTTAGGAGGTGGCTCCATGGCCCGAGGCCCTCAGAGCCAGCTCAGACAGCTGTGAAGCTCTGGGGCTCAAAGTTTCCTGGCCCAGGACCACGGTGGCTGGAGCCATGACTGGACTGTGAGTCAGACTGCCTGATGCCCTAAGTCTCAACAGTGCCCTCCACACAATGGGGACAACCCTCTCCTGACTGGTATCACCTGACCACATAGGTGTCGTCCCTCTCTAGTGAAGGACAGGGCTCTTGGGACCTCTGGCCCCTTCATTTTGGTGATGTCAGGGCACAGCTGGGGCTGACCGCTTCATCCGGTGTCCTAGGGAACAAGAGGGTGCTCCAGCCTGGGCCTGCCCTGTGGGGGTGCAGGGTCTGGGGCTGAGATGCTGTCACTGGATTGTTCCCCATGCCTCAGTTTCCTCCCTTGTTGAGTGGGCATCTTAACCGCTCTGAGGGCACAGGGCATTTGGAGGTTTAACGGAGACAGTCCATGGGGGCATCCGCACCTGCCAGGAAACCAGCAGGGGCCTCTGTCATGTTGGCTGCGGTCCCTGTCCTTACCCATCCGGCACCACGACTCCAGAGCCTGGCCTGGCCAGGACCTAAGCCATGGTCACTTGGGACGGTGGGAGGGAGGGAAGGAGAAGCCCCCTCTCAGTCCTGGTGCAGTGGGTACTCACTGTGGCACTGCCAGTGAGCTGGTAGGCCTGGTTGTCCCCCACCCCCAGCCCGGTGCAGTGGGCACTTACTGTAGCATTGATGGTGAGCTGGTAGGCCTGACTGCCCCCCACCCCCAGCCCAGAGCAGTGGGCACTCACTGTGGCATTGAAAGTGAGCTGGTAGGCCTGGTTGCCCCCCACCCCCAGCTCAGAGCAGTGGGCACTCACTGTAGCATTGAC
>NW_022103968.1:63593699-63596283 GCF_000313985.2 Echinops telfairi | reverse complement strand
AACAGCAGGTGAGTGGGTGCTGTCAGCAACTGTCTCCTCAGGGACCAGTCCCCCAAAGCCCATGACTGGCTCCCTCCAGCCAACCAGACCCTGGGCTTGGGCATTTTCATTCCAAGAGGCTTCGCAGGGATTGAGACACCCAAATCCCCCTCTTCCTGCTGGCCTCCCGGTGGCTGTCACAGCACCAGTTCCGGTGATGAGCAGCTCATCCCAGGGCTCTGAATGAGGGGCCTCTCTGGCTCCACACCTCTATTTCTTGGTGGTTTTGTTCCCGCTGTGGCGTGCCCCCGGGCTGCCCAACCCTCTGCTCTGGAGGGCAGCTGGGCTTCAAGGGCAGGAGCGGCAAGCGAGGTGGGTGCTATGGGGAGCGGGCAGGGCACCATGGGGATTGACCTGGGGACCACAGAGGTTATTTGGCTGGCCCTGGACAGGGCGTCCACCTGCCATCCTCAAGCCACCACTGCCTGTTACAGAAGACCCACCGCACCCACTCGACCGTCACCCTCTTGGGAACCTTCTGTGATTCCCTCTGCCGCGCTGCATTGCTAGATCTTGCACCTTTGGGGTCTGGGCTCTGGTTCAAGGCCACTTCCTCATCGAGGGCCTTCCTTCTGGGTGATGGCCCAGGCCGAGAGAAGCTAAGTAACTTGCCCAAAGCCACACAGCCGGGCAGGGCTTCCATTCAGATTTAGCTTACACTAAGCCCTGTTCTAAACACTTGCCTGATGTTGACAGCCATTCCCTGGTGGTACAGTGGTTAAAGTGCTTGGCTGCTAGCTGAAAGGTTGGCAGTTCGAACCTACCAGCTGCTCCCTGTGTCTGCTCCTCAGGATGATAGGCTGAGCTGCCCCCAGGGCAGCTAGACTCTGTCCTATGGGGTCGCTGGGGTTGGAGTGGACTCGGGGGCAGTGGGGAGCCTCTTCCTGTCTGCAAAGAAGGCCCCTTCCAGGCAGGGATGTGCGCTGCTGGGAAGCTCCCTGAGAGCGGATAGATGCGGTAGGTCCAACTCTCTGCACTCCTTCCACTGTGGGCTCTTCTGACCCCTCTGCAACGCTGCCCGGGCCCCAGGCCCTCATCACGCCCCATGCAGCTTCTCTGGGGACCGGCCTCACCCACCTGCCTGCAGGCATTGGCCTCTTTCTGGTCCTTGCCGGACTGGGCAGTGCCTCCGAGGTTCACAGCCCCATATGCCAGCTGCTTCTTTCTAAGTCTGTCTATTCTCGGCCACCGTGTCAGACTGAATGCACAGCCACAGAGCCAGCCAGGGCAGGAGGCAGCCAGCAGGGGCTGCTCCCCTTTAGGTCAGCTATGTCCCCCCAGGGTCTCCTAGCACAGGTCTGACCCTGACCCTTCCTTCACACTTTATGCCCAGGTGGCCTGGAGCTTCTCAAACCCACAGGCGCCTTTGAGCATCTGGGCTTTGGAACAGGCCGTTTCTTTGCTAGGTCTGCCCTGCCCAGCTCAGTGGCCCACCGATCAAACGCTCTCACTCAGCTCTGTGGAGAATCTAGGCTGCAAAGGGGCACTCGGCTAAGTACTGCTGGACGCGGGTCATTTAGAATCCCCGCCCTGCTGGGTGTCCTTGGGTGAGTTACTCAACCTCTCTGAGCCTGCGCCATACACGGGCCCCTCCGGTGTCTCCCCACGTTGGGATGGACGCGGAGTAAATGAGCGTAGTGCTTAGATGCTGGCAGGGGTGGCTGTAGCTGCAGACCCGCTAGAGGACGCCTGACAAGAACAGGGCAAGGAGCGCCGTGAACTAAGAGGAGCAGATGCCAGGGGCTCAGGGAGAAAGAAACGGTTTTGGAAATATTGACGGCAGCAGATGTACAAGCGTGCTTGATACAACAGAATGATGGATGGTAATAAGATTTGTAAGATTCCCCCCAATAAAATGATTAAAAAAACAAACAGTAAAGGAGGGCCATGAAATTAAGCTTCCGTCATCCGCAGCCTGCGGCTCTCCCAGGAGCCCTGCTCTGGCCCCTCCCCATCACTGGACAGATGGGTGCCCCGACTCCTGGGCTTCCAGCTGACTGCTGCTGGCTGGAAGGTCGGAGCAGGAGCTGGTTAGTGATTACTGCTATTTCCCTACTCTCCCCAGCTCTGCCCCCTAGCTCCTCCTTGGGGCCCAGCTTTCACTGGGGCCCAGTAACTCGGTCAGGTCCCCAGCTGGGACAAATGGTTTGTGTCCAACCCCGAGCCCAAGAGCCCCTCGATGAGATGGGTTGACGTGGTGATTACACGACGGCGCAGGGGCGGCAGCGTTTTGTCCTGTTGTGTATGGGATTGCTAGGGCTGGCATTGCCTCCACCCGCGTCAGTGCCAAGCCCTCGGAACACGACACGACTGTCCCCAATGAGAAGGGTGGCAGCCAGAGCCCACACGTGGCGATGCCCAAGGAAGGCCCAGCTAAATGATGGCAGCTAAACGCTGGGACACACCCAGAGTCTCCCTGGGTGGGAATCCACAGCAGCAGGGTTGTTTCATTTGTGTTTGTTTCTATTTGGAGAAAAAAAATAAATCCCACTACTCTCCTCCTCACTACTCCAGCCCCAAGGGCAGGGCGCACTGCCCACGGGCA
>NW_022103968.1:63590569-63592992 GCF_000313985.2 Echinops telfairi | reverse complement strand
CTCTGAACGTCCACTCTGAGGACTGGAGAGGCAGATCCGGAAAAGAAGGCAGCAGAGGGGGATGAGAGGTGATGGGCCCGCGCATGACCTTCTCAGATGATGTTTCATGCCCTGCAGTGAAAACCCATTCCATTTCTGCATCCCTTAGAAAGGGGTCTAAATGGGCCTGGCACTGAGCCATTCATGTCCTTCGATGGGACGAGCCACTGGAGGGGAGAGAGTGCTGACTGCCTGCAGTTCTTGTGTGGGCACCAGGCTCGCTCAGAGAGGGGGTGGGCACACACTCGGGGGTCTCTGCATGCACCTGCAGTCCATGGAGACATGAGAGGCCCACACAGGTCAGCACTACCCGCCTCAGCTCTCTTCTGAGGGGTCAGAGGCATCTGTTGGCTGTTAACCATAAGGCCAGCAGTTCGAATCCTTCTGCGTTCTCCTCCCATGAAGGTGCAGAGCTGCAGGGAACCCCACGAGAAGTTCTACCGCAGCCCGCAGGTCCTTAGGAGTGGAAAGAGACTCGGTGGTCTTGAGTTTTTCTTTCTTAAACTTTTTAATTTTGCAGTGCTCAGACTCCCTGAAAGTGCGAATCCCGATCTTCCCACTTATTGGCTGAGGCACTGTAGAAATAGGCTACGTAACTTCTTTGGGCCTTCATTTCCTCAACTGTCAAATGGGGCTCGTAAGGGGCGGTACTTTCTCAAAGAAAACCAGTCACTGCAGCGAGTCCCCTCTGGCCCATGGCGGGCACCCCACAGGACAGAGGGGGACGCCCCTGTGGGCTTCCGAGATGGTCACGCGCCCCAGGAGGAGAGAGCCTCGTCCTTCTCCCACGGACCAGCGGCGGGTTTGGATCACGGTGAGGTCAGCAGCCCCCGCCCCCCCTCTTAACCTCCAGCACCATGAGGGCTCCTTGCAATACTTAGATAAAGCGTGAAGAAGGTAAGAAAGAAAAGGTTTTGTGAGGGATTGAATTGCCTCCCCTCCAAATATGCCTTGAAATACTAACCTGTAAGAATGGCCCGATGTGGGAGCCAGAGGCTTCTGGTGGTATGTTAATAAGGGTATGCACCTGTGGAGTGTGCTAAACGAACCTGATCATACATTTGAAAAAGCACATTATACACAGAGTCATGTGCGGAGGGGGGGGGAAGACACAAGCCACAAGACGGAGACAGGTGCGTCGGCGACAGGTGACTGGCAGCTACTAGAAGGGGAGGAAGACGAGGGAGGGCACCCACCACCCATGCCCTGAATGTGGGTGTGTGGCCCCTGAGCTGGGAGAAGCACGTCTCTGCTCTTTAGTCACCCACTTGGGTATTTCTGTTTCGGCAGCGCCGGGTCACAAGCGTCCCGCCGAGCCTGGCACTTGGCAGTATTCGGCAATAATGGAGAAATGGCTGTTGTGATGATTATTAGAGCAACACAGTGTTATCACAGGCAGGGTGGACGAGCCCCTCTTCACAGGAGGGCATTGGGAATAGCAGAAAGAGCCGGTGGGTCTCTTCACCAGGGACTTGGGCAAAGGGGCACTTCAGATGCGGAAAGAGAACATCTCCATTGGTCCATAGCTGCTCTGACAGGGGAGTCTGGGGAGCCTGTGAGGGGCTTAGTGGTTACGCGTTGGGCTGGGAGCCTCATGGTCAGCAGTTTGAAACCACAGCAGCTCAGCAGGAGAAAGCCTGGACCGTCTACTCCCATAAACAGTCACCGTCTCGGAAACCCACGGGGAGGGGGGGGTGCTATGAGTCAGCACAGACTCATGACTGTGAGCTTGGTTTGGTGAGGAGAGGGGTGGGTCCAAGGTCTGGGTGAGAAGGGCACTTGAAGGTCAATGACTGAAGACCCTAAACAAGGAACGCCTGCCGGAGAGCACTCTGGAAGGTCTGAGTGCGGAGCCAAAAGAAATCTTGGAGAAGGCTGAGGTTGTCAAGGGCTCCACCACCCACACTCATCGAAGCAGCAGCCCTGAGGGTGAATGGCGCATTGCACCGGGTGGAGCAGCCGCACAAGAACTCTTCAGAGAGCGCAGGTCTGCCTGACCCACGCCAGGGTGTTTGCAATCGCCTCGCATGAGTGTGGAAGGTGGGCCCTAGGAAGAATCGGTGCATTTGAGTTATGGCGCTGGCAGAGAACACTGCCGGTACCACGGACTGCCAAGGGGCCAACAAATCTGTCTTGGAAGTACAACCAGGATGCTCCTCAGAGGCAAGGACAGTGAGACTTGGTCTCCGTGCTCTGGGCACGTGGTCAGGAGAGGCCGGTCCCTGGAAAAGTGAGGGTGGCAACAAAGAGGAAGGCCTTCGACAAGGATGGCTTGTCATGGTCGGCAACGGTGGGCAGGAACGTGACAATGATGGTGGTGGGGAGGGCTGCGGACCGGGCAGCGTCTCATTCTGTGGCACACAGGGTCACGGGGAGTCGGAACC
>NW_022103968.1:63586188-63589948 GCF_000313985.2 Echinops telfairi | reverse complement strand
CACCCACTGGCCTGTGCTCTTCCTGCATTCAGCGTCATTGCATGTGTTTCATGAGTCTGAAGAGGATTTTATCGGACATATGAGCTAATATCGGACTTATGGACTTGATCTGGACTGGGCTGGGATGTTTTCTCAATATTCAACTGCTCTTGTATATAAAGCTCTTTCTTACAGACATATGAGTGTCTATGGATTTGTTTCTCTAGTCTACCCAGACTAACACACTCCCCACCCTTTACAACTTCTGTAGTGTTCTTTGCCCGCCAGCTCTGCTCAAGGGCAAGGATCCAGGCTGCCATATTTTGTGCCAGGTGGCATATGATTGATCGAGAAGAATAACCTGCAGACCCAAGTGAGCCAATCAGATGGACCTTTGGAAAGTGAGGCTATTTCTCGTGGGGGTGGGGTTGCTAAGCAGACGGATGCTTGCTGCTGGGCCAGGGTTGGAGTGGGCATGATGACGAGGATAGGATGAGAGCTGCTGTCAGAGGGTAGCAGGGAAGTCAGGGGCTGGCACAGGAAGCCTGTGGGCAGTGGAGCCAGGGGGCTTTGCAAGCCTTCTCAGCCCCGGCCTCCGCCTGCCCTGTGTGGACAGCATTCCCTGCCCTTGGCAACAGGAGCCTCGACACTTTCAGGGCTGCCCTTCCCCTGGGCCTCAATACTGCCTGCACTGGCCTCCGGGGTCCCAGCCACGGGCAAGGCCTCCTGGCTCCTGGAGCACTGCCCCAGGCTCACCCTGGCTCTCTCCTGTGGGGATTCGGTCCCTTTCATGGTCACAGCAGTGGGCCAGAGAAGGTGAAGCTCCTGGACACTAGCCCCAGATTGCTAATGAGGGTACCTGACAGCGGCATGGCTGGGCGCCCTCGGTGAATGCGGGCTCCCCAGACACCTCTTTAACATGCAAATCCACTCTGACAATGATCAGTCTGTGCAGAAATGAGGGGGTGGGTGGGCGGCAGGGAGGACAGGGGACAGCTGGATCCTGGACTTCCCACCATCAGTCAGGCCAGGCCTGGAGGAGGGTGTCCGGCAGAGCCAGGCTCTGTCTGCCTGGGGACCAGGAGACCAGGGAGAAGGGCCCCTCAGGCGTCCTGAGTTGTTTCAAAGGTCTAAAGAAACACAGGCAGGATGGGCCTTGGCCACGGAGGGAGGGTCGAAAGACCACTTTGCCACCTCTTCTCCCTGTGAAGCCCCATGCTGTGGCTGCCGTCTCTTGGGAAGGGAGCGGTTGTGGGGACTGGAAGAATGGATCAGAGAGGTTCCACAGGGCCCCATGAGATCCTCTTGGCCCACTTCTGCACCCCAACCCTGCTTCGAGTGCCCCTTCTTCAGGCCACCCCCCCCCCTAGTCTTACCTACACCCTCACTGCTTCTTGACCATGTCAAGAGACATCTCCCAGGTTTTATCACCCAGGTTAAAGGTCACTGCCAAGCCCCGCAAGGAGGTGGGAAATGCACTTTAGCATCGCCCTCCTCAAAGCCCTCACATCAGCCAATTTGCCCCTCTGAGGAGCGGCTGTGTCATGCCCGCCACAAGCAGGGCAGGCATCTGCCTGCTTCAAGTATCCGTCTCCGCGCCCTATCCCTTTTGATGGCCCCGCTGTCAATGGGCCACCCTGTGCCGTTCGAAGACAAATCTCTTTGCTACTCCCAGGGTGACAAGGGAATAGACTCCGGGAAAGTTCTGCCGCGCAAGGGATCTTGTTCGTTAATAATAATGATAAATAGCTCACGTCTCACATGCAGTGCAAGTTACATTACACTCCAGGCTCCGGGGAGGGGGCTGGGGTGCTCACTAGAGCGGAGTGGAGTGTGTGTGCAGCCAGCGAGGAGGAGATGCAGGGGGGTGGGAGGGGGGTAAAGAGGGGGGAGGGGGGAAGCCCACAAGGGCACAGGGGAAGTTGGTGGGGAGCAAGAAAAGGAGGCCTGCCTGGGAGACGGAGTGAGAATGGGCACGAGGGAAGAGAGAGGGCAGCGGAGTTGGCAGAAAGTCACCATGACGCAGAAGTTGTGCCCCACGGGCGATCCAAGCCGGAGAACTTGACGCGGCAAGAGAAAGGCTGACGGGCTGGAGAGACAGAATCCACAGCACCCCGCAGCCTCCGCCTTCAAGGACACCGGCTCCGCACCTCTGGCCCCAAAGTCCACCCTTTCTGCTGCACGGGGCCATCTCTGGAGGCATTATTAATATTTATGGAATGCTTGCTAGATGCCGCCACAGTCTTTAAAGTCTTATTATAAAACCTGTTATAAAATGCATTGGTAATAAATTCCCGACAGATCGGGTTCTGGCAAGGTGCAGGCCCCTCCGTGGATCAGAGCTAGAACAGATTGTTCTGGAACACAGGTGTGCTGCCCAGGGGCCAGAGGTGGAGGACAGGCATGGCGGGGAGAGAGAGCCATAGAGTCAGCATGACCATTGATTCACACACCATGCATTAGGCCCAAGGATTGGCATGTTTTGGGTCATCGCCTTACCTCCTTTGCCCAGTGGAGGGACTGGAGGCTCAGAGAAATGACATGTCCAATGTGGTGGAATCAGGATTCAAACCCAGGCCGCCGTCTGTCTCCAAACCTTGGGGCTCCCGAGAGGAGAGCGGAGGTGGGCACTGCTCAATTCCACTTGGCCAGAAGAGTGCGGTTCATACTGAATTATTCCCTCCCTCCACAGAAGGGCTAACGGAATACTGAAAGCCGAAGGAGGGGCTTTCAGTGTCTAGACGGGAGAAGAGAAAAAGAAGGGGGTGTCGCCCATAAAGAACTCTAGGGAATGAGAGGATCTTAAGACATCCCCTTTCATTGAGAATAAGAAACCGGGGGCCTGCTGTCAGGAGAAGAACTCGTGACGAGAGCTTTGTCCACGGAGGGGCTCCCGGAGCAAAGGGCAGGCCCCGGTCTTGGTTCTGTTGACCACGCCAGCTGGTACCACTTTAAGTGTGACTTAGGAGGGCCAACTGCTAGGTGGTTTGGAAAGGTGCCCCTGCCACCTAGGCAGTCTCAGGGAGGGGTGGGCATGGCGGCACTCCAGCTCATGGGGAGGAGGAAAGAGAACTGTGGTTTAAGGGGTGTCAGTAGGTACCATGTGAGAAGAGGAGAGCAGGGTGCAGAGAGAGAAGTGTTTGCAGCAGGGAAGAGGGCCCAGGAGAGGCAAGTGCCCACCAGATGGACGTCTTCAGTGGCCCCACCTAGGCACAATTGTGTGTGTGTATGTGGGCACGTGCACACACACACATGGGCCCTAGCACCTCTCTACAGAGAAGGGAGCGAGCCGTCATGTCACGGCTCCTGTCTCTCGCAGGTCCATTCTCCCTCGGGGCCGTGTGCTGCAGTCTAACAGGTGTCAACCAGGGCGGCTGCCAGGGGGCAGTGCCAGCCTAGGAGCAGAGGTCTGGGCCCTGACTGAGTCACACACGCCTCTGAGGATTTTGCCATGGGTCTGGGCTGCCTCCCCGGCTGGGACTTCAGACTTCTTGGATCTGAGTCCCCCCTCCTTCTCAGCTCTCCAGCTGGGCAATGGCTGTGACGTCCATCAGAGTGCTCCCCGGTGTCCTGACTCCCCCAGTGTGACTGGTGTCCTGACCTCCAGGGGGATCTCGGCCTCCCTGTCTTTGCTTGCCACCCTTCATTAGTCACCAGGGCCTGCCAGTTCTTTCTTCGGCATTTCCACATCCTTCTCTCTCTCTCTGTATTTGTTTTGTATTTCTAAGTGGTGTTATCTATATTCACGATGGTGTCTAACTGTCACCACGAACCATTTGCA
>NW_022103968.1:63581365-63585771 GCF_000313985.2 Echinops telfairi | reverse complement strand
CACTGACCGATGTCTCTCCTCACCCACTTTTCTGTCGTCTGTCCCCCTGGGAGGGGGTTATATGTAGATCATTGTGATTGGTTCTCCCTTTCTCCCCCACCTTCTCCTTACCCTCCTGGTATGACTACTCTCAATATTCATGTGAAGGGATCATCTGTCCTGGATTCCCTGTGTTTCCAGCTCTTACCTGTACCCATGTACATGCTCTGGTCTAGCCAGATTTGTAAGGTAGAATTGGGGTCATGATAGTGGAGGGGTGGTAGGGGGAGGAAGCATTAAAGAGCTAGAGGAAAGTTGTATGTTTCCTCGGTGCTATGTTGCACTCTGATTGGCTCATCTCTTCCTTGTGACCCTTTGGTAAGGGGATGTCCAATTGTCTACAGGTGGGCTTTGGGTCAACTCATATTGATATGATTTTTTTTGTTCTGAGTCTTTGATGCCTGATCCCATCGACACTTTCTGATCGCACAGGCTGGTGTGTTTCTTTCACGTGGGCTTTGCTGCTTCTTAGCTAGATGGTTGCTTGTTTGCCTTCAAGAGGCTGTATATTTTCACGTAAGCAAACTGCCTGATCTGTCTCTTGCTAAGCGGCTGGTGGATTTCGAACTGCTGATTTTGTAGTGAACAGTGTCCAGAGAACCTTGCAATCCCTGGTAGCCTCTGTCCTCCTTGCTGACTGTGACATTGCCTATGAAGGTACCTCGTACACTAGATGGACGTTTGAGTCCGGCTTCTTCACTCAGCATCATGTTTCCAAGGTTAATCCACCTGGCAGTGGCAGTGCCCCCGTTCCTTTTCATGACTGAATACTATTCCATTTCACAGCACAGATCCACCACATCGTAGTGTGCCTCCGTTGGTGGGCACTGGGACATTTCCACCTTTGGCTCCTGTCAATCACAGTGCAATGTGCATATCTGAGCCTCTGATTTCAAATCTCCTGGGGACTCATCTCCACCTGCCATGGTGACTTCTTGGGTCCCAGTACTATGACACACATAAGACAGTGCCTACATGGTTTCTGTTTCTGTGTTTGTGAGCTGCCCCTACGTGTTTCCCCCTGGGCTGCATGCCGTCTTGCTGGGTCCTTTGCAGCCGTCTTGCCGGTGCCGTAGGTTGTGTGGTGCCAGGCAAATGTGCTGCATGGCAACTTTTTAAAAGTGTTAGAAGCAAAGCCATTCCCTTGGGGACGGAGGTATGTCCGCCTCCAAACACGGCGTTTTCAATGGCCTCTTCCTTACGCAGTGACAGTGGATAAGGAAAATGCAGGAAGAACGGATGCCTTTGAGTCCGCGTGTTGGGGGAGAACATGAAGCAGCGTGGACTGCCAGAAGCACACAACCGTGGTGCTGAGGAAATGCTGTCGGAATGCTCACTCGGGGGACGGCGAGGCTGTCGCCGGAGATGTGCTTTGGACACACTCTCAGGAAGGACCAGTCCCCACGGAAAGACATCGTGCCTGGTAGCGGCCAGCACACAAGAGGTAACCCTTTCACCAGACTGCCGCAGGGACTGCAGCCATGGCCTCCGACAGATCGCTAGGAGGACGGTGTCAGACGGGGCAGTGCTGTGTTTGTTGTACACAGGCCACCACGAGTCTGAATGGACTGGACAGGACTTACCAACAATTTTTCTAGAAACCGATTTTTAAAAAAATCCCACTTTCATGAAGCTGATTCTAACTCCAAATGACCCTACAGAGCAGATGCATTTAACCAGCCTCTGTTGGACCCCTAGGGAACCTGATGGCACAGAGCTTAGAGCACCCAGCCACGCACCAAACAGCCGGTAGCTTGGCCCACAGGTGACGCCAGTGGAGGCAGAGGGGGCATCTGTTCCTGTCAAGAGGATCCCCTGGACAGCCCTCGGGGCAGTTCTACTCTGTCTTTTCCAGTGGCTCTGAGTCAGAGTTGATTCGACAGCAATGAATTTGTACTTTATTTGCTTAGGGGGGGTCGCTGTGAATAACATTTATATAATCACCATACTGTACAGACTAAATATTCTTTCACTTAAAAGAAAGGATATAATTATGTCATAAGGGAAGGCAGGGAACATTAAGAGTAGAGTGTGTCTGTGTGTGTGTTTATAGCAAAATTAAGATTGGAGAAAATTGGAGGATTGGAGAAAATTGGAGAAAATTTCACCTTCTATAGTTTTCAGTCAATAGATAATGTCCAAAACTGAAAATGTTATAAGCATGTGACTGAGCCTTAAGAAGGTAAATACAGGAAACTGAGTGGGGCGGGCTGGACAGGGTTTGCTGTGACCTTGAACCAACACAAACGCACCTACAAGGGCAACACCCCCGCAGGTCGGGAGTCAGCAAGGGGGAGGGCGAGCCGGTCCGGACACTGCTGTGTTTTATTCCAGCCTGCTGGATTATGTGCAGAGACCGGAGTAAGAAAACCGACAGGGAGGAATATGCACAACCTTTCTGAAAGAGAAAGAACTAAAGAAAACAAAAATCCAAGCCTTGAGTTGAAAGATGGAAAGATTCCGGAGCAAACATTGACGAGCCTGGGAGCCACCCAAGGAAAAGTGCAGGAACACACGGAGCTCACAGTCCCCGAAAGAACGGCTGTGGAGCGACCATTCCAGGAGGTAGAGGTTGATCCAGACCAGACGACACTGTGGGGAAGACCCAAGGGGCACCACAGGCACTGTGGAGAAGCAAGGCTCTGGGAGGTGATGGGAGACCAGTGGAAATTTTCACCAGATGTAGGTAACACTGGCAATATTCTCCTCTGTGCTCAAGAATCTGCGAGACAGCTACCTGGCCAACGGACTGAAGACATCCATATTGTTGCCCGTTATCAAAGAACAGTGATCCACAGAATGCAGGAGTGATCAAACCCTTTCGCTGATGCCAAATGAAAGTTAAATTTTGCTGGAGACAATGAAAACTGGTTGCAGCGTTCCGTCTGCAGGAAGCTGCCAGAATTTGAACCCAAATCCAAGCTGGATCAGAAGAGGTTCTGTAAAGAGGGATATCGTTGCTGGAGTCAGATGGACCTTGGCTAAAAGCAGAGAGAACCAGAAAGGTGTTTACCTGCATTTCTGCATTCCGTTCCATATGCAAAGGCCTTTGACCGCGTGGATCATAAGAAATTACAAATTGCATTGCAGAGAATGAGAACTCCAGACCCTTTAACAGTGCTCCTGGGGAACTTCAGGTACACCAAGAGGTAGAACAAAGGGCTGCCGCATGGCTTCAAATCAGGACAGGTGTGTCAGGGGTCCATCCTTCCACTCTCCTTCTTCGACCTGCATGCTAAGCAAATTATCTGAAAAGCTGGCCTATATGAAGAAGAATGAAGCAAGGGGCTTGGAGAAAGGCTCACTAACAGCCTGTCCTACACAGATGACACAACTTTACTTGCTAAAAGCCAGGAGGACTTGAGGCACCTACTGATGAAGATCAAAGGTTACAGCCTTCAGTATGGACCCCACACCAGCGTAAACACACAAACAATCCTCACAACGACACCAATAAGCATCATGATAAACAAAGAAGACCCAAGTGGTAAGGATTCCAGTTTACTTGGCTTCACCAGCAATGCCCATGGGAGCAGCAGTGTGACTGCACTGGGCATATCCGCTGCAAAAGAGATCTCTGCAGCGTGTAGAAAGCAATGATGTCACTGAAAAGGTGGGCCTGGCACAAGCCGTGGCGCTACTGATCACCCACCAGGCCCGTGAGGATGGGCCGATAACTAAGGAAGACTGGAGAAACGCCGGTGTCTGCCTCACGGGGCTGGGAAAGAAGAGGACAGGACCCGTGGGAGGCCAGAGAGCACACAGATCTGTCTTGGGAGAATGCAGCAAGGTGCTCCTTCACCTCGAGCTGTTCCTTCTTCTCCTGTGCTGCGACATGGCATCAGGAGGGAGGGACATCGTGGGATGGGGACATCGTGGGGCATCGTGGGACGGGGACATCACAGGATGGGGACATCGTGGGATGGGGACATCATGGGACAGGGAGGGACATCATGGGACAGGGAGGGGCATCATGGGATGGGGACATCACAGGACGGGGACATCACAGGACAGGGACATCATGGGGCGGGGACATCATGGGACGGGGACATGAGGGGACGGGGACATCAGGGGATGGGGGCATCAGGGGATGGGGACATCATGGGACAGGGACATCAGGGGACAGGGATATCAGGGGACGGGGACAGCAGGGGACGGGGGCATCAGGGGACGGGGACATCACAGGATGGGGACATCATGGGACAGGGACATCGTGGGATGGGGACATCAGGGGACGGGGACATCATTGGACGGGGACATCATGGGATGGGGACATCACAGGATGGGGACGTCATGGGACGGGGACATCGTGGGACAGGGAGGGACATCATGGGATGGGGACATCATGGGGTGGGGACATCATGGGA
>NW_022103968.1:63579027-63580425 GCF_000313985.2 Echinops telfairi | reverse complement strand
CACTAGGTGGAAAGACACTAGAAGGATCCTAGCTAACGAGGGCTTTAGGAATCGCCAAGCCCGGCGGTGGATGGACACAGTGGCGCAGACAAAGCATGATGGGGAGGATGGTGCCGGACCGGGCTGGCTTTCATTCTGTGGCCCAGGGGCTCACAGCCACCCTATAGGGCAGCAGAACTGCCCCAATGCATTTCCTAGACTTTCCAGCTCTTTATGGGAGTAGAAGGCCCTGCCCTTCTCCCCAGAAGCGGCTGGTGGTTTTGAACTGCTGACCTGACGGTGTAGCCAGCAACCCAGTGTGTTACCACGATGCCAGCAGGGCTCCTTTCTTGGACTAACCCCCCCCCCATCACTGCCTTCAAGTCCATGCTGACTCAAAGCGATCCTACAGGGGAGGGTCGAACTGCCCCTCAGAGTGAACGCTAAATAACGCCCCTGTGTGGACTGACCAGACGGACAACTTCCATGTAGAGAAAGAAGCACGCAGGGACAGTCTTACTCTGACCGGGGACGGCCCGTCCTAGGCATCAGCTCAAACTGCTGGTGCCTCTGGTGCCCTGCTCATGAAGGGGCAGAGCCCCCCAGGCGATGCCTTCTGCTGGGTGGAGATGGGTGAGGCAGCATTCTGGAAAGCCCCAGGGCAGAACTAGACTCTTCCTCACCATCTGGGAGAGGCAAAACACTCCCCGAGAAAAGTGCAAAGAAAGAGTGGGTGTGGCGTGCGACAGGGCCTTTTGTAGACCGTGGCCTGGAATCGGTGCAGCTGGACACTCTCCTTGGGCTCAAGGCTTCACTGGGCTTCGGCCCAGGACAGAAACGGGGTTCAGCTGAGGCGTGGGGTGACCTTGAGACCAGAGAGACTCTGGATAGTGGTGACTGAGAGATGCATCAAGTTTCTGTCTCCCCCGCACACCCCAAAATAAGAAGCGAATTTATAGGGGCCCAGGTTAACTGGCACCGTGGCTTTGGCGTTGGCCAGCAGTTCAAACCCACCGGCCATTCTGCTGGAGAAAGATGAGAGGCTGTTGGCTCCCGTGAAGGTCTTAGAAACCCCACACAATCGGTTCCAGTGGGTTGGGTTGGGTTTTGGGGTAATCATAACTCGCATCTTTCAAAGACTCCTTACGAGTCCCGGCCTGTCTGAAGCACTTCACCATACATCGTCTTTCAAAATTCTTATGGTGCCATGGGAGGGCGGCACCACGCCCGTTGTCCAGCTGGGGGAACTGGGGAGTCTGAGAGGCTTAGTAAGTTCCCGAAGGCCCCCTGCTGAGAAGCATGCGCTCTTGGATTCCACGGCCGGGTGGCTCTGAAGGTGGAGCTCTTAACTGTACTATCCTTAGCCAGTCCCCGGGCCCCGGCGAGGCTGCTCACCGAAAGGCTGGCAGTTCGAGTCTG
>NW_022103968.1:63563622-63578384 GCF_000313985.2 Echinops telfairi | reverse complement strand
TTAGGCACCCTCTCTGTGCCTGTTTCCTGATCAGCCAGCTCGGCATAAGAAAATCTGCCTCAGGAGGTTATTGTGAGGCTTATAGGACATGAAGTACGTAACATGCCTGGTGCAAAATAGGGTGCAATAAACCGTAGGCACGATGATGATAACCTCACCCTGTGGCATGGTGCGAGGGCTCAGGGTAGAAGCGTGCACAGGGCCTGTACGCTGTAACCACTTGCTTTGCAACGTTCACTCATGGGGGTGGGGCACAGAAGAAGAGGGAGGGTGCTGAGACAGAGGCCCCGCCCAAGCTGAGAGACCCTGACTGGAAGACCCAGAAGAACCACCCTGTGGTGTGCAACCCCCTCACCCCCCCAAGGGCACCCACTTGGTGGCGGGAGGTGGGGGCAGCCCCCAGCGCCGCCCTTGGCTCCTTGTGCATGAACTCGTCACTCACGAATGGGGTCCTATCTCCCAGCCCCAAACTCAGACCCCTGCATGATGATGAATCGTGCAAAACGAAATGAATATGCAAATCCCCTTGGGGCGGGCCTTACATCCGAAAGAAGTACAGCTAATAAATCGATTCTGCGTAAGAAGGCAGCTCAAGTAACTCAGTTCTCCTGCTCCCCCTCGCTGTCCCCACCAGGCTCCTCCCGGTCGGTCGGGGTAGCTCTATCCTCAGGAAGGGGTGGGTGAAGGCGTAGAATGGCCTGGCCCGGCCTCGGGACTGGTACTTAGGCCTGCACTCTGATTCCGCATCTCCAGCCCGTGGCTCCCAAGGAATGCCCTTCAGGTGGTGTGACGTGATAAGTGGGACCTGTCACTTGGTGCCTGGGGGCTTCGAGGCGGATGGAGCTCAGGTAGGCTTCCCATGGCTGCAGGGGCTATGAGGGTTGGGGAGGGTTGGGGAGGGCTGGGAGGGAGACAGGCCCTGGGGGTCTTAGGAAAACAGATGAAGCTCCACTAGGTGGAAAGACACTAGAAGGATCCTAGCTAACGAGGGCTTTAGGAATCGCCGAGCCGGCGGTGGATGGACACAGTGGCGCAGACAAAGCATGATGGGGAGGATGGTGCCGGACCGGGCTGGCTTTCATTCTGTGGCCCAGGGGCTTGGCCTGAGTCGGAACCAACCGGATGGCCCCTAACAGCAACAAGAAATGTTTGCTCCCTGGCCACACCTGAGCATCACCTGGGGAACTGAACAACACTGAACTAAACACCGAGCTGAGATTGAGCCCCCTGGTCTGGGGTGGACCCGGCTGACTCTCCATGCTTTTAAACTCCCAAAGGAATTCTCCCTCCAGGCAGGGTGGTAACACACTGCCCCAGCCCAGCCCTCTGGTTTGTGGGTGCAAAGACAGGACCAGACAGTCCGGGAGGAGGCTGGACCAGATGCCCACCTCCCAGGCAAGGATGGAAGATGGCTCCCCAAACACACCTCATCCCGTTCCTGCAGGGAAGCAGAGTGGTGTGGAGGAGGGAGCACTGGGCTCAGGATCAGGAGATCTAGAGCCTCCGTGAGACCCAGGAGACTTTACAAACTCTTTTGACCTGCCTTTCCTTGTCTGTCAAATATAGGAGTTGAACCACATTAACTCTACATCCCTTTCCTGTCCTATATGGGTCTGATTGTAAGCTCTTCCGGAAATCTATTCTGGGGCTCTCTTGCTGCAAAGGCAGGCCGTTGGCCCTAGGACTGGCATCGGAAATAGGAAGGTAGCATGTTCTGAAATGAATATTGATAAAGACATCTCTCTCCCCTTCTCCTTGCTTTGGGCTGCTATGGGCAGTTCGAGCCCACCAGCCAGCACGAGGGAAAAGATGACACTGTCCTCTCGGATACAGAAGTACAGCCTTGGAAACCCTGTGTGTGGGCCGTATGGGCCAGAATAGACAGACTCCAAGGCAGGGGCTGGCCTGGGTCCACTTCTTGCAGAGCCTTGCTCTCAGATGGGATGCTGGTAGGGAGGACAAGCACAGGCCGCAGGTGCACTCTGTCATGGGAACGCGAGCACGGTCCCTGGGCACGAGGTCAGTGAAGGAGCAGGAAAGCAGAGACCTAACACCTGGTGGCTTGGCCTCATCAGCTCCCAAAGGGCAACCACTTAGCAATGAGGGGAGGGTGTGGACACAGTAGTCCTGCTGCCCTCTCCGATTGCTGTGCGATGCAGGGCCAGTCGTTCAAGGTCTCTGGGTCTCAGTTCTCCCCTCCGTGTCCTGGGGAAGAAAGTTGCTATTTCCCGGGTTTGTGGGTCCTACATAAAATAAAGATCCCGAGGCACCCGGGCCAGGCCTGTCCCACAGGAAGGGATGTTGCATCTGCCATCCTTGCCACAAACGCCACAACTGCCCAGGACAGCGGCCAGAGGTGCTCGCCAAGGGCTGCTTGTTGTGTTGTCTTGAGGGTTTGCAAGAGCCCCAAAGCCTGGACAGAGGCGATGTCGGCTGCTCTGCTCTGGACAGGTGAGAGCTCCCTGATGGCGCCCCTCAAGAGCCAAGGGCCCGTGGCAGAAACAGGGCACAGAGGGAGGGCTCCCGGGAGGCACCACAATATGCCACGTCTGTGGATGGCTCGAGCACCAGCTCAAGGACAGTGAGAAGTCTGAGCCCACAAGACCACGAGAAGATCACCCCAAGGAAACATGGGGACACAGATTCCCGGATACTTCCTGTTTTAAGGTGGTCCTAGGGTGACCGACAGCCCATCTGTTAAGGCCCAACTCAACCAGGAAATCTCCCCCTACCCCCACTTCCTGAAAGGACCCCGTAGAGGGGCATCTCCACTGGGTCTTGATCTCCACTTCCTGCAGTAATTAAGGATGTCAGAGACTAGCCTACCTACTGAGACAGACTCGCAGCCCCCCTCCTCCCGCACCCAGCGTGCCCAGTGGGCTTCGGCAGCTCCCAGGGTGTGCTGGCCTTCCCCCAGGAAGTGGGTGAGACCAAGGATAGGAATTGCAAATGACTTTCATGAAGCAGGGTGCCAACACGATGAATTACAAATGAGACCCAGCTGAAGAGGACCCTGGCAGTCTTACCTCCGTTCGATATTAATTGGGCGACACTTTGTTTTAATGGTACATTAATTAATGCGGAATTTCGACGGCAGTCCGCGTGACACTCGCATTAATACAAATGAATTCATTACCGTCGGTGTTATTACAAGAAATGACAAATAAATCTGTAACAGTGGGACCCTTCAAATAAGCATCACGAATCATTAGGTCTGCGGCGCCCTGGTACAGTAGTTGCTGGGAGATATGTGGATGTTTGTTGCAGGGAGGGTGCCTTTGCCTCGGACTGGGGGAGGCGGCCGGAAGAGGGGGGGGGCCTTCTATCTCTGCTGCGTCTGGTTTTCCTTGCTTGTCTCCCACCCCTCATCAGAGCCCTCCCCTCAGCTTAGCAACACCCCGATCAGGAGTATGGCTGGGGCTGTGGTGCCCCAAATCCATGACACCTAATGAATGCTGATGATGGGGAGGCGGGGAATGGGACAGAGCAGGGTGGGCTGGACCTGGGGTGAGAGCTTGTCTCGGGGAGGCTGGAGAGAGAGCTGCGGAAGCCGTTTGTCCTCAAGGGCTCACCCACCTTTCCGTGACCAGCTGCTGTGTGGAGTCAATCCCGACAGCACCCCGCCAGCCCGCAGGCATCGGAGTAGAGCTGTGCTCCTCCACAGGTGGGTTCTGAGGGGCTGGCTTGTCAGAGGCTGACCACCAGGTCTTGCTTCCGCTCGGCACCTGCATGAACTGGAGCCTCCAGCCCTTCAGCCCAGTGTGTCAATAGCTGTTTGCACGCATGCCCCAAGTCAGACGGGTCTTTCACCCCAAACCTCCAAAGGGCTTGGGGAGAGAATCCGCATGTGTGGCCAGTGACCGGCCCTGCCATAGAAGTTCTGCATACTTTCTCCTCTGTGGTCCTCACAACAGCCCACGGTGTTCCAATCGATCTTAGAAGAAATAGGAAGAACGAACCAATCGGCCTTAGAAGAAATCCAACTGGAACAGTGCTCAGTTTCCAGGGTAATGAAACTTCAGCTCCGTGCCTGTGGACAGGTCATTAGGAAAGGCCAAGCGGCAGAGAAGGGCATCGGGACTGATCGGTAGCGGGTCACCAGCAACTAGGGAAATCTCAATGAAATGGGTGGGCAGTCACCACACAATGGGCGTAAACACACAACCGCCACCAGGGGGCACAGGACGGGCTATGCTTTGTTCTGTTACCCAAAGGGCGCCGTGGTCAGGGCCACTCATTGACAAGGAGCAGCAGCATGGGGGAGCAAGCTCTGAGAGGTCCCGCAGCTGATCCACAGCCCCTGAGAGCAAGTGCCAAGCTCAGGCCTCAGCTCGCTGATCCCAGAACGTGTGCTCCCGACACAGGAGGAGGAGTTCCCGTACAGGTGAACCTCATCTCTCCTCTTCTATTGTCAGTACTTTTTGTCAAGAAAAGGACCAGCAGCCACTTAGAACCGGTCTCTCACCCTCTCCAAGGTGCTCTGGAGGTGGTTGTCAGGACCATGTGTGCTTCCATGGGGCAAGAGATCACAACCAGACCGGAGGGATAGTGTAAGACTAGTCTAAATGACTCAGGTGGGTTTTAGAGTAGATCTACAAATTGTTAGCAGGCAGGCTGCCTCTCCTCCATGCCGCAGTCAGGGCAGACAGCACCAAACGATCACAGAAATCTTTCACCAGAAACAGCCTCTGGGTTCTCAATCCAAGACTCTAGGCAGCTTCTATCAATGGCCTGGAGTTGGCACCTGATCTGAAAGCTGTGTTAGAGTGTCTTTTTCTGAAGGGCTTTCAGAGCCAAAACCCTCCTGCGGGAGCTGCCTAAAAGCAGTCCAGCTTTGCGGCCAAGAGACTAATTTTCCTCTCTGGGTTCCCTACAACCTTGGAGTCTAGAACTCTACAGACTGGCTGCTTCTTCCTCTCTTGTGTGAACCCATCAGCCAGCGGCCCCGCCCACTTGCGAGCGCTTGAGTCTGCGGAGCTGGCCATACCCTGTACGTCCAGGCTCTGCCCCAGCCTAAGGGCCCCTCCCTCGTTGAGGGGATCCTGTTTGGCTGTCAGGTGCTGCTCTAGAGGCCAGGTGCTGGCTGAGCAGCGGTGGGTCATGGCCGTGGCTGGGGGCGTGGGGGGCTCAGGCCCCCTCTCCTGCTTGCATGCTCCGCCATTCACCCTGGTCCTGCATGAACCAATTCATCACCTAAGATTGTTAACTGTACTAATTACGCTCGCTCTTGCAACTTGTGGAACAATTATTTACTGTCTCTGCCTCCCGAGCCATCAATTATGGTGATTGCTGGCAGGCTGTCACGTCTCTGGAGCCAAGACGGAGGAGCCTCGCCAGGCTCAGCGCTGGCTTCTCAAGGAGAACTCTCTCGGGGGTCTTCGCCTGAGCCCAGGTGACATCCAGCAGATGTGGCAAAGGCAGTGGCCGCTTCTAGGGGGGCAGAGGCAACAGGCTTTGCTGGTCAACAAGGAAGGGTGGCTCTGGTCTGACTGATGTCTTTAGTATATAAACACCGTTCGCTCAGAGATGCAGCGCCAACCACTGGACGCTGCCCCGGGGCGTGCACTCCTTCCTGTTTCCTTGTGTCTCTGGTCAGGACTGTCATTTCCTCCAGGCCAAACAGAAAATCACCAGGCTCACTGCCTTTGAGCCAGCTTCAATTTGCAGAGACCCTGCAGAGCAGAGGAGAGCTGCTCCCATGGGTTCCAGGAGCGTAAATATCCGCAGGAGTAGAAAGCCTCATCTTTCTCCCGCAGAGTGGCCGGCAGTTTCAAACTGCTGACCTTATAGTTAGTATCCCACCGCGCCTCTTCCCAGCTGCACCTCGATGCCTGCCCAAGCCTTTGCTCCTTCTACACGATTTCTAATACCCCCTGCATGAAGGAGAGCTGTGCTTTGGGCTGAGATCTCTGCAGAACGAAGGAAGACAGGACGCAGAAGACACATGGAGGGGAAGAAGCTAACAGGCCCCTCTGTCCCACCTGGAACAGCCTCAGCTAGTCCCATTCTCGGGGGTGGGGGTGTATGGGGGGACACTGGACTTTGGAGAAGCCATCACCATGCGGACACAGACACACTGTCCCCCGTCTGCCCTCCAGCCCCCTGCCCACCCCCACCCCCGGGGTGATAGTGTGTGATGTAAGGAGGGCCATGGTCAGCCGGAGCTGATGCAGCCGGCTGTGGCTCCTGTCCCTCGGGCTCCCTCCCACAGCCCCCCGCCGCTCATTTCCTAGCGTTAGGGCCAAAAGCACTTAGAGCCCACTGCTGAGCCCAAACCTATTACAGTGTGGGGAAATGCACTCTGTCACCTCACAGCTGACAGGCTCACGCAGGCTGGAGCTGCAGCGGCCTGATGCGGAGAGGCCCCACCAGTCTCTGGCTTTTGTCATTGGCAGGGCCTGGGCTGCGTGAGTGACTCCTTCCCCCTGGCCATGGCAGCTGAGGAGCCCCCAACGTCCAGGGAGGCCTCCTGGGAATTCCAAGATCCAGCCGGCCACTGACTACAGCCCTCTGAAGATTGAAAAGTCGCCCTGACTGGGCTCACTCAAGAACCAGCCCCACATCTCCCCTGGACACAGACAGCTCTCCAAAAGGCTACCTGGTCCCGCCGCATCCAGTTAGCCAGCCCCAGAACAGCTGAGGAGAGAGAGCATCCCCGTGCTCCATGACCCTGTGCATTTCAGGACGGAGTGCCTGTGCTCCATCTCGATTTCCAGAGCTGAGTTTCCCAGAAGTAGGTCACTAGGTCCTTCTTCTGAGTCACCTCTGGGTGGCCTTGAGCATCCATCTTTCACGTAGCAGCTGAGCATGCTAACCGTGTGCACCCTGCAGGGACTTGCATGCAAGGATTAAGCCGGAAACCCGAGTACACCTTGCAAGTCCAGTTCATTTTCTTGCCCAACTATCTGGTCCTCTCGCTGCCCAACCCACCCTTTCTCTTGCCTGGGCCACCGCAGCAGCATCCTGCCTAGGCCCCCACCTTCCCTCGGGATCCCCACTATGCAAACTTCCACTAGCAGCTGGTAAGAACTCCTTAGAACACACACCTGATCGTGTTGCCACAACTCTAGCTCTCTCCTCCAATCACAGTCCAGTGACCTCTTACAGCCTTACGTAACTATCAGTGGGCGCCTCCAGGGGCTTTGCATGGCCACACCCTACCTGCCTCTCCGGTTGGCTCCCCCCTCATTCCATTGCTCAGAGGAGCTACCCTTTCCACCTCTGAGCCTTGGCCATCACTGCTCATGGCCCGGAATGCCTTCCTCATCTCCACCCCAATCAATGTCTACCTGACTTTCACCTGTAAGCCAAGTGTCAGTTCTTCGGGAACCTTCTCTGTTTCCCAGTCTGGTTTGGGTCCTTGGGTCCTTGGCTTTATTCACTCAGAGCTCCCTGAGCTTTGGTGGGGGCCTCTGGTCTCCCTGCTGTAATGGCACATCACACACACACACACACACACACACACACACACACACACACCGCTAGCGTGTGTGTCTCTCCCTGGCTCTCCACTCAGGTGTCTGCAGAGAGCCTCTCCCGGATCTTAAGCTCCACTTTTAGCCCCTGCCTGGCTTTATTTTCTTCATGCCCCTGGTCATCAGCCAACACAAACCAGACATCTCTCTTGGTCTCCCTGCTTCCCTTCCGAGGATGGACGGCTGGACAGACGACGGACACACGGACACTCCCAGCAGGAGGGACTTGGCCTGTTTGTCAGCTCTGAATCCTTAATCCTACGAACAGTTCCCAACAACAGTAGGCTCTCCAGAACTGTTTCTTGTTAGGAAGGAATGAATGAATGAGCCGACAACTGAACACATTGGGAGAGAGTAAGCCAGTTGGTGGGATAGTGGGTTCCACATCGGGCTGCTACCTGCAAGGTCAGCAGTTTGAACCCACCAGCCACTCTATGGGAGAAAGATGAGGCTTTCTGCTCCTGTAGAGAGTCACAGCCCTGGAAACCCAGGGGCCATCCTGCCCTGTCCTATAAGATTGCGATGATTCAGGACTGACTCGATGGCAGAGGGGGCGCCAGCTACCCTGGCTCACGCTCTGACCCCGGCGACCCTGAGGGCAGGGCAAGCAGTGTCCACGCAGCTTCAATGGTGGCTGGTGGGTCGGAAGCAGGCCTTTCTTTGATTTAAGTCTCCAGCTCTTCAGACGGCAGGCATCTGAGCACATTCGTCGTTTGCACCAACCAGGGACCAGGTGGCATCTAGACTAGAAGAGCAAAACCAGTCTTGTGGGGCGAGAACCAGGCCCTTCTATGGAGAAACCAGAGCTGGTGATGCCCCGTCGTGTCCCGGGGAGGCCCCAGACACTCACTGCTGACACTGAGGGAAGTGGAGTGAGCTGCAGGAGTGACGGCCACCCTGGCTTGCTGCAACGAAACACAAGGGCATGGGCAAGGGCCTGGTGGGTTCCTCTGTAGGTGCTGGCCTCCGTCAGGGGAGCAGCCCATCACCTCTGGCCCCTTTGCTCAGGCGTCCCCCACTGCTGTTTTCTCGGGAGCAGAAAGGATGGCCTGGGCACAGCCATGCAGTCAGCCCTACCTCTCCCTGCAGCCCTCTTCCCTCCCTTCATCAGGAACTAAGGAGATCAGTGATCACATTCTAGGGGAGCCTGCAGCAGAAGTGGTGTCTCGCTTTGGGCTACTGGCCTGCTCCGTGGAAATGAGACCCTCCTTCAACAGTAACTTAAGAGGGTGGATGTGGCTCCTTCTCTTCCATGGCCCTGACCACACTGCCACCCTACTCACAGATGGACCCCAGACCTCTAAACTTGGCCATCGAACGAGGACCCCAGCTCTGCGGATGCTGGGGCACCCTTTGTCAGGGTCCGGGCTGGCTGAGGTCTTTGGGTGGTCCAAGTGGTTTGCGCTCAACTCCCTACCCACAGGAGCCCTGGTGGCACGGTGGTTAAGCACGCTGCTGCTGACCAAGAGGTCGGCGGTTCAGGTGCACCAGCTGCTCAGAGAGAGGAAGCTGCAGCAGTTTCCTCCTTAACGCATCCGAAACCCAAGCCATCTCATAGGTAGGCCTGCCCCTGTGGGTTTCTCAGCTGTAACAAACGCTTTATGGGAGCCAGAGCCCCGTCTTTGTCCCGGGGTGCGGCTGGTGGTTTCATACTGCTGACCCCAGTTAGCAGCCCGACGTGGAAGCCCCGCGCCATCAGGGCGTCTCCCATAAAGGTGACGGCATTGGAAACCACAGAAGACAGCTGTGCTCTGTACGACGGCGTCTCTGTGAGTCCCCGGTGGCCACAGGTTTGGTTTTCTTCCTTTATGAACCTAATGGCACCAAGAAAGGGCTGGTGACCTCTGCGTCTATCAACAGTACAGCCAAGAAGGTTCTACAGTTCCACTGGCAGCAGAAATGGAGGGAGACACCGGGTTACATGCATATCACCCAGGAGCGGAAGCTCAGAGACAAGGACCACCCTGCAGGGCAAAAGGCCTTCCCCTAGAACCAGGGCCCTGGATGCCGACTTCCAGCCTCCTGGTCTGTGAGAGCATCAAGTTGTGTTTGTTAAAACCCCCCTGGTGCCATTTCTGCTGGAGCAGCGCTGCATCCGGAAGACAACCCTTTCAGGGGAGGCAGCATTGGGGAAAAAGCGCTACCTGCTTCCTTGGCATGGCCCTGGTGCGCTCCACTTCCTGTCGGAAGCAGGGAGGAGACTGGGCTGTGCTGCGTCATACTGCCCATGATGGTCTCTGGGCCCGCGGGGTGCCTAGCCCATTCCTCTCCTGCATCCTGGTCACTTTGAGAAGTGTGGGAATGGGCACGGGTGCAGGCGCTTGCGCCCCAGTTCTGGCTGCTGGCCAGTCCCCAGCCTGTTCCACCTCTGGGCCTCCTCTACTCCAGCCTCCCCCCGCGGAAGCTGGGGCGATTGGGACCCCGCTTCCCCTCTTGCTAGGGCTGATGAGGCCTGATGTTGCCAGCCGGCTCCCTCCTGGGACCGGCCCCCTGTTATTAAGTTGTTTTCCATCACTCTCTCGGCCGTTGGATGAGGTGAGTTTATTCGATTTGATTTCCCTCCCCACCTTCCTCTTCTCCTCTGCTCCCACCACCACCCTGCCTGTGCAGACCCGAGTTCAGGAAAAACCAGGAAAATTAACTTCTAACCTCGGAGTAAAAATAGCTACTCTAAAGCCGGGCGGATAATCAGAGCTTCGTCGGATGGAACTCTGATTAAAAGCTGGGGCCTGCCTCCTCATCTTCCCCGCCCCACAAAGAGGGCGAGAAACACCCAGGCTGGTCTCACCCTCCAATGTGCTTGTCCTCCCCTTCTCCCCCCCCCCCCCCCCCCCCTCCCCCTCCCCCCCCCCCCCCCCCACCCTTCCTGGGCTTCAGCACTCAGCAATTTCTTAGAGCCGATGTGCTTGGAGGCGCCTCGGTCGAGGTGGACTGAGAATAGATACCAGGAGATGCAGCCCCACTCTGGGCCCCAAACTTCTGTAAGGCCCGAGAGCGGCCATCGTACCCGAGGCTCTACCTCGCCATCTGTTAACTGGGGAGAAGCTTGCCCTGGCCAGCGTGGCAGGAAGGGCATGCCCGGTTTTCAGCAGAGTCGAGCTGCTGTGGGAAGAATCAGAGTGGCTGACTTCCTTCCCTTGCCCCTCCTCTCTGCAGAGCTGGGGGTGCTGCACGGATCACCCCTGGGCTGGCTGCACTCGGCGTGGGCAGTACTGACCAGTTCGTCCTGGGAGGTGGGTCCTGGAGAGGCCACTGTGCAGGTCATAGCCCATCCATTCTGTCGCAGTGAGGGTAAAGGGGGAGGAGGCTCATCCCCTGGCCCCATGCTTGAGTCTACAATAGCAACGATTCTTTCGGGGCTCACAGGGACACACGGTGGGGAGACCCGGAGGCTGACCAGGTTTAGATCACCCTGGGCTGCAGGTGTGCCTGTCTCGGGGTCAGGTACCCTGTGCTTAGCACCCTGGGTCTTGGGCCCTTGCCTGCTGCAGGAGGCTGCTGGGGGCACCTGCTGTGGGTCTGTGCGCCAGGGTCATCCTGCCACGTGTTGAACTTGCTGCCCTCGTATGGGATGGACCTGGGTCTCTACACCATGCTGGCCTCAGGACGGGGCCGCCTTCACAAAGGCAGCCACTAGATCTTTCCCAAGGGGTGCCCCTGCTCCCAAACCAAGTGGCCACCCAAATCAAGTTCCAGTAAACCCCCGGCCTGCAGGGCCCCCCAAAGACATCCTGGAGGAGGGCTCCCTGGCAGAGCCCCTCGCATCTCAGAGACGCTCTGAGAGCGTGCTCTTCCTGAACTGCCCCCGGAGCCGGAGAAGGGCTGCCAGGCAAAGGGCCCTCCGCCCGCGGGGCGGTCCAGAGCTGCTCCCAGCCCCGGGCCTCGTGAACTCGGGGCACCGGGGTGTGCAGGCAGGCAGCTGCGGCTTTTCAATTTCACGCCAGGTGTCAGTGGCCAGGTCTTGGCTCTCTTATCTCCTCTGCCTCCTGTTCAGGTGGGCGTCTGCCGAGCTCAGCTGCCCTGCAAAGCCCGAGAACACTGCTCCAGGGGCAAGGCCTGTGGGCAGAGGAAAACCGCATCTGTGTGTGTGTGGGGGGGGGGGGGGGCGGATCAGGAGTTGGAGACTCCCGCCTGAGATCAGCCATGGGATGAGACCCCCAGGCAGAAGGTGAAGGGCTGGAAGCCACAGAGCACAGATCCGTTCTTATCCTAGAGCTGGGAGAGCTCAGAGATGTTTACACGTGGCTCCACTCCTGCCATCTTCCAGATGGGGAGACGGAGGCACGGGGGAATTCGAATCACTTACCAAAGACCCCATGGAGCGGATGGAAGATCGAACTAACCCCACTGCCCTCCAGTAGATTCCACTGCATAGCTACCCTGTAAGACAGAGAACTGTCCCCCCGGGTCTCCAAGACTGTAACTTTTGAAGGGAGGCAGCCTCATCTTGCTCCTTTACAGCGGCTGGGGTCTCTGAACTGCTGGCCTTGTGGTTAGCAGCCCGATGCGTAACCATGGCAGCACCAGGGACCTTACTGGGCTGTGACTCCATCCTAGGCGGGGTGTTCCACAGCTTTGTCTTCCCTCCAGAGACGGTGGCTCCTAGCCCTACAGCGAGATCCCCAAGGCCAGTCGCTGCCAGTTCCCAGTGACCCTCCACAGGGCTCTAGGACTGTAACTCTTTCAGGGAGCCCACAGCCTCACCTTTCTCCTGGACAGGGGCTGGGGGGTGGGTGGGTGCAGACCCCTGGGGCTCTTTGTGAGCTCCCAGGAGGGCCTTCCTAAGTGCAAAGACGCCCTACTTAGACTGCTTCATGTGGCAAAGGCAGTGTCCCCTCAGAGCCCCCGTGCCTCCGTCTGGAGAGCGGGGAGGGGAGGAGTGAGGGCTGTGCGCCTTCTTTGGTGGAAACGACATCCGTGGGCCAATCCCAGCCCCATAGCTGCTTTCATGTGATCGGCCCATGCGGTCCAGGTAGTGTTTACCTTTTTACTTAACAGGAAAATAACCAACACGGAAGGAGTGTATGTACTTTGTCACGTAAGATTCAAATGTGGTGCCCACAAATAAAGTTTTATTGGGACACAGTACACTCAGTCATCTACATCTTGTCAGTGTGCCTTTCCACCATAACAGCAAAGCCAAGGAGCTGCCACACAGAGACCTGCAGGGCCCGAGAGGCCAAGCATATGGATCACCTGGCCTTGGCAGACCCTGCCTGCTCACCTTGGAGTAATCCAAGTGCCCACCTGCTTAGCAAACAGTTAGAGCCTCCTGTGCTCTGCGGGAGAAAGGTGTGGCAGTCTGCTTCCACCCAGATGCCAGCCTTGGATCCCCATTAGGGCAGGTCCACTCTGTCCGACAGGATGGAAGCGAGGCAGGAGCCCTGGGCTCAGAGGGATGCAGAAGACTCCCTGGGCCTGGACCCCAACTTCCCAGCAGGGCCCCGGGGGCGGCTGCAGGTAGTTGCTAGTCCTGAAAGCTGCATGTGCACAAGTGCACAAACGTGGCCTAGGAACACACCCAGCAAACTCCAGGCTGCGCCCTAGGGTCTGGACTTCAGAGGTTTGCTCTCAGCTTCCTCTGAGACCTGCCTGCCTCCTACCTGCCCTCCAGGCCCAAACCTGAGCACAGGCACCTCTTGGCTCCTGCAAACTCCCCACAGCTCACAGGACATGGGCTGCCCGGCCAAGGGCCTGGCGTGTTGTCGGTGAGTGGCTGGCAGTGTGATGGCTGGGCGTGGGAGGAGAGGAATCAGAGCGGTAATTGCAGTGTGATGGCGTGGGGCTGTGGCATACCAAGAGGCGCCCGAGGCCCAGAATCAATACCGCCCCTGAGGAGTGGCTGTGAGGAAGAGGAGGGTTGAAGGATTCATATGAGGCTGATGACTGTCTGTTTCCAAGGGCCATCAGCTGCATGCGAATGG
This sequence comes from Echinops telfairi, assembly GCF_000313985.2. Taxonomy (NCBI): domain Eukaryota; kingdom Metazoa; phylum Chordata; class Mammalia; order Afrosoricida; family Tenrecidae; genus Echinops; species Echinops telfairi. The sequence continues at coordinate 63,564,985 of NW_022103968.1, read as the reverse complement.
TGCTCTCAGGAGCACTGCTCTGGCAGTCTGGGCTGGGAAGGCGGGGCCTCTCCTCCTCTGCCTCCTGTGGGCCAGGGAACTGGGTGGCATGGGAACCCTTGGGAGGGCCTTGGGGTCCTCCAAGCTAGGCTATAAGGTGAGGACAGAAAGCAGAAGGCTTGGCCTAGTCCCAGTCCCAGTCTGACCAGCTGGGTCATGCCAGTAGAACCCTTCCAGGGCATGTGGTCCCCAGTGGGGCTGGGGTGTTGGGGGGGGGTGGTAGCATTTCACCTGGGAGGCTGGCGTTAGCACAGAATTTCTGTGCCAGGTCCCTGGTCAGCACCACATGGGACGGGAGAAGGGGGGGGCTCCTCCTTGAGCCCCATTTCAGGGGGAGCTCCCTTGGGGGAATGGGTGGAGGAGACAGGTACGCAGAGCGAGGGGCCCTGGAAAGAATTGCAGAGAAGGCCCCAGGTGCTAACTGAAGGCTGGTGGTCGGAAGCCACGTGGCGGCGTGGGAGAGAAGCCCGGTGCTGGTGCCTGGCTCCCAGAGGGATGGCAGAGGGACACAGACTTCCTCCACGGAGGTGGGGGTTCTCCGCACGTCCACAGGGTTCACCCACCACCACACCACACAGGGGCCCTGGCCCAGGCAGGGGAGGCTTGTGGAGTAGGGAGATAGTGCCAAGTTTGCACTGACTATGTGTGTCGTGTGTGGTGCGGGGGGTGTTGTGTGTGTGGTGTCAGATGTGGTGTGTGTCACATGTGGTACATGTGTGTTCATGTTTGCGTATGTATCCTGTGTGGTGTGTGTTTATGTGTCATCTCTGTATGTCACGTGTGTGTGTGTCTGTGTGTGTATTGTCTGTGTGTGTCTGTGTGTGTTTATGTGTCATCTCTGTATGTCACGTGTGTGTGCCTGTGTGTGTTTGTGTCATCTCTGTATGTCATGTGTGTGTGTGTCTGTGTGTGTATTGTCTGTGTGTGTCTGTGTGTGTTTATGTGTCATCTCTGTATGTCATGTGTGTGTGTCTGTGTGTGTTTATGTGTCATCTCTGTATGTCATGTGTGTGTGTCTGTGTGTGTTTATGTGGCATCTCTGTATATCATGTGTGTGTGTGTGTGTGTGTGTGCCGCATGCAGGGGAACAAAGCAGCCCCAGGTGCTGCCAGGCAGGAGCCTGGGGGGAGGCAAGGTGGGTGGACCACTCCATGAGCCTGGTCCACTGAGGGGCCACACAAGCACGGCCCTGGAGCCCTCACTGTCTGACACCCTGCACTAAGTGGCCTATTCCAGCGGAAACTGCCGGATGTAGGGTGGGCTACAAAGGAGGGAGACGGGCAGCTTCTTGGTCTAGCCTCAGGTTGCTCAGTGCAGACCTGTC
>NW_022103968.1:63552932-63563257 GCF_000313985.2 Echinops telfairi | reverse complement strand
CTGGAGAGGGAGGCGGAAGGGAAGGGGCACAGAGAGGCTGGGGAGTTCTCTGAGCAGGGGAGGCTGGGGGGTGTGGTGCAGCCCTCGGGAGACAGCGGGAACAAATTGGGTTTTGAATGGGAGAGAAAAGGAGCGCTATCACCAGGTTTGCATCGTTTAGTTCATCAGGCTTGACATGTGTCTAGCAAACAAAGCCACAAGCAGAGAGGAAAGACACGGGAGAGCGAGTTGCAGAGAGAGTGGGAGGGGCCCTCCGCAGCTCCACGCGGCGCGGGCCGCTGCCCCGTCTTCATTCTGAGGACTCGCGTCCCTGCACGTGTGTACTGGGGTGTGCCATATGTCAGCCGGCTCCGCCCTGCCAGGCTGGGGTCCCTCTGGACAGGCAGGAGATGAGCTGGGGCTGGCCTAGGGACCCTAAGACCACATGCTCCCACTGGGCTCCTGGCTGGGGTGCTAAGGGGAGAGGATCTTGGGGCATGGGAGTTCTGCCCTCCAGGGGGCATGATCACCTGCCTGACCCACCTGTTTGGAAGGGAGAAACAGGGGCAAGGGGTGGGGAGGACAGCCACTCAGTCTTGCTGGGGCTCAGTTCTGGACAGGAGATAGTTACCAGGAGGCCAAAGCACGTGAGAGTGTTGACAGAGGTGGGCTCTGGCCGCTGGTCCTGCCCTTTACCAGCCCCCGAAGGAAGCCAGGTCAGGGCCTGGCTTAATAAAGTGGGGCCCGCCCAAGTACACTGTCCAAACCCAACATGTTCATTTACAGGAAGGCGAGCAGAACGGGCCGCAATGGCTGGCTCACTCGGGGTGGACTGCCCGCTGTACCCTCCGCCGAGAAGGTGGCTGGCTGCGCGGCGGCCATCACTTGCCAGGATATATTCACCTTCGCATCACATGGTCTTGATGCACTCGCCTTGTATTCTGTTTTGCTAAAATCAGGTTAACCTGAGAAACCAAAAAATAAAACCCCCAAAGTGTTGGGCCTGGCCAAGGAGTGGGAAGAGAATGGTTTTGGGGAAGCTGATAGCAATTCCCGTCATGTGCTCCAGGATAAGCCTTCTCTGGTCTGGGCCTCAGTCTCCCCACATGTCAAGGGAGGCGTGAAGCATATCAGCTGGAAGGGAGGTTGGTGGTGGCCAGGCGACACGTCAGGAAACAGTCAGGCATCAAGCCGACATCTTCTGTCTTGCTGGCGCTGCGCCTTGGGGGCCGGTTGGCGAGTTATTAATACACGCTCGAAGGTGTGAGAAGTTCACAGCTTCGGGTTAACTCTTGGTCTATGTGAAAATTAACTCATTCATCGCATTTTCAATTGCTCTTCCCTGAGCAGCGTGAGCCAATGGACACCTGGGGGGCAGGGGGTGGTGGAGTGTGGGCAGGATGAATATGGTCATCTTGATCTTTTTCATGGCCTTGCTGTGTGAGATTGGGCCCGAGTTTGGGCCTCAGTTTACCCCCATTTGAACAGCAGACCCCGAGCTGGCTGCGGGGGCAAATGCAAGAGGGCTTGACCCAAACTCACTGCCAACAAGCCCAATGCGACTCATAGTGACCCTACAGGAAAGGGTAGAACTGCCCCTGTGGGTTCCCAAGACAGCAACTCTTTATGGGAGTAGAAAGCCTCATCTTTCTCCCTGAAGAGTAGCTGGTGGTTTTGAACTGCTGACCTTGCAGTTAGCAGCCCAGTATGTAACCACTAGAAAGAGAACAAAGAAATCACCATGTGACCGGGGCCCAGAAGAGCAAATGAAAATATGTTTGAGATCAGTCAACATAGTCAACAAACTAAACACATGTTGCTGCTGGGTCAAGTTCAACTCACAGCTACCTGGTGTACTAACAGAGCAGACAGAGCTCAGTAGGGCTTTTTTGGTTGGCTCTTTTATGGAAGTAGATTGCCAGAGCTTTCTTCCATGGCACCAGGAGGTCATTTCGAACTACCAACCTTCAGATCAGCAGTGGCGAGAAAACTGCTTCCACCCACAGTCAGACCCGGCCCGGCAGCCCTAACCAAGCTCACTGCCACAGCGTCCATTCCGACCCCCAGCAACCCTTCAGGACAGAGAGAACTGCCCCGTGGCTTTCTGAGTCTGACTCTCCTCAAGGGCAGAAAGCCTCCGCTTTGCCCCGAGGAGCAGCTGGTGGGTTTGAACCGCATAACCTGCTATGCCACAAGGACTTCTGGCCCACAATGAGAGCTCCTTACAGGGTCAGTATTCCCTCTGAGCAGGACTTGCCTCGACAGCATGGGGTCTGAGTTTGGCTCTCCATGGTCGCTGACACTGAACTTTGGGCAGATGACAGATCTCTTCCAGTTGGATCTGCTGGGCTTGGGCGTGGGCTGGGGAGGGCTGAGAGGCTGATGGGATGAGATGACGGAATCCAGACTCCAAGGGGCTGGGAGAGGCACACACCATCCTTTGATTATTGGGTCCCTCTGGGGCATGTAAAGTGAGGCGGGCTGGGCTCTGGAAATTACCTTGACAACACTGTTTTTTAAGGCAATTCGAAGAGCCACTTGGAAGAGACAAAGCAATTACCGCCACCTTGTCCTCAGCACCAATGACACCATAGAAAAATCCCCACATTAATGTGCTTTCTCTAAGCTTGACTTTTTTTTGGGGGGGGGGTATTCTCCTAGCAAACAAAAATGCAAATGCAACACCCCCCTCCCCAGTGGGCCCGCCAGACTCCTGACGGATGGTGTCCCTGGCTCTCTGCTGTGCTTATGACGACGAATGATTCACTCGTTATGATTTGACTCAGAATCCTAACTGATGGTGCTGGGAGAAAGCCCATTACTTCCCCCCATTATTCAGCGAGAGCACCAAGCTGCGCCTAAGCGTGGGGAGGAGGGTGGGCAGCCTCCAACGGAGGCCACTTGCCTCTTGTTCCCACCGGCACTGGAACTGGGCTCGGGCAGTGGAAGTCAGAAGTGGGGAACAGTGAGGGAAGCTGCTTCTGTGGTGGGTCCGTGAAAGGCCAGGTGTCAGGTGCACCCGGCCAGCAGCAATTCCCAAAGTGCTGAGGTTCGGCGCAGTGCCACACACCAGCCTGTCCCCCTTCCAGGACAACAGGTCTCCTGGCCCATAAGGGACATGGCCGAGACCCTCACCATCCCACTTGCTGTGGTCCCTCGCCCCAGTCACCCCACTGTGCTCCAGCGGGTCCCTTCCCCCACCCCAGCACCCTGAGCTCCCCAAGCTTTCACCGCATTGCGACAGTCCCTCCCGAAGGCTATCCTGACAACCCCGTCCCATCAGAGGGGCGCCCTCCGCTCCTCTATCCCTCTGGGATGAAGGGATAGAAATGCTGCTACATGGGGCTTGGTGATGGGCAGAGATATCCCCTGCCCACACTCTCCAACTCTGCTCCTCTGAATCCTCTCTAGTCTGCTCCTCGGTGCCCTGCTAGACTCCATCCCCTTCCTGGCCACTGGCCCCCCAAGATGTCCTTATGCTCCGTTTCCCCAGCAGCATCACAACTGTACCCCGAGGCTTCCTTCATAACCACAAAGGAACCCTAAGTCCCCTTGTTCCCCGGAGTCCTGCACACGTCTGCCAAAGTCCCACAGTCAGAGACCACATGCCGCGGGGGAGCAGCGCTCCTGCTGGTCCAGCCCCTGCCAGCCCTGCTTGAGAATTCCCGCTGCAAGTGGGAAGTCTCTTGGTGATGCACACGACTGCCTGTCTGGGGCTGACGAAGCCTGTTCGGTCATGGGCACTTCCTCCCCGGCCCAGACTCTGCCACATGCAGAGAGCTGCCTGCTCAGCACTTCTGGGCGATACCCAAAGGGAGATGCGGTACCCCCAGCTTGGCATAAACCCTCACGTTCCCAGGGCACACTGGTGAGGTGTGGGCCCCACTAGGCCCTGGCCCCATGAACCAAGGCCCTGTGCTGGTGGTCCCAGCAGGGGTCAGTCTCCTCCAGCTAACCAGTTCAGAGCAAATGCCGCTGAGCCTGGGGGACCCTCAGACAACAGAATAAAGCTCAAAGGCTGCCCCCTGCCACCCTGCAGCACAAGAGTGGGCCATGACAGTGTCTCCCCAGGGACCTAGCTGTCAGCCTGTTTCTGTAGACCCCTGGAGTGGCTTCCAAACAGGCTACTTTCTCAGCTACCAAAGTCCTCAATGCCACCAATTCCACTGTTGGTGAAATGGAAAACGCACAAGCTCTTGGTGGTGTGGTTCATGAAGGCCCCTTTCCCACCAGGAACAAGACCCAGGAAGCAGGCAGGGCCTGCACGAGGTGGGGTGGTGGTGGTGGTGGTGGTGGTGGTGTGTGTGTGTGTGTGTGTGTGTGTGTGTGTGTGTGTGTGTGTGTCCCAGCTCACCTGCTGCAGCAGAGAGTAGAGATCTGATGTAGAATGCAACGTGGGGAGGGAAGGGAGACACAGACCATAGTTTATACAGTGTCTTTGGGTTTAACCAGAGGTTATAAGCCCCATCCACCCACCCCCAGCCGATCTGCCCCCTTCAGTTCTACTGCTGTCTTTCTACTGCTCCATAAATCTGGCTCCGCGCCATAAAAAGTGCACGGAGCTGTCTGGACGGAGAGCCCGGGCGTGGAGCAGGCAGTCTGCCATCCTGCCCTGCAGTGGCTACAGCACCAGAGGGGAGGGGGCCCAAGAACTCCTGACTGCTTCTGCCTCTGCCTGTGCTGGGCAGGCCTCCAAACACACTGCCCTTCAGGACCCTGGAGTTGGGAGCAAGAGGATGTCTCATAGATCCCTGGGCCTCACGTGCTGGTCCAAAGCAAAGGAGCTTGTCCCTGTGTCCACGCCTGCCTCACTCGATGGTAGAATGCTCACCTCCGTGCCGGAGGCCCAGGTTCAAGTCCCGGTCAACACACTGCATGCAGGACTACCCCCAATGTATCCGTGGAGCCTAGCAGGTTGCTGTGGTGCCGAGCCGGCTTCAGAAGAGCGTTTGGACTCTTACAGACAAGGAAGAAAGGTCTGGTTATCTGCTTTGGAAATAAGCCACCAAAAGCCCTCTGATCACAAAGTTCTGGTCTATGGCGGATCACCGGGATCATGGTGCAGGACCAGGGCAGCAATCTGTCCTGCTGTGCTGGGGGCTGCCAGGGGTTGGGGCTGATTGGACGGCAACTAACCACCATGGTTGCAATGGAGCCAGTGAGGGTGGAAGTCGGGGCTGAGGAAAGATGAAGGAAATGCCACTGGGGTCTAGTGGACCAGGGACTCCGGTCTGCCGAGCAGATGTATGTCACACTGGTGCTGATGTGGGCAGGGATGGAGAGGGATTGTCACCCAATGGGCTGGAATCTCTGGAACCTTATCACTAAGAGGTAACTCAAGAAAGCCCTGGGGGTCGGCAATTTTAAAGACAGTCACATAATCTCTGCATCAGCAACAACAGACTGAATTGGGGTGGGGTAGTGGCCAGAGCCTAGGCTGTGGGCAGTGGGGGTGGTGGGGGAGGCATCCACAGCTACGGGAGTCTCACTCTGCATGGGGCTGGAGCTTCGGTGCTGGGGCAGCCGCTGAGGAAGTAGCAGGGAAAATGCACAACCTTTAAGACAGCTGCTCCTTGGTCACTGTGAAGGAACCTGTGCCAGGGCCGTTTGTGAGCCAGCGTGACCCACATTCACCCTGAGATGATGGACACTCGCCCCGGAATTTTATGGATCTGGGGTGGGCAAAGTGCCAGCCACTTGCAAGGAACCCGTGGGAAGCAGGGATGCTCACGCATCGTGGCTGGGCATCTCGATGCGGAGGGCCTCGTCAGGGCCTCGAGGGACAGCCTGACACACTTAGGAAAGGTGCGGGGCAGCACGGGGCTGTTTATCATAAACTCCGTCGAGAAAATAGAACGGTGAAAATGCAGAGCCTGTCCTGAGAACGAGGGGACAGCAGAAGCTTCCAACGCGATGGCTTCTAAACCCTGGGGTGGGGGGAAATACTGCCGGGAAATGGGGCAGGCTGCTTTTGTGAGGCCGCGAGTTAGGGATTTGGACAGCGGGTGACAATGGCCGGGGAAGGGGCAGAGGAGTTCTGCACACCTCTCCTCCCCACCCCGAGGTGCTTCCTCCAAAGGCAGGTCTAATGGCAACCGCCCCACCTCCACAGCACACCAGCATTCTCCACTGCCGGCCAGGAGAAAAGCCCAAGCCAGCGGTCAGGATGTTTGGGACCCTTTGTAAAGGGGCTCCCGTCCACCAAAGGTGTTCATTTGTAGGTGTTTGGTGGTTGGACTGTTCATTGTGACAAGGCCCCCGTGGCTCAGCTGCTAAGGAGAAGGTTGGAGGGGGTTCTGAACCCTCCCAGGAGCATGCAGGGAAGGAACACAGAGGGCCACAGCATCGTGAGGCTGTGGCTGCTTTTTGTGTTTTACGCTAACAAAACATTTGCCGGTTTGACCTTTTGACAAACACAACCGGGTACTTGAACGGTGCTCACCACGTTGGTTAGCGCTCACCAGGATTCGCTCCCAAACTTTCCATCACCCTTAGCAGATACCTAGTACCAGGTAGCACTAATCCTCCTTCCTCCCTCCCTCCCCCATCCCTGGTGAGCCACAAAAACACAAGGTCACCGAATTGATGTTGACTCATACCAACCCTCTCAGACAGGGTAGAACGGGACTGCCCTGTGGGTTTCTGAGACGGCAGCTCTTCACGGGAGGTCTCGTCTTGCTTCCGAGGGGCTGCCAGTGGTCTCGAACCGCTGACCTGACAGCAGCCCAATGAGTCACTCTCCCTTGCCCCCGATAGTTCATGAGTCTGAGCTCGGACAAGAGTGGCCCTTTTTGTGACAAGCAGCAGAGTCTCACAGTTCAGCCATGCCGCTTAAGTTTTAGGTCCACTAAAACTTGCGCAGGCTCCTCTTCTTATCGCTCCCTGACCCTCGGCTCTTTCCAGCCTCAGCAGTTCCCACCTGGGCTGAGCCCTACCTGAGTACCTCTCACCCAGCCGGGCCGTGAAGAACAAAAGCCCAAGGCACAACCAGCGGCAGCAGTGGCGCTGGAGCCCCGTGGAAGTTAGAGCAGACTGCGCACCACACGTGTCCAGCGACGGATCTTTGCGTGGCACAGCACCAGGCCTTTCTTCCTCCCGCCGTGCCTCTGCATGGGTGTGTGGCTGGCAGTGAGCTCACAAGCCATTGGCAGCACCCACGTGTCCACTGAGCAGGGGGCAGGGGCTCCGTGACCCAACACTAGCAACCCATCTGGCCTATCGTGGCTCACAGCCCTGTCGGTCAGGGCGGTCTCGCTCATTCCCCTGGACACTCCCAGAAGGAAGGGCTGAGTTCACTTGTGTCTCCTCCCTCAGGGCAAGGAGCCCGTAAGTAGTTGTTGAATTTATTCCCCGTGAAATGCAAGGTCAAACGGTCTGAGGAAGCCTGGCAGATAGATAGCCCAAACGAAAAGGCCCCAGTTGTCTCTTCGACGGAATGAGTGGTCGGGTTAGCAGATTCTTTAAGGACCCTCTAGCTCCAGGTTTCTATGATTTGGGAATAACCAGGGAGTCTGTGTGTGAATTATAGCCTCTGTTTTTCTAATCTCCTGAGCTACCTAGATTTTTAGTAGCAAAGGCTGATACTATAGTCACACAGGTCTTCCATCCGGACACCGGGGCATGGCAGGGATCCAGGATTCTTTCCTGCGGAGTGACAGGCCACAGCCTGGAAGAGCCCCCCGAGCCTCACTGCAGGGAGGAGGTGGGCCCAGTAAATGCCCAATCAATATTTGATGGAAACCTTCTCCGGTCGAGCTTCCTGGACCAGCCAGAGCACTGCCCTTCTTCGGGCTTCCTGCGCCTCCAGTCTATGTGGGAATCATCTCTGCAGAAACTGGAACAGTAGAAATGAGATTTCCACTGAGGGGTGACTGGCAGTGAGCTCAAGAAAAGGAGCTTCTAATCTCGGGGCAGAGTGGGAAGAATGGGGGGAGGGAAGGAGAGAGAGATGGACAGAGGGAGCAAGGAGCCGGGGAGGCGGGGCAAGAAGGTAAGGGGAAACGGAAGAGGAGGAGGAGATGGCTTTGCCAGGTCTTCAAAAGGAGGCCTGTTTTCTCGTCTGCCTGGAACGGTCTAGAGGAGGAACTGTTCCAAAGGCAGAGCCCCTATCTGAAGAAGAGTTAGTGGCTGCCCCCAATTCTTAGGCCCTGTGCTGTTCTGGGGCCCCCGACGCCCAGCATCTGGGAAGTTGGCCTGCCCCTCCTCCTCAGGCTGGATAGGCGCCCAGCTGGTGTGAGGCCCTGGACACTGTGCTCCCTGGGCACGTCCACCCCAGTTCTGTAGGACATCCCTAGGACAGACAAGGCCATGCTTGCCGCCCTGTCACCCGCCCGGACCCATCCCTATAGGACACAAGGTTCTTGTCCAAAGGCTTCGGGTTATGTCATGCTGCATACAATGGGGGTCAGACCCCATCAGGACCCCAGGTCAGACCTACCAGCTAATGCGTCAGCTTGTCTGTTTCTGGACCCATGGTCACAAGGCGCAGTAACATGTACTTGTCTCCGACACAGAGGGACCTCCATGAACACAGTGGACAGCCTGCTATCTGTTTATTGAAAGCCCCGGGTTGGAAGGCACTGAGAACACATGGGGGCAGCCACACTGCGCTGGCTCACACAGACCATGAGGGTGACCACGGCACAGGACAGCGTGGGGCCTTGCTCGAACACCGGTCTCTCCCAGTCAGGGCCGTTGCCATGGCAGCAATCACAGAAGCAAAATGGGGCTCTTGGGCCCGACTCAAGCCCCACGGTCTCTCCTCTGGCTCATCCCCGCCGCTCTGTGCCTCTCTTTCCTCTCTGCTGAGCTCCGGCACATTCTGCCGTCAGCGTCTGTCCGTCTGTCCATCCGCTCTGTGCACTAGCCCCCTCCTGGGAGCTCCTAGAGCCCAGGCTACGTCCCTGTCAAGAACAAAAGCCCCGCAGGACAGCTTCACGAGGTGGCCAGGGAGGTGCAGGTGTCCTCCTGATGCAGACACTGAACGAGCTGCCCGTCGCCCAGCTGGCAGTTGAGACAGGATGGCCACACACAGGGTCCTGTGAGTCCACAGTGGTGTCGGTGCCCTTCGACTCACGGGCCACATGCTGTCCATGGGGCTCTGAAGTGATGTGGAGCATTTTTAGAGGCTATCATTCAGATAACGGCGATTTCATTTGTTGGTAAAACTGCATCTATGGCTTTCAAATAACTTTTAAATGGCGGAGAGTCAGGATTGGCTCTTCCATCTCAAACGCTTACAGATCCTTGATCTAGAACAGTGCCTGCTGCTGCCCAAGGCTGAGCTCATTCAAACCCCCAGTGCCCACCCTCCGTCAGCCAGAGCAGAGCGCCCTGGTCTACAGAAAGGTGGCTTCCTCTACCGCAGCAGGTGTCAGAACGTCCGAACATCACATAGCAGCTAAGTGGAAACGTCACTAATGACCAAACTTAAAACACCCCGTCCTAAAGCTCCATTCCTTAGAGTTAGAACAGGTTGGGTATGGGGGGTGGGGGGCACCCAAAAGGCCAGGCTCTTCACCTCATCTCCATCTAGCCCCCTAGTCCATCAGCAGGTGCCTGGCCAAGCGAGGTCCAGGGCCCCCATGTGGAAGGCGAAGGGTTAAGCTGCCTCCTCAGGCTCCCCCGCCCCCACCCCTGTCCTGACACTCAGTCCCCTCGAGAAGGGCTGCCATTACCCTGATTGGACTCTCCAGGATAATCGTGGGTCTCCGATCCAGCTGCTCTCGGCTCTTCCTCAGCCGTAGCCGGGAGGCGGGCAGGAGGGCAGCCTTGGGGAGAGGCAGACGGGGTTGTAATGAACTGAAGACATGTGGCAGCTACTGAGGAACAAGTCCGTCAATGAGAGCCTTCTTGCCCACGGGCTTCTGGGAGAGGCTGGGGTGGGGGCGGAGGGAGCTGAATGGCTTCCCTCCCAAAGGCTCCGAGTCTTCATTCGGATGCAATTCCTCGAGTGTCAGGCTCAGGAAGGGTCTCGGCCCCTGCTTCCTGGAGCCAAAGCAGCTCATCTTGCTTCACACGGTGGCCCTATGGGCCTCTCTCAGGCCTCCTGCTTTCGGGGAGAGGCTGGCTGTGGGCTCCTCGGGGACACAGTGCCTGCAGAACGTGACCGAGATGCATTGAGGCGGCCTGGGCTCCCACCGCTTCGTTTGTGAGTGGCCCAAACGCGGCACTGCTGTTCCCCACCCGGGTGCCCAGCAGCACTCCTGGAGGCCAGGGAGGGGTAAGTTCCAGGTGCCGGCTGGGCGCTGACGCTGAGGTGTCGGGCTGATGCCAAGCCAGTCCGGGGAGCGCAGGGCTGCCCATGTGTCCCCCCAGAACTGTGTGCCCCCAGGGGGCGTCTCAGT
>NW_022103968.1:63544927-63552818 GCF_000313985.2 Echinops telfairi | reverse complement strand
GGAGGGCAGACATGGTCACCATCTGTACCACCCAGGGACGCGCCCACGGATGTCATTGTTGTTCCAGGTCTTCCAGGTGATTTTCGACTCACAGGGACCCCCGAGAGCAGAGTAGAACAGCCCCAGGAGGTACGGGGACAAACCGTCAGTCAGGTCTGAGTGGGCTCCAGCTGCTAAACCTGCGGTGGGCAGCCCCGCTCCGAGCTGCCTGGCCACCAGGGCTCCTGGACCAGATGTAAAGCTTAAGACCCAACCACTGCCATCCAGTCTCGTCCAACTCCAGCTGCCCTGGCGCACGGAGCAGGACGTCTCCGTCAGGTTCCGAGACAGCGGATGTCCACCCGAGCGGAGAGCTCGTCTTCGTTTCCTGTAGAGACTTGGTCACTGGAACCCCTGCCTCTTCCGCTAGCAGGGCAGTGCTTAACCCACCATGCCACGAATCCTGGGTGTCAGAAATGTCCAAACTTCCTGTCTGCACAGGAAGTGCCAAACAGGGTGGTTTCTAAAGCTACCCTCGGGGACAGTGATGGCTTACAGAGGATGCTGGTCCTCCCCCCCTGCCTGAGCCACCTCACCGTCCTACCTGGCTTTTGGCTGGTCATTTTCTAGACAGCTGGACCAAAGAGCAGGAGCAGTCACACCCTGAGGGGCGAGCGGTCACTGTTTGTACGGACAAACCTCAATCTCACACATTTTAAAGAGCTCGGGTCTCAGGATTCGCAAAACACGGCGTTGTGGAGGTGTGCACTGATGTGAATGAGGAGCGGCAGCAAGGGAGACACAGCAAGAGAACCCTGAGCCAGGCCAGGGGACACTGGGCCAACGACATCCCGGGGTGGTGGCAGGCACGGTCATTTCCCTGGTGAAAAGCCTGACACGGTGTGCACAAATGAAGAGGAAATGACCTCCAAGGGCCTAGGGCTGTGTGACCTGGGGCAGAAGGGATTAAGCTGGGCCCCTGCTCAGTTACAAGCACTGGCAAACCACCTGTGTGCTGGTTGGAGGCTCCCAGGCTGGCGCGAAGGGTCCCTGTATCAAGCCCATGGTTCATCCCTAGACTGACCTTGAGCTCAGCCAGAAAACCTGGACCAAGTGCAGGGGGTTGGGAAGTCCATTCCCAGTCACTGCAGGAAGATGTTTGCCTTTGAGATGCCTAGACTTGTCCAGGATGTATCAGCACACTGTATCCCCACATTGTGAGGCCAAGTAGCAGGCTGTGGGCCCCAGCGAGTCCCTGCCTCCTCATCTGCACAGTGAGCATGCCTAAGGTGGCCTCCACGGAGCCCAGGACGTGCTGGGCTCGCATGGAGGAGTCCCAGCAGTGCCCACTGCACATCCACATCAGGACATAGGGTGTGAGGCTGGACTCTCAGACTCCTCCCTCTTCTGGAATGCCCCCCCCCCCAAAAAAAAAGCAGGTGCATGTGAACATGTGAGGTAGCGAGGAGGCTGTCTGCATATCTGTCCGAGGCCCGGTCCTACACGCCTGCCCGCTGGTGACACGCCAGCCGGGGAGCAGGTGACAGCCAGTCACCCAGGGCCTGAGGGGCGGAAACATTGAGGTGCCTCGGCTGGTGTGGAGAGGGCCCACTTTGGTGGGTGGGCCTCTTGCAGAGGCCCGGGGGCTTCCTGGGGTGGTGGTTCCAGCTGTGAGCGGTCCCCCCACCACACATCCCCTGCTCCCTGTCTCTCTCACACACATGCAGGCACAGTCTTTGGGCACCAGCGGGTAGAAGGCAGGCTGGTGCTTGGCAGGGAGCTGATGGGGCAGAGCCAGGAGAAGACGGAACTCCCGTTCCTCCCCCAGCTGGGTGTCCCGGGGGAGGGATCCGCCTGTGCCAGCAGTGTCCTGGGTGAGGAAGCCTGGCTGAGAGAGATAAGAGGTGGTGTCTCAGCCCAGGCCTGGGCTCCTCGGAGCTGCCGGAGCCCATATTAATGGTGCCCATTCAGCTCAGCCCACATGACAATTAATAACGGGCCAGGCAAAAGGCTAGGCTTGGGCAGGGATGGGGGGTGGGGGGCGTGTCCTCGGGCATGCATATGTATGTATGTATGTATGTGTGTGTGGTGCAGGGGTGTGGGCTGAGGGGGGTGAGTTTCTCTCAAGGACAGGCCTTCTCAGCAGCAGGCCTAGTCCCCACCCTAGGCTGGAAGAGAAGGGCCAGTCCCAGCCACATCCCTCCAGCCCAGCACCTGGGCAAGGAGGGGCTGGAGCTTGGCTGAGAGCTGTGGGCTTGTTGTCAGACTCAGGTGGCACAGAGCCCACCCTTCCCTCTGCCCAGGGTGCTGGGATGGGCAGGGACAGTGGAGGGCAGAACTGGGGTTGGCAGCTGACCCTCTGGCTCGCTCCCTCATGCCTGGCCCTGTGCTGACTGACCACTTGGGTCTCCTGCTGGGTCCACAGCCCTAAGGGCTCCCTAGACCCTGGACCATCAGGTGGGAGGAGCGGCATTCCATGTGAGGGTGGCATGCAGACTCTCAGGCCCCACTCCAGAACCATGAGGGCTCTGTATTGCAACCAGGTCCCCCAGGGGACTCCTGTGCACATCAGAAGCAGAAAAGCATTGGTTTAGAAAACACCAACACCCCCCCCCCCCCAAGCCATCATACATCTATTTCCGAGGCCGCGAGTTTTTAATGTGAGCGACGGCCTCATCTTTTTTCCGTAGAGTGACTGGTGGGCTTGAACCTCAGACCTTGCGGTGGTTAGCAGTCCAATGATCATCTGGCAGCACCAACAACAACCACTCCAGCTGTCTGAGCCATGACACGGCAGAGGGTGGGCTAGAACATGGGGGGTAGGGACCAGAAAGGGGAAAAGGGACCCCCCGGGAGCCGCACCTTGGGGAGGAGAGGGGGCGTGGCCGCAAAAGCAGATACTACATTTTATCGTGGATTATGGACGATCATACAAATGTTAACTGCCCAGAGCACCGAGTAGTTGTGTTTTGTTTTTGGCTGATAAGGGGGCAGTAGGCCAAAGAAGTGTACCTGGCCCCTTTTTCAAAGGAGCTCTGGTGGCGTAGTGGGTCACGAGTTGGGATGCTAACCCAAAGATCAGCAGTTCCAAGCCACTGGATGCTCCTCGAGAGAGACCAGAGGCTTTCTCCTGAAGAGTGACAGGCTCAGAAACCCACGGGGCAGTTCCACTCTGCCCTGTGGGCACAACACTGTGTTTAACACCTTTTTCAGAAGACAAAACAAAACCAACCTCTGCTCTAGAGGGCTGGGGCAGGGGACATGTCCTATTAGGAGAAAAGCCAACAGTGAGGAGGGGGCTGGGGACACAAGTGTTTGTTCTGCTTGCTCAGTCTGGACACCAGCCCCTTCCTCCAGTCCTGCATGGGAGACCCCCCCAGATGTGCCTGTCTGCTGCAGGGGCCACAGAGGCCCAGGGAAGCCTGCTTCAGAGTGGAGCGCAGCCCCTGGAGGGCCGAGGACAGGGTCCTGGCTCCATCCTTGCCCCCCTCCCCTCCCCAGCACAGCCCTTTCATCAGGATCCCCAGGCTGGTGTGGAGGCCCGGGCACCTCAATCACTCCTATCACGCCGGTCGCAGGAAGAGAATAGCTTTCAGCTCAATTACCCTTCACATTCCAATATCATAACGCTCCGATGAGGCTTTTTAACCAAAACAAAAAATCCGTGTCTGCCGCAGGCCAGCTGCAAGGCCAGCCGTGCAGAACAGAGGGAGCCTGCCTGCCTGCCAGCCCCCACCTGAGCCTCCAGGTGGGCCTGTGGGAGGGTACCTGTCCCAAGGCATCACTGCGGAGAAGGCTCAGGGGTCCTGGGCCTCGCCTTACCAATACAGGTCCCCTCTGCTCCTCAACCATGGGGGTTTCCTTACCCATGACCCTGGAGGGAAGACAGGGAGACCCATGTTTCTGGAGGCACCAGGGAGTGGCACGCCCCTGCGCGGAGTGACCCAGCTGGGCCACGAGCCGGGAGCTGGGGTCACACGTCAACTCTTTCTTCCAATAGCCCTGAAAGATGCTGAGCGAAACCAGGACACTTGATTCTACTGCAAAACCAGGTAAGCTGAGGCCCGGGGAGGAGCCCCAGTCCAGTGTCCCAGGGTGCACTGCTGCCATGGTTAAGGGATGAGCCCTCCCCGGGTCCTGACCTTCTCCAATTTCTAGGGAGGAACAGCTTAGCTTTACTCGTCTCCACTCCACGGGCCGTGCCGAGGGCCCCCAAGGCCGTCTCCATTGATGGAGCTCCTACTTCCGCATGCCAAGCAAGCCCCACTGCCCAGTGCGTCAAGCTGCTGTGGCAGTCCTTTAAAGTCAGCTTTGGGATCATCCCCACCTTACAGATGAGAAGACTGAGGCTTAGAAAGGTGGACGCACTTCTCCGGGGTCAGGGTTTCGACCAGACTTCATGCCCAGGTCTGTCTGACTCTTGGTGCCCTTGTCTAGGTGCCCTTCTGCTAACTCTTCAAGGGCAGACACCTTCAAAACCATACACAAGTCCTACCCGAGGCCCCTTCTCCTCCTGTGTGTTGGGGGCGTTCTTAGCGAGCACATGCATTCCGCTTGTGCACCCTCGGTGGACGCTGGGCTGCTCTCTCCCAATCAGCTGTGCTTCGTCTGCCTGGCCAGCTCTGTGCTAATGGCCTTGATGGCAGTGTCCCCTCCCTGTGTCCTCCTGGCCTCCTGCTGGCTGCGGCCGGTTTGCTCGTGATTTAGCACTCCGGGCGCTGACCCGTGAGGGAGACCCCCGGGACAGCAGGGGGCGGGGCGGGCGCAGAGGCAGCGGGGTGTGCCGAGCGTGAGGGCACCGCTGCAGAGTAAGAGGCCGGCTCTCCAGGAACAGACTGGATTGGGAGTGGCTTCCTGGCCTCCCCTGATCCTCGCTGTCCTATGCCGGCTCAGGACCTGGCCAGAGCTAGAGGAGATGTGGGAGGGAGCCACTGGCCCGCAGCCCTGCCAGGAGCAGCCTGGCACTGTCCTTAAAATGGTCACCTGGCTAGGTCTGGAGTGTCCCCGGCATGGTGCTGGCTGTGTGGCCCAGCCCCATGCAGTGGATGGTCCCGGGAGACATCCTACCCCTGTGAGCCTCGGGCTGCCCAGGCCAAAAGGGGGACAATCCTGCCCCCTGCATCACACTGCCCGAGTGGCTGCACGCAGTCTCTGTTCTGGTTGCTGTTATTTATCAGTGCCGTGGATATGCCGGCACCCTGGCCGGAGCACCCTCAGGAACTTGCAAGCCACAGACCCCATCCTTGGGAGTTTGTGAGACCCAGGAACTGAGAACAAGAGGTTCCACGTGCCAGCGAAGTGGTATAAACACAGCCTGGAACAAGGCACTCAGAGCACCCTGCCAGTTCTCCTGAGAGAGACTCCAGAGCCCAGTTTCCCACCCTCACAGCACCCAAGTCAAACAGCCAGGCAAGGGGGCCTTCTGGGGCTCCTCTGTTTGTCTGGGTCTCCCTCCACCCAGAAGCAGGCAGGAAGCCCAGGATGGGCAAGGGCCTCGCTGGAGCGGGTGGGATGGGGGGCTCTGGGATCAGGCCTGAGGACAGAGCTGGGCTGCTGCAGGGTGCGGCGGTGGAGGGCCCACAGAGCAGACAGAACCAATCTGGGGAGCACGTGCAGGGCTCAGCTGCCCAGCCCTGCTACCTGGAGGGAGGGGCGTTTGCTATGCATACCCCCTGCGGAGGACAAAGGCTGGGCTTTCCCACATCAACAGAGCTGGGAGGAGCACACGGAGAGCCAAGTCTGAGCAGCATCTGTCCAGGAGGCAGACCTTCCATCCTCTTGGTGGCACAGTTGGTTTTGCTTTGGGTTGCTAACCACAAGGTCAGCGGTTCAAACCTACCAGCCTGTCTGTGGGAGAAGGATGAGGCTCTCTACTCCCATCTAGATTTACAGGCTCAGAAACCCACCGAGGCAGCAGTTCCACTTTGTTCGACAGGGTCTCTGCAGGACATGCCCAGCGGAGGGGAGGTCCCTGAGGACAAATCTTTGCTCAGTCCCCACAGGGTGCCAGGCTCTGATGGAAACACTGCTACCACAGAGCTCATGTCCTCTTAAGGGAGGTTGCTCAAGTAGTCCTGCAAACGCTTGCGACGTTGCACCCCGAGATGCTCTGGTGATGCAGAATGTGAGAACCTGTCTCAGCCTGGGTGTGGGGGAATACCCAAGGCTAAGGCTCTGAGACAGTGGGCCCTTCAGAGGGAAGTGGGAGAAAGACCAGGCAGCCAGGGAGCTGAGAGGTGGGCGGGGTGGGGGGGACCTCTGAGGTGGGGCTGAGCCAAACCATGCAGCCTTGTGGGCTCTTGGTCATCAACCTTACAACACCACAGGAAGGTTTCACGCCAGAGACTCCATCTAACTGGGTTCATGAACAAGGGAGGAATGAATGAATGAAGGAGACTCCTTCACCACCCCTGCCCCCTCAGCAGTGGCAGGTCCCCTCTCCTCTGCACCGGGATCCCCACGGCTCCTGCAGACTGGCTTCTCCATGGAGGTGGGCCGGAAAGCCGATGGAGGGCGGGCGGGAGCAAGCGCAGCTCTGTGGAAATGTCTGTAACTGCCAGCACACTTTAGGCATTACTTCCACACCATTTAGGACTTTCCGCCCCAGTAGCCGTGGCTGCATCTCCCTCCATCTCTGTCCTTTGGGCCGGGCTGGGTGGGTTTTTGTTGTTGTTGCGATTGTTTTAAGGTCTGGTGGCCCCTGAGTTTGGGGGACCTGATGGCTCGGGAGAGAATTTCGTATTCTTTCTCCATCCCTGAGCTCCCGCCCCAGCCCCAACCATGGAAGGAACAAACACAATCACTTCAAGCTGCTAAGAGCCTTTGAAGAGCGCTGTTTCCGGAGCAGGCCTGCGATTGGGCTGCTGAAAGCAAAGAGCCTTCGCTTTCTGTGAGGCTGAAGGTGCAGGGAACCATCGCCCCCAACCACACCTGCCCCCACTTCCACCTTCACACTCAGGGCCTGCACCCCGGAGGGTAGAGGCCTTAGAGCACCCCGAAAGCCCTGCCAAGTACCCTGGGGTCAGACGCATTCGGACTTGCGTTGGGCGCAGGCGAAGCAGGCGGCTTTCTCCTCCCGTCAGAGTGACAGTCTCAGGAGCCCAGGGGCTAGTTCTATCTGTCCTGCAGCAAGATGTCTGTTCTTGTGGGGGAGGGGGAGAGGGGGAGCAGGACAAAGAGGAAAAGGCCCTGGACTAGCTGTGGACTGCGGACAGGCCACCTAACCTAACCGTCTCTGGGCTTGTTTCCTCAGCTGTAGCATGAGGGTCATCATGTCTTTCTGTAATAGATCGAAGTATGTTGCCCGGAACATACCTTGTAGATCCTAACCTCTATGCCAGTGTTTCTAAGCCTTGGGCTGTTCATTGCATGGTTGGGGGTTCAAACTTACCGGCTGCTCCTCAGAAGAAAGATGAGGCTGTCCGCTCTGTAAAGATCTACAGACTTGGAGCTCAAAGGAGCATGCTGCCTTGCCTGACAGGGTCAGGATAGGTGGGAATGGGCTGGATGGATGTGGGGGGTGTGCCTGTCTTCACTATGTTAATGAGGCAGGATTAGCATAGGCCCCATTTTGAGTCAGCCACTTTGAGATACAACAGTGAGAAGCAGAGAGAGGCAGGAAGGCACTTAGCCACTCGGACACCTCCAAGGGACCCGGAGACATGGTCAAGAGAGCAAGCCCTTCCCCAGGAGCCCGCAGAGGGAGGAGGCCTCACCCTGGGGCCGGCAGCCTGCCTGGACCTGGACTAGAGAGGCCAGTCCCTGGGAAGGATGCCATGCTTGGTAAAGTGGGGGGGCAGCGAAAAGGAGGTAGGCCTTCGATGAGATGGATGGACCCAGGGGCTGCCACCGTGGGCTCAGACCTGACAACCACAGTGAGGGCGGCGCAGCAACCGGTCACGGTGCATGCTGC